>NC_143190.1:10682500-11324166 GCF_051530095.1 Phoenix dactylifera | reverse complement strand
CTAATGATGATTTCCCATACCAATGTTCCATGGTATGCTGACATAGTCAACTACCTCGTTACTGAACAAATGCCTAGCTCTTGGACCAAACAGGAGCGATTTCGCTTCCTAGCTCGTGTGAAGTGGTATTTTTGGGATGAACCATACCTATTTAAATATTGCCCTGATCAGATCATCCGACGGTGTATTCCTGAATACGAACAAAGGAAAGTCCTTTCCTTTTGTCATGACCACGCTTGTGGTGGTCATTTCAGTGGTAAAAAGACGGCTGCAAAGGTTTTGCAGTGCGGATTCTATTGGCCCACACTATTTCATGACTCACACGAGTATTGTAAAGCATGTGACCGATGTCAAAGACTAGGAAATATTTCAAGAAAAAAAGAGATGCCCCTAAACCCGATCTTAATTGTAGAAATCTTTGATGTTTGGGGTATTGATTTTATGGGTCCTTTTCCTATGTCATTTGGGCACCAGTACATACTCCTAGCTGTTGACTATGTATCTAAGTGGATTGAGGCTATCGCGTGTAGGACCAATGATCACAAAGTAGTGATCAAGTTTCTTAAGGAGTCTGTCTTCGCTCGCTTTGGCACCCCTCGTGCTATCATTAGTGATGGGGGAAAACATTTTTGCAATAGAATTTTTAAAGCCCTTGCTAGGAAGTACAACATCACCCACAAGGTCGGTACACCATATCATCCACAAACGAGTGGACAAGTTGAGATTTTCAACAGAGAAATCAAGACCATCCTTGAAAAAACTGTCAATCCATCTCGAAAAGATTGGTCCCTTAGGTTAACAGATGCATTGTGGGCATATCGTACAGCCTACAAAACACCAATTGGAATGTCCCCATATAGGATTGTCTATGGCAAGGCTTGCCATTTACCTGTCGAGTTAGAACACAAGGCCTATTGGGCAATCAAATGCCTAAATTTCGATCTCGACAAGGCGGGAGAACATAGAAAGCTTCAGCTCGACGAGCTTGAAGAAATTAGGAACGATGCTTACGAGTGTGTTAAGAAGTACAAGGATCGCATGAAAGTCATGCATGATAAAATGATTACTCGTAAAGAGTTTTACCAAGGACAAAAAGTTCTCCTATATGATTCTCGATTACATCTATTCCCTGGAAAACTTAAATCTCGCTGGACTGGCCCATACACAGTAGAGAAAGTGCACCCGCATGGTGCAGTAGTAATATGCAATACCAAGGATGGTAGTCCTTTCAAGTCAATGGACATCGTTTAAAACCATACCTTGAGTATCTGAGTCCAGAAGTCGAGGAGACACTTCTGACCGACCCTGTCTATTATGAGTAAATCAGAATTGTCTGGCTGAAGACATAAAACTTAGCGCTCTTGGGAGGCAACCCAACATGTAAATATCTTCTATTTAAAAAAAAAAGTTCAATAAATTACTAACATGCAGGTTTGGGGGATTTTGCCCCAACTTTCAATATCAGGTACTTCTCCTCTGTCCTCTTACTGCTTTAAATTTTCTTTAACATTGAGGACAATGTTAGATTTAGGTTTGGGGGTATTTTTACGCATTTGAAATTTTATAAAAAAAAATAATTTTTAGTTAAAATTTTTGAAAAAAAATAAATAAATAAATACAACACACAAGGTATATAAAATTTAAGAGCCCAATGACTAGTTGGAAGTAGTGCAAAGTGAGTTCTTTTTATTAAGTTCCTTTTAGTGAGTTGTAAGCTAATTAGTGCTTTGAATTTCACAACACATCTGGCCTGCATTTTCTAAGGTATAAGTTCGACATTGTGTTGAGAATATGGTAGCAACCTCGAATCCTGATGAACCATCTTTTTCTGATCCAAAAAAAAAAATGGTGGATTTAGTCAGGTACATCGAAAAGGGCTACCTATTGTCAAAGGTCAGCGGGCTTGTGATGAGGAACCCGAGCATAGGTCCGTAGGGGAGTCTTGATGCCCGACACCTCATGCCAACTAGTGTGAGAATTGTCGACTAATTGCTCGCTACATGGAGGAATCATCACAGGAGTAAAAGTGCACAATATATACATTATTATTTCTCTTTAAAAAAAAAAGAGAGAAGAAAAAAAAAGAAAAACAAAAAAAATGTATATTGACCATAAAAAAGACAATAGTGTGAAAGCCGTCGTTGTAAAAATTCGAGTAAGCTGGAATATTACAGATAAAGCCCATGAGGTATTAAAGTAAACATCCACAGCTCTCGAAATCCTGCAGAAAAGATGATTTTGAATCAGCAAATAGGTCTTGTCCGACCAATTCTTGGAAACTACTAATATTAGCGATATTTTGGAGATCCAAAATCTTAGCTTGTGCATGGTCCAAACTTCACTGAGCACTCAAGTATAAATAAGTCTTACAACTTTCTAACGGAAAACTTAATAACTTCAACTTAAAGTGCATACTAACCTAGAAATTGGGCTACTTAGTAATTAAAACCTTGTATGCTTTTGAAATTCTTATCAGTTATGTACTTGAAATAAGACTTTTATTTCACAAACCAAATTTTATTTTGGGATTGAAGTTTGTGGGTAACTTCACTGCAAACCCTCACGAGACAACACTCGTCTACTAGGGTAACCTAGGGGTTTAACGGCTTGTTGCACATGCTAAGTGCAATCGTAATGCTCTACGAAAGTGAGTATTTATCTTAGGATATTTATATAATAAATAACACTTTTGCTCTCTCATTTTATCATTTTCGCACTGAATTGCTAGAGACTAGCAATAAGCTAGTTGGGGGGTGTGATGAGAGCACAAAAGTGCAATTGTCATACCATCTTAATTAGTATTATAGCTAATCATTAATAATAAAATTAACTAATTAATATAGTATTTGTGCTTCAGTGCGAGTAATCCAAGAAACCAATTAACATTGGGTTTGAGCCTAATGCCCGGCAGCCCGAGCTCAAGTCAAGCCAGCATCGCCACGTGATGGAGCTCAGCCCCACGATGCAACTGGACCTCTTCCGTCACCAACGGTTTTCAGCCTTCAATCCCAACGTGCTCCCAGAATTTTCCAGCGTCCGAGCCGCATCAAAATCCTAGCTTCCTTCCCCATCGCGTGAGCCTAAGCATTCAAGTCCAGCCGGTCCATGCGATCACGGGAGACCGCAGCCCATTCCAAGCTTCACGCGATGAATCCATCAATAGCGTGCCAGCAACGCCCACGTCCGCTCATCCCGGAATCCCTGCATCGCGTCCCCCTCTTGGCCCAAAGAAGGAAGTTCACAGCCTCTTCCAAGCGTCCGCACATCTACCTTGCGGCCAGCCGTGAAGCATTCCGGATTCCATCCGCAACCCAGCCGCTCGTGAAGCCCGTGATCAACGTCTCCTTCGTGATCCAAGCTCCCAGAAGCTTCACAGCATCCAGCGCCTCCTTCCTTCCACATCAGCCCGCCATCTTCGAGCATCCATCGGCTCCCTCTGTTGGCAAGCCATTGACCGGATCCGCCTCCCAAATCACCGGAAGAAGGAAATAGGAAGCAAATCCCATCGATCCCGCTTCCAATCAAAGAAGGGAAGATCAGCGACTCCACTCACGCGTCCGTGATCTTCTCCTCCGCATCCAAGCATCCGTGCCAGCAGCACCCTCGGATCAGCCCCTCCTCCCAGCGCCCGGATCCATCTCCTTCCTCTATGCCATCAAAATCCCAGCATCACGCAGCCATCTCCCTCTTCCGCAATCACCGGCGATCCCGCATCCCCAGCCGATCCCACTGATCCCGCCTCTTCCACATCTCCAAGCCTATAAGAAGAGGGGAGAGGCCATCGGCTAGAGGGTGTGCTCGGTTGGGGGTGGAGGCTAAGAACCAGGGGGGAGAGATCTCAGCTCGGTGCGGGCTGGTTCAAGAAGGAATAGGGGAGAGTTCGGTTTGGGGAAGAAGAAGAGAAATGCTCTGTTTTCTCTTTTGAAAACAGAGCATGTTCTGTTTGTTTTTTTTTTTAGTTTTCTTTTTGTTTTATTAAGAGTTTTATTTTGAGAGCAAGTGTTTTGGGATTTTTAGTTTTATTCATGCTAAAGTTGTAATTTCTGTTGTTTTTAATCTACGTTCTTCAAATTATGCAATATTTTAATTTTTCTTTGATGCAATATATTTAACTTTTTTTTTATATATAAAATTTATATTCTAAGCTTCAATCTCCCTAGTGTTGTCTATTTTAATTTATGCCAAAATTCTTCTTTGATTAATTAAATAAATGCTTTTCGAATCTAAGCACCTGTCTTTTAGTTAGTTTCAACTAGAGAATTATTCAACATCCCCAAAATAATGTTTTTCTTCTATCATTCAAAAATCGATTTCAAATCCGAGTGAACGTTCTAAAGCAACTCCAATCGCCTCCCTGTGGATCGACCTCTTACAACCACTATTCTTCGAGTAAACCAGGTAAGAGTAAATTTAAATTTAACTTCTGTTCGTCGGTTCTAACAACGATCTGTCTAGCGTATTTTTAGGTAGGCAGGAAAGGACGAACATCCATATTAATATGGCCAAGTCTAGCATGCCAAATTGAGGCACCATCATTTGCATTCATTTTAGCAACATATGAGTTAGAAGCTAATAAAACATATAAGTCTTTTACCCTTTTACCAGCGTGAATGACTTCCGCCTTTAACTCCTTAATATTGCGGAGAAACTGGACATTCTTTGAGCCAAATAGAACATAGTGACCCGCATCCACGGCATTAGCCACCGAGAAGAGATTCTTCTTCATCCCAAGCACATGATAGACACTTCGAAGAGTAATAGAACTGCTACCATTGCATGGAAGAGTGATAGAGCCTTCTTGCTCTACTTTATGGATTGTATTATCCGCTGTTATGATAGCCTCATTTCCCTTATACTGATGGAGATTTGTCAACTTTGATTTATCACCAGTGAGATGGTGGCTGCATCCAGAGTCGACAATCCAACCATCTAGGGAGGTGATGGAAGCCATAGCTCCTGTTGATGAGATATCTGCTACAAAACACTTGCTCCAATCTTCTTCAGCTTCATTAATGGCAGCATTACCTCCTTTGAGCTTGACACGACAATTCTTTTTAATGTGACCAAACTTGCCACATCTATAGCATTGAATCTTCTTCTTGCCATCACCATTGAAAGATTCCTCCTTTTTGTCTTGGCTCTTCCTACTCTGGCTCTTCTTGCTGCCAGAGAAAAGAGCCTTTCCTTCACTTCTTGAAATAGAGGTTTCTGCCATTTGTCGAGCAAGAGATTCTTGGGAAGCAAGAAGGTTTTCAAACTCAATCAAGGATGGTTGTGTATGCCACCCTTGAATAGATGTGATAAAAGGAATATACTCCTTTCGAAGACCATGGATGATAAAGCGCTTCGTACGTGTCTCCAAAACCACCTCATCAGAATCTAGCATAGAAATTTCTGAACATAAGTTTTTAATTTTCAAGAAATATTGAGAAATAGAGAGATCGCCTTGAATTGAGTTAGCCAACTCATTTTCCAAAAACTGAAGCCGAGCCATATTCTTCTTATTGAGCAAAGCATCAAGAGTGGACCAGATCTCTGAAGCCAACTTGCACCCAATGATGTGTTCAAAGAGATCATGAGAGATAGATCTCTTTAACACAAACTCAGCCTTCGCATTTGCTTGCTTCCAGGTTCTTAGAGCATCGACATTCTCCAAATCTACCTCTTAATTGCCATCAACAACTTCCCATAGATCTTCTCCAACAAGATAGGACTCCATGCAAGTTCTCCAAATCTTGTAGTTAGAATGAGTAAGAAGCTCCACACCAAGCCCACCAACATGACCAATGGACTCCATTGCCAAATAATAGAACCGATTGTCTTCTACACCAAGAGCGTCTTGAAGAGCACCGTCACCACCTTAGTGAGGCTCTGATACCATGTGAACAAACACCAATAGCCCAAGAACGCCAACCAGTAGAAGAACAACTAAGGTGTTTAGTGGAGATAAGATAACTAAACTTGTGTTTTTCTGGTTATCTTGAAAGGATTACATGACAACTACATATATATAGCCATGGATGGAACACAATCCAACCCATGCATTAATTACAACATAGAAAACTAAGAGACATATTAAATGCAACATAGAAAACTAAGAGACATAAACTGTTGGCCTTCCCCATGAATGCATGGAACACGAAGAGATAGCTATTAAGAGATGCTTCCATAAATATACTTTACACAAATTCCAACAGAACCTGTTCTTGATGAGTATGTTGTTGCTTGGAGTTATCGAATTGATTTTCTTCGAACACAATCACACACATTTCACTCTAAGATGAAACAACCAACTCTTGTTCCTCCTCAAGTTGTACTTTACGAGGATGGTCACTCCCACTAGGTTCATGATCTTCTAAAAATTTTGCATTCTAGACTCAACAATTCTAGGACTATTTAAGAGGGTATAGAATTTGAACCCTTGGAGTTCAAGGAATACCCAATGAAATAACCACTAATTGTCCTTGGGTCAAGTTTCTTTATGTGAGGATTGTAAATCCTCACCTCAACTGAACAACCTCATATGTGTAAGTGGTTCAAACTGGGTTTCCATCCATTCCACAATTCAAAAGGTGTCTTAGGGACAGCCTTGGATGGAACCCTGTTTAAAATAGACACAGCAGTCTTCAGGGCTTCACTCCATAAGGTAAGTGGCAAATTCGAGTTGCCAATCATGCTTCTCACCATATCCTTAAGCATACGATTCCTTCTTTCAGCTACACCATTTTGATCGGTGTGCCAGGCATAGTATACTGAGCAACTATACCCTCACTTTCAAGGAACTGTGCAAATGGACCTTTTATTTGTCCCTTATCTGTAAACCTACCATAGTGCTCTCCACATCTATCAGATCTTATGATCTTGATTTTTTTTTCTCTTTGTTTTTCTACCTCAGCTTTATAAGCCTTAAAGGCATCAAGTGTTTCAGACTTTTTATTTAAAAGGTAGAGATACATAAATCTTGAATAGTCATCAATAAATGAGATCAAGTATCTCTAACCATTCAAGCAGGGAGAATATGGTCCACAGATATCTATGGTGTATGATCTCTAGAACCACTAAACTTCTTTTGGCACCCTTAGAGGACTTGTTCGTCTGCTTGCCCTTAATGCAGTCCATGCAAGTCCTAAGTCAGTGAAGTTAAGAGTTTATTTAAGAACTCCATCATTCATTAACCTCTTAATTCTCTCTATGGAGATGTGCCCCAATCTCCTATGCCAAAGTAAGCTAGAGTCCTCATTTATGAGACTCCTCTTTATGTCAACATTTGTATTAAGGAAAAATGATCATTTTCAAAATTTTGATCCAAGTTAATTTTGAATAAACAATCAACCAATTTTTCATTACCAATCAAACTATTATCCATAAAAATGTTTAAACATAAACCCTTAAATGAAAAATCTTAACCAAGTATTGACAATTTAGGAATAGAAATAAGGTTTCTAGAAAATTCAGGAATATAAAAACATCTTTTAATTCTAAAATAAATCTAGTTTCTAAAACTAGCCGGAATGTCCCAATTGCCTCCATATGTGAACGCATCTTGTATCCTAAATAGACACTCTGTTCACTGCCTATTGGCTTGCTAAGGTTGAGTAATCCCTGCATTATGTTGGCAATATGGATTGAAGAACATGAGTCAACCCACCATGAACTTTTAGGAGCATCAATAAATAATGATTCATGACACATAAGAGATTTGAAATTAGCTTTCTTTACAAGCAAGACCCTACACTTTTGGCAATCCTTTTTGAAGTGACCTTTCTTTTTGCAAAAGAAGCACCGCTTAATACCGACTTTCTTGATTGGTACTTTGTGCTCCTTCTTGCCTTATTGGCCATGATTGCCTATCTTGTCTTTTTCTTTGCCATGAGTTGCCATGTGTGCACTTTCAGGCCTCTCATGTTTCAACCTCTCCTCCTCTTGTACACACATGGTCAGAAGTTCATTGACTGATCATTTCTCCTTATGTGCGTTTTAGGATATTTTGAAAGCACTGTATTCTGAAGGGAGAGAGTTGACACAAGGTTAACCAAAAATGGCTCAGAAATTTCAATCTCTAGGGACTTCAGTTGAGCCACAATATCCCTCATTTCCATGATGTGTTCACGGACACCCTTAGAATTATTGAAGGTTTTGATAGATAGTCTCTTCATTAGGGTACTGGCTAAGGCCTTACCGGAACTCACAAACTATTCCTCAATAGCCTTAATCCTTGACCTTAGTGTAGTCAGGGATTGAACCCCTTATGCCCTTACTGACATGAGATTTTATGAGTATCAAACTTAAGCGGTTTGACCGCTCCATCTCTCGTACTTAGAAATCTCTTGTGGTGTACTGGATTCCGTGGGAGTGGGAGGTTCTTCCTCACGGAGCGCCAAGTCAAAATCCATTCAACCCAAAATGAAGAGAATATTTTCCTTCCAATCGGAATAATTGTTACCACAAAGTATTGGAATGCGAGATGAATTATCAATAATAGTAGTAGGAATAGCTGCAAATAACCAAAGAATAATCACATGCTATGATAAGAAAAAATATAAAACTATATACAACAATAATCCTAACCTTCCTGTGGGTAGAGGTTACATCACACATGGATTACTATTATCTTTAATTAACAAGACTTGTAAATTCAAACGTCAAGAAATAAATTTTTCATACCTGTGGGTATAGAAAAATCTATTTTGATGCCTGAAATTACCATCTCATACTAATCAAATCATAAAATTTAATAATCTCCCTATGGGTAAAAATTACTAAATTTTATGACTTTATTACAATTTGATGCCAAAATTTTTTATGAAGCTAATTTTAAAATGATTTTATGGGAGCATAAAATTTATAGGGATGCTGTGGCTACTCCCAAAAATTTTAATATTCACGCTGCAAGGCATTCTTAAGTTATGTTGGCAAAGATAATAATGTCACTGCCAAAAACATTTTCCCAATTGTTCCAAAAGCATCTCTCGTAGCATTACCATAAGAAAATACCGATCCTAGTTTACCAAACCTCTTCCTCTTTGGGGAGCCAACAGATTCCAAGCATCGTTCTATTCTCAAAAAGAAAAACAAAGTGAACCATGTAAGTATATATTCTTTTCCCAATGAGATTGCAGTACTAATGCAGGGCCTGCTAGCTTTCTGAACTTTTTTCTTTTACTTTTGTTGTATGTGTGTCTAAGTGTCTTTTATCTTTATGTTGCCAATATCATACTGTACTCATCAGTTTACTAAACCGAAGCAAGATCTTAACGGAAGCCTCGGTCAGAAAAGCAGCAATGATCAGTACAACCCCTGGAACAAGTCCTGCCAATTTTACTGTCGAGGGTAGACTCACAAATTAAAAACTGAACCAGACTCTTCATCTCGATTTCCGATAACAAAGGTCACATAAATGCTAATGGTAGTTTGTCCTCTTATGGTGCCTATTGAATGTCTACAGTATATAACAAAACTCTTTTTAAAAATGGTGTCTCTCAGGTCAAAAGTTTCAAAAAGAAACAAAACACAACTTTGTGCCTATGCACGCACTACAAAAAAAAAAAAAAAAAAAGGATTTTTCCAACCCTTTTATGCTGCTAGGTAAAAGCGTCGGCAAGTTTAGAACAGACGCCAATTTTTGCCAATGCTTTTGAGGAGCGTTGGTAGATTCTACATATGGACGACGCTTATAAGCGTCCTCCAAGGCCTGGAGCAATGACGACGCTTATAAGCATCGAAGGCCACCTCCCCCAAATACCCAGCCCGATCAACCTGAAAGCCTCCTTTTCATCTTCTCTCAGCCTGATCGACCGACCTTGCCCTAGCCCTCCTTCGATCTCCTCCTCTTCGGCGCGAAGCCCCGATCGATCGAGGTCTGTCCTCTTCTTAGGCGTCGACCGACCGTCCTTCAAGCCTCGATCGAGCTTCGCCTTCGCCCGAGGATCTTCTTCTCCTCTCTCCTCTCCGGCTCCGACCGACCGAGCATCTAGCCTTGATCAGGCTACGCCTCCGGATCTTCTCCTCCTCCCTCCTCTCCGGCATTGACCGACCGGCCTCAAGCCCCGATCGATCGAGGTCTGCCTCTGCTCGAAGTACTGCACTATATTCCTTCAAATTTTCCACTGAACTAAGATTTGTTAGATCGTCAATCTGCTCAAGGTATTGCACTACATTCCTTCAAATTTCTCCCTAAACTAAGTTTTATGCTAATACTTGTTACCTAGTATAATGCTGGTTACTATATCAAGTTTCATATTCATATATAGTTCTGTGGTCTTGTCATAGCCAAATTTAGGTCCTGCAGTCATCACGAAATATGCATGGAATCTAGAATGTGCTTTCTTGAATTTATAAATCTCATATAGAAGTCTTTGGGATCTATAATATTAGATAGAACCCATTCTTTTCATATTAATATTCATAAATTATGACTTAATTAATGAGGAGACCTAATTCCTTTATTTTCTATTATGTGCTGGGCCAAGCAGTTAAAAAGAACTGCTAACTGATTATATAAATCTTAATTGGTGTCATCATGATGAGGAAAATGGATTTTTTTTATTGTCACAATATGCTAAGTTCTTTCTTCCCTACCCCCCAACCCCAACCAAAATGGGGGGAAAACAGGACCTGAAATCTTTCTTGTGGTAAGGAGGGGACTCTATTACTGATTTCCAATACGGGGAAGGAGTTTAGTTGCAGCTGAAATGTCAGGACAAGTTCATGGATCATTTATAAGATATGAAAAGAAGTAGTGAAACTATTACAGGCAGGGACAAATTAGCAAGAAATTCTGTAAAGGTTGTAGATCTTGGCCTCCTAACTTGCTGGGGGTTGTTTGTGGTTTTGCCATCATGGATTTTAACCTTGAGTTGTATGTGATAGTAGGAGATCTGACATGGTTGTGGATGTGTTCTATGCTATGTTGAGGCTGTATCACTGATAAAAAAAACATATCATTGTCAGCCTGTACCTGTTTCAGTGCAGGTTGTCGGTGAGAGAACAAAATGGAGAGTGACAGATCCTGCAGAACCTTGTCTGATATTTCTATGTTACTTCACCATTTCATTTCATTAATGCCTGAGAAAAAAAATGAAGCAGCAGCACAAAACTTCAGATATTACGTATCTCTTTTCTTCTTTTTTTTTTTTTTTTGATGAAAAATAGGAGAGGAGGGGGAGGGACCAGCCCACCCGCGTAGCAGCCCCCACTGGGATCTCCTTCCATCAGGAAATATTCGATACAGGTCACAGATTTTCGCATGCCTTTTCCGACCCGTGGGCTCACCCCACTGGACTCACCGCCTCACGTGTGGATACGTCACCCCCGCCACCTTGGTACAAGTGGAAGAAAAGTATAACCGCCAACGAGCCATTCGGGCATGGAGCATTCGGTCCCCTAATTTAATCGACGCCCGCGCGTTTTGAACTCGGACAACTCGGACGGAATTATCGCCCCCTTACGTATCTCTACTAAGCTAAACTGGCCGTTAATCCCATCATCATTTATTTCAATCTATCAATTACTTTTGATGGCCACAGAAAAACCTTTGCTTGCACTTCTCCATCTATCACCATTTGCTCTCGCCTCTTTTTCTAGCTTTTGAGCCTCCGGAATTTGGAACCAAGTTCCCGTTTCTATTAAGGATATGGACAGGCTAACAAATAGAGATTCCTTGTAGAAAGGGCAAAAAGATATGGCTACCTATATTCGAGAGCCATTTTCTTTTTCCGTTTTTGGCCAAAAGCAACAGTTTATGGTAGGGGAGATGAGAGTTCACCTAAGGCTGAACTCTGATCCTAACTGCACTCTTCCTAAAGAGTTGATTTGCTCATAAAAAAAATTACATCCTCTAGGACAAGGCTCTTTGATTGCACTATGGTTAGGAGTCCACCTTATTTGATTTTTGAGGACCTACATGCAGTTATTTATAAGCCACAGAGATCAAATTAGAGAAATTATGATACAGAGAGTTCTTTTGATCTATGCCTTCTTCCTTAAGAGTGTATCAAGATGAGAATGGCAGGCACTATGTTCAAACATGGCTGGACCAAGAACTCTTTGTATGCACGTTATATAAGTAGTTTTCTCCCATCAAGAAAACTGACTCCTATATGTATGCTGATAACTATTCCATAATTTTTAGTTTGAACAAGTTGAATAACTACCCTTATCTTCTAATATGTGAGATAGAACAAATAAATAAATAAACATATTATTTTATTTAAAATATCTAACATTCTCCTAATTGGAAAGAAAGCACATCCTACTTTCTTTTAGTTCCAGCATGTGCGACAAATTAAATGTTGCCATAACTCTAAGAACACTACATGATTTATCTATTTCAAATTGTGATGAAAAAAAAAAAACTTGTGGTGTAAAAAATGAACAATTCATCAGCTTTCCACAATTGAAAGTGAGAATACGAGACAAATGATTTGTAATCTCCTTGGGATGGAAACTATTTATAGTATATCTTACAGGAAAAATATATCCATTCATGCTAGAAAAACACGTGAGCTTCATGCACTGACATGGACACCCGATCTAACGTTGCAATGAAACATGTTGACCGTGACTAGTGAGAGAAGCGGAACCACAATTTTTGCTAGGTCCATGAGAACTAGTGGCAAAGCAAAGGCTCGAGCAAGGGATCGTAGTTGGACCATTCGCACCCATCGCCGTTGGACCAACCCTGCATAGCTTCGAAAGGACTCCTCACTTCACCATTCACCTCGCAAAGTGAGAATAGATGGTGCCCGAAGGAACGCGATGGGTCTGTCAACTTTGATGGATCTATGCTGGATGGCGGCATGCGAGGCGGTGCAAATTTTATCATACGGGATCCGCACTTTAAGGTAGTGGCCGCAGGCGGCTGCCAGTTGTTCGATACATTGGTTCCGGAAGCAGAGCTGCGTGCAGCCTGGACGGATCTTCGACATGCGCGGACGGTGATATGGGCCAGCTCGATTATTTTGGAGGGCGACTCGGCCACTGTCATTGGATGGATCCAGAGGGGTCGAGGGGTGAGAGCACAGACCACCCCTTGATCTGCGATATAGTCAGGATGATGAGAGATGGAGGGGCCGTCCAGACCAAGCATGTATTTCGGAAGGCCAATAGGACGGCTGATTGGGTGGCCGCCTATGTGGCCCATCACTCGGGTACACCCTTTGTTCGGGGGAGGGGGAGCTGCCACTGGCACTCCGTGAGTTATTGTATTTTTATCTTATTGGGTGTATTCGTACACGCACTGTATGAAGCACCCGCCTTCAGCAAAAAAAAATGCTTTTTTTTTATAATAAATGATTCAATACGTTTTAGTACATGTATATCTAATAAAATTAAGAAATAATAAATTTCAAAATATTCTAGACAACTTCGTTTTCCTAATTCACAAGATACTCTAAAATGACCAGCCACATTCGATGCCACCCAGTTAGTAGGTGCATTTTTCGTTTGCGTGAAGAATACAACCACGTTCCTCGAGCAAGTGGAAATGACCGTCATTCAACATCATAGTCACGTCCGGAAAGTCAAGCATGATGCATATGTGTCGACATTCCACGTATAAAAACCTCGTGCGAACAAGAGAAGACTTTCTCTTTAAATTATATAATTTTACGGGCCAGCTCGATTATTTTGAAGGGCGACTCGGCCACTGTCATTGGGTGGATCCAGAGGGAGTCGAGGGGTGAGAGCACAGACCACCCCTTGATCTGCGATATAGTCAGGATAATGAGAGATCGGGGGGTCGTCCAGGCCAAGCATGTATTTTGGGAGGCCAATGGGGTGGCTGATTGGGTGGCCGCCTATGTGGCCCACCACTCGGAGTACACCCTTTGTTCGGAGGAGGGGGAGCTGCCACTGGCACTCCGCGAGTTATTGTATTTTGATCTTATTGGGTGTATTCGTACACGCACTGTATGAAGCACCTTCCTTCAGCAAAAAAAAAAAGGAACGCTTTTTTTTATAATAAATGATTCAAATCGTTTTAGTACATGTACATCTAATAAAATTAAGAAATAATAAATTTTGAAATATCCTAGACAACTTCGTTTTCCTAATTCACAAGATACTCTAAAATGACCAGCCACATTCGACGCCACCCAGTTAGTAGGTGCATTTTTCGTTTGCGTAAAGAATACAACCACGTTCCTCGAGCAAGTGGAAATGACCGCCATTCGACATCATAGTCACGTCCGGAACGTCAAGCATGATGCATACGTGTCAACATTCCACGTATAAAAACCTCGTGCGAACAAGAGAAGACTTCCTCTTTAAATTATATAATTTTACGAGCCAGCTCGATTATTTTGAAGGGCGACTCGGCCACTGTCATTGGGTGGATCCAGAGGGGGTCGAGGGGTGAAAACACAGACCACCCCTTGATCTGCGATATAGTCAGGATGATGAGAGATGGGGGGCCGTCTAGGCCAAGCATGTATTTCGGGAGGCCAATAGGGCGGCTGATTGGGTGGCCGCCTATGTGCCCCACCACTCGGAGTATACCCTTTGTTCGGAGGAGGGGGAGCTGCCACTGGCACTCCGCGAGTTATTGTATTTTGATCTTATTGGGTGTATTCGTACACGCACTGTATGAAGCACCTGCTTTTAGCAAAAAAAAAAAAGGAACGCTTTTTTTTATAATAAATGATTCAAATCGTTTTAGTACATGTACATCTAATAAAATTAAGAAATAATAAATTTCGAAATATCCTAGACAACTTCGTTTTCCTAATTCACAAGATACTCTAAAATGACCAGCCACATTCGACGCCACCCAGTTAGTAGGTGCATTTTTCGTTTGCGTGAAGAATACAACCACGTTCCTTGAGCAAGTGGAAATGACCGCCATTCGACATCATAGTCACGTCCGGAAAGTCAAGCATGTTGCATACGTGTTGACATTCCACGTATAAAAACCTCATGCGAACAAGAGAAGACTTCCTCTTTAAATTATATAATTTTACGGGCCAGCTCGATTATTTTGAAGGGCGACTCGGCCACTGTCATTGGGTGGATCCAGAGGGGGTCGAGGGGTGATAGCACAGACCACCCCTTGATCTGCGATATAGTCAGGATGATGAGAGATGGGGGGCCGTCCAGGCCAAGCATGTATTTCAGGAGGCCAATGGGGCGGCTGATTGGGTGGCCGCCTATGTGGCCCACCACTCGGAGTACACCCTTTGTTCGGAGGAGGGGGAGCTGCCACTGGCACTCCGCGAGTTATTGTATTTTGATCTTATTGGGTGTATTCGTACATGCACTATATGAAGCACCCGCCTTCAGCAAAAAAAAAAAAAAAAAAGGGAACGGTTTTTTTTATAATAAATGATTCAAACCGTTTTAGTACATGTACATCTAATAAAATTAAGAAATAATAAATTTCAAAATATCCTAGACAACTTTATTTTCCTAATTCACAAGATACTCTAAAATGACCAGCCACTTTCGACGCCACCCAGTTATTAGGTGCATTTTTCTTTTGCGTGAAGAATACAACCACGTTCCTCGAGCAAGTGGAAGTGACCGCCATTCGACATCATAGTCACGTCCGGAAAGTCAAGCATGATGCATACGTGTCGACATTCCACGTATAAAAACCTCATGCGAACAAGAGAAGACTTCCTCTTTAAATTATATAATTTTACGGGCCAGCTCGATTATTTTGAAGGGCGACTCAGCCACTGTCATTGGGTGGATCCAGAGGGGGTCGAGGGGTGAGAGCACAGACCACCCCTTGATCTGCGATATAGTCAGGATGATAAGAGATGGGGGGCCGTCCAGGCCAAGCATGTATTTCGGGAGGCCAATGGGGCGGCTGATTGGGTGGCCGCCTATGTGGCCCACCACTCGGAGTACACACTTTGTTCGAAGGAGGGAGAGCTGTCACTGGCACTTCGCAAGTTATTGTATTTTGATCTTATTAGGTGTATTCGTACATGCACTGTATGAAGCACCCGCCTTCAGCAAAAAAAAAAAAAAAGGGAACGCTTTTTTTATAATAAATGATTCAAATCGTTTTAGTACATGTACATCTAATAAAATTAAGAAATAATAAATTTCAAAATATCCTAGACAACTTTATTTTTCTAATTCACAAGATACTCTAAAATGACCAGCCACATTCGACGCCACCCAGTTATTAGGTGCATTTTTCTTTTGCATGAAGAATACAACCACGTTCCTCGAGCAAGTGGAAGTGACCGCCATTCGACATCATAGTCACGTCCGGAAAGTCAAGCATGATGCATACGTGTCGACATTCCACGTATAAAAACCTCATGCGAACAAGAGAAGACTTCCTCTTTAAATTATATAATTTTACGGGCCAGCTCGATTATTTTGAAGGGCGACTCTGCCACTGTCATTGGGTGGATCCAGAGGGGGTCGAGGGGTGAGAGCACAGACCACCCCTTTATCTGCGATATAGTCAGGATGATGAGAGATGGGGGGCCGTCCAGGCCAAGCATGTATTTCGGGAGGCCAATGGGGCGGCTGATTGGCTGGCCGCCTATGGGGCCCACCACTTGGAGTACACCCTTTGTTCGGAGGAGGGAGAGCTGTCACTGGCACTCCGCGAGTTATTGTATTTTGATCTTATTGGGTATATTCGTACATGCACTGTATGAAGCACCCGCCTTCAGCCAAAAAAAAAAAGGGAACGCTTTTTTTATAATAAATGATTCAAATCGTTTTAGTACATGTACATCTAATAAAATTAAGAAATAATAAATTTTGAAATATTCTAGACAACTTTATTTTTCTAATTCACAAGATACTCTAAAATGACCAGCCACATTCGACGCCACCCAGTTATTAGGTGCATTTTTCTTTTGCGTGAAGAATACAACCACGTTCCTCGGGCAAGTGGAAGTGACCGCCATTCGACATCATAGTCACGTCCGGAAAGTCAAGCATGATGCATACATGTTGACATTCCATGTATAAAAACCTCGTGCGAACAAGAGAAGACTTCCTCTTTAAGTTATATAATTTTACTTATATTAATAAATAAAGTATCCTCTCGATTATCGCTTACAACAGCTCTATGCACGTATCTATCAGCATCGGGCAACTTGGCATATCCCCAAAACTTCCACTTTTTTTTCTTATACATGTAGAGATTTTTCTTAACGGTTTTAATATGGTTTTCTGGAATTTATAGAAATGAAAGGATTTTTTTTTTAAGGGCACGGACTTGAAGGGCTGCAGGATATTTTGATAAAAAATTAATTTTTTGGAATTTTATAGAAATAAATGAATTTTTTTAGATTTTTGGCATGGATATCTTTCTAAATATCGAATTTTGCATAAATACCCTTTCCAAATTAATATTTGCATGTATACCCTCGCAAAACTCTGTTATTGTGCAAATGCTCGTAATTTAGCGGTTGTTCTAACGGTATTAAGAAAAATCATATTTATATTAATTAAAAGTAAAATAAAATTTCAAAACTATATTATCGTTCCTATCTTCTTCTGCTATCGGAGTCGCGATCTATTTATATATCTACCCATTAAGAGTATTTTAATTATTTTAATTTGAAACCGTTAATTTTTTAACGTCATTAGATAGCATGGATACATATGCAAAAATAAAAATAAAAAAATGATAGACTGGCAAAACATGTAAATATTAATTTTGGAAGGGTATTCAAACAAAATCCAATATTTAGGAGAGTATATATGGACCCAATTCTTTTTTTGAAGGAACATGGAACTTTTATTTTTGTGGATCGGACTTTGATTTTTTTTTTTTTTTTCTTCCATGGATTTTAGTTTCAAACATGC
Organism: Phoenix dactylifera; assembly: GCF_051530095.1. Taxonomy (NCBI): domain Eukaryota; kingdom Viridiplantae; phylum Streptophyta; class Magnoliopsida; order Arecales; family Arecaceae; genus Phoenix; species Phoenix dactylifera. The sequence goes on along the minus strand of NC_143190.1, from coordinate 11,306,385 downwards.
CTCTTTTTTTTGAGTTAATGAAATTGACTGACTTTTTTTATATATATTTTGAAGGTCAGGTGTGATATTTTCAAAAAAATAAAAAATAAATACCAAACCTCTTTTTTTTGAAAGAAGATGAATTTTTTTTTATTTTTTTAATTCTTGCATATATTTCAGTTTTGAAAAGACTTTTCTTCAAAAGGCACACACTACTTTATTTTTTCCGAGCTAATGAAATGAACGTTCCTGGATTTTATACATCTAATCTACAGATGTGCGGATTTTTCTTTTCATTTTTTTCCTTGATTTTATACATCTAATTCACATATGAATGGATTTCTTATTTTCCAAGTTAATGAAACGAATGCTTTTTGGATTTCATACATCTAATCTACATGCATGCAGTTTTCTTTTTTTACTTTTTCCTTGATTTTGTACATATAATTTGTGCATGAATAGACTTCTCATTTTTTTCCAAGTTAATGAAACGAATATTTCCTAGATTTTATGCATCTAGAGATTTTTGTTAATAGTTTTCCTTTTTTTTGGATTTTATACATTTAATCTACGTGTTTGTGGATTTCTTTTTTCATTTTTTTTTTTTGATTTTATACATCTAATCTATAAATAGATTTTTTTATGAGTTAATAAAATAAACGTTTCCCTAGATTTTATGCATCTAGAAATTTTTGTTAATGATTTTTCTATTTTTTTTGTATTATATACATCTAATCTACATGTGTGTGAATTTTCTTTTTTGCTTTTTCTGGATTTTATATATGTAACCTACGAGCTGACTTTAGAGTTAATAAAATGAATGTTTGTGTATATTTTATACATTTAGAGATTTTTGTAATATTTTTTTTATTCATGTAGATTTTATACATCTAAGCTACGCAATATAGATTCCCTTTTTCATTTTTTCCAAATTTTATACATCCAATCGATGCATACGTGGATTTCGTTATTTTTGGACTTCTCTCTCTCTTTTATTTAGTAGGTATAAAGATATGTGATAAATTAAATAATTTATCGTATAACAAAATAAATAATTTATCTTTGATCATGCATTATGATACAATTCACTAAAAATAAAATTTTACTTTTTATTGTTATCTTCTTGTTGATAATTTAATATTTTTTTGCTGATATCGGTACGAATATATTCAAAAAAACCAAAGGATAACGAGTTCCGACCGAACAGTCCTCTCTCTCCTTTGGTCACAGAGTCTTACCAAAATGATTAACTATGTACTGGGACGAAAAAATAGAATTCGTGATATAAAAATTAAACAATTTATTAAACAAATTGTTTGCAGTCTCTTTCGGGACGGAAACTTTTTATAGTATATCTTATAGGAAAGCTATATAACCATCCGAACACCGTACGGTCATTGATGTGACTAGTGAGAGAAACGGAACCATTATTTTTGCCGTGTCCGTGAGGACCCTTGCCGGGCAAGTAAATGGCGAGGGACGGAGAAACGAGCGGGGTCCGCCAGAAATCTTGGTGGGCAAGTAGTTGGCGGCCAACTGATCGTAGTTTTATCCTTGGCGTCAAAGAAGAATTCGCCCTCCTTCTTGCTCATCCACCATTGAATTATCTATTGTCTACTTTAAAATCTGTGCAAATGAATGGATGGTAAAGCTCGAAACTCTTTCGAATTAGGATGACCGGTCAATATTCGTACCGGCCTCATAATAAAAAATTCTGCACATATTCCACTTGAAAAAGTGAAAATTTTTTCAAAGAGCCAAGAAAACAAAGAGGTTTACCAGTGTTGAAACAAACTTTAGAAAAGTTATATAATTTGACTTTCATTGATGTATCAGAATCCTATTTAGTTGGATAATTATCATTTTTTATAATTACATCATGCTTATGGCATCCTTTCAATTATTGCCTACGCAAATATTTATCAACATCACACATCTTGGCATTAAGGCTGCAAATGGGTCGGGTCGACTCGAGACCCGACCCGGTCCGACCCGCGTAGATCCGATCCAATCCGAATTTTAGGATCCGGGTCGGATCCTAAAATTGGACCCGAATCATTTTTTGGATCGGATCTGGATTTATCGAACCGATCCGATCCAATCCGAATGGACCCGAAGAAGGAGAGAGAGAGAGAAAAAAAAAAAGCAAAAAAGAGTTTTTTTTTTTTATGGGTCGTGGCACTATTGGTCCGTCAAGATCCTCTCTCGATCTATTACACTGTTGATACCTCTGGTGTCTCGGTAGCTGGTTTTTTTTTTCCTTCTGTTCTTTGGTTTCTGTTTTTTTTTAAATGAGGGAACGCTGAACTGAATATGGGTCATGTGCCAGTTTTCTGCAATGGAATTGGATTTTGGAAGAAGGTCTGGGATTTTTTTTTTGTCCTCCTGAGAGGGGAGCTAGGAGACACCAAGTTCCGTCCAATCAGTCATGGACAAAAAATAGTGTGATATGAAATTTGGCTTGTAGACCGACTTACTTAGTAAGTCAGGGGTCATCTGTTCTGACTGGAGGTCAATTGCAAGTCTTTCAAGTCATGGGTCACCCAGCACCTCATAATTATGATATGACCAAATTAGATTTGCCCAAATTCTATCCCAAAAGTGGTTCAGATCCGAACCCGATCCGACTCGAACTCGGATCCGACCCGAATCCGATTCGGATCCGACCAAAATTAGAATCCAAACAAAAAATGAATCAGATCAGGGTCACCCAGGATCCAGATCCATTTGCACCCTTATTTGGCATATCCACCAAAACGATAAGCTTTAAATCATCGTGGGCCCTGCACCGTCCGTGATGCAGTATTGTAGTATAAAAAATAAATATTTCAACACAAAATTATAATACGCGATACAGAATTCCAACCTGCTGATCGCTAATTTAATAATAATAATAGCAAGAAAACTACTCATAATGGGGCCACCACGTTGGTAGAGGTGGCCGTATTTTTTTTACAAATATTTTTTAAAATCTTAAATTTTACATAAATATTTTTTTAAAATTAATATTTATATGTATATTTTTGTAAATCAATTATTTTGCTATTTTATTTTTTTATTCTTATTTTTTTACGTGCTCACACTATTTAACGTCGTTAAAAAAAATAACAGTTCCAAATTAGAATGACTAAAATATTTTTAATGGATAGGTGTGTAAAAAAAATATTTATAAGACGATCACAATTCGCAATGATAGATAAAAAAATAATTTTAAAATTTTATTTTATTTTTAATTAAAATAAATATGATTTGTATTAATATTGTTAGAAGGGTCGAGGAGCATTAGTGTAAAAATAGTATTTTACGAGGATATATAAATAAATATAAATTTTTAGAAGATATTTATGTAAATTTAAATATTTAGAAGGTATTTATGAAAAAAAAACTCTATTTAAAATTTGATGTTATGAGTTCAGATTTGAAGTTTGACCAATTTATATAAATCGCAACCGACTCGGTGGAATCTTGACAAGTGGACGTGATAATATGCCAGACGGGCAATACAGAAATACGAGGAGTGGCGTTTACGTAATTTAGGGGGAGGTTTGGCTATATAAAGGGTGGGTGGGTGGGGGTCTTGTGGCGTCGAACCCTAGATCGTAGACACCGAAGGAGGAGAGGGAGATAGAGCGATCGAGATAAGGAGATAGAACGATGGCGGAAGCGGTGATCGCTTGCCACACCGTCGAAGAGTGGAACCGGCAGCTCCAAGAAGGCAATGAATCCAAGAAGCTGGTAAAGCCTAATCCGCTCCTATCGACCCTACTTCCGGATCCCTGTGTTTTTTTATCTCTCATCTTTTTGGGATTTAGATCGCTATATCGATGTGAAATCTCGGCGCTTTTAATGCATTTCTTTGATTCGAGGATTTTAGGGTTTTGTTCTCGATGGATTTCTCCGATTTATTTGGATCTGGATGATTGGTTTGTTTTGATATGAGTTTTTTTGTGTGATTTTCTTTTCTGGTTTTCGTTTGATTGTATTTACTGAAGGGTTATTAAGGTTTTGAGGAATCTGGATGATGGATTTGATGTGGTCCTTTTCGTAGGGTTGGTTGATCTGCCAAAATTGGATTTTTAGATAATATTTCATTTTTTTTTGTGATGGTTGCATGTTCTGATTTCACTATTATCTAGATTTTAATGGGAAAAAATTGAACTTAAATTTTGGATTTTCCTTTTTTGCTCGAAGATTTCTTTCTTAAATACGTATATGTGTATGTATGTGAGCACCATTTTTAGGAATCTTCCTCATGGTTTTGTATAGTTCAGTGGGGGGTTTGGATTTGATAGCCCTGGTCTAAATATTCTTTTCTCTTTTAAGTTGTAATCGTGCCTGGAATCAGTTCCAACGGTTCTGCTTTTATCCTTCTTTTTTTTATTAATTTTGTTTGCTTTATTTTTATTGCAATTATTTGAATTTAGATGAGGATAAACATTATTATCACTGTTGAAATCATTATTATCATCATTTTGTGTTTGGTCTGTATAGATCCATGCGTCATATCCAATTCCATTTTACATTGGTATGTTCATGGTGTCCAACCGGGGGAAGGAATATGTATCTATCGAACTAATGCTAGGAGCCTCCTGCCTCAGTTTAAGGGTGTTGAGCAGTCCTTTTCGACTTCCTCATATTTAGATCCAAAAAATATTTATTATTATTATTATCTACGGATGCTGTGTCACGTCATTCATTTTCACATCGTTTTATGGTGTATCATGGTCCCATACTATTACCTGGCTATCCTAACTGTTGGAATTATTTGTTTTGCCAAAATCCTTCATGTAAAAATCAATAACTAGATGATTCCTTTTACATTGAGTTGGTTCAATTGCCAACTTAATCTGTGATAGCAAAACAAAGATGTCAATTCATTTCCATTTTTTCTATTAGTGGTGGCGTTTTGATAGAATCAACAACATTGACTTTTGCACATATTTCTTATCTGCAAGTCTGGTCAAATTGTTTATTAAAGCGAGTTCTATATTGGTTTGATAGAATTAATTTGCAGTAATCAGTAGGGGTGGTGATGTATGGCCCGACCTGCAATTGACACCTGATAAGCAGGTTCAGGATAAAAAGGTCAAGATCCTAAACAGGTTGTCCTCATTTAACCCATTTATCATATTTGTAGGGTTTAATTGGGTAAGGTCGGCACGGTTACATCCTGTCCTATTTAAGGCTTGTTAAACCCGCTTAAATTGTTCAAGACCTGTTCTAACTCGTTTAAAACCCTTTTAACTTGTTTTCACAGACCTGATGTGATCTGACTTGTATATCAATCAAGTTACGTGAATTGGGCAAGGTCATTCTGTTTTATGAACAGGTTGGGTTAGTTTTGGATTTCAAAACTGTTAAATAAAAAGGTTGTTTTGGGTTTGACAAGTTTTCCCTAATTCCTATGTCTCAACCCAGCCCAACTTGACCCATTACTACCTGTAGTAATCTGCAGGGCCTCAATTATCTTATGCCACTTTGCTTATTTAAACTGTTAATTAACAAGAACTTGAAACAATAGGTTTGATGACTTAGTTTTTTCTACCTGACTAAGATGAATATGTAAGTAGCTGTTACTTGTATTCTGCTTTTAACTAATCACTTGAAGTGTTTCTTTTCTTGTTCTTTTAATTTATGATTGGAGGTGTCTATCATGTTTCAGCATATTCTTTTGATTTTTATGCGTCATTTATCAAAGTGTTTCTATCTCTTTACAGGCTTGTTCTGGACTTGTGGCTGTGATATGTGAAATGTGAACCCTGTTGATTTGTTTCATTCTTTACTAGTTTTGTACAGTTTGATGTTCTCTTCTTTCCTCAAGGGCCGGTTCTCTCTCTCTCTCTCTCTCTGCATGTGTGTGTTTTTGTGTGCGCTACTTGAGTTGACTTAAAATTTTTCTTGATACAACAAATTGTGATTTATTTAGTTTCTAGATAGTTTTTCTTTTGTTTAAATTTTCAAGAGAACTTGTATATGTTAGGCCCATATCATTGGAGTAACAAAGTTAATGTCTTTGAATTGATTCTTGATTTAAGAATGGTGTGTAGCTAGACGAGCATTTCCATAGATTTCAGCAAGCGTCTCACCATTTATGTGTGCGCGAGAGAGAGAGAAGAAACTGTATATTTTCTTTGATACTACGATATTTGTGAGATCTGACTATTTTGGATGTCATGCTTGCTATAGATGGTCATTGATTTTACTGCTTCATGGTGTGGACCTTGCCGAATGATTGCCCCAGTTTTTGCTGAGCTGGCTAAGAAGTTCACCAATGTGATTTTTCTGAAGGTGGATGTTGATGAGCTCAAGGTAGGCATCCTCATTCCTTTGCTGTGAACGCTTGTATTTGCGCTATCGTGTCCATTTGATTGTGCTGGTTGTCTAATAACTAGTTCTGTAATGGCAGTCGGTTGCCCAAGACTGGGCAATAGAAGCAATGCCCACTTTCATATTCCTGAAGGAGGGAACTATTGTGGAGAAGCTCGTTGGTGCTCACAAAGATGATCTGCCGAAGAAGATTGAGCTGCACATGGCCCAGTGAGGGCTCCCTCATGTTTCATGAAGGATCATCTCTGCTTTACTGTGTACTGCATAAAGGGTCTTAAAACTCTTTTAAGACTTGTGTGGTTAATAAGCATTTCCATAGAATCTTGGATGGTCTGAGATTCGGATATTAGTGGTGTTTCTGTCTGGTTTATGCTGCTTGAGTAATTACTTTTTGCTTGTACTCGAGTCAGGCTTTTAGGCTTTTGGCTCTGAAGATATTTGCATATAGCTTATGGGAAGTATGTTTATAATTCACTACGCCCGCTGATTGTTTCTAGCAATTATGGAATCCATTTTGCCCCTCCCTCAACAGAGCTGCTCTTGATCAGTTCTATGAAGTTCAGAAAGCCAGTTGCTTCTGCTGGCTCTGTGGGATACGATCTAGAGAACTGCTGGATTTTTGCGCTGATCTCCCAACGGAGTGAGATTGGATTATTGGAGAGAGTTCTTCTTATTGCCTTCTAGCGGTAAGATAAATGGGTGTTTTATCGGAATCTCTCGTCTTCGCAAATCAAGGACTAAACTCATCTATTTCCGGCTATTTTGTAGATGGGTTATGTACCCAAAACAAAAAAATAAAAAAAAAAGATGGGTTATGGGGGAACCGCTACCAGTCGTGACACAGCAAAAATTACTGTGTTCGGAGAAAAGACATCTTCAAGCAAATTCATAAAAGATCTTGTGAGAGTCCTCCCATGCGATCCCATAAAAATATATCCATTGATCGAAGCTGGGGATTAGTTTGGAGCCATGGGGGGAGAGGAAGCGGGGAGATGGGAGAGGTTGGTGAGGGATTTGTGGGCGGATTCTATCCTCTAAGAGATGATGGGAGGCGAAGAGTTAGATGAAGGGATCGACATCTATAATCTCTAATTCAATTAGAGATGGCACCGTCACTCTGAGCATATTTTTTTGACTGCAATCACTATGAGCATATTAGTCATAGATCTTATGCTTTTGAATAACTTAGTAATATTAAGGTTTCAAAGGGGGTTATATAGAAAAGTGGTTATGCTAACTTTGAACTAATCCTGGCACGCCACGTGATGGGACCTAGCCCAATCGTCGTATAAGCATTTTTACATGTAAGACCCTGTCAAAGGTAAAAAGATTGTAAAGTTCCCAATCCCTGCCATCATCAATCCGTCACAAACTACTTGGCCCGGAGGATTATGAAAGACTTTGGCCCTGTTTGGAAGAGCTGTTGGCAGTAGAGCGGTTGGAAGTAGAGCTGTCTGAAGTAGAGCTGTCTGAAGTAGAGCTGTTATAAAAAGCTGTTTGCTGTTTGGTAACTACATTCGTGAAGTGCTGTGGTATTTTATTTCGTATTTGGTAAACAAACTAAGAAAGTACTTTTATATGACAAAATTACCATAAAGGACATTGCATAGAATTATACAACAGAACATAATAAAACATAACATAAATTAATACATAAATATACGATATAGTAAAATATTATTTAATATAAAATAATATTATGTTAATATAGCATAATAGTAATATAATTATTAGAGTAAATTAATATTTGGTAATATAACATAATATTAAATTATTTAACATAACATATTAATGTATTATGATATAATATAATATATATTATATTTATAGTATAATACAATAATAAAAGTATAAAATATTATAATTATTAGTATAAATTAATTTCTCATAATATAACATAATATTAAATTATTTAAAATAACATATTAATGTATTATAATGTAATGTAATATAATACAATATTTATAATATAATACAATAATAAAGGTATAAAATATTATAATTAATATTATAAATTAATTTTCCATAATATAACATAATATTAAATTATTTAAAATAATATATTAATGTATTATAATGTAATGTAATATAATATAATATTTATAGTATAATACAATAATAAAGGTATAAAATATTATAATTATTAGTATAAAGTAATTTTCCATAATATAACATAATATTAAATTATTTAACATAACATATTAATGTATTATGATATAATATAATATGATATTATATTTATAGTATAATATAAAAATAAAGGTATAAAATGTTATAATTATTATAATAAATTAATTTTTCATAATATAACATAATATTAAATTATTTAACATAACATATTAATGTATTATGATATAATATAATATGATATTATATTTATAGTATAATACAAAAATAAAGGTATAAAATATTATAATTATTAGTATAAAATAATTTCCCATAATAATTTTTCATAATTTCTCATAAAATAATTTTTCGCGGTCCAGAGACTCTTCTTCGTGGTCCACGCTCGAGGAGGACCTCAGCGTGGGCCGCGAGGTTGATGATAAAAAAAAAAACAATAGATTGATTTTGGAAGGTATGGAAAAGGATTAAAAATTTTTTTCTTCTAAAATGTGGTTCAAGAGATGCATACAAAAATTGAAAAGAAAAATACCTTTTCTTACGGAAGGGAGTCTGACGGCTTGGGTTCTTGGCTCCAGCAGATTTTTAGGTTTATACAGGGATAAACTATATTATTATGTTATTTTAATATGGGCATTTTTGTCAAAAATACAGCTTTCCGAAAAAGCTGAAACAGTTTCTTCTAAAAGCTCCAAATTGGAGGTTCCTTCCAAAAGCTGTTTTTAGCTTCCCGCAAAAGCTGAAACAGCTTTTTGAAAAATTTACCAAACACAGTTTTTCATCTAAAAGTACTTTTGGAGGGCCAGAAAGTGCTTTCTGGCCCTCCAAAAGCTCCCCCAAACAGGGGCCCTGTTTGGGAGAGCTGTTGGCAGTAGAGCTGTTGGAAGTAGAGCGGTTGGAAGTAGAGCTGTCTGAAGTAGAGCTGTTATAAAAAGCTGTTTGCTGTTTGGTAACTACATTCGTAAAGTGCTGTGGTATTTTATTTTGTGTTTGGTAAACAAACTAAGAAAGTACTTTTATATGACAAAATTACCATAAAGGACATTGCATAGAATTATACAACAGAACATAATAAAATATAACATAAATTAATACATAAATATACGATATAGTATAATATTATTTAATATAAAATAATATTATGTTAATATAGCATAATAGTAATATAATTATTAGAGTAAATTAATGTATTATTTTATTAACATATTAAATTATTAAATTATTTAACATAACATATTAATGTATTATGATATAATATAATATATATTATATTTATAGTATAATACAATAATAAAAGTATAAAATATTATAATTATTAGTATAAATTAATTTCTCATAATATAACATAATATTAAATTATTTAAAATAACATATTAATGTATTATAATGTAATGTAATATAATACAATATTTATAGTATAATACAATAATAAAGGTATAAAATATTATAATTAATATTATAAATTAATTTTCCATAATATAACATAATATTAAATTATTTAAAATAACATATTAATGTACTATAATGTAATGTAATATAATATAATATTTATAGTATAATACAATAATAAAGGTATAAAATATTATAATTATTAGTATAAAGTAATTTTCCATAATATAACATAATATTAAATTATTTAACATAACATATTAATGTATTATGATATAATATAATATGATATTATATTTATAGTATAATATAAAAATAAAGGTATAAAATGTTATAATTATTATAATAAATTAATTTTTCATAATATAACATAATATTAAATTATTTAACATAACATATTAATGTATTATGATATAATATAATATGATATTATATTTATAGTATAATACAAAAATAAAGGTATAAAATATTATAATTATTAGTATAAAATAATTTTCCATAATAATTTTCCATAATTTCTCATAAATTAAATTTTCCGCGGTCCAGGGGCTCTTCTTCGTGGTCCACGCTCGAGGAGGACCTCAGCGTGGGCCGCGAGGTTGATGATAAAAAAAAAAAAAACAATAGATTGATTTTGGAAGGTATGGAAAAGGATTAAATTTTTTTCTTCTAAAATGTGGTTCAAGAGATGCATACAAAAATTGAAAAGAAAAATACCTTTTCTTACGGAAGGGAGTCTGACGGCTTGGGTTCTTGGCTCCAGCAGATTTTTAGGTTTATACAGGGATAAACTATATTATTATGTTATTTTAATATGGGTATTTTTGTCAAAAATACAGCTTTCCGAAAAAGCTGAAACAGCTTCCTCCCAAAAGCTCCAAATTGGAGCTTCCTTGCAAAAGCTGTTTTTAGCTTCCCGCAAAAGCTGAAACAGCTTTTTGAAAAATTTACCAAACACAGTTTTTCATCTAAAAGTACTTTTGGAGGGCCAGAAAGTGCCAAAAGCTCCCCCAAACAGGGCCTAAATTACTATAGGAACCAAAGGCTTGCTCCTGCCCAAACTTGCCCCCAGCGGCGGAAAATTTTTTATTAATAAATGGCAAGCGCGCCAAAGGGCTGTGGCGTGACCGCTACTAAAAACAAAAAAATCTTACTAAATATCAAATTTTATATGTATGTCCTCTCAAATTAATATTTAAATATATACTCTCATAAAATACTTATTTTATTATTTTATTTTATTATTCTTATTTTTGCGTATATATCCATACCATCTAACATCTCTAAAAAAATTAATAATTTCAAATTAAAATGACTATAATATTCTTAATGTATAGATGTATAAAAAAAATAAAGGCAATCGCGATGGAAGATAAAAAAATAATTTCATAATTTATATTTATTTTTAATTAAAATAAATATGATTTTTATTAACGATGTTAGAAAAAATTGTTATATTAAGGATATTTGTGTAAAAAAATTTTATAAAAATATAAAAATAAATATAAATTTTAAAATGCTATTCACATAAATTTAAATTTTTATAAAAATATTTATGCAAAAAAAATCTTCCCAAAAAAAAACGCAAGCGGGCACCCTACCCCAAAAGACAAACGGGCCGTGGTGTGACCGATAACTTTAAGCTAGTCATAATGGCATGTTTAATGCCTTTGCAGGAGTATCTCGTCCTTCCTCTTCTAATTTATCTACTTCCAATGAGTCAATGGGTTGTAATGCTTGACGAGCAATGAGCATCTATTCGACGTACTTTTGCTGTTCTTCGTTCAAAAAAAAAAGAAAATTGGCTGCTCTTGAACCCTTGTAAACGTGGCATGGGCTTGCTTGTTCTAATCGAAAATGAGCTGGCCAAAGGTAAGGTATCATAATGGATTCTTTTTTCTTTTCTTTTGAGTATCCATCGTTTTGCTGATAGGGGATAATGAAGTATACAGGTGCTACAATTGTAACAGAATATATTCTCACTTCTTTTATCACCAATTCACATCTCCTGCTTTATTCTCCTCTTTCAGTGCTCTAGCTGAAAAAGAATCCAATCCACCATCTGGATGCCACTCCTTTGGTAGACTTTAGAGGTCCTAATGTTGAGAACTACTCATCAAAGAGCTGGAGATAATGTACCTTTACCTTGAACATTTATCTAACAATTACTCAACTCGGCCATATACTCCAAGCTGAAAGAAAGTGAGGAAGTATTATTATAATAGACTTGTTGCTCAGTAAAGTTATGAAAAGGATCCTATCTTGTGCTTTCGTTTTGGAACCTTCCAAGATGGCAACCCCACTTCAATGCAACCTTTCCATAAAATAATTCCAGCATCTAAGGCTGGGACAAATTTAAGAAATATGAAAGAGATTGCTCCCACAAATAGGATGCTGAGAAGACTTGTTCTCCTTTATGACAAGGTCCCCACTTTCCAATAAATCTTGCAGGGTGGTAATACCTTATAGTATGGGAAGAGTAATGCTCAAAGTCTCCTTCAGTACTGGCTCTACTTCACAGCCTCCCACTTTTTCAATAACACCCTTTTTGCATGGGTCACAACCGCAAACCATCACAGATTGTAATGATCGATGGTTAAAACAGACTATGATGACATCTGAATGGTAGAGATTATTATTAATTATGGCCAATATAAACTGTTCAAATAAAGCTGTAATGGCGATCTAGCAGTTGATGCTATCAGGATACTGTATTCAAATGATATTTCATAGATGTATTTAGAAGTATGTGTTCTCTTCAAAAAAGTATCAGCGTTAAATTTCCCTGAGACCATTACAGAATTAATGTTGGGGATCAACACAATCCAGAGACACAAACCTTAATTGTGGGGGATCCAATTTAAATTTTGGTGCACTAGTACTAGGTAGAAGAAGCTTAACCATGGAGAATTGGTATCAATTTGGCTGGTGAGGGATTTGTGAAGAGGCTATAAGGAGGACAGATTGGAGGTGAAGCAAAGTGGTGTGTTGAGGTAGGAATCAACATATCTAACCTCTTATTTTATAACTTGAAGATGTGGAGGGCTCAATAATCGCACTCATCATACTTCTTCACTGCAGTACTAATATTAAGATATTGCTGGGGGTATTTGCAAAAATGCAATTCTTACGTTTGAACCAGCCTCAGCAAGCAGCGTGAGGAGGCTAGGTCCAGCTCCGATCCCACTTCGGGGTATTTTACTATTTAATTTTTTTTGAATGTATTCATACTAGAATAGTGTGAATCGCTCATTTTAGCAAAAAGAGGCATGTTCAAGCTTGGCATTGTAATTACTGCATATAACTTTCTATTCAAATGGTAAGAACATCTTGTTTAAATGATTCGTGGGCAAATGACAATCTTGGAAGGGGTGGGGTGTGACTAATTAATAATTTTAAGCAAGCCACAATGGCATGTTTCATACCTTCTCAAGAAGGTAACAAATGACAATCTTGAAAGGGGTGGGGTGTGACTAATAATTTTAAGCAAGCCACAATGGCATGTTTCCTACTTTCTCAAGAAGGCAAGAAAATTCAGCTGTTTTAATTTATTTGCAATGATTCAATAGACTATAATACTTAAGAAACGTCTGATGCTGTAGATAATAATGTTCTTAACCTTTTTGCAAAGGCTTTGCTTATTCTAGCTGAAAATGGGATGACTTCTGGCTCTAGTAGCATCTTTTCACATCCCCACCTAGGTAATGTAAAATTATTTGTGCAGCTTCCAAATGTACGCTAATGCATGGATGATGAAGTTCATAGACGCTGCCATAATATACAGTGCTCACCTCTTTTGTCACACTTTAGATCTCTTGCTTTATTCTCCTATTCTGGTGTAATAAGTGAAGAGAATCCAATATATGGTCTGGATGTTTCTCTTTTTTCAGACAATCCAATGGACATGTTTGTTTTTTCTCTCACCAGATGCTTTATAACTTGTCAACGAACTTGGTCATACAATCAACTGCATAAATTGGGCAGATGCACTGAAATCTTGCATGAAGAAGCTAGACGCTACCTGCATCTTATGCCCAAACTAGCCTCTTGATCTATCCAAGTAAAATGATTTGTTGACAAGCTTGCAGGGCATGACCAATATATCATGCTAACCATGGTAGCATAGCCAAGAAATAACACCTCTAAAGTGAATTAGAGTGAAATAATCCTCCTAGCCGCCCCAGAAAGGGACATGGATACCTTAAGATTGGGAGAGGAAGGAGAAAGGGGCATGCATGGTGAGAGATTTCTGAGGGATCGTTTGGTCATCATTCGGCCATCTGTCATCTTGGTCTATTGGAGATCTATGCCTCGAACATTTAAATTGGATAAAACCTAGTTTATTGGATTAGAACGGAATAACTCTCGACTCTTTTATGGTTGTAACCACATGATTGGAACATTCCTCCCTCTTAGGAGCGGAATGTTTCTATGGTTGCAACTACATAAGTTTGTACATCATTCTAGCCACCCCAAAAAAGGCCATGGACACCTTAAGATTGGAATAGGAAGGAGAAAGGGGCATGCGTGGTGAGGGATTTCTAAGGGATCTTTTGGCCATCATTCGGCCATCCGTCATCGTGGTCTACTGAAGATCTACGCCTCAAACATTTGAATTGGATAAAACCTATTTTACCGGATTAGAACGGAATAACTCTCGACTCTTCTATGGTTGTAACCACATGATTGGAACATTCCTTCCTCTTAGGAGCGGAATGTTTCTATGGTTGCAACTACATAAGTTTGTACATCATTCTAGCCACCCTAGAAAAGGCCATGGACACCTTAAGATTGGGAGAGGAAGGAGAAAGGGGCATGTGTGGTGAGGGATTTCTGAGGGATCTTTTGGCCATCATTCGGCCATCCGTTATTCTGGTCTACTGGAGATCTACGCCTCAAGCATTTGAATTGGATAAAACCTAGTTTACTGGATCAGAATGGAATAACTTTCGACTCTTCTATGGTTGTAACCACATGATTGGAACATTCCTCCCTTTTGGGAGCGGAATGTTTCTATGATTGTAACTACATAAGTTTGTACACTATTTATATACCGGTTAATGCAAATGAAAAGGACATTGTAGTCTGGCACTCTGGCTATTAACTCCACTAGAGAAATATTCCATTTCTAAGAGGGAGGAACATCTCAATCATGTAGTTACAATCGTCGAAGAGTTGAAAGTTATTCTGTTTTGATCTAGTAGGTTAGATCTTATCCAATTCAAATGCTTGATGTGTAGAACTCCATTAGACTAGGATGATGGATGGCAAGTAAGAGAGCGGCGATGATGTTGTCCTCTATGAAGTAGCTAGCTGCTTGTGAGGAGATGATGATATGTGAATTTAGTAGTAATATTGACATTGGTCAGGAGCTTATAAATAAAAAAAAGTGAAAAAAACATAGTCAAGCTCCGTCTCTCATTTAGTTATATTATATACCAGCCTCTCATTTAGTTTTTACATGAACCAACTTAACATTGACTGCTTTCTAGTACTCCGTCTGACCTAGGTCAAAACTTCAAACAATTTGTCCACAAATTGCAAGCTTGACAGGATCTTGGTGTAACGTAATGGTATGTTTGACAACTTTACAAGATTATTGCAATCCACCTACATTATCCACAAAGACTCGATAGATTACGATTACACTACTTTAAGAACAAGGTGAAGCTATTGAAGATTATGTTCTAAACCTTTGTGCAAATGCAGCGAGAATTTAATCATTCTAATTGCAAATGAGATGGTCATTTACCAAAAAAAAAAAAGAAAAAAAAAAGAGATGGCCGCTGCTGCCATCTTTTTGCTTCCATAACAGGCAGTGTCAAATGCTTTACCTTGCTTCCACGGTATCTTAATGAATGATGTAGTTTAGAGATGGTTCCATTTCAATGGACAGCGCCTTCTTTTACCACCAATTCATATCTCTTGCTTTATTCTCTTCTTTTGGTGCTATAAGCTCAAAGGTATCTAACCCACCATCTGGATGCCTCTCTTTTGCTTAACTCTATGAGTCCTATTTCAAGAGTACTCAATCATCGTAGAGCCAGAGATAATCTATCTCCATTTTGAGCAATTGGCTAATAATCTCTCCATTTGGCCATATTCTCCATGCTTAAAGCAAGGAATAAGCATTTTTGATGAGTTAGATGCCTTGTAAAGTTATGAATAACCTATCTTGTGCCTTTATTTCGAAACCTGCTAAGATAGCAATTCCACTTCAGCTCAACCTTTCTCTAAAATAATTCCATCTAAGACCAAGACAAACTTCAGCAATCTGAAAGGGATGATTCCTATCTATGTGAGGTTGAGAATTTTGTTCCCCTATACCTAGGGACCACATGTTCCAATAGATCACTATGGTAGATACCTGATAGATTGGAAAGAATACAACTTTAGTATCTCCACGACTGCACATAGCTTTTGCTGTTTCAATAACAACATTATTCGTATTCAAAAGCCTTACCTTGGAACTGTCATAAAATGTTATGATGGATGAAATAGACAATTATTGTGAGAATCTGTGCAGGCGTATATTTAGTCCCACATCGATTATTCGCCGAGGAGATCTTGAGTACTTATGCAGAACTAAGAAATCTCAAAAATACCTTTCGGCTGGCCATTTTGGATGAGATCTTAGATTGTTACAATTATGCTGTCAAAATTATTACATTATATTTTAAATTAAATTTTGTTGCCCTGTAATGGCTGATATAACCAATTTACAATGGTGATGTGCCAATGCTATGAGATTTAGCATATGAACGAGTGATGTGTCATGATGGTTTTTTAAATTCTAATTCAAAACTTTACTAATAAAAACTTGAAACCAATGTAAGAATGGCATACCAATGATGTAAGGTGTATATGACGGTCGGCATTTTTAATTAGTAGCATGACAAAGATGGGTAGATATTATAACTGTTGCTATACGTAACCTTTTTCTTCTTCTTTTGATGGGGGAGGAAAATTTTTTTGCCAACCACTACAAATCCATTACCGATGATGAATCTTAGGCCAAATTTCATGAATTTTAATTTAAGAGTTGAGTTAACTAGAAACTGAACTAGTTTAGGCAACCAAACTCCGAGTAAAATGGTTTCCTGATATCATAAGATGTCCCCACCACAATTATCTACTGGAATTAAGCATGTAAAGCACTGTTTCCCTAGAATAAAAAGGGGACTTATTTGACTCCACTTAAAAACAATCTTATCCTCTAGGTGGTGCATGCACCATCAAAAGACCAAATATATGGATGGTTGTACTTTAACTAACTAAATATAATACATATTTTGGAAAATCACACTACATTTTATTCCATTTGGATTGTCTTTCAATGATAATAGCATGTTGTAGTTAGAATAAAAAGTCAGTCTCCAGCTGGGGTTGGTAGGCCTCATTTTTTAATGCATTGTCCAAGATTAGGATAAGTTGGAACAAGGCAAACAATAGTTAGATTCAAAGCGTGGGGACATGGAAAAAGCTGTCTTGGTACTACTCCTTTCCTGCGGACTACCCGGCAATTTGGTCAGCAAAGACATTAATAATGGATGATACCTTATTCCCTCTTCAGTGGATGCATGCCTTCTTGCTGTTACCTCCCCTGGGGATCACCAAATAAATAACCTGAGAAATGGCCTACGAAGATGAAGCACCTTAAGAGAATGAACAAATGGAGAATGTGGAAGAACAAGTGGGACTCGGAATTTAGTTTGTCAGGTCTTGTGTGTTTCCTTGATGAAAATTCCAAATCGTGGAGATGACTTTTGAGCCATGATCAATCCATTTCTTTATTGAATTTGGCCTGAGTTTTACTCATCCATCTCGATTTGTTGAACTAGTTTTTCTCTGCTTAACCTGCCCATATGAGTCTAAATTTGCCCCATCTGAACCTAAATTGGCCTTTCAAGCTTCAATTTGAGATCCATAAAGATAAGCCTGAAACATGTGGTGGAATTGCAAAAACTTTAGTTTAATTGCAGATGTGGACTGTAGAACCTAGGCAGACTCCTTAAATAATAAGACCAAACACCCTTAGTGAAGTACAAAATTTCAGGTTATCAAATTCCAGTTTATCCAAAAGCATGATTGCCAATTGTTTTTCTTTTTTTTTGATGTAAAATGATTTCCAATTGGTTATCTCACTCTTTTTAGCTGTACTACGTTACATGGAATTCCTTATGAGAGATTTCTTACCTGAAAACACCCTTCAGGAGCTGATTATGTCTTGTTTAATTAGTAGCCGAATAGAACTGCCTTCAAGCCTCATGCTATCAGGAAAAGAAAAGCTCCAAATTTGCTGTGGCCTCAAATGGTCATTTCTTTTCTTGAAAACTTCCTTGTTCATGTGATGATGAGCATGTAATGCCATGCAAATTGCATAAGATATTGGCTTCGCATCATTTTATTTTGAGGTTCCTAGTTCAGCAGCAGTGCAAGCGTTGCCCATAAGACTAAGCACTGTTTATCAGTATCAATATCCCATATCCAATGGCTGGGCAATCAACCCAGAATCTAGTGGACTCGAGGAGACAGATAACCATTATTCACGTTCCATCACTTGGTCATACATAGGCCTGGTGGTTATCCATCCAGTCATACAAAAAGAAAAAAATGAATCCTCTAATCTCATGGCGCTATGGGATTAGTACACCTTGCAGGGATTTAGAGATGGCAATGCCTAACCATTTAACCCGTTTAACTTGTTCAATCTGTTGTAAATT
Organism: Phoenix dactylifera; assembly: GCF_051530095.1. Taxonomy (NCBI): domain Eukaryota; kingdom Viridiplantae; phylum Streptophyta; class Magnoliopsida; order Arecales; family Arecaceae; genus Phoenix; species Phoenix dactylifera. The sequence continues at coordinate 11,287,843 of NC_143190.1, read as the reverse complement.
AGAATAGATTATATGTTTAATAAAATCGTTAGGTTCTGAAAGGATGTTTGACCTATTTAATAAATAGATCTGGTTCTGATTGATCGATTTTTGATCTCTCTTGTATCTGATCCGACCCGATTGCTACCTCTATGGGGATTAGTGTGATACACAAAATTTGTCACACAACTATGTGAACATCACATAGATTAAAGAACATATATGCGGCCAACTGGTACCTCACAGCACCTTTTAGTATCCATGTAACGAGAATTTGACATATGCTCCTAATATTTATTGAGTTAAAAACAATCAGTTCAGTACTTGACAACTATTAAGACCACTTCCAAATTTAATGATCCACAAAGCCATCCTTTCATTTATGATCCTAAAGGCAATGGGATCCTATTATTGCCCTTAAATGAATTAACTATCAAATCTTGTTCGTTTCAATTCACTTTCATGATGTTGTGGATAATCACTACTATATTGTAAGCAGAAGCTTACTTTAGATATCATGATTTTCCACTTATGTGAAGGAGAGCTCAAAGTACATTAGTTGTAGTATTTTTGTTGGCAAAGGTGCTATACATGTTTGGGTTGATTTTTGCTATTTCATGAAAATGATCCTAGTACTGAAGAGCAACATTTTCCCCTAGAAAACCTTGATTAGTACCACCATTGCCAATCATAAATATAATTATTGTCTGACAAGTAGTTCCAACAAGATAAAAGGGAGAAATACAAATAGACCATTAAAAGTTGACAAAAAGTGTCTGCTACAGGACTATGTGATTTGGATAGAGAGCATTTTTATTTTTGATTACATCAATAGGCAATCTTATTAGCATAGACTTTACTTTTTTAATTTGACATGTATGTCACTAAACTTCATAAGGAAAACTTTTTTTTTTTTTAATGTAAAATCAACATAAGTCATGTTCATACAATGATATACATCAATCTCACATGCATTCTTCAACAAAAACATACATCTGACATATTAGACTGCTAAAAATTGAGAAAAAGTTTCCACTATAGGATTGAATAAAATCCACATAGAGCATTTTTCACTTTTAATTACACCAATGGGTGATTCTATTGGCACCATGCTTCAACACATTTTTTGTTTGACACATACTTTGCGTAAATTTTCATGCATGAAAAATCTTTTCAATCCCTCTCGTGTTCATATGCATCAACTTCACATGCACTTTCTCTCTAAAAAGAACATGAATCAACCAAATGCTAGACCCACTAAACTTTGATAAAAAGTTTCCACGTAGGACCGAGTGATTTGCGGTAGGTATTTTTTACTTTTTGATTGCACATAGTCTTACAAGCTTAATGTGTATTGCATTGGACCATGCAACAAAAACTCCTCTTTTTATCTGTGTATTTGACTTAATCTTTTGCTCACATGCATCAACTCCTATTAGTGGTTGAAACTTATCAAACAATCAATAAACTATTAACTAGATTAAAAATAAAGTAAAATTTCTCTTTCCGTCCATTATAAAGTGAAGTATTTTTTTTTCAACAAATCAACTGGTCGATAATTTCAAAATTGTTTAGGTGCTTATTGCAAAAAAAAAAAAAAAAACTCTATGAAAGGAAAGGGCAAATTCGTCCATGAAAAAGCATCACTCCACCAGGAACTGAAAACTATATTAGAAGCCAAAGGCCGACCCTTTCTTCTCGCCTCCGTCCCATCTCCTATCCCTCCGTGGCTGCTCGCCTCCAGAGAATGACCAGCTCCTCCGCCGCCTCGCGCAAGGTCTTCCCCTTTCCCGTTTTCCCTTTCCTTCCAATCTCCTCTCGATCTTTCCTTCTTCCCGTGCTCCAATTCCCCTTTTTTCTTCTCCTTCTTCCGGCCTTCCCGTGTCTCCAAGAATTTCCTAATATTGTCCGGTTCATCGCAGGGTCTCAGCAAGATCGCGTGTAGCAGGCTTCAGAAAGAGCTTGTGGAATGGGAAGTCAACCCCCCAACCGGCTTCAAGCACAAGGTCTCCGATAATCTCCAAAGGTTGGGGCTAGGGTTTTGTCTCTCTCTTTCCGCTTCTTTCGATCCGATTATTGGTTCTTTTTTGTGATTTTTTCCGTGTATTTACTTGATTATCTGTTCTTTTGATTGGAAGATGGATTATCGAAGTGGTCGGGGCACCGGGGACGCTCTATGAGAGCGAGAAGTACCAGCTTCAGGTCGATTTCCCCGAGCATTACCCAATGGAAGCTCCGCAGGTGATGAATTCTTGATTTTTTCCATGAAGTTTGAATCTTGGGTTTGGGAGGAGAGTTCTGATTTATAGGATTTTGATCAGGTCATTTTTCTACACCCTGCACCTCTTCATCCGCACGTTTACAGCAACGGGCATATCTGTTTAGGTAATTTTATTTTCTTAAAAAGGATAAAGGGATTTTGATCTATTCAACATTCAAAATTAGAATTCTTGTATCTTATATTGTCAGAAAGTTCCTCGCTTGATTAAACACTTTTCAGCTTTATTCATTCCGATGTCATGGTTTTAGTTTGATTTTAATCATATATATATATGCATAAGAAGGAAGTTATCTTGATATTGGTGTCGCTGCCATAGATATTTGAGGACATGAAAACATTGCTGCGTTGAGAATCATGACATGTGATGGGCGTCTGTGCATACGTCTTTTCTGTTAGATTATTTGTTTGTATTGCATTCCTTTGTGTATTTTGAATGCTTTTAAGGGCTCAGATAGGGAATATCAGGTCAAAGTATGAGTTTTGTTAATTTAATGATAACAAAAATTGTTTGTTTTCCTTTTTGTGTACCTACCTTAATTTTATTACTGAAATTATTTGACAACAGGCGTGGATATGACAGTTTGGATTGCAATAAGTATTAGTTCTTTGATATGGATTCAGTAGAAAAGGTGCCAACAAGAAATAAGATTTCAGCATATAAATTACTAAAAAAATCTGTTTTGGTTTAGGTAGACTAGCCGGTTGATTGTGATATCAAGAGCATTCAGAGTACTTCTCTGTAAAAAAATCTGTTTTGTTTTACAAATTCCACCAACTATTTTGGAATTAAGCCGTCGTACTTTATGTAATGCCAGACCATGGATACATTGTGGCTACTATCTGGCTGAGTGGGTGGCACGTCAAAGCCTGCATACTACAGCTTATTATGATTTTCATGCAATGAACACAAGTGTTAAGTGACAGTTGCTCTCTGATGATCAACGTGATTGTATTCTTGGAAGCTTAACCTTGAATTGACACATACATAAGCATGCATGCATATGTTTATATGTATGTGCATGACAGTGTTGTCGTGAAGTGTGTGGCAAAATTGTTGAACTTATGAAATTTTTTTAGCCAAAAGTGTGCCCCAAAGTCAGAGTACAAAGATTTGATATTGCAATGGTCAAGGAAAAGTTGCATATTTTTACAAATCCACATTGTTTTTAATATCAGAACCAATATAATCCTCGATATGAACCACAATATTTCTGGAATGGTTTGATCCATTTTTCTATGCTGATAAGATAGTGACTTGAAACGAGGGGACCTAAGAAGTTTAGTTCTTTCTGTGGGGTTTTCTTACCTGGGAACTTTGTGCTTAGATTAAGAAGCTTGAAAGCAATCTACCTAGAATGATATGAAACCTATTCTTGGAACCTTGTCTTTGGAAAGATTGTTGTGATTAAGTTTCTGAGAGAGTAATAGATTTTAACTATGACTTCTTGTAGACAAGACGATGGAATGTGTCTTCTATTGTGTTTTACTCATGAAACTTTTCTTTTGGTCTTGTATACTTGAAATGGTACAAGATAAGTTTTGATGCAACATATTCCCATTTGTCATATGATGGGAACAAGAAAAAGCCAAATGAAAAGATTTTTGAAAGAAAAAATTTTGGAAGAAACAGTATATTCAGTATTTGATTTCATGTGAAGGGGCCATGTTGTCAATTAGAACTTGTTTCTTTTAAGGCCTTTTCCACATTCTTACTTTTCATCCATATTCTCACTTGAGTCTTCCTTTACCTTTGTCCTTATGCTAGGGATTTTGGAGCATGCTTTGTTATTGCTCTTCCTCTCCATTTAATTCTGACATTGCAATTGGTGCAGAAAAGAAAAGAGACCGGTAGAATTATTGGGTTGTTGAAGTGGGAGCACACTTTTGGAGTGTTTTTTACCTACTAAACACATCTGAGGCTAAGGGAAAAGTTGAGACATTTAACAAGCAGTAATACAGACTATAGTTAAAAGGCTTAATTTGATGCTTGGCTTGCCTTGCACCTCCTCTCTTAGGAGATGCATTGAGAATCATAGGTGGGGCTATGCAAAGTAAGAACATGCATCCCATAGAAAACTTATTTGGAAATATGCATCTTGTGCCTTATTTTTGCCTTTTAAGGGAGGCATCTATTACTTGGTTTTCTTATCATTGCTATTGCTGATTAAGGGAGTGTGTTTTGTTTATTATTGGATGATGTTGTCAGTAAACTTAAATGCAACACCTGGTATGGCCAGATAGGCACTGCAGAATGCTATTGAACCAAGGCATGCTATCTGCTTAATGTTTGTATGTGGCTGCAGTATGAACGATATATCCATGCTAGCCAAAGTTTGAGAAAATTATAATGTCCAGTCCCCATACTTACGTTCGCTCATTTTTCTTTTTCACATGGTTTCTCATAATTTCTAAATTTTTCTATAGAAAAAATTTCAAAAAAGCATCATGCTTAAACCTTATGTCTTGTGCTTCCACCTTTTATAGGGATGGGAAAAATACCAATGGTAGCCAAAAGTATATGGGAACATATAAATTCAATTAGAAGGATTTTAGCTTATATCCCGTCATTGCATGTACATCATGCATCAAATGCTCATAAATGGATGGTGCTAGGTTAAAATACATCCATGGTGGTCCATATATATGGGGAACCATATCGTGATCATGATATAGTATCTATACATCTTTGCACAGAGGCCAAACTTCAAGGTCTAGCTGGATAGAATATTTCTGAACTACATATCATCAGAAAATATCTGTTAAACAATGCCCGTTCTATGTCCGCTCAATGCATTGCAGATGTTTTAAAGTAACCCAAAAACCTCGTAACAAAAGGTTACAAAACTAACATATATCCTTCTGATTGATCAGATGGCTGACTTCCTGTACTTCGCACTGTAGTTGTGTCCGTGGATGGTCCAATTAGAAAGCTACATCATTTGCAATAAGGGTTGCTTAATTTTAAAACTTTCTTTTTGTTTATGTTCCTTACCTGGCATTAAAATGCTGGTATGTGAGACATTGTCTTTTTCCGGACCATGTCTTGGCGGTTGCTTTGAAAAGAATGGGCATTTATCTTATTGTTTCCTATGACGATTTCTGCTGATCATGCTTTTATGATTCTCTTAACAATGCGATGATAAGATAGAGGGGCACAGGAAGACTTTGGTAGATGTGAGCATTGCAATACTGAGGAGGCTTATTAAGAGGAAGAATGTGGATTTGTAGTTTTGTATGCGAACTGGTATGGAGACGTAACACGTGAAGGCTGGTCTCAAATAGAAATGCCTATGCTTATGCATTGAAGAAAGAAATGGTTGGTTATTAATAATGATTGCAAGAAGCATTGCCGTTAACCCCAAAAAATGAGTAATAAATAGAAATGTAAGAAGAGATAAATAAGAAAATCCCAAGGCCAACACTCATTAATGGGTTCAACTTTTGAGCAACATAGATAATCCAAGCACCAAGGACAAGTGTTGTAGGGATGCAGCAAGGTTGATTTTTGATAGAACTAAAAGGAATGGAGTGCATGAGAGGAAGTTAGAGAATTAATTGATGGATAACTATGGATATTTGGAAAAGATTTGATTGGGCCCGACCAAGATGCCTTGATTTGTATCATGGTCAAGAAGGAAGATGGTAAAACTCCCTGAAAAAAGGATACGTATTTTACAAGCCTGTCTTGGTAGAAGATGTAGCCCCTCATAAGAAGACTGTTTCAATGATTCCTGAAGTAATTCTACACTGTTGATAGAAGGATTATTGTTTATCGATGGATCTCATAATGCGTCCGCTCCAAGGCTATTTTCAAAGTTTATGAGTAAAGTTTCTCATCCATAAATTCACTTTTATTTTGGTAGCTAGTTACTCTCTGACAGATGGCTGTTCACAATGGTTCCTGCATATGTAACTCTTGTGTTGGGTATAAATTTATTACTTTATATCTTATATATTATGTCTAAGTTGATATTCTTCTTATTACTCATAGTTTTCTGATACTAATCAAACTTTCTAGTTTCCCTAGTGTTGCATATACTACCATTTGTTGTTGTCCATATAGTCTATATCCGCGCTGCATACCTGGTGTAGTAAAACTAAAAAAGAGTTATTAGCTGATGTGGAGTCAACATTTTCAATAGTGAAACAAGCTATGTTACTTGGACACTCACGTTCTACCCCAAAAATTCATGTCGGGTACATACCGATCCGGATACGTGGCAAACACTTGGACACTTGAGAAGTTCTATAGTTGCCTCTTTTAAAGATTGGTAGGGAGCCGAACTTTTCTAGCAATGAGTTTAACCTTCCATTTTTGAGTATTCTTTCTTTCTAGTAATTGGTCAAGGATGTAGGTTTTGGATTAACTTTGGAAAATGTTATTTCTTTTTTATATTCTTAAGTTGATCGAAAAGTTTGAATGAGAAATATATTTATAGAAAGACCTTGAAACAATATCTTCTTAATTTTTAATTTTAATGTTTAAACAAAGAATATTAAATACAATTCAATTAAAATTATAATTTATCCTCCATATTCGTGTATCTTTTTTTCCTTCTTGCCGAATTAGACACTTGGATTCGCATCCGAATGTGATTCTCGTATCTGTGTCTGTGCAATATTGAAAACAAGTTGGTTAACTTTTCTTCTTGATAACAGCTGTACAATATAAAACTTGAAGATAACTAGATCTATTCAAAATATAAATTATGCAGGAACTATGCATCAAGCATTTAACTAGAATTTAAAGACATACATTGTGCTAACTTAAAAATCAAAGTTTCCTATGTAGTGGTATGCTGCAAAGAGATGTTCTCGATTCATCTTGTTAGATCAATTTTATAATTGCCTGAGACTTGGTACGATTGAAGCCCTTGCTCCTCCCAATGTAATGGACATGACCACATTAATTCTAGCATGTGTGAATGGAACTATATTTGTTCTGGATGACTTGAAGGACGATCATGTAGTATCTACTGTATTGCTGGATCAGCCAGCCTTAAATGTTTCAATGTTGTAGGTGGAATACAGAATTATGAGAAGAAATAGTATTTAATATGTGTCCAACCTTCTATTTTTCTCCTGTTTTGCTTTAGGCAAGAATGCGATTTGATACTGCAGATAATGATGTTTCATCTCAATGTGGTGACTTTGGCTTTGGGGGAGCTTTAGAAGTGCCTAGTATGAAGTTAAATGCAATGTTCTAGAATTGAGGGCATGCTTAAGATTACTTTTTTCGAAGTTGTGCCTCACATTTTATTGTTGGCTCTGCAGATATATTATATGATTCCTGGTCACCAGCAATGACCGTTAGTTCTGTCTGTATTAGCATTTTATCCATGTTGTCAAGCTCAACTGCAAAGGTTTCTGTGCCTTTCTCCTCATTAGTGCCATCGCTCATGCTATGTATCGTGGTCATTATGAGAATCTTTTTGTGGTTGCAGCAACGCCCTGCTGATAATGACCGCTATGTGAAGAACTGCAGGAATGGTAGGTCTCCGAAGGAGACAAGATGGTGGTTCCATGATGACAAAGTTTGATTCTGATGGTGGTGCTTCTGTGGTAGAGTAGTTACCACCGATCCAATTCCCATGTAACACAGGAGTGTTAGGTGATTCAAATCAATGAACTACTGCAAGTTTGCATGCTTAAATATTTGTGAAGCAATGAATGGCTGTATGAACTTGAAAATATATTAAGGACCTATAAGGCCACAAAGAACTCGGTCGGAGAGAAACTCCTCAGCCTTGTCAATGAAAAGCTTGTGAAGCTCAGTTTAATCTCCAACTGTGATAATTTCCTCTGCTTCTTTCTTTTTCCAAAAAGAATTAATTATAACCTTTTATTCTGAAAACCAGTTCATGGAGGTTTCTACCAGCCCGAAAAGGTGCTTGCGTGGCTAGCATTTGTGATCTCATGTGTGGGACCTGCCATCAAGTTAGAAAAATCCAGGAGACAGGTGATACAGTTACTCTAAGAGTTGCCAGTGCACCAGCGACATTTGATTACTAAATGCGCAGCCTGCTAAAACCGCGAATCCATAGTATGGATGTGATGATTTTTCGATCTGTATCCTGTCATAGGTTTGAATCTGAATCTTTTTGAGGCGCTCTGGGAATAATGGCTGGAGAGGCAGGATTATGTGGCAACTGACGAACACTGTCATGGAGAAAAGTGGAATTTTAGTTTCTTAAAACTTGAGGTGCCTGGATCTGTGGCGGTCAGAATCTTGGTTGAAGCTTTTCAGAGATCCTACTCTCACTTTAACTGGAAAGCACTAATTTTTTGTTTTTTTTCTCAACACCTCTCCTTTGGTTGTGATTTTTTTGAGATGTTGATTTTTGATAATTCAAGGAAGCTATTTAGCTGCCTATAATTTTTTTCTAAATAGATCATTATGAAATCCTATTTTTTATAAACTGGTTTTTTTATGAAAAATAAAATAAGATTTATAATTTTAGCAAAACAATTATCTAAGACAGATTTATTCTAAGTTTTTCATGAATCTGTTGTCGTAAAATTTGTCAACAATACGGTTCAAAAGAATCTTGAGACGCCTGCCGGTTGAATTGATAAAATCTCTAATGCGAGTACGGAAGAACTTAGGATGGATCCCAACCTTAGCATCGATTGTTAAATTTTACAAATAAGATATAGGAGAGTCTAATTTTAAAAGCCATGCCGATAGGGAGGGCAAGAAGATGGAGAAGGAGATGGCGGCGGAGGGCAAGGTTCGGCACTGGGGAGCGAACGGCAACGGCATATGGATGCACGTGGTGGAGCAGGGCAGCCCCGCCGGCGCTCCTCCTCCACGGCTTCTCGGAGGGGCGCCACCAGATGGCCGACCTTGCGCGCCCGCGGCTTCCGCTCCCTGGCCCTCGACCTCCGCGGCTGCGGCGACTCCGACGCTCCCCCCAAACCCCACTCCCACGCCATCTTACACCTCGTCGGCGATATCATCGCCCTCCTCGACCACCTGCAGCTACCTAAGAACCACACTAGTCCCCTCCGCCCTCTCTCTCTCTCTGGAATTCGAGACTCGAATGATGTTTATTCGAATGCACGGCAGGTGTTTGTGGTGGGGCGTAGGTGGCGTGGCATCTCTGCCTCTTCCGGCCGGACCGAGTGAGGGCCCTCGTCAGCTTGGGCGTCCCATTCTACCCCCGGTCACCGGCTATCAGACCCAGCGACGCCTTTAGAAACTACGGTGAAGGCTTCTATGTTATTCAGTTCCTGGTGCTTCTGGCTTGCCATCATCTCTCATCCTTCAATTCTCTGCTCTTCTTTCTTTTCTTTCTTTCCTTCCTTCCTGTATTAGACTAAATCAGAATGATTGAAATACTGAGTATTCCACCATCTTTAGCAAACTCGTCCTTGTAAAACAAAATCACTTTTCCATGGTGCAGTGTTTTATTCTCTCTTTCTTTTTATTTTTCGTTGGTGCTGTACGTGTGTATGATTCAGGTTTAGATTCCAAATTCAATTTTTTTAATCTATAATGGATTCTGGCACAAAGACTGGGCCGATGTTAAGAAGCCACATGCATAATTTCAAAGCGAAATTGTTTTATTTTCGTTTATCTTGATTTATAAGTGTTGAAGATAGCTCACAAGGTCAGATTCAGGTTTTACATAGGAATTTGTTACTCCTATGGAGGAAAATTGCTGCAGTTTGGTTTAATTTTTGAAGTTTGATTGGAAGTGAAGGAACCTGGACAGTTATGAAGAAGTTTTGTCAATTACATTGCAAGATCTTCTTATTGCTCCTTCGGGAATGGAAATCATAGATTCTCTGGATACCCAATCTTCAGTGCCTCCATGGATTAATGAAGAAGAACTAAAATATTTTGGCGGCAAGTTTGAAAAATCTGGCTTCATTGGACCCTTGAACTATTATTGCGTGATGGATATGTAAGTTTTCTTGCTTGCTTTCAAATTCTTAAAACCATTGCACAATGATTTAGCGTGGCTATGTTTTATGCTTTTGAATTCCTATTCTCTCATTTTTTTGTCACTTAACTAGATTGGGGTTAGTAAAGGATTACATAGTTCTAATTGATGTGGATGAGAAATTGCAATGTTAAGTAATTATTAACTCCACTTATACAGTGTTCCCCAACATGGATCTTAAATGTATGCCTAGAATATGAAGCAAAAACATACATATTCATTATCAGTTAACCAATTTTGAAGTTAGTTCATGGCGTTGCAATTTCAGCTTTCTTATATGATGTTGTTACAGTTTGCTCGAGTTGATGTTAGTTGTAAATTGTGGGAAGTATGTATTGAGAAGATGCAATCAACAGTCCATTTAGATGATTTAATTTCATTACTAACAATTATCAATATGTGCAGAAGAAAATGACAAAACCACCTTAGCTTCAATAATTGTAAACTATGCCACCCTTCTGAAATATTTTAGCTTCATTATAGTTTTCTCATTGGTGATGCTTATTATACTTTTATTACATTATTCTGTGCTGTTTCTTTTCCTTTATTCTCTCTCTCTCTCTCTCTCTCTCTCTCTCTCTCTCTCTCTCACACACACACACAAACACAGTTGATTTTGTTGAATACAGGAATTGTAATCTACTTGCACCTAGGCGAGGATGAAGAATTTTTGTTCCAACAAAACTTATAATTGGTGACACTGACATCAGATTTCAATCCTTTGGAACGAAGGACTATATCACAGGAGGAAATTTTAAATGTTATGTTCCAAACCTTGAAGTTGCTGTCATTGATGGGCATCATTTTATCCAACAAGAGAAAGCTGAAGATATGACTGCAGAAATATTGTCCTACTTTTGTAATCTGGTTAAAGAGTCAGCATGGTAGCATTGCTAGTTACTGTATTTTGTAATTTAGAAGAAAAAATCGCGGGGCCCTTGTAGTTTCGGTCAACCATTCAACTACGTGATTGTGGTAATATTGTTGTTATTATTTATATTATCATGATTCTATAAACCTGACATAAAATTCCTTGGATATTTCGTTGATATTCTTTTACATGAGAATGAAATATTGATTTTACATTCAATTCCAGCAACCAGCTCCTGTTTGGAAATTTAGAGTGAAGAGTCAAGTAGTTCAGTTATAGTATAAACTATAAACAGTCATGTGAGTAAGTTGCAGGTGTGTAATGTAACAGTGGCAGTTCTGAAATTTTGTTAGGATGTTAAATGGATGAAACCTTAAGCCATTAATATTGCAAGGAGAGATTGTCATGTACCAAGCTTGGAAACTTTTATGAGAAAGAATGAAGAAGGTACAAGGTTGCCTAAACATGATTAGTACCACTAAAAGTTATTTTTCATTTCACTTACAAATTACAACTCCATTAACTTGAAGTTTAATATCATTTGTTTAGGTAGTATCAAATATGCATCCATGTGTGTATGTTGGGGGGTGGGGGTGGGGATAGATTATTCTCTTAAGAGGAGAGGCTATCTATTTCTTTCGAGTCCAAAATCAATAATGAAATATCTCCACGAAAGATTCATACTATCGATCATGATCTATATTACTAAAAATATTTTAAAAGTAATTATTATTATATTTTAGTGGTTTATAATCTATATATCATGTAGACACAAAATAAACAATTTCTATTTCTATTATACTAGTTTGTTAAAATATATGACAAATTGTTTAAATTAAGAATTTATCTTATTGATCATGTTTTACACATATTCAAATATATCTTGATTAAAAATAATAGAAATATTTAGATCATAGCAAAACATGGTCTCACATCATTTTTAACTATTTAATTTTATATCACTTGATATATGTCTTAGAGACTGTCAAAAGACAATTTTTATTTGTAAGCATTTTTTGTGGTATGGATCGTTAACTTGGATGCCTTGTTATTGATTTTGGATTCAAGAGGAGTAAATACTTCTCCTTTCGAGTGGAGCAAAGTACATATGTATAGAGAAAGGCTAGGATATAAACTTGTTTGGCCTTGGATTCTTCTTAATGAAAATCAATGATACATCTTTCATGGTAAAATAAATGATGTGTAAAATATCTAAAAAATAAAAATCAAAGTCTCTTGCCTATGCATTAATTGAGTACAAAATCAACAATAATAATATAGCTAATAAGCTAAAGTATGCTATACACTGTAATTTACAAATTTAAATCATTGATCTTGATCTAAATACTTTAAAATATATTCAAACCAAATTTTAATTAATTTAAATGCTTCTACATTATAGATCAAATAAAGATGTGGATCATATTATTAGGATTGTTCATTTTACATTGGTTTGATACATGGGTAAAAGATCTCGAAACTACGTAATTTTTTTATTTTTAGGTATTTTGTGTACCATAGATCAAGGTATTGATTTTCATTTTGAAAGATCCGTATTCCACTATAATGTATTTGAAGCAAAATGCACTCGAGTGCATCCTAATCTCTAAATATATACATACATGTATGTGTAAATACGCATGCAAACACCTATAGCATGTGGAACCGAGCATGTAAAAAGAGGAATTTGTGCCTGTTATGGAATTTAATAGTTTAAGTTGTAAAATGAAAATTAAAACTATTAGATATAATTTAGAAGACTTAACACACACACACACACACACACACACATCAAGCATCAAGCTAGCTGAGTCAACATATTGTACAGTGCCATTAGAAATAAACATTTAGGAGCATCCGATGCATAAACGAGATGTTTTCAAATATATAATTTTTTATGTAACTATTTTAGTTAAGCATTTGGCTAATCTGTAATATCTGAGTGCAGTGAGTTGCTGCAAGAATTGGTAGGCTGGCTGCCTCATACAATGCTTGCCCAAGATGTATCACCTAATTGAAAACAGCAATACGTTTTGGTAATACCCTATGATCTGTGTCGTACTTTAGGTTTATACATATAAAATGTCTGATTGATCGCCAAAAATAATTAAAATTCTTGCCCAACATGGCCCATACCATGCCAAACCATACTCAAATTGCATCTGGCCTGCCACCTGCCCTGGATCGTGTTAAAACAACTGTAAACAGTGAAAAATGAGCTGAACTTTGCTCACTTCCATCTAAACATGCTATAATGTCCCTCTTATAAGACTGAAGAGGGGCCATAACCTATGCCATTCATTCCTGCATTAGATCTTGGGAGCCCTGCCTGATTTGAACATGGCACTTCACACCACAGGCTGGGGGGCCACTGAGGTTACTGAACTGTTGATGTGGAGAAACGACTTCAAATTCAAGTAAAAAGTGAAAAGTGACGAACAAGTTCACTGTGAACTTTTATCTGTGATGCCTGGAGACCACCATGCAAGGTATCAACCTGGAGTTCGATTCACCTCTAGTTATATACTAGTCCATGACCTCAACAGGTACAGCAAAAAGAATCACCAAAATAAGTACTTGCATCCAGCCTCCTGTAAAGAAGCCAGTAAATAATACTGACAAATAAATTTCTTCGTAGGGCTAAGCATGTTCAGTTCCAAAAGATTGACCAAGTTGGATGACTTGGGATATTTTTGAGAAAACATGAATTTGAAGACCTAAATTTATTAATTACTCGATGCAAATGTACTTACAAAAATAGGAACCCGTTTAATCTTGTATATCCATCTTAACAAGAGGGGTTCAAATGTGCTTGGAATGCATGAATCTACATAGATACAAACAAATGCTACTCCATACATGTGATATATACATACAAGATGAAGCTTGCCGAATCTGCATCTGGTCTTCGGCGAAGCAGAAATACCGATCCTCATTACTACATGCAGATCACTTCCGTGGCTTTTTGCACAGGAAGCCTGTATGGTTATTCGAGTGCTGGGTGACATCTTGCTTCTACCATCAATCACTGATGCCAGCTTAAAATAATGACAACCATGTTAACCTTGTCAGCCTTGCAGCCCCTGGGCTCTTAGCTAGTGGTGAAGCAACACCCCGCAAACTGTTTGTGCCCGATGGACAAGAGGCCCAGTTAGCAACGGAGCCTCTCTCTAATCATGGAAATCCTCATAAGAAGATGGACCAGAGGAATCACTTTGAAACGGTGTGGACTCTCTTGGAGTTGATGGAAATGAATCTCGTTGCAGCGTCAACCCTGAACAGGAAAAAGGAGAGCACGATAAAGAGGGAAAAATATGTAACATAAGATGGCACAGCATTTAATGTGTCTCCCTGATAAAAACAGCACATGTTACAAGTAAGGTTGATGAACATAATGGCAGCAGATTAGTCATTAAAATTGTCACTGATGCCAACTAAACCAAACATTGCATAACCAGACAAGTGTCAGATTGATGAGTTGTTTAGTATGACAAGTCTGTTGGATACAGTTCTATTTGTTTTCGGTTATGATACAAACAGGTGCAAAGACGAACTACTTAAGGGAGAAACCAAGCTTATGCTTCAGTAAAATGATGATGAAGTTTTTTTTTTAAGGTAACAAGCACATAATACTCCCTCCTTGTCAACAATTATTTAAAAAGGGTACCAAGATAATGCTTAAAAAATAGTACTTTTTTGGTTGAATATCAAGCACATAATATTCCCCTCGTTAAAATTATTTTTTTGAAAAAAATTCTAGCACACCTTTATTATATCGTAAACAATCATTTCTGGAATCAAAATAATTTCAGTAATCTTGAGATTAAAATCACCTGAACTCTTATGCCCTCTTGGGCGAAACTTCTTAGCGTGCCGTATAAGCTTCTTAGCTTTTGTTATAGTCAGTTGTCGGGCAAAGGGTGAGAACTCAACATCACTGTCACTCGACTCACCATGGAATTCACTGTCTGCATCACCTCTCATAGTTCGCAGTACAAATGCCTTGGCTCTGCGGCGCTGCGAATTGAAAAGTCCCCTAATTGATGTGACAAATCCATCACCAGCCCCATCGCGAGGCCGCCTAAGCAAAGATATAGGAAACTGATCAGATTTTCCAGGTTGACCTCCATCGCTATCACTGAAGTTAAGATCACTTTCAGGAACAGCACTCCCGTTGGCCTCCCTTTGGCTTAGGGCTTTATCCTTGAATTTCTTACCCTGCATTGTGGAAATAAAATTAAAAGATCAATTCAGTTTCCTAAACCACGTCAACTTTGCGGATATTGATCATCTGTAAATGAAAGCTAAATATTTCGATATCCTCAGGGGGTTTGAGAGCACTAGTTTGATCACAAGATCAAGCGAGAGTTATCTGCAGCTAAACATGAACAGGATATGAAGGTATATTTTTGTTTGGAAATGAACTGAATATGTTACTCTGTAGAACAGCCTCACTTCCAAAAGAAGGCTCATATAGTAACTCAGCTGTTAACTGACACTTACGTACAAAAGTAGAATATTATTTAGTATATCAGTAATGCTTTGGGATGCATGTTACAGGTATGAAATGTAATATACCATGCATTATAGGTGGTACTTGCCTGCATGCCAGTTACTGACTTCAAAACTCCCCAGATGATATGCTTCTTAACTCGTGAGAAAAGCCTCCTCCATGTGCCAGTAAAATCAACACGGTGAAAAGAATCCATTAGCAACCTCAGATCATTGACTGCAAATCTTGATCCTTCATAAGTAAGAAGCAACTCAACCTATGATAACAATACCACATGATGAAGAGGGTCAATTCACACAATCCTGTACTATAAACAATAACAGGCCATATACTGAAATGCACTAACCTGGCTAATTTTGATATTATGGAATTCCATCATCTTGCGAGTCCTAGCTCTTTTCTCATCCTGAGATTTCCCTACTTTCTTTTCTTCATGAGACAAGCGGCCGGATCTTACCGACTTGGATTCTTTTGGTTTATTTTTGGATGTCTCGTTAACTGCATGTTGGTTTTCTGGTGTTGGATTAAGGGGGCCACTTTTTGAAGCAGTATTTGAAGAATGGGCTTGCAACACGAGTTCATTGGCTGCTGACTCGCCCACATTTTCTTCCCAAGTTCTGTCAGATGAAGATGTTCGCCATAGCTCCGGATTTGAACCACATACAATATTTGCTTTTAGGCTTTGCAACTTGGATACCTGCACAAGATCCCCTTTTTAAGGAACATGATAGCATCATGTGATTTACACTCAGAATTTTCTTGAGATTTTTTTCCCAATATAGATCTTAAAACACACTGCATGCACAAAAAGGTCCTTTAATACAGTAGAATGACAGCAAGAAGCTCAATTTTTAGATTAGTGATAGGTAAGTCTATTCATGGGAAAAAAAGGTATTTCTAGATTACAGAAAACAGTGAACTGACAGAGAGTTCAGCAAATTTGAACCGAGTTGTCCCTTTGTTTTTCTTTGCAATAAACATACAAAAACACAACCCATGCTTAGAGTTTAGTGTTTGAGAAAAAACAACTGATCTTCTAAAGTATCAAGACTCTTAGTAACTTACTTGGGAAGCATCACCATGATTAGAAGCTTGGTTGATGCTAGCATTAGTTGAAGCTGCTGTAGTTGCGCTTGATCTTCCAGGAACCTCAGATTCTCTGGTAGATTGGCTGCTTGAAGCAGCTGCTTCAGGGCCAGCAAAATTTTTCCTTAGCCGTCTTGATCCAGCAGTGGTCGAAACTTTCCAAACCTCCTATTTTTTTTTTTTTGATTTTCAGGATGAGAGTAAAAAGTTAAAAGCACAAAATGAAGTATAAGTAAGATGAGCAAATCAAGACATCAATTATCAAAACATTCATCCAACCTGCCGTCTTTGTGAATCTTGTTCTTCTTCTGGGAAAAAATAATCCCACATCATTCTGTACATAGTTTCAGTCAAATATATCTTCAAGGGATAGATCTCCACCTACAATGATTGGGAAAAGAATAAAAACATTGCACAAGACACATCACTCAACATACTCCACTGAAATGAAAAACTTTTCTATATGAAACATGTGGAAAGCCATACTGATATTTAATGATAACTACAAACACAAAACCTTCATGAAGAAAGCAAATAAATAATAATATGATGCTCAAACTTTCTTTGCATCAAGCATTTCTACTTAAAGGAAAAAAAAGAAGTAAAGAACATATACATCGTGAACAAAAAGAAGCAGAATACACAACTGAAGCAGCTGGATGGATCAAAATGATAGAACAAAAGGCTTTTACATTTAGCTGAAAGCTCTAGATAGAGCTAAAGTAAGTCCATTTTAAACTAATATATGCAGGATCTGGATAAGATTTTTTATGATTATAAAAGTAGTTTGCCAGCGTAATTTCATGACTATTTGTGTTTGCAGTATCTTGTCGCATGCATTTCTGATATGCGAGAAACATTCTCCTCCAAAAACTGATCCACAGTTACAAAATACTCCATTTTATCCTGATTTTATGACTTATAAATATTCTCTTATTTTAGCCTTTTCAGTTTTGTTAATTTCAGAGCAAAACTTATCAATTCATTTTAATCCATCTCATTGACCGGAGTAGCAACAAAAAATATTCTCAAAACCTTGATAAGTCAATAAAAGAATAATATTACATTGATGAATATTCCCAAATCCTCGTATATCTTATAATCAAAAAAATAACAAAAGTATGCTGATAAAATTATAGTTGACTGATATTTATGTATTTGATGACGTTGTGCTGTGGAATTGTAGAATTGTTTACACAACAGTGTGGTCAATAAAAAGAGACCGGGAGTTGTCCAGTATACATCAACATAATAAGTATCTACATTCAACTAATTCACATGATGTTATACACAAGTATATGGGCATATGCATTGCACATTGTTTAAGAGATTAAATCATGAGAATGGATACAAATAATTCAGGTCATTTCGGGCCTTGAAGAGATGAGAATTAGGAGAGAGTAGCAGGTTGATGGGATCCTCAGTAAGAGAGTGAGATAGAAAGGAACTAGATGAGAGATAGAAGATAGAAAAGAGAGAACAAACAGATGTAATTACACGAGAAACTATTGATATACATGTACCATATTATCAATGCAAAACTTATTTGTACAATAAAGTTTACTGACAATAATTCTTTTTCTCTGAACAAAAACTTATAGTCAGGATATCTTACTCATATTTTATGTCACATATTACAATGATGTTCTATACCACCTAAATTATAGCAATATATAATATTTTGCAGGAATTAAACAATAGCAACAGAATACAGTTGAAAATAGAAGACCAAGGTGACCTGGAAAAGCTCAAGAGGTGAATTTCCATCCTTTGGAGCACCCTGTTTGGCATCAACACGAAGCATTACATTTCTGCAGCCATAGGTTAGCAATGCAGAGCTCAGTCAACAATGTAAGAGGCTGTACATTATTAAAAAAATGCAAGAAAATAGATAACTACCAATTACTAGTAAAAGAGACTCAAAATCAAATTGAAGAAATTAAACCATCACGTAACTATAACTGCACTTGTTAAGCTGTACTACTTATGAAATACAAAAGGAAAACATCTCAATAATATTTGTTGAAATGCAGCCAGCTGCGGAAAAATGACGATATAAAGCTATATATTGTGCTTCTGGTCAGCCCAGAAACAAGCATATCCTAGTGTATTAGCCACGTATTCACATGTAAAAGCATGAGGAGATACAATGACAACTAAGATACAGAATGAAACACTTAAAGTGATGCTTTTATGAGGTTATCATTGTCAAAGCATATTAGAGAAAAATGCTTTTACTTTTAGTCAATTTAATCAACCATTGATCTCATACAATCTATGTTCCTCATGTTGACCAAAACATACAATCACCAAAACAAAAACTTGGGAACATTGTATATGACCCCTTATAATTTTGTAATTTATCAATAAACCCCCATATTTTACTTTGTTCCAAAAAATCCTGATGATTAGATTACCTATTTATCTCCCTTCCCCCCTTCATGCAGTCGACATATCCTAACCTTTATCGGAATGCATCTAATTGCAGCAGTTGTATCTTGAAAAACATTGCCCCTGGTCAACTCTTTTCTATTGTCTTCTTTGACAATATGTGTTCATAGGTGTTCTTCAGAAGACAGCAGAAACAGATAGAAAACAAATGGGTTTGACAAGGAAGCAAAGGCTTGCTATTTTTTAGCCTGATCCACCTCGGCACACAAGATATTTTTTAGCCTAAATTTGTATACAAGAAAATGGTATATATTGACAAAAATTAAAATTATAAATAATAAAAAAGATGGGAGAGAAACCCTGAGACTCCCCCTCCCATCTGAAGGATGCCGCGTCCCTTTCCTCCGCCTCCACCTCTCACTCCCATCAACGCACCCTAGGACCAGCTGACACACCCGCTCTCATCCTCCTCCCTCCAGCGCACATGCGGACCAGTTATGGTTGCCGATCTGCCTCCTCTCTCTCTTACCAACATGCCTCAGGACCAGCTATTGCTCCCAACCTGCCTCATCCTCCTCACCCTCCCCCCTGGAGCACCACTAGCACACCACATCCTCTCCGTCCCCACCACCAATAGTTGTTGCCAATCTCCCCCTCCCCCACTCCTAGCCAACATGGGATGGACATGCCCTAGATTGGGCTGAGTCAGGCCAAGCCCAGGCCTATATCTTAAAATAGTGGACAAAGTTCAGGCTTTAAGTTTTAAGCCCAAGATCAGGGTCGGGTTGGGCTACGGCCTAGTTTTGAGCCATCGATATTATGTTTAGGCCCGACCTAAACTCGGCCTCGCCCATCGATTCTGAAGTCTAGTGGTATCCATGCTTATGACAGCCATTGTTTGACACTTCAATGAAAAAGAACAGATAATAGCACCAAAAGAAAGGACTTGCCCACACAAAAAAAGATCACTGTCCAACAATATTTTTTCCTAAATTATATCTCAATTTGAACTTAAAAATATTATTATATTACATTAAGACTTTAATAGTTAATTAATAGCCATCATAAGTGTCAATATGATGCTGGTATAAGTTTATAACGATTATAAAGTATATACACACCAGCAGTTATAACATATGTTCATTACCAACAAAAAAAATTATAACAGCCATTACAATGTGGCAATAGTTTTATTTAAAGCCATGCTTGTAGGTTGTCAATTTGAATCTTTGTATATCAAGCAATACATGATTGTACAGATAGATGTTAAATAATGCAGCCAATATAAAAAAAATTTAACTCAAACAAATCAGCTGCAAGATACCATGCAGGCGAATGCAGAAACTCGCATATAATATTTCAAGGTATAATATGTACAAATGGCATGAGATATCAACTATGCAGGAGCTAAAGGTATTCTAGCTGTCGTACTTTCCCCATTCAGGAGGTGCATTCCAGGCAGATAACAGCATATCCGACTTGGCATTAGGCAGACAATTTCTCACGACAAAGGACTTTGTTGTGAACTGAGAAACACCAATATCTTTGTAGTCTCGGTCAAAATCACATATCTGTCAGAACAATTGTCAGGATAATTATTTTTGAAAAACAAAAGGTTCTTACGAAACCATCCACAAAAAATAATTCACTGTGTGAAGTGTGAACAGAACAGAAGAAATGTAGAATCATGAGAAGAAGGTATCATAAGCTCTGCACAATGAGATAGATGACCTTTATAATGCAGTCAAGAATGATGATAAACCGGATTGCACAAGGTTAGAAAGATTTAGCTGACTATAGACAGCAAAGTAATTCACATCGACTGAAGGACAAAAGTTGTAAGGAAAAAAACCTGTATACATGAGACAGGTAAGAATTATTTACTTTAGAATTTAGATAGTGTTCAAGCCCATAAAAATCAGGACAACAAGAAGGATTTCTACATCCAAAGGAGGAGTCAAGTTCCAAGTTTTGCCTCATAACCAAAGTCATGTTCCCCAACAAAATAGATTGTTTCACAATGGACTTCCATCTACATTGATTTAATCAGCACAGTAGAAGAGACAACTTGGATTAAATCAACAAGTTGAAACCAAAAGCATGTCTGGAGCAAAAAAGTCTTTTTTATAAGAGTATTAAGCAATAAAATAAAATTTGTATTCAGGAAGACAGAAGATATTTTTCCAATAGAATTTTCTCTAGAGCATGAGTGGAAAGGAGGAAACAATGACTAACCTCGCTTTTAGCTCTCATACCAGTCTATAGATTTAAGATCTCATACATAACATACGAAAATGTGAATGATCCCAGAAAACATAAGATCTAGCAAGTCACAGAAAACAGTATCATTTATTAAAATCAAGTGAAACACATCAACCTGATACCAGAGGAAATATATCATTTAATCAATCTAAACATATAACCTTTGACAGGAAGGATTGACCCATTAAATTTGGTAGCTTTAAGAATCTATTAGACAATACATTTCTACTCAGGGACGACATCCTTGGTCAACCTAAGCCCTTTTTCACAGATTACATCTTCATGCTCAGGTCTATCTCTCTTTAAGTTTTAAAACAAACATGAATTTCTTTTGGCATGCCATTAAATAGATACTGGTAAACTCTCAAAATTAAACTGCAAATAACAAAAACAACACAAAGATGACCTCTAAAATACTTTCTGATTTTAGAGGGTTATTTTGTGAAAAAAATTATTCAATGACTAATCCTTAAGTACCATTACTTTTCCATTAATAAAGAAATGATGACAGAAAAAGAAAGTCCATAGTATGTACAAGTAGTGCAATCCTTTTCAAACGAGGCTCCCTGTTAGAATTTTGCATGCACGTACCATGTCACTTATCTCAGCTTCAGCAAAAGATTTTCCATCTGCAAGCATATTCCAAACCACCTTGTTGATTCTCATAGAAATTCGCATGGCATAAGAAGGGCTTCTGTTCTTTTCTTTCTCCATCAGATGCAGCTGTGCAGCTTTTTGCAAAGCCATTCTTAATGCAGAAGATGCAGCCTTTCTAGACTTTTGTATGTTAACTAACTCTTTCTTCAGTCCTTGCACCTAAGCATGATAGACAAATTGTAAGTTGCAACGACATTTCAATGTCAAAAGTAGTAAGAGAAATAGATACTTGTTTAAAGTTCAAATTCTATAATTATGTGGACGGAATATCATTGATCCTGTCAATATTTTGAAAGTTTGAATAAAGGAGGATGTATTATTAACAAAGAAGATGATAGGTAGAGCAAGGTCCGTCGAACCACTCCTGAGTAATAAAGATTACCAAAGAATGAGTTTGATCTAATAATAATTGCCAATTATATGAATGAACACATGCCAATTCTTAAACATAAATTCTCTGATTGCTAGAAAAATTTATTCCAAAAGAATAATCAGATTTATCTGAATATAATATGAATTTCCAATACTTTGTATAGTTTCAATCCTACCAGGACTGGTTTTCCACTAGTAATCATCCATAAATCACCATCCTTCTCTGGAAATTGACAGAGGTCTGCAGGAACATCACTAGCTTCTGATAGGGTCCTTATGTCATCAAGCAGTAACTTCCTCTCCCTTTCTTTCTGTTCGAGGTTGATCTTTGCAAGTTCTACCTCTTCAACACCATCAGGAACCACCTCATCAGCCTCTTCTTCAATATCCTCATCATCTTCGGATGGATACAAAAGGCTACTTTTACGAGGCCTAGAAAAATGGAAGTAACACAAAAGACATCAACCAGTAATTCAGTAAGAGATTTCCTATGATCTTAGCTTCTGCTACTGAAAACAATATTAACATTTATTATATATTAACTAGCACAATATTCTTACTATCAACCTAAGTAATATCTGACTGAGAAATAATTTAATGGATACAAGCAATGACAAACAAATTCCTTGTTTGGAGCTTGGGTAACTATTGGAAAACAAGTCAAATTAAAAATATTAACTTGCTAAGCCATTAACACCTCAAGCTGAAAAATCATCAATCATCTCGATGGGGCAGCATTGTAGATAATATCAGCAACAAATATAGGCACTCCAAACTAAAGTAAAAGGACTAATCTGTAATTTCTTCCATGGCCCCTAGAATATTAGCATGGATCATACGGAATCTATCTCAGTATTCAAACAACTAGTCACAGTTCCTAGAGCTCCTTGCAAGGCTTGTTGAAAAACTTGTTGTCAGACCTGATTAACTGCTCTTAGTCATTGAAAATGAAACCCAATAGGGTCCATACTATCAATACAAAATATAGCCAAAATCTTAATAAAAGATATAACACATACTCCAATAATTGTCAAAGAATAAATTGATAGAATTTATAGCCCAAGGTCCTATAAGATAATGAAAGTTCCAACTTCAAAGCATATTATCTTTTGTAATTGCAAACAAGAGCAATGAGATCTGAAACATTCAAGTCAAGGAAAAAAAAGCATATGAAAATAAAGCATCATTACAATATAAAAGAGCAGGAAGCATACTGAGGATCAGTCATCTGAAACAGTTAATCACATAATTGTAAATTAACTAATATTGGTAGGTACCACCTATCGAGAGCCAGGCTGTTATGATACTAGGAAAAGCACATGGCAATATCATTAGAATTGATAAAAAATCTTTAGGACAAGTAGGTTAGACTCATCCGATCAAGACCAATTTGCACAGGTAGCTGTTGAAAATTGATTGGCTTTGTACATGTAAGTCTACTAAAGTTCTTTGGCTTAAAACTGTTCAGATGTCTTCTCCACATGTCTTCATTAGTTTGTTTCATCTCAAAGCCCTCAAAATGGAATGCAGTTGTTTTCTTTAGGTCATCCAACCAGGGCCTCAGAAGCAGCAATAGCTAAATATGCTGACCATTCTGGACTATGCCCTATGCTCTCACTGCCTTCCTGGCTACCAATCTCATGAATACTTGACTTTTTAAACCGAGCAACATAAAACTCATCTCATAACCATATTCAATCCAATTCTTGCTCTTGGGTTCTAGGAATAGGACAATCATGCCAAAAAAACTTTGGAGTTTGCTGAAAATTTTCATTGTTTCTTTCACCAAATCATGCACATTAAAAACTAAAAAGGATATGCTCATACCACCACTAGGTCAGCATTTCAATTTGCTACATTTAGTACAGAGGAAAACTTCTTTCTTAATTGGATCTATATACAAGCTATCCTGACAATTTTTAACCATCCAACCAGGGTTTCAAATACCGGTGCAGGACCTTGCACCTTTTTTTTTTTTTGCCAGAATGGCACAGTACTGGGTACCAACACAAGATACAGGACATCCTGTACTGAAACATTGTCTATTGGTGACTGAAACCTGCTGGAATGATACAGTACCGTTCATACTGTCCCATTCAGCCAATATTTGAAACCTTGTGTCCAGCATTCAGTTTTGAATACAAATTTAGTGATCAACATGATCAGCTATTATTCCATCTTTTACAAGAAAGTATAGCCAAACATATCGTTTAAAGAAAACTATAAAAAAAAACAGGTTTTGAACCTAAGAACAATAGAGAAAAAAAGAGACTAATATGAAATACTATAGAGTTTGCAATATGATGCAAAAGTAAAGTCTCACTTGGGAAGCCTGGCAAAGAGAAGATTGCTCAGTACATCCAGCATGACCTGAAACTGGCGTGAAGTCATTGTTGCAGTAATATTAGGAGAATTGAAAGAGAGCTCTTTTAGTGGTTTCACCTGGATGTCCATAATAAGCAGTCAAAACAGAGTCGCATAGTACATACTTAAGACCCACTAATATTATTTTATATATTATATATAAATGATGTACACACATGCACACACTGAATTTCAGAGAGGACATTCTCAACAAGTTTACATCCTACCTTCAGACCTACAGTTCCACCTTTGTGCCTTGTGTAGCGGAAGTACATTTGACAAGGCATAAACACCCTTTCGAGTAAAGCACCAGTACGTTTTACTTTCGGTGAACTCCTAAGAATCTTAGGGAGCCACTGGAGTCCAGCACCTGGGTCAACATCAGTTGGTGCAACATGAGCTTGAACATGCTCCAGCATCACAGAGAATTCCGCTCGTTTCCATGTCATTTCAGGTTCTGACTCAGGAATCTGCATATTGCTGGTACCTAGCGCTTGCTCAATCATCTCATATCCAACATGAAGAACTGAGTGGAATGAACGAGCTAAGACACGGCCACTGGCTGCAGCAAGCAGAAATCTACCCTGTGTACATATACATACAAGGTCAGCTTCTACACAATAATGGTGAACAGCATTTAACATAATTTTACCTTGATAAACAGTGGATAAAGTAAATACGAAACCATTCATTACTCAAGGCAGACTCATCTAGACTATGAATACATGCTG
Organism: Phoenix dactylifera; assembly: GCF_051530095.1. Taxonomy (NCBI): domain Eukaryota; kingdom Viridiplantae; phylum Streptophyta; class Magnoliopsida; order Arecales; family Arecaceae; genus Phoenix; species Phoenix dactylifera. The sequence goes on along the minus strand of NC_143190.1, from coordinate 11,262,387 downwards.
GTGATGTTACATACCAACGATCCATCAGATCTTTCCAGAATCTAAACAATGTCCACTTATGTGAATTTGTGATGCACAACTGTTTTCCAGACCTAGTGGTGGACAACATTTAACATAATTTTACCTTGACCAACAGTGGATAAAGTACATATGAAACCATTCATTGCTCACAAGGCAGACTTATCTGGATATATTTCTACAAATACATGCTGGTGATGTTACAAACTAACAATCCATTGGAGCTTTTTCATGATTTAAACAATCTTCACTTATGTGTGCGTGATGCACAACATTGTCTCAGACCTAGCGCTGAGGTATTGTACCAGCAAACGACATACATCACTTAGAAGGTTGCATTGCCACCTTGCAACAAATAACTACCGGAAAAATTCCGAATAGTCTGGTGTTTTGATAAGAGTTGACCAAACATTTTGAGAGCAACTGAAATTTCCTACAACACAATTATAATTCAGTATTCTGCAGACAGCTTCATGGAATTGCACATCATACAACAACTATATCTCAGTGCTCATAGCAAGTCAGATGCACCTTGACTTCGAGGTGCTAGGATGCATATTGCTCAGGGATACACAGTATAGTAGGATTGAAGATCTTGATTTGTTGTGTTCAGAGTGTCAAGTAAAAGCAAGAGCTCCTGGCAGTTAAAGACCAAGAATATATGCTAAAAAAAATTAAGCAAAAGGAAAGTTTAATACCAATAATATTAAATGATTACTCCACATTCCAAGCTTTGATGATTCAAATCCTAAAGATGAAAAAGAACAAATATTGCTCAGTACATGGAATGCAAGGAACATAGTTCACTTACATTAGCTTCTTCTGAATGCAGATTGAATTGAGGTTGAATAACATTCACCATGAAGTGGCGTGTCCCCTCTTCCTCTGAATCATCAAGGTATCCATGCTTCACTGCTAGATGAGCACTGGGACTTAATATATAAATACTAAATATATCTATGAAAGAAGCACAAGCTTACATGGAAGCAAATTGTTAAAGCAAAGCAACGCTGACAATTAAAAGACTCCTCATTTGTGTTGTTAAGCTCTAAAGCTAGAGGTGGCACCAAATAATCCATATCAAAAGAAGAATAATTTTCCCATATCCTACAATGAAGGGAAATGTGCAATACGTCCCGATTAAAACCAAGAGAAATAATAAAGCAAAGCCAAAACTATAAAATTTTAGTTTTCCCTAATTTTAAAGTAAAACCCCACACAGCAAACAATATGAGAAAGATGCTTTCTTAATGAACTCACCAACTATATCAGAGGACGAGCATTCCATTTTAGTTGAAGGAGATGGAGATGAAACTGAACCCACAGTCTCAACTTGTCGAGAAGGAGAATTGACGCTATGGGATGTAGGAGACACAAGGTTATCATCACGAGGCATTTTAGACCCATCATGTATCTGCTGTTCCTCAATCATCTTTCTTTGTGCATACTGCCTAGATGGAGAAGGTTTTGGAAGTTCAAATGCTTTGGATATTCCACCAACCCAGGACCAAACAGCATCTCTGTTTTCTATTGTCCACAAGAGCTTAAGGCCATAAACAAATACACGTTGGCAATTATCAGCTATTACAACATTGAATCCATCATCATCACTAGGATCAGAGCGTGTATGGTCACTTTCGCTACCATTCTCGAACTCAGACCTCACATATGTCATCTCAAGATTCTTTCTACCAGATTCTTGCCATGCCAATAGCCTTGCAGGATCAGCCTTTGGAGCTTGCCTTCGTATTGTGAAATAATCAGAATACAAAAGAAATCCATCATCTCGATTTTTCTCTGTACAATTACTAAAATTATTGTATTTCATACTGCCGACTTTACCCGACAGCACAGTTTGTGAACCTCTCTTTGTTGTTGGAATATCCTGAACTGCAGATGAGTTATTATCCCTATTCAAATATGCTTTCAGCATGTGGAGGTCAAGACCCTGGTAAACAAGATCAAGGTGATCGCGCTTGCAATCAAATGTATACCGCTGCTTACCACGACTATAACAGAGTTCGTACTTCAATTTTGACATTTTAAATGTTAGACCACTAGCAGGATCATCATCTCCTAAAGGCATATGTTCAATGCAAGTAGGTGTAGCATCAACACGAAGAAAAAACTCGGTCATAACTTTGTCCAAGGACAAGTTGCCAGATCTTGCAGCTCTTGGAATTCCAAAGCGTGGCCATTTAGAGAACGTTCTCAGTTTATGAGGAGGATTATAATTTATGTTCCACCATTTGAATATCCATGCAAGGTCATGAGCTCCCAGGTTCATTGTTGGGGAGTCGGTGTTCTCCAACTTTTGTGAAGTATCATAAAAGGCGCCATCTAGTAGCATACTGTCTCCAAAACCCGAAGATGTAGCATGCTTGTCACGTGGCAGCAGAGAAGGTCTGAGAGAAAAATTCCATCTTAGAGAGAGAGAAGTTGAACGAAACGGATCATAAACTTTCTTTCGAGGCTCCCCTTCAGAAGGAAGTGCATGCAAATAATGATTTAGGGGATTACCAGAATCACATTGCCAGTCCATGACCACTTCAAGAGAGAAAGCAGGGGAATATAGAAATGGTCTAGAGATACCACATGGAAGTTTTAAACTGGAGTTTTTTGTCAAACTCTCTAGACTGCTTAGATAAATCTTAAATTCCTTTGCAGAAACAACAACACGACCATCTGTTTGCTGGATATCCATGTAATTAGAAATGATTTGAAGTCTGTCTAGCTTCTCATAAGGATTAATTGTCGCATGCAGGTTCCATTTGGTCTCATTGAAATACAAGACAATCTTCCCATGGATATAGTACCTCATGTCATCCCACCATGGCAAGCTGCGCTCCTTTTTAGATGGTTGACTCTGTGAAATATTGACATTTACAGCCTGTGAAGTGCCCACAACATTTTGACCCTTCAAATCAGAATTCTGAATCCTAGTGCTAAGATTAGCCCGGCGCAGGGCTACTGTGAATGCATAACTTACATCTGCAAAAGCTGGCTCATATCCAACTCCAAAAGAAACTTCCCCTTTATGAAAATATATAGGTAAGTCAGAGTACATTTTCATTGGTGGAGTTGTACCACTAGCTGAACGCAGCATCCGTACTCTCCTCCATCTCCCAATGTATACATCCTGATGTATTTGGGGTTGGAAACATGTTGCCTGCAACCAAAGATGGGTTTCGTGAGAAGACAGACATAATGCCAAGACAGTGTGAAAAAGCAAAGAAAATGGCCATGTTTGTCTAGATTCAGAATCAAAGGAAATGATATACAGCATGAATAACGATTGTCTTCTGCAACCTTCATGAAAAAATTAACATGATATATAAACAGTTTTTTTTAAAAAAAATGTCACGTCTTATATCACATGTTTGGTGTTAGTAGACTTTTTTCCTGGAGGGAGGCAGTGCACGAGGCTCCTGCAATTGAGGGGTTTGGGGAGGGTCAGAAGCACACAGCCTTACCCTTGTGTGTGTGTGGAGAGGTTGTTTTCACGTTTCAAACTTATGACTTCTAGATCAAAATGGAGCAACTTTACCATCGCGCCAAGGTTCACCCTCTCAATATAGTCAAATTGAACATATCAATTATAATCTGAATATCAACCTTTTAACAGCCTAGTCATATGTGAAAGAGGCTGGTAAACAGTGATAACCTTTTTCAAATAAATAAAATAACACATCCCAGCATGTAGAAGCATAAGTTATGAAGCACCATTCTATTCATGGAGGGTGGCCTAGTGCACCAGGATCCCGCCATTACAGGGTCCAAGGAGGGTTAGATGCACGCCGCCTTTCTTAGTGTGGTGAGGCTATTTTTGTATTTCAAACCCATGACCTCTAAGTCACAATGGAGCAACCTTACCTTGCCCCAAGGCTCACCCTCATGAAGCACCATTGTAATGTAAATGTGAAAAGTTGAGCAATTTGATTCTGAATTTTTATGGAAGCAAACCATTATTTTGGCCTGGCATTACAAGGAATAAATTCATAATGTACACTATAAATCTGTGTAAGAATATATCCAATAAACAAAATTACTTTTGATCTAACAGTGATTACGTAGTTAATATATCAAAAATTACATATGGCTATGCATGCTTCTCTAGGCATCAACCGTGCAGGGTATAAAGACTTCATCAATGTAAACTAGATGAACTCAAGTACATGAGATGCATCATGCAAGTAAAACAGAAAGCAGGAAAATCAATTAGGATATTGGATGTCAGCTTCAGTCACACTGCTTATGACAAAATAGAGCACAAAATTGACAATTTCTGCTTTTAATAGAATTATCTGATTCACACTCCCTATCATATCATAAATTTCCATATTTGGACTTTTCCTTTTGACAATGGAACACCTCCTAATAACTCTCAACTCTCAAATTTTAATTTTTTTAACAATTAAAGTATATAACCATGAATTTCAAATTAAACATCCAATGTTGCCTTTGATGGACTAACCTAGTATAAAAGATTCGCTAACTTGCCTGGAAAAAAAACCCCACTCATTCACAAATAATTCTCTAACAATTTTATAATTTAACTAACAATAATCATAAAAAGATTCTTTATTCAGCTAGCTAACAAGGAACATATAATACATCGAGAAAAAAACGAAAGGAAGAATGACATTAGTTTGAGTTAAAATATATTTAGTCTTTTATGGTGGTACCAATTAAATTCTCCAACCTTGAAGAAACTAGATAGGGTCCCTCATTGCTGGATGGAAGGTATTCAACTATGATCGGTCATGTATAAGATACTTTTGAAGATTACTACCACAAAACAAACCAACGAAGCAGAAAACATGATGAATTAAATATAAGATGGCATGACAAACCAAAACAAGGAACATTGAACCTGACCTGTTGAGCAAGCACAATACGACCTTGACATTTCCCAGCAGTTGCAGAAAACAATGGAAAAGTGTAATTTCTTAGTTGGAGAACTAAAGAACCTGTATGTAAATGAATATCTCTTCCATACAACCGGGAGAATGGTATATCATTTTCTAAGCAGACAGGATCAAGTTTCTTTATAAATTCAACCATTCCAGAAGAACCTCCTTCAATTTTGGTTAAACTTACATCCAGATCTGTTGCACAGAGTGAGAGAAGGGAAGCTCTATGAGTACTGGGTTTGAAACCAGATTGAAAACCTCTTGAACATGCACCTGATCCTTCTGCAATTACCATTTTTTGACATGCCTGATAATAAGAACGAAATGTCTGCTTATGAATTTCTTCTTGCAATCTCTGAACAGCTAATTTATCATGCACATCAATCTCGATTCCATTATAATGAGTCTTCCTTTCTGAGCACAAGTTATTTGGATCAGCACTTCCTGAAATCATACTGCCAGCAGAGATACTCTCATCAAGTAACTTCAATCGAACAGCTAATTCACAAACTTCATTCTTCATCAAATGGTAATGTTCATCAAGCCAGCCCTGTATGGGCTCTTCCTCAATATCTGCTGTCAGTTTACGTATGACAAATCTAACAGATCCAAATTTTGTTGTTCTGGGCTTTGTTTTTTTCGAGTTTTCCTTCCTAGAAGGAAATATTAGACTGGTTTTAGCAGCAGTAATAAGCTTCAAGCCCCGCAACATGTCCTCAACAGCATCCTCTATGGCACGTAAGTGCAACCTGTAAGGCATGCAGATATGTATGTCAAGCCCTCGAATAACCCAATCTCTTGTTATTGCAGAGTGTGCCCTTGCATCAAGAATGCTACTTGTTGAAACAGGAATACAGGAAATCTGCATGCGGCTACTTTTAAAAACCCTGGCTTCATTAAAACTAAGCATAAGCCCTTCAAGTAGTACACCTATCCTGGCATTCTCAGAAAAGATAGACTGCACATTGATCACTGTTTCAACACCGTCTGCAAGTTCACCAGACACTCTTAACATTTCCACATCAACAGCAAAAATTGACTCCCTTTTTCCATATGGCATCTCAGGTCGCACTTGGTCCAACCTGGTAACATTTTCCTCTGGTTCCATATCTTTCATATCATGGGATTGTACCCTTATTTCATTGCCATAACCTTGGAGCTTCTTATTATGTATCAAAAACCTCAAGCGGGTAAAAAATTCATGTAGTGCCAAATGTGCATCAGGCTCCCATCTGACAGATATATCAGTTGCGCTGAATAGAGAACACACAGCAATATCAGTAAGCCCACCAGTACGGCGCACAAATTTCGCGTTCTGCATATCAACAAGAGTCACTTTAGCACCAGGTTTGTGCTCTTCAGAGTATTCCTGGTAGACCGATCTTGCCCTCTCAACTTCCATCTGTGTTGACTTCTTTTCCCTGTTCACACACAAACTAAGATGGAAGATGTCAAGAGATGTTGAAAATTTCAGATTCTTGCAATCACCAGGAAGGGTTGAAATAATGCTTGCTCTGCGTGGTGTGCCATCAGCGGAGACACTAATTATAACTTCCCCACCTTGTGAACCAAAATTCACACGCTTCGGATCTGCAATAACTGTATCTTGGATGCTCATATCACCACAATAACTTACAGAACATTTTTCAAGATTTAGTTTCAAAATTTGTGTCCCTTTTGCCGACTTCTTGCTTATGTGCCCCACCCTGTTCTCTGAAGCTCTTTTAACAGAAGATAAACTTTTAAATAGTGATTTGAAAGACATCAAGGTAGATATAAAAGACTCAACATGCTGAAAGCCAAAGTGTACTGCCATACCACTTATATCAACAGAAAATACCAATGCCCACCTAATGGGATCATGCTTTTCTTGCAATTCCATCTCCCTGTGTCCCCAATCTAGACTTAACCGTGCAATGTGCATTAAGGAACCTGAATTAGTTTCTACACCGAATAAATTTTCCTTCATGCACTCCTGGTATTCATCTTCCATCTGCAAATGTAGTTCACCAAGTTCTGTATGCACTTGAATCCCCCTGCTAGCTATATTATTTGCAAACAAATGGGACGACTGTGAGCACCCCTGCATCATGACGGGATGTAATAATGTGATACCCCAAATAAAAATATCGAAGGAAAAAACAGAAGCATCAACAATCATTTTTTTCCTGTGCTTTCCTGGATTTGGGAAAAGGATGGCTTTTGCAAAAGATCCTATATGTTTTCTTTCACAATTATCTATAAGTTTCATGAGTAAATTGATATTGCAAGCAAAGGATCCCAATGTTTAAAAATGATGGAAAAAATAAACAGTATATATGACATGGGATATATAAATCTAATAAAATAAGTAGCTAGTTTTTCCCACTTCCCAAGAGCATTAGGCTAGATTGCATGAAGATGTATAGTGTGCTATCCATTCTATGGATATTGTAGAAAGAGAAGATCAAAACTCAATCTTTGGTATCTCACATGGAAATTATCGCTGCGGCATATATAGCAACAGTATAAATATCATAGGCATCATTCCTGCTTCTTACCATTCCAATAAGAGAAAACTGCTACATAGTTTGCTGATGGTACTCATCAAATAGTTTAGAAAGGTATCAAAAGATAATTATTTATTTGTGATGTTATCGAGATGTCCAACATTGTACTTGTCGTATTGCAGTTGCTTCTATAGAGAGTGCTCCTTTGTGAACATTTGAGCAGTCACGTCCACTCAACCTTATAGAGGATAGATAGATACACTATGATTTGCGATATGTGGTTGCACATCTCTCTTAAAAACAGTATCTAGAGATAAGGATTGAAGTAATGTGTGTTGTGCCTATGCTGGTCACAAGCAAGCAGGACACATACTGTGACATTTTGTATCGTGCCATGCTGATCACATGCCAAGATTTGTGGCAACCAAATATATCTATACCAGCTAGTATTAGACCATCTCAGTCTGATGGACCAGTACAAGCCAATATGGCTGACGGGTAAGTGTCAGTCATGCTCATCAGAGCACCAGCATGCAGCACTTAAAACCTCGCATACCTTGATTATGCCACTACCTTATCAGCAAAGTACGTACCATACAATATAAACCAGCACAGTATGGTATGTCAATCCATGCCAGAAAGTAGCAAAGGTTCTGTGCACAATAAAGAACTATATTATGAGGATACTTTCAAAATGATCCGACAATTATTCTAAATTTAAATATTTACTAATTGCATAGCTTTAAAACCAGTGGTCAGAGTTTTACCCAATTCAGAGACCAGACTTTATCTACCAAAGCATCATCATATTTATAGTCATCAACAATTCAACATTGGACAAATTGATGTCATGTCTTGTCAGCTCCAAAAAGATGACAGAATTCAAATGGCAAAATTGTCACAGCTTAAGCTCCCATTAGAAGGTATATTTTTTAAGCAATTATTCTACGAATTTATGTACGTAGTCCATAACGTTTGGCTAAAGGTTGTTCATGTGAAGAATGCTGCCACCTGTAATCCAAGGTTTCCAAAATTGATAAGGAATATGGAGACATAATAAAGTCCTCTCTAGCTAAAATATTCGTCAAATTTATAGACCATGATCACCAATTGAAAATTGCGACGTGATAATCCACCTTATTGTTAAGAAAGACAGGACTCAAAATGACGATATGTCCAATTTACTTTGACCAAGAATAGAACTAGAAATGGGAGACAAAGTAACTGCTAAATCTAAGCCTAATGTAACAGGTCAGCATCCATTCAGTACATTAGCACACTAAACAAGACCCATCTTGACTTTTAAATAGGATAGATTCTTGGCGAAATGTACAACCAAGTCTTGGTCGAGATGGGTCGAGATGACCCTACAACTAGGCCTGTCTGACCACTTGCACTTTGAGTCTTGTGTGATAGTTCACAATTTGTTCTTAGTGTCTATTCAAATGAAAATTGAAGTGATAATAAAAATAAAACAAGGTTAAAATCATGCTGAAAATTTACAAGGGAAAAATAAAAGCTTTGAAATATATGTCTACAAATGACCCAAGTAATGGCTCATGCTAGTCTGTGCTGGGTAAGTACCTGGTTGTCACCTGTGTTCTCACTAGGTATTGGGCATGCAACCTTAATCAACCCCCAGCAACATTCATCCTCATTTGATATGGCCCAATACCACTCATCACTGAGTCAAAGGTCCTTCTTTTTTGTTCTCGCATTGCATAACACTTTCATATGAAAAAATAGGGTACGCCTGTGCCAGCAGGACTTAAATTTATGATGCCAGCACAAGTACAAATCTAGGTTTGAGAGTGGAGATTGCATAATTATATGGAGTAGGTCAGAGGACCTATGAAGCATCAAGCATTTGTATAAGCTAAAGGTTTATTTGTAAGTTAGGTTTACCAACTATATATTCAAAGATGTATGAGATTATGAAAAAGGTGGTGTATAACAAAAAAAAGATGATATGATCTGGAAGTGAGAGTCCGCCAAAAATCACTTTGACATGTAAGCAATGATTCGAAACCCAGAGGGCTAGCAGGCAACCCACCCATCCCAACATGTTCCTTTGAGAAATTGGGACCTAGGTTGGGGTGGGACCTCGATGCTTGCCAACGTGGGATGCCCTGCCCACTCCATATTCGTCCAACCTGGGAAACACCGAAATTGGGGGAGAAACACCCACAATCCCCTTGCTGCCGCCCATCATACCTTTGGTTTTAAAAAAAATAAAAACAAAGGTGGGACCAGGCCCCACTATATCCTATCCATCATGGCTGCTTTTGATGAGTCACAAGCATCGGCCTAGCCTTAAACCAAGAGAAAAAGAGGAGAGAAAGAGAGGAAGGGAGAGTTGGCGATAACCCAGGCCTTCTTCAACTCTTCTGGTGTCTACGAGAGACAAGGATGAGATCTCCTGCAGGATGTCAATAAGCCATGAACACTCCTCCGACGGTCTACCTTAACCCTTTCTTCTAGCTTGTGCCCCAATCCCACTCCCTCCAGTGTCCTCTTATAGATCTTGGCATGCCTACAGGTGGATGTGGTCCAACTAAAGGACGACATGTGGACCGAGACATGCCATTGTTGTGAGAGTTGGACATTGCAGGACGCGGCGCATCCCATTCCATGGAAATCCTAGGACGGCCCTTTTCCACAGTCTATGAATCATTCGATCTAAAAAGGTAAGGGAGAAAATATACAAAACTATGAGGAAATAGTTAAAGTTACTCAGATGTTTTAAAAAAAAAACATTGATGTCTCTCAATAAAATTGGCAAACATGTAATGCATATATCCACATTCTGTTACCATATTCTTGCTAATAACTTAATAAAATGAACGACCATCCAACAAGAAAAAACTTAGAATTCTGATTTGTGATCAGATAACTTACATGGTATAACGGCAGCCCATTAAGGTCGTAAAGCACAATAGTCATCTCTGGTGCTGAGACAGTACATGTCCACATGATGGCTTTCACATCGCTTGGTTGAGACCTTTCTTTCCGAGAATTTTCTTTACCAAGCGTCATTCTTTTCTTTTTAGACAAGTGAAGGTGTAACCATGGCTTTAGTCTGCTCATGATGAGGTTGCACTGGGTACCACCAAGCTTGACATCAACTTCAGCTCTAATAGGTAGAAGCGGCTGAGAGCAAAAGGTAGATCCATTAAGTATTTATTAATACTTTATAGTGAATTAAGTTTGTAGTGCAACACCACCCAGTCAAATGCATGCACAGACACTCAAACACAAAAATACTATATATTGTATCTCCAAAAAAAAAAGCAAGTTAAGTCTATCAGTATACTTTTTTTCACTGTAATTGCCTTTAGCTTTTAAATAAAAACTTTATTCATGGGATTAGAGATTTAGTCAACGAAAAATATTATGATGGTGCATTAATGTAAACATCAGAAAATTATGTCCAGCAGCGTAACTACCTTTGCCATTTCTCTTTCTAAACTTGATCGCTATGTTATTTATTCAGAGTTCAGATAAATATCAAATCTTGTTTTTCCTAACATGCATTTGCACATGATCATATACCAGTGGATACAACTAGTAGATACATATACACATCCATATGCATGTATGTGGTGTATAAGATAATGTATTGTAGTTTAATATAATAGCTGAGAAATGTTTTAGATTATAATTCTATTGTTAGCATATGAAACTAAAAGAACGAACAAGAGTGAAAGAACCACAAATTTCATAACTTCGCAAAAACATCATATTCATAGCACCAAGATGTTTATAGAAAAAAATAAAAAAAAGCATGTGATTTTTTGTATTACCAAACTAGAGTGCTTCAGTATAATCCAGAGAAAAAGAGCAAATTTACTTGGAAAAAATTCAAATATTGTTTAGACAAAAAATCATCAAATGAGAACTATTAGAAAGATCTAAGAAAATTGAAAAAATAAGTGCAGAAAGGATAAAGCAGAGAATAAAATAGTTGGAACTCATCCATCCCGATTACTTATAAAATGGTGCATATTTCCTGTCTTGTTAACTTAATAATAGGCAGAACTGTGTTCAGGGATACCATGATATCCTTCAAGTTGTTAGAGACATGATGTAACACTGGTGTACATCGCACTAAGACAGAAAACCTAATCTGAAACAAATATAATAAGAAGATGATGAAAGAATTAGAAACCATTCATAACTACAGACATGTGGTCTCATTTTGTACAACACATGCAATATGTGCACAAATTAATTGAAAAACAATGTCATACTTTCTGCTTTTCAAACTCCAGTTTGAACTCAGACCACGAATTTTGACAATTCATGAAAGTTTTGAGAAGTATGATGTTTTGAAATTGACGGTAATCTGAAATGTGATGAATGCCACACAACATTACTACACTATCAAGGCAACAATCTAAATGTAGTGCATAAATCACATGTAACAATTTGTCAGAAGATCACAAGGGATAGACCTAGATAGATCATATCAGCGGTCCATCTCAGTACCATAGCAGAATACCCTGCCCTTTGCTGCTTCATATTAAAGTCAGCACCTAGAATAAAAGTACTTCAAAGTAAAAGTACTATAGAGTTAGACTTTTGTTTAATATCATCATAAAAGTACTTCAAAACCAATGTGAAAGTGAAAAGGCAAAGTAAAATAATACAGCAACACGGATAAAAGATGGTGTGATTGCCTGATGATCATCAAAAGGGATGACAGAATGAGCAAGAAAAGTCAGATTGGGTTAAAAGAGGTCGCAACAAAGAAGAAAACTAACCTTATTTATGTTTATTTGGTATCAGGGGTCTCCATGCCTAAAAAACATTTATCAGATGAGTAATATAGAAAATAGAGATGAAAGGCAAGTTCCCTCTCCTTTACCTTCAACTTCCACCATCAGACAAATGAATTGGCATAAATGTAGCTAAAGCTAACTGTGATACAAGAATTTAAGAACATGATGGTTCCATGGAAAGGTGAAATTACTATCTCGCAGATGAATGTTGACTTTGATTTATGCGGTCCTTTCACAAATTCCAAGTATCATTTTATAATCTTCATTACACCATCATGGGATGAAGGTCTGAACTCTGAAGCAATGAGGAATCTGAGTTGAAGCACACACCTGGTGAAGTGGGAAGTTCTATGCAGATTAAAAGCAGATTGAGGCTTAGATCTGGGTTTCATCAAAAGGCTAATCAAACTTCTGTCTAAACATTTGTGGTTCCGGATAAAAGAGGATGGTCAGCTGAGAGCACATCATTCATTTGTAGAATAATGGTTCTAAGAAGAATAGGATATCCACCTACTCCTTGACTAGGCCTTGGAGCAACCGTCAAGATAAACTTATTAGAATCACTTTCAACATTTAACGCATTTCCAAAGAAAACTTCATAGCAGAAATTGAAATCCATGCTTGTCATATGAAGTTCATATGATAGAAGAGACCTGACATCAAGGTACGCCGAACCGGTACCGGTCGGTGTACCATTGGGGACCGGTACCATACCGGCAAACCATAGAAGGGGAAAAAAAACAAAGTGCGCGTCCGCGTTAAAGCCACAGAGTGGCATTAAATGGCCCACGCAGGCTACCCTGCATGGGCTCGCTGCCCCGCTTGAGAAACCATGCGCGGGCGCGGTTCCCTGCGCGTGGAATCGCGCGCGAGCACGAGCTGGGCGCGCGATTCCCCGTTCGTGCCCGCATGAGTGCTCTTTTTTTTTTCCCTTCTCTTCTTCCTTCTTCCCAAATGTTCTCTCCTCCTTTCTTCCCGTCTCTCCTCTCTTCTCCTCTCTTTACCCCTTCTCCCGCGAGCAAAGGGGGTGATCCTCGTCGGGGTGCTCGAGAGGGGGTCGGCCTGAGGCCCGGTGTGAACCGGTACTCTTCTTCTTCCACTTCTTTCTTCCTCTTCTTTCCTTTTCTTCGTCTTCTTCTTCCCTACCCGTGCGAACCATTTTCAAAGGTTGTACCGTACCGGTCCCGGGAGGTATCGGTACGGTACGGGCTGAACCGGCCTGTATCTTCTTTCCTCTTCTTCCTCTTCTTCTTTCCTACCCGTGCGAACCGTTTTCAAAGGCTATACCATACCGGTCCCGGGTGGTACCAGTACGGTACAGGCTGAACCAGCCCGTACACCCAAATTTGTAAGCAGAGGAGTCAGTTATAGATCCAATCAGAAGCAGGTTAGGCCAACAATCTGTCAACATGAATCTAACCATTTAATTGAACAAATAAACCAACCTAACCACAATGGGATGAATCAAGTTAAACGGATTAAACTGGATAAGAATTGCCACCCCTAGCCCTGCCATGGCATAAACATATAAGGGAAGGAGCTCTAAAAAGGTTATTCCAATATTAATAGGAGAGGGAGGCTATGTTAACTCGATTCCTTCCTATATATAACTTATCTAACCCAAAAGTTAGTTTGTAGTTAAACTTCAGCAAACAACAAGATTTGGCAAATAGAAGTGCCGCATGCCCCATAAGTGTAACTACAACCCTGGAGAGAAAGAGTTCCACACTTGATATTTCCTACATGAGCTTTCTACTTTTTCTTGGAAATCATTCATTTATCATACTGAATCAATTATCATTCCTTGGGATGACATTGATGATGCATACACAATATGAAGCATGGCTGTTAGGATGTGAGGTCGGATAACGTAATCAAGGGTAAGTCCACAAATAGAGAACTATGCGAGAATCTTTATATTAAAATTTTAATATAAAAATATATTTATTCATGAAAATCTATGTACTTATTTTACCATAAATTTAATTCTTAATCAAGTCCCACTAAAAAAAGAAATAAATTCCTATGATGGATTCTTTTGGGAACCACCTACCTCCACTTACCCAACAACATAATGTACTCAATCTATTGTTCTTTTAACATTGTGGCGAGCCATCAAGTAGCCAAGACTGAAAAATACTCGATTAGTCATTTCTTTCAACCCAAGAACCAAATGCAACATATGCATAAAGACTTTACACCCATGGTATACTGAACCGGCCCATACCAGCTGGTTCAGCACATACTGTACCGGTACCAAAGCCAACCGATATGGTTCAACCATGGAAAACGGTTTCAGTACAAGGTGGTACCCGTGCGAACCGGACCGGTTCGCACCGGTATGTGCGGGGCAGCACGCCCGTGCGTAGGGAAGAAGAACAGGAAGAAAGAGAAAGATAGAACAGGAAGAAAAAGAGAAAGAGGAGAAGAAGAAGAGAAGAAGAAGACTTACCGGTACCGAGCCTCGTCGAGGTGATCCTTGTCGGGGTGCTGCTCACCCTTCCTTGCTCGCGGGAGAAGGGGGGAAAGAGAGGAGAAGAGAGGAGAAGGATCGAAAAAAAAGGAAGAAGAGAAGGATAAGAAAAAAGTAAAAAAGAAAACAAATAGAAAAAGACGTGTCCCGCGCGGGGAAACGCGTCCCGTGCACGCAGCCTCGCCCATAAAAACATGGGGAAATGCCGGAAAATTGGGTAAAACACCAAAAAATGCGGGAAAACGCTTTCCGCGCATGCTCCTGCGGCGAACCGGGTCGACTCGGTCCGGGTCGCCACCGGTACCGGTTCGGCATACCTTGTTTACACCTTAGACCCTTTTTCTCTGGTGAATTTTCAGTCCTGATCATTTAATCTAATAGTTCATACTTGGCCAAATAGATACCAATATTTTATTTTTTAAAAAAAAAGAGCGGTTAAACAAAGTGAATAATAATAAGACTAGATCAAGATCTTAAAACTAAATCAAGAGCTTACCTCCATTGGGATATCTACTGAAGCGACAGCAGCAACTTTCAGAATTTCCAAGATAGAAGTTGTGTCTTCTCGGAGTAACTGCAAAGGTGACATAAATGTCAGTGGAAACACCTATAGCTTCAAGATGAAAGAGATGCATAAAAAGAAAGTCTTGTCAAACCAGTAAGGTACATGAATTTCACTTAAGTCCATCTGAACATCAAAATGTGATGTAGTCTCCCCAGAGTCCTCATATGATATTGATTTGCTACTACCAAGATGGATGCCCATAATATTGTTCTCAACAATAAGGTCTTCACCCCGGTGCATGAACTTCAGATCAAGTTTTGGCATACTGAAGCTAACCTTCCAACGAACAAATATATTTTGTTAATTGATATTCATAAATTATTTCATTACTAATTACCAATACAAAGAGCCAGATTGAGAGTCAATGTAACACCAAAACATCATCGAGTACAATTTATACACATTTAAATTTAATAATGCATTTTGTAAACAAAACAAGCCATATATAAAAGGATAAACTCAATACACTAAAAAGTTGTCCCAGTTGCTTATTGGTTAGTCAATAATTTAGACAGGCTAGTCTAACTTCTGAAAGCAGCATTTGCCTTTTAAGAAAACAAATTCATCCAATTAGACACTACAGTTATCGCCAAAAGTCATATCTTATTGTACATGAGTTCTGCTTCATGGTTTTCCTACGAGCATAAATTCCCATCTAAAACTAGGTAGACCATAGACGCATATTCCGCATGCAAGAATCAGCTAACCAATTGGAAGGACTAAATCACCGATGAGACGGGTAGTTACAATAAAAAAAATGAAGCACAGAACACCATGAACTTCCATTCTGTATTTGCAAATATTAAGCATTTTCATATTCACCCAATATGTGCATCCTTAACTAAAATTTCACCATCAACTGATTTGCAATAAAATGGAAATTAAGGTGCCCAATGCGATAATCCTCACATACAACCAAGGAAAACCAAATTATACCTCATAATGACAAATTTTGTGCTTGCATTGGATCTAAGTAACCTTTATATAAAAAGGAAGGTCAGTATAGAAGATTATTAAACGTAAATGGATCCTGCTTGATCATCCAAAGTCTAAATGTTACTCATTGCATTTTGTAAAACCTTGCCTTAGGTTCACATCGGATTAAGTACATTGATTGTCGTCCATTAACTCAATAAAAAGAGCAAGCAATATGCTTTCATTACAGCATAATTTTACCATATTGCTAATCATGTTGCTAAATGTAGTTGTCACCTTTATAAGTTATACCACTTCCACATAAGATACAATGAGCTTTGACTAAATGGAATATCAATGAGCAGAAAAGTTAACTGGAGTTCCAAAAATTTTCTAAACTGGTTTCTTTTGTGCATCGAATAGAAAGACAATTATTTTAAAAAACCTTAAAAAAAGTCATAAAGAGAAGAAATTAACAGAAAAAGCATGGATGAAGCAAATGAAATTTCAGCATTAGTTACATCACAGGTGCACGGTAGGAATGAAAAGATGTCCCGCTTTAATGATTACAAACCTTTTCTGGAAACAGAAAAATATGCTTCTTTATCGATAGGAAAGAGGGTTTGTTTTCCTGAGGTTTTTTAGTAGCTGTAACTGGCAGAGTAGCCCCTCCAATCGCATTATTGTCACTACCGATGTCCTTCTTAGTATTAGCATTGAGAAAAAGATCTTCATTCAGGCAAACCATGACATCTCCACATATCATATCCAGATTAATGATTTTGACACCTTTTTCCCTGCGGCAAACATGTAGAGTAGCCGTTAATTTCACAAGAAACATAATCACGGAATTCCAAGAGGAATTGTCAAGCATTACACCTCGTAAACAAAAAAAAAAGAAATAGAAATGAGTGGCATCTCAAGCTAATTGATAATTCTTGAAAATATTGCATAATTATTCTACAATCTATGTCATTATCTGGCAAAATATGTATATTTCAAACCAATGCAGTCAATACAATATTTAGTGCATATAAGCTGGTGATGTATTGAGCCTCATATAAAGTATTTTCCTTTGTCGGTCAAATGCTTTACAAAACAAAAGACCAGGTCAGTCATTTTAATTAAGATTGTGATACAAGCTAAATATTAAATTAGCATCCTTTTAAGGTGGTTGACTGTGAATGCTGGCAACTATGGGCATCCGCTTTCCCAAACTGATTTCAGACCCACCCAAGAAAAAAAGAAACAAACAAACAAACAAAAGTCACTTCAGCATTTTTTGGGAACTGAAGACTTAATTTGACAGTTTTGGTCTCCAAATTCTACTGAACCAAATACAAGGAAGTGGCGACCCAACTTCTGCCACAACCTAATTCTCCTCCAACTTTTGCAAACCAAACATCCCCTCAAGTGCAATATTGATTCACGATCTCAAGCAATTTGAACTTCAATGTCATCAATCTTTTGTTAAGGCAAAAGCTCACCAATCATGACCAAGATCACACACAACTGATAAATCCTCGCTGACGAAAGGCACAGAGTTCTTTTCCATAATAGCTGGATAAGCTTGTCCAGTATGCAAGCTGTCCCTTTGATTGCCATTAAGCATCTGATCAAAACTGAACCGTGAATCCCCTAACTGAACAAGAAAAGGTTTAAGGTGCGACTTCACTCTGAGAATTTGATTGCATCCAGCAATTTTGGATATGTCCACCCTCAGATCTTTCACTTCGACAACAGATTTTGGTACCTACACATATGGCAAAACAATGACATGAAGCAGCATAAAGCATGAGATTTTGATAGAAAAAAATTTAAGGCCGCTGATAATAGCTCAACCAATAAGCAAGTTTATATTCAAGAGAGGATAAGTTCCTTTGATTTCTTCCAGCTTCAAACACCAAATTGTGAAAATGACTTGCAGCATCCCTAGTATGAAGGTCATCCACTTTCTTAAACAAGTCAAGACCAGTTATCATTTCAAGGCAAAAATGAAGCTAGCAACACATCAATTATCATGAGTCAAACATAATTGAACAGTTTAGCAAGCCAATATAGATTATGTGTTAAAGAAAGTGGAAAGTAAATTTTGAGGAAAATCAACAGTACATTCATGTTGTATATAGCACACTAGTAAAACTGGATGGCATCATCCATCAACAGTCACAAGCTTAAACATTAAACACGAGAAAAGACTAGGTAAGTAACTTTGAGAACTTAAAGTTAGAACTTAGAATAAACCAGTAAGAGTTTTTGATACTTCCTCTTAGAGATCTTTTTTGTTTTTCAAAAATAAAGCAAGCTTTAGAAGAGCCAACTTCACGAATAAGCACACCAATGGAGTCATGCTGCTGGAGTTCTATATTTCTGAAAATTACAGACTTTCCCTTATGCGTTTGGTAAGGCAGAATGCTGGAATATTTCTAAAAATTCTTATATATAATTTTCCTTTATTTCATTAAGATTTGGGAAAATACAAATTGAAAGGAATAGTATTAACAAATGGAATGGCATAGATAAAAATTCTTGTATTAACACTCAGATGCCTTTGTTTTGAGGGATGCAGCTCATGGCATTTATTTGGCACCATAAAATAGTGTGAGTTATCAGAAGTCCCTTCACAATTTTACAATTAAAAAAACTCAAAAAAAAAATATGTTTAATGAATAATACATCTGTTATGAACAGTCTACGCAATATTTCTCCATATCAATATTATAAGTGTATATATATTTTTCCATGATATGTCTTTTCAGCTTCGTACAACTTAATCATGTAATTTGCTATTTGACCATTCTTAAAATCTGGTGGTATGAAAGAGAATAGAAGAAAGAGAACTCTGGCCAGAAGTTGTATAAGCTTAAACCTCCCAAGTTAAAGGAACATTAGGTACTTCTATTGTTATCTTTAATTGACATGACATATAACTAATAAGACAGTTTTGCATATAACTAGGTTATTTGCTTTCAGATTCCATGACGATATAGATTATAGACCTTAATGAATTTCTTACGAGTACATAACATGGACATTGTTACATGCAAGAGGGCTTTCGAATGTTTGAAATATCACCAGGAGAATATTGTTCAGTTTTGGAGTAAATATACAATATTTTTTTGATATAAAATATGCAAGAAGAGACCATTTTTCAATATACATTTATATGGACATGAAGACATGCATACATATATGCATATATACACATATGTACATGCATATATATACATATCTAGAGAGAGAGAGAGAGGCTAGGATGCACTCAAGTCATTTGGCTCTAAATGCTTCCTGGTGGAAATCAATGATGCACATCTCAAAATAAAAATCGATACCATTGATCATGACATGTGGTGTATAAAATACCTGGAGACTAAAAATCATTTATTTTAGAGATATCTTGCCTATCCATCAAGCACAAACGATAACAATACAGCTAGTGAGCTAGAGTAATATTATGCACTATCTAATTTCACATTTAAATAGTTCATCTTGATGTAAATACTCAAACATATATATAGTTAATTTGAATGCTTCTGCCTTCTAGACTATAGATCAAATGAAGGCATGGCATCATACTATTAAAACTGTTCCTTTTCATGGATTCGATGCATGGGTAAAAGATTACAAAACTGTCTGATTTTTTTGTTCCTATGCAATTTGTGTACCATAGATAATATTCAATGGTGTCGATTTCCATTTTGAAAGGTCCATCATCGATTTCCATTTCCACTAGGAAGCATTTAGGGTCAAATATACTCAAGCGCATCCTAGCCTAATATATACATATACATAGAGAGATAGTGAGAGAGAGAGAGAGAGACAGAGTAAAGAAAGAGATAGAGTAGTATTCAGTCAAGTAGATTTCTAGTCAAATCCGGTTGTGTCATAATCGGACGAAGGGGATCGAACATCGATGATCCAAGCCATTAGATGTAATCTACTACCTCTAAACTATTTATACATCAAAAATCATGTGATTTGGAGATCCCGCGCCTACACATCAAGTGGTTGAAATTAGACAACTAATACGAAATAATACATGTATTTCGTCTACTTGATGCATATGCTAGAAGTATCCACATCACATGATTTTTTATGCATAAGCAATTTTGAGGTAGTAGATCACATTCAACGGCTTGGATCATTGATATTGTACCCCATCATCCAATCATGATCTAACCAGATCTGAGTGGAAATCCACTTGACCAGATCCTAGCCTACCAATACACAAACACACATTATCATAGATGCTGATGTTAATCTGCAATTCTTTTACACCTTTATAGTTAGTTCCTACCATGGAAACTTAATTTTATTTAGGCAACTCTGTCATGCATGTTATTGTAGCATGTAAATTGATACCGAGCAGCCAATCCAATCTCACATAACATATTAACAATAAATTAGACATTGTTCTGCCAGCAAGTAGATACCTTCACAACTAAATCTGTGACAGAAACTGATATTAGTCTTGCCACATTAGTTAAGACCATCCACTTCCCCTTTCCTGCAGAACGAGATTTCTTTGACTTACTTGTCTTGTTGCTTTGCTTAGAAGATCGTATTACAACTTCGATGTCACAAATCAACAATTGTAACTTTGGATCCCTAGAGATAAAACTAAACCCCAACTTGACCAGTGACTTGCGCAGGCTGAGTTTGATTTCGCCAATAGATATAGATTCAATAGCACCCTGAGAAACACACAAAAAAACACTGTCAAAATTTGCATATGAACAAGCTAGAGATAGAGAAAAATTACAAAAGGAAAAAAGTAAAAGACAAGAAGATAAGAAATAACACAAGTCATAACACTCAAATGGCTGTTAATACTAATGCACAAAATTATTCTCTAAATGGATGTCATGTAGACAATTATTCATAGCGATGTTAGTACAGGATCTCAACTGTTACCACCTAAAAGCGATTTCTACAGCTCTTCACCTTGGCCAAAATTCCTAGTCCTCTGTTCATAAGTCATGTCAACATTGGTTCGTCGCCCAAACTTGATTGGACAATATTAATAAATAGCCTAACCAACAAGCATTGTCCCATCTACTTCAAGTTATAAACAATAAAAACATACATTTGTCCCTCTCGGCCAACCTTACATATATGCAAGCCAAACAGCAAGCAGTCAGGACAGAAATGGCATCAAACCATGATTTGGACAATTTTACGCATTATGACTTTTTCATGCGTACCTTGATTGTGAGTATAAAAGATTTTGTACAAAACAAAAGATTAGATCTAGACTAAAATAACAGTTGTTTATGGTAATGTGAGGATCCATGCGGGCGTATGTTTAGTTCCACATCAGCTATGTACTGGATAGCTCTTGGATACTTAGACAGGGCCAAAAAACCCAAATAATACCTTCCGGCTACCTTTTTTAGGTAAAATTCTAGATTGTGATAAATGGTATCAGAGCAGATCCAGCCCATAGCCTATGTGGATTTAGGAATACTACAACACTAGCCTATTAGAGCTGACCACAGGCCGATCGTCGTACTTGTGACTAGATTTGAATGGATTTGAATCCTTAGCCTAGCGCTTAAATTGGGGGGGGGGGGGGGGGGTATGCAAGGATACGTGCGGGCGTATTTAGTCTCACATCAGCTATGCGCTGAATAGATCTTGGGTACTTATACAGGGACAAGGAACCCAAATAATACCTTCAAGCTAACTTTTTTGGGTGAAGTCCTGGGTTGTGATAGGTAAAGACATAAAGAATACACCATTGCATAGGATGCATGGGTAATGATTTTCTGGTTTAAATCTTGAATGTGACAGTACGAGAAATCACATTAGTAAAATAAAAGCATTCCCTACATGACCAGCACGTATTGTGACATGGGAGTGATAAGCATGATACAAGGGTACCTGCTGCAGCACCATGCCCACATCTTGCTGGCAGCGTACATACTATATGGCAGGGACTAGTACATACTTTAATCCACAATGCAACTTAAACAGGTGTGTGATCAAATGGTCATAAGAATTGAGATTGTATTTTTTTTAGTTGAACCATTTATGCTTTCTTGGTTCATATTATACAAAAGGATAGGGAAACATATAAGGTGAAAGCCAGTTCTTTACATGAATATTGATGACATAGTAGATGAACTCAACTATGTTCTGTGGATTAAAATGTTAAATAGCAAATAAGCATAAAAAGGTGGGTGTAATAGATGGGATGACGAAGTACATATGCAGTAAAATCACAATATGATTGAGCTGGTAATAAGTCCTTACACTAAGCTTAGGAGTATAATAATAAATGAAGTGCAAGAAAACAGTCTGAGATAGCTTGGCTTGAGCAATATAGGAAAAGTCTAAATTGCCAAAGAATCACTGGTATCAAGGATCGCCAAACCGGTACCGATAAGCGTACCAGTCGATCACCGGACCGGTACGGTACCAGTTCAGGCCGATACGAACCGGTACGGTACCAGTTGAGGCCGATACGAACCGGTACCACTGGTTCGGCCTGGTTCACGCATCCAAAAGCCCAAAAAAATTTGGAACCGGTATCCGGTTCGGTACGGGCTGAACCGACCGGTACGGGCCAGTTCAGCATTCCGTGCCCGGTATAGCTCAAGAAGGTCAGAGAAGAGGGAAAGACTAATGAAAACTTGGATGGTAGTAAGGATAGAGGAGGGCTTTGGAAACACATTTCCAAGGATTTTGGATTTGCCATGGATGAGAAATAATTGAAAAATAAGATCTGTGGTGCAAACAAAACATCCAAGTTATATATTTATGGAGAGTCTTCAATGCAAAGACAATGTGATCAGAATGTTACAGCACCAAAGTACGTACTCCCCGCTTTTGCTACCAAGGGACAATTCCAGTGTTCTAATTTATGATGTTTAAGTAAATTCTGTATGAATTGTACTTAGAATTGAAAGGCTATGACAATGTAAATGAAATAGGATGGAGACAATCTGATAATTTATATAGTTTCAGCCAACTTTGAGATGTGATCACGCTCACTGTATCGATAGATCTCATGCTTAGTTGCTAACCCTGCCCCACAACTTCAACTTTCCAGCCACAAAATGCCGAACCCTTCATAAAATGACAGAAGTAAAGATTTAAAGAAGCAATTAAAGGCAAGAAATTTAGAATCACCAAACCCTAAAACATATAAAAAGAGATGAAACACAGTAACATCATATGTAATGTTGCCTAAACCATAAATTGGGGTGTCTGGTACAATAGAAAACCTTTTTGAACTTTACAGCTACATCTCTTAAGCAATTGCATCCAGCGACCCGAAATCCAACAGATGCTCCCATTGTCCGGCTCAAAAACCAAGCCAACAACCTGGAAGAAATTCTGCCAACAAGATACACCATAAGAATTAGTTTGAATTAGCTGATGACAAAGACACGTAAGCAACAATAATCAACAATCAGAAACAATCTTGCCAAACATAGGAATTGATGACTACAGTGATAGTATATGGCTCTGATTGGGTAGATAACTGAGAGGAAAACAGATTTCGTCACAAAGGATTCATCGAGCATATGCCATGGTAGCCCTTCCCTATCAGAATAGATAGGAAGATGTAAAAGTGGATAACAGGATACTGTTACATGCCTGTACACTATGACGACAGTTGACATAATCATAAAACATTCATAAAAATTTTGACTCTATGCTCATCTGAACTTGTTGCAACCAAAAACAAGTGAATCTAAGATCAAGACATCATACCTACATACACATGTATGAGGATTTGGTGGAAAAACATAATCATTGTTAGAGGACTACAGAGAGTTTTTGTTTAAAAAATAAGCACAAAGAGATACAGTATTGATCTCACCCATCAATTACTGCACTCTGCAATATAGGCTTCATAGGGCCATAAAGCTTTCGTATCAAAAAGATGGAACAGATCAACTCATTTATATGAAACTTAAATAATTAAGGAGAGAACCAGCAAATCTGAAGAATGTTCGGTCTAGCAGGATTTGCGCTTTGGATCAAGTCCAGAGTCCTTGGGAGAAATAATGTAGCCAACCATTCTAAAGATCTCAGCAATAGTAAAGGATTTTTCAGGAAAAAGATAAAGAATATGACATTCTTTTAATAAAATACCGAATAGTACAACAATAGCCAGTCTTCTTTTAAAAGCCTCAATGGGTTCTGTCACCTTTCTATGTTCTATCCAACAAAAAGGAAAGAATCCATGCTATGGCCAGATAATGAGGAAACCTGCACAGCGGCGGAGGTGGGGCTTGTATAGGTTCAGTACAGGTGCATTCAAAAGGTAGAGGGAGGAAGTGGGAAGCCTTGCCTGCCCCTAAAAATCTACACTGCAGCATGTGTATTGGGGGAAGGGGGCTGCATGTCCAATTGGTGCTGGCATGTTACATCAGTGGGGACCTTATTGCTTCTTTTCTTTCTTTTCTCCCCTAATAGGTATTGTTGGCCTTAATCCATTTAACCCCTTAACTTAGATTTATATTTGAATTATTACTTGGCTATTGAATATATATATATATATATATATATATATATATATATATATATATATATATGTAACTGCTTAAGAAGCATCCTGAAGAGGCAATGCTGAACACAACTTGACATGTCATTGCACTCAAAAAACATCAGATCATTCGAATCCACAACCTGGATTGGTTGACATTAGAATGAGGATATTTAGGGAGTAAATTGGCCATTGAAATTGGTATTAGTTGTTCAACAGCTGTACTTAAGTTAAAGCTCTAATTCCCTTGGAACCTCAAAAATATTATTTCAAGTAGAATTTTAATTATCTCTGCTTTATCCTGATATGATACATTCAAGGGAAAACAAGTATCTTTTCAACCCCTATGCGTCAATGATTGAGAAGTCAATGTGCACAAGCATGTTCACACCTTGTACACCTACACCTTCTAGAATGCATGTATATCTAATTCATGATTCAAACAGGATGGTGTGCATTTGTGACTATTTCCTAAAACACATACATTCCACCTGCAACGCCAGTGGCCATAGTTCATGCATTATCCACCCATCATATTTTTAAAACTCAAAATATTACATTGATATTGTTAGCCTTAACAACAATGTCAGAGGTTTCATATAAACGCTTAAAAGGCTCTAAACTCATAAAGAAGTCCTTCAGTTCTTGCAATTATTTGTTGACAATCAAAATTGATTGACCCACAACCACCTATATAGAAATAATTTCCATTAGCTAGAGATCTTTAGTCATTGAGCTTGACTCCAGTAAAAGTGCAAGTGTTACACATGACGTATGACTATGTATTTTTTTTGTGTATACATCAATAAAACATAAAAACATAAAAACTAGAAGAAGAGGAAAGTGAGCAATATAAGGATGAGATACATGTTGAGATTCATTGCCAGGTCCTAATTCTATTAGGATTTTTGTTTAGTTGGTCATTAGTTTTAATGACTTTAGGATTCTATTCCTAGTTTTATTCTTAGTTATTTCTTCTAGAATAGTTATCTTTATCCTTTAGTAGTGATCAAGTCTTATCTTTTAGTGGATGTTGGTTTTCAAATTTGAGTAGGAATCAAACATCCCACCCATATGAACTCTATTTAAAGAGATTTTTAGTGTCTCCTTTAGTGTGGTGTGAGAAAAGAGAGCCTTTTTGTGTGGCTCAATGTTTTATAATAAAATATTTTTTTCTAATTATTTTTCTTCCACTCTTTTCTATTTTTTGTTTGGTGTTTGTTTTAGATCTTGGGTTGGCACGGTCAATCTACTCCATGCAGTGTGCTGTTCTACATGGTCAGCGTGGTTGAAGAGATTCCAATAATTCATTGTGCGGCAGTGTAAGGGTGTGGACTCTTGTTTGGTGATTCAAGAGGTAAATCATCATGGCTGAAGCTACTACCATCTCTAGCATTGGGATCAAAAAATTGAACACCACCAATTACGCATATTAGAAGGCCTACATCAAATCTTATTTGATCGGACAAGATTTATGATAGATTGTAAACAGGATAGATACGATGAAGCAACCAGAAACTCCTGACAATATAGATGCAAAAAAAGTGGGAAATCAAAGCTGGAAATGCTATGTATATTCTCGGGACTAATATGGATGAAGAAAATCATTGGCATATTTAAGATATAAAGGAGTCCAAAATAGCATAGAATATTCTTACTGCTCTCCACTCGAAGTCTAATGAGGCTCGGCTTCAATTTTTAAAGAATGAGATTGGTGTTCTCAAACAAGATAATCTTACAATCTCTCAATATTTTCTTAAAGAAAAAAAATTGTTTGATGAGCTTGGTATGCTTGATCCAAACTCTCGTTATGATGAAAATAAACGGTGTAGTCTTCTAGTTTATGGTTTGAATAAGGAGTATAAGCTTATATGCTTGCTATTTCTAGATGGGCTCAACAAACTAAATTAGCAGAGTTAGAAAATATACTTGTTAATCAAAAAACACTTAAAAAGAAGAGGTCCTATTTTCTGAGAGTAAAATAAAAATAAGAAGTGGAATAACAAATTTAAAAATTCAGAAAAAAAATACCAGTTGGAGAATTTGAGAAGGATAAAACTTCTAATCAAAAGAAAAATTACAAATTCAAGGAGAATTGTCATAGGTGTGAAAAATTTAGCCACAAAATTCAAGATTGTAAGGCAAAGCTCAAACAATCTAATGTTGCATCCTCCACTTCAGAATATGAGGAAGAGAAGAAAATTGGTTTGGGCTCTCGCTACTAGTATAGTTGATTTCAGTTATCTTGATAGCCAACATGCTAGATTGGCTCATATGAATCATAACAGACTTTAAGATTTGAATTAGGAAAAGCTTGATCAGTTAGATACTGGTTCATGGTTGGAAGATTCAGAGCATGGCAAAATTGATCGACACAAAATTCAACCAAATCAAGAAGAAAATCTAGAGTAAAAAGAGCTTGATCAAGTGGATATTGTATCAAGTTTAAAAGAGATTATGATTGAAGAATCAATTATTTCTGAAATTGCTCAAAAAGAGTCAAAAGATGCTACAGTTGATCCGTTCATACAGATCTGTACTGAGGAATCAAATAATGCAGAAGAGTCTTATATCAAAGCTATCCAAGATATGGATTTTATGAAGATTTAGTCAGCCATGAGGTTGAAAAGCTGACTAATCTTGAAATAGTTTCAAAGACCAAGCAAGAAGAAAATACGCTTGGTGGAGATGATTCATCTTATGCCTTAGTACTCGACAAGATTTTTAGTATACCAATTGATTTTGAAGCTACTCCAATATTCGAGCTATTAGAGGACTCCATGCATGAGGTTTTGATTTCATATTTAAAAGCCAATTGTATGCAGATACTTAAAGCTGCTCAAGTGGAGGTGATAATCGATGCTCACGTTGGTTGCAACTGGCAACTTGATGTTCACATTCTATGAAATCCGACATCATGACCGTAGAGTCAATGCTGAAGAGAAGTGTTAAAGGACATCATTGATTTTGACATATGCATCGAAAAGGACGAGTCAGCAAAGAAGTTATCGCACGAGCCAATGAAGAAGTTCTACTATTCAGTTATCGGTTCGACAAGTTATTATTTGTTACTGCAGCAATATTGGCAATAGCCGTTGTGGCATTTCGTAACATCGACAAGTTCCATGTTGTTGGCATAGACTTCGCAATGAGGGAGAGTGTTGAGATTCATTGCCAAGTCCTAATTCTATTAGGATTTCTATTTAGTTGGTAATGACTTTAGAATTCTATTCCTAGTTTTATTCGACTTAGTTATTCCTTCTAGAATAGTTATCCTTATCTTTTAGTAGCGATCAAGTCTCATCTTTTAATAGGTGTTGGTTTTTGAATTTGAGTAGGAATCAAACATCCCACCCTTTAGTGTGGCGTGAGAAAAAAGAGAGAGAGTTGTTCTTCTTGGTGAGGAGTGAGAGAGAGCCTTTTGGTGTGGCTTTTCTATTTTTTTGTTTGGTGTTTGTTTTAGATCTTGGATTGGCACGGTCGATCTACCCTGCGTAGCGTGCCGTTCTATAATACAGTGATTATTCGATTTAATCAGGAAGGATTTGATGTCACCTCACAAAGGAAGGATCTGGGTCATGGACAAAAATCAACAACAATCAATACTCCCAAAAATTGCAGACATGTTTGAAACAAAAGATCTGAAGTACTAATATGTACATAACTGACTCCTAAATTTAGACTTTCAAACCAGTGAATGTTTGATCATAACTCTAAGGTCAAAGCTCTATGAGAATTTATCCTTTTTGATTTTTTTTATTATTTTGAAGATTAGTCAAGATTTGCATTACTTCTAGAACTGCAATTCATGATAATGATATGAACTATGGTAATATCTCCAATAAATTGCAGCTGGATCCAAGTGTAACTTCCAGATTTTCCTCATTCTAGGTACAAAATAAATACTCAAGAAACCAAATCCAAAGCTCCGTACCATCGAGTCTTAAAGATTGACGGCATAACCGAATAAGACCCGCAAGATCGACCAAGATAGAAATTTGACAAGAAAAACATTGTTCTGAAGCAAGGAACTAAAAGTTTGTGAAGATCTTACACGAAAAGGATCCATCCGATGACGGAAACGACCAGAAGAATGGAGAAGAACTTGACCGGCGAAGAGGCCATCTTCGCAGTAGAATCCACCGAATCCCTCAAATCGCGAAGCCTCGTCACAGATCGAAGCACCCCATCTCCGAGAAGCAAACCGCATGCCTTCGCATCGGCGAGTCAAATCCCTTTCCGCGGATCAAAGATCCCACCTTTCCGAGCGGCATCGAAGAGGAAGCCGCAAAGAGGGCAGGAGGCGAGTCGATCGACTGCAGGGATCGAGGAGGGGAGGGGTAGGGCACGGATCTAAGGCGGCTTGGGACGGATTTCTTGGGGTGGAAGTCGGTGGTGGGTGGTGGGAATCCGGGAATCGGTCGGAAAAGAGCGGAAAGCGGGGGGAGAGAGGGAAAAGGGAGGACAGACCAAAGAAGACTGGATCGGGCGCTGAAGCACTCCCCACTTTCAGAGTCCAACGAGTTTGCCGGCACGCAGTCTTGGCGTGAAGCCAACACGGACTGGGCTGGCAGCTAAGCCCAGTTTATTTACGGGCCGTCCTGAGACCCCTAAATATTTGGACTTTCCATTTTTCCCAAAAAAATTTGACTCTATTTTCTTTTTCCCAGTAAGGCAATATGACTCAGCAATTTTTCCTTTCTTCATTTTTTTCATTTTATAGGCGAGAAAATTCATGCCATGCATATTACAAGAAGATTGAATAATAGGTAGAATTTTGAAGAAGGGTTTGAAGCTTTTTGATGGTAAGAGAAAACTATACAGCCGGGTCTAGGATATGACCCAACTACAAGCATCAGCATTAATATAGATATACAAATAGTAGTCTATGTAGACCGTGAACAAATGTGGGCACATCTACATACATACATACATACATACATACATACATATGTGTGTGTGTATTTATATATGCACATATATTTGAATCCTTTTGTTCTTTCTCATAGTGGGGATCTACTTCTGTTTGATATTCACCAACAATCAGCTCTTTTTCACTCTTACTCAGTTGAAAATTTAAAGATAGTTAATGTATAGGCAACAACAAAACAGAATATGTAACATTTTTGTCACGGCCTGACATGAGATCGTGAGCTAGAGATCCTAGCAACCGTCACATACTCATAAAGAACTCTCTCCACAAACATGCAAAGCATCTCATCATGATATCAATTAATCAGTCTAGTAAACAATGAACACTTTAACCAGATTAATCTAATAATAAATTAAATAATTATCTATAGAAAGTAAGCATATAGAATTTATTAATTCAAAATAAAATTTCAGTATGCAGCATTTTTAAAATATTACGCATACCAATTTCAATCTTTCTCAAAATCAAATCTGTTTATAAGTCAAAATTATTTCAATCTTGTCAACCATAGCTATGACCACATTTTCTATGGCAGGGACATAATACTGCATATTTTCTTACGATGTGCCGCATATTATCTTGCAGCGATGTCCTTTAATATTACATATCTGTTTGAGGTATGTCACGCATTTTCTTGCAACATAATTTTTTCAAGACAAATCTAAGTGCCAATGTTTTAGTTTCTATTGGTGGGGTTCTTAACATTGTCAGACTCAGAGTTCAAAACAATCGTTTTGGTTCAACAAAAATATAAAAAATCATGCGATATCGAAATCAATAGAATGAATTTAATATTTCAAACTATGCATCATAGTATTCCAAAATAAAGCATGTTCTATAATAAAATACCATGCAAATTCATGCATCACGAATAGTATGATTCAAATTTATTAATATAATAATATTATTTTGCCAATAAATCTAGTAAAATGGTCGTATTACTTATTTTGGGAGCAAAACCAAACTACGCATTCAAATAATTTTGAAAAAGAGAAGAGGTCAGGGCGGTTAGGGAGTATGTGGAACTTAGCAGGGCCGAGGTTATTCAATACAATTCCTCTTAGAACCTAAGACTCCAGCAAATACTCAACTAAAATCTCTGGTAAACACTGTGAGCCAAGGCCGTTTAACGCCAAGAAGAAACAAAAAAGGAACTGGTGGTGGTTTAGCGGCAGCAATCGACAAAACATGTCAACATGAGGTGAAAGGGTGTGTGGGAATCTTTTAAATAGGATCCAATCTTGTAGAAAATTAGGATGGAGGAGGAGTCTGTCTCTTGCTTCAAGTCGAATAGGACTCTATCATTTTTTTTTGTTTTTTACTCCAACTTGAATAGGGCTCTATTCAAATTTTTTTCATCTCCTATTCCAACTCTTACATCCGGACTAGTCAAATAGATTAGGACCAATTTTTATTAGTTGAGCTAGGTGTTATAAATTTATTAAAATCAATCAAAAATCTAAAGGTTCATTGAGAAAAAAAATATAAGTTTATTTTTTTTAATATTTATTTTTTTTAAAAAAGGTGACGTCCAATCTTTAGAACAAGCAAGAGATGTACAATGACAAAATGGGAATGCATTATTCAATTCATAATTTCTTCTCAATGAAAATAATTCACCAATAATTTTAGGGGACGGATGCTAGAACCTTTACACTAACTCGTGCAGTAAAAAGCCAAATTATTTAAATAATTTCGAGTCACCTTAAGATAAACTTCGATGGTAGTGTGCTAGGTGAAGGAGACAAAGGAGGGACGAAATTTATGATCCCGAATCACAATTTCCAGACTGATTACTGCAGGAGGGCGACACATCGGCGGCACGACAGTTATAGGAGCAGAGCTCAGGGCGGCATGGGAGGGCATCACTTATGCGAGGAGCGTCCTAGGGACTGGTGAGATTATCCTGGGAGGAGATTCTGCTATGGTGATCGATTGGATTCAACACACTGAGCGACATGTAGATGACCATCTTCTTCTTAGCGATATACGACGGATGGTGAGAGATTGTGGCTCGTTTCAGGTTGCTCATCCGTACTAGAAGACAAATAGGACGGCTAATTGAGTTGCTTCCTTTGCTGCCCATCATTCCAGAAAGGTCTCATGGACATAGTCTGAGATTATATCCCTATCTTTATGCCACGTATTGTATCGTGACTATGTTGGTTTCACGCACGCTAGATTAACGTGAACGACTATTTTACCAAAAAAAAAATGCCAAAAGTTTAGAAGGATCCTAGCCATCCATCCATATCAAATGTATCGCTCCAATCTCACAAACCACGGCATGATAAGACCATAACCATTAACCATCCGTCTAATATTTTTGAATTGCTCAAGCTGAACGGCTTGAACTCTCCTTTTGAAGTGCAATTATTCATCCTCCGTAGGTTCAGATATCCTCGCAGATTTATACTTCAAAAATTTATTAGTCATATTCACCCCTCTGTGCAAAATAAGAAGTCTTAAGACTTCACATGTACCCAGAAAATGGCGGTCCATGTATTGCGGGACGGCCCGTGATGCACTGGGCCCGTGCTATACATGGTACAGCGTCCCGCGATACACGGCACCGATGCATCACGGCGTGACGGTGGAACCCGAACGGATTTGACACACCCTAAAAATAACAAGGTGTGAACGAAATCTACGTGGAAAATTCTAGGCCACTTTCAACGTATCTCCCCCGCAGCAGGCTGTATTCAGGGGAGGCCTTAACCACTCCCCACCTACTGGGCCTCTAGAAAGCTAATAGCTAGATTTTTTTTAAAAAAAAAAACAATTTACATACTTTTGAGCAATGAAAATTTATGGTAAGATTTTTTTTAATTGAAGATAATAGTTATTTTATACAATTTTCTTAAAACAATATATATTCAACTAAATATACTCTATCTTAAAATATGCCAATTTTTTAGAGACCAATCAGATATTTCAAAACTATTTTTTATACATTATATTTTTAAAAATTATTTTTCCCAAACAAGTTATTTGAGTCAGAATTTTGTTTTTTCACAAACCGAACGGCCTAAACGTAAACCGTAGGGTGGAGAATTAGGGATTAGGGTCTCTCCCAAAAACCGAACTCCATTAGAAAAAGACCGAGATAGCCCAGGAGCGGCGCTATAAATAGGGCGACCCCCCCTATTCCTCTTCCCCTCAATCCAAAGATCTCTCGTTCATGGGCTCCGTTTGGGAGGTTTTCTGAGAGAGTTTTTCTCCTCTCTCTTCTGTATTTCTTCTCACTCCGTTTCTAGCTTTTATTTTAGTTTTAGCGTTTTAGAGAGAGAGAGGGGAGGATGGGGAAGTACGTGGAGATTTTGGACATGGGGGCGAGAATAGCGGCGCGGTTCCACTCGCACTGCCCGCAGACGGCGCGGATGTACTACAAGCCGCCGTCGAAGGAGGAAGGCGACGGGAGCGACTCTACACCGGGCGGTGACGGGAGCCATCGTGGGCTGATGACAGGCTGGATGGCGTTTTCTTCTTCGTCGTCGTCGGCGGGAGGGGCGTGCCGCGGGAACGCCGTCCGTCCGGCCTTCGACACCGCCGACATCATTCTTTATACTGTTTGAGTCCAAAAAAAAAGTGGAAAAATATTTTTTTTAGTTATTTGATTGGTTTGTGAGGGATTGTTTTTAATGTCATGCAGTCTGTTTTCTCTCTTCACATCAATGACATGGAGGAATTCTGAGAAAGAAATTATTTATTTTACTTGTTTGCTTTTTTACTTATTCGTTCGCTGTTGCCATTGAGATTTCGTTGCATTGGAATTGGACTCTCCGAAGGAGGAAAGGAGGAAAAGTTCAAGGGAAGTGATGGGATCACAACTCTCAGGTGTCTAGTCTCCTCCGACCGGGGAAATGTCAGCTCGTAGCTAAATTCTGGGATTTTGCGACCTCACGGCTGGGGGAAAAAAAAATCTAAAAAGAGATTCAACTATTTGTGCATATGAAGGATTTAAGGAAAGTTTAATGAGCAATCTATTTCTTGTTCATATCTATCTTCCTCCTAACTTTCGCAAGTTTGATTTAAGGAAACTCTCTCTCTCTCTCTCTATCTTTTCTTATCGAAAACGTACGTTCTTCACAATTTATTTTTTAAAAAAACCCATCACAACTCAAATTAGGGAAAAAAATTATTTTTGTAAATTAAAACTCCAATATCTTCTTCATAACTTATGAATCAAATTTTATTAAACTTATGTTTTGGTTCTCAAATTATTGGGTTAGCCTTTGATGAAGTTCGCGTAGGTGCACAAGGGAATCCAAAGGCTACAAAGAAGGGAGGTCAGCATGTCAGATGGTCAGAAAGGAGGTCGATACCAGGTGTTTGATTTAATGTTGTGGAGTTGTTTGCGAGGAAAAGCCAAAGAGCGTGAGGCTGTGAATCAGTTGTCGGCCGATCCTTCCAAGCAACACCGGGCGGAGGAGGCCGTCCGGTAGCGAACGCGGAGCACACGACTTCTTTGACCGCACATGCTCTCGAATATTGTATTGCTGTATCATAACCCAAAGTTCTTGCCTTTGTTGTTGGGGATTATTTTAATTTTAAACTAATGCTATTTCCCAAAACAATTCTACTTAAATTTTCTTTTGCCACAATACTCGTTAGAAAAATATTAAAAAAAATTATTAGTTAAATTATATCCATTGAAGGCCAATTCAACCCTTATTTTTTTAATGTATAATATGTGAATTTATTAGTGATTCATGATGGATCTGGTCCATCTAATAATTTCTTGTCTTCTAGACCTTGCTTCACGCAAGCCTAACACCTTATTGGGAAGGTAGGGTTGGAATATAATGTTCCTTGACTTACCGGGGGGGCATGGTAAGTCATATTTTCCACACTTTTGGGGCCCTCCACATTAATTCACATAGGAAATTAAATGAGAAGAGGTATAGCTCGTGTTTCCTGTCTATAGTGCTTGGTTTTAGCTTTTCCATCCACATGTTTGCTGGAACAAAGAGTGTTTGATAGTATGCATCAGAAAAGATCACCTTAAATTGTGGACTTTTGTGTAGGAAAACAATGCATTGACCCGGTTATGTTTCAGCCATTTTTCAAAGTTGTGAGGGGCCGAGGGCTACTTTCTGGGCATTTCCAAAGGTCTACACAAACGCACAACAGCGACCGAATTCCTTTAC
The DNA here is from genome assembly GCF_051530095.1 of Phoenix dactylifera. Classification (NCBI taxonomy): domain Eukaryota; kingdom Viridiplantae; phylum Streptophyta; class Magnoliopsida; order Arecales; family Arecaceae; genus Phoenix; species Phoenix dactylifera. The sequence continues at coordinate 11,227,650 of NC_143190.1, read as the reverse complement.
TGCCATTTCCAAAGCTGAACTGAGAAGTGGGGGTATGAGGCGTCGACAGTGTTTGCTTTGCAAAAAGGATATGTATATATATAAAGCAAAGGCGAAATCTTAAAGGTAAGAAATACTGTTCCATTTGTCAACTTGCGACAAAAAATGGTGATAGCTTAAAGATAGTGAGCACCTAAAAGATTCCAGACCTTAGAACAAAAAAGAATGGCTGGGAAGAAGTTAGGCTTACGAACGGCAGGTATTATGTGCAGAACATCAGGAAGTGGTCATACCCCTACAACTAAATTAGGGGCTGGGCCGAGCAGTTTGGTGGCGTAGAGAGGGATACTTGGAGGCAATGAATATTATTAAGCTTGTACAAGTAAATCTGGATCAACACAACTTCAAAACCAAAAGAAAATCCTTCCAATAATTAGTGTAGTCAATTGATTTACTGGGAAGGGGTTGGTGTCTTAGGCTATTGATTCAGTCATGATTAACGAAACGAATGGCAATCTCCACCAACTATTTATATATATATATATATATATATATATATATATATATATATATATATATGAATGTGAGAGAGAGAGAGAGAGAGAGAGAGAGATGATGGCTAAAACACACATTTTAATTTTTTTTATTTTTGGAAGAGAAGGATGCCTGCCGGTGCAATTGATGAAGTCAAATGACAGTACCGGTTCTTTACTTTATTCAAAGATCTTCCATTGATCTTAGCTCTTAAAAAAAATAAAAAACTTTTGGCAACATTTTTTTAAGATCATGTTTTGGAATGCTTCTAGTTTTTATTTTCATAAAAATCAAAATTATTTTTTAAAAAAAATGAAATCCGGACTTGTTTAACTGTCACTTGGATAATATTTGGTGATGACGATAGTAGTGGGGATAAAAATGGCTAGTAGTTGCAGTGACTAAGGTGGTGCTAATTGTTAGTGGAAGAGGCAGCGGTGGTGCCAGTGATCAGTAGTAAAAATGGGGATGGAGATTATTTAAAAGAAGCCAACTGCTAAAAGATAGCAAAGTTTGATAGTTATGGTGGCAGTAGTGGTGATAAAAATGATACAACTTTGGTTTTAATTTTTTTTAAAAAAATTAGATTTTTATTTACTATAAATTTTAAAACTAAGAGAAAATTTTTCATAAAATTGAAAATGAAAGCAGAAAATGATGCCAAATAAAATCTAAGTAGAACCTTTCTTTTCTAAATTTAGAACCGGCAAGAACATATGGCATTTCTCATCTCTCTTTATATAAATAATAAAAGATAAATTATTAGGAGCAAAGTCCACAAATCTCTATCCTTTATTGTTTTTATCTCTTTCTTTTCATGTAATTACATATATTGCATCTGCTAAATACATGTAGAAAAAGGGGATTAGAGAGGATGAGATCATTACCCTATTCAAATTGAAATCCGGGCTCTTCGTGCTTGCTGAGATACACTGGTTTACGTTCAATGTACCTCTTTTTGCCTGTTAAATCATTGACCAATGGTCCTACCAGCTGTCACCATTTCGATCAATGTACACCGGTTCACGTTCAATGTACCTTGTAGCCGGGATGGCCGAGTCCCCTTTGGGCGGTGCTCCTAGTCCAATGCGTGTCCTATATATACATCGTTATGCGGCAAAAGCCGCAAAACAAACGCGGGCGTGAATTTTAGCTTCAGCTTTTGGGTTTGCGAGAAGAAAGCAGTCTTGCTTCCAGCCAACTGCATCCGAGGTCTTGTTTTTGTTCTTTTTGTTGGAGTTTTAACAAAATAATAATAATAATTTTAAAAAATAAATATACCAATTTTATTCTTTAAAATTTAGATATTTAAAAATTTTACAATTTTTATCTTTTTTTCGGATGTTCTAAAAAAAATGTTGGTTCTAGAAATGTTATGTTTCCAGAAATGTTGCATCGTATCGATTATCGGATAAAGTCTGTAAATAGGCTCTCAGTCTAGTATTTAGGATAACTTAATCAATATTACTACTTGCTTCTTGAGGCAGAATTCTTTTTTTTCTTTTTTTTTTCTCTCTTCTTACAAACTTTTTTCAAGTTTTTCTTTTCATCTGGATATCTGAAGGAGTCGGTCAGGTCAACCCTCTCCAGTGATCGTGCTCGTTAGAGGAGAATCGAGCTGTGCCAGATTGTTGTACCTTTGGGATGAAACCGTTGCAAACCTATACGTAGGGGATGAATCACGTTCTTAGGGCAGTGTATATCACATGTCTCGATTCAGACAAGTTTTTTTTTCAATATTCTGATTTTATTTTAGTAAATTATTTATTTATAATACTTCTATAAAATAAAGACATAGTAGTTTCTAGTCAAAATTTTTTCAGCACCTTTTTCATTCTAATTTTTAATTTTATGGAGAGAGAATTTTGTAGAAAACTACAAAGATATAAACTGTGAGTGACCTCTCCCAAGCAATAGAGTTGGAGACCTATGAGTTGAGGGATGGGGTTGTATACTTCATGCGAAAAATGATTCACCTCCTCGCACTGATCCACCACTGGATCACCCACAACACATTTCTCAAAGCGCTCCAAACTCAATCATTCATCTACATGCATGAATCTCAAAGTAATTAGCGGTTGATCCAACAGTGGCTTCATATGAAGGTTATTCTTTTACAAGGAAGATGCAACCCCACCCCATGAGTTGAGGTCATGCGGTGGTGAGTGAAAAACAACTTGTTCTCGTTCGTGTGAAAAAATGCTTTATTTTTCGCAATGTCGACCATTAGAGCATTTCCTGCATGAATCTAAAAGCACACTGAACTCTTCCATGCTTAACAATGATTCGCCTGATGGGAAATGAATCCCTTTTTGGCGCAAAAGATATAACTTCTGTACCTATTCTCTCATTGCATGTATGCAAGAATATTACAGCATAAGTATTTGTTGTACCTTTTTCTTTGTTTCCCCTGCCCATCAAATAATCTTGTTTGCCAAGATAAAAGGACCCACCCTGCTATTTATAAAATAATATATTATTATTTAATATTTTCTCTATTCATCGTTGCAAAATAATTTTTTGATTCAATTTTTATATAAAACAATTTTTTTATTTATAAATAGTGATTTGAGCAAATGAGCCTTCTTCCAAGTACTTTTAACCTGCAAATTCTGAAGGAGGCGGGGTTTGATTCAAGATTTTACCTGTTATTTATGCAAGTCAAAGATTTTTCCGACCGGATAAGCACACAACATCAACTTCTTTTACTTTTTTTTTTTTTAACTAATGCGGATGGATCATGCCCAACGGGTACGGATACACCCAATAAAGTCAAAAAATAGAATACCTCGGAGTGCCAAAGGCAGCTCCCCATCTACAGTCCACAAAGTGCCTTCGAAATGACTAGCTACATACGCATCCACCCAATCTGCCGCACTATTGGCTTCACGGTAAATATGCTTGACCTGAAAGGCCCCTCCATCTCTCACCATAGCCCAAATGTCCCGGAGCAAGGGATGGTCGCTACCGCCACCCCTAGGTCTCCCCTGGATCCAACTAATAACGGTAGCAGAATCACCCTCCAGGATGATAGACCTAGCCTGTAACACACACCGGGCGTGGCAAAGGCCCGCCCAGACAGCTCTCAGCTCCGCACTCGGTACCGAGGTGTCAAATAACTGACTACCCCCGGCAGCCACAACCCTAGCAGACGGGTCCCGAATAATGAAACCTGCGCCTCCCCTAGTGCCACCGTCCAAGACTGACCCATCATAGTTGACCTTGAGGAAACTCGAGGATGAGGGCTCCCAGGTGAAAAACACCGTGCGGGAAGCTGCCGAAGCAGAGTGGGAGCTCCAGACCCGAGCTATCAAGGTCCCTCCAACGGGGGTGATGTGATACAGCTCTGCCGCCTGACAGCGGGCACTCTCGACCACAAATCTCGGCGACATATGTCGCTCGCCGAATGTACAAGCGTTCCTAGCCAACCAGATCTGGTAGGCAGTACAGCTCGCTCGAACCACCACCTGACTAAGCGTCGGGGACTCCGAGCCCTGACGCATGGACTGTAAGAACTGGTCCCTATAGCTCCAAACCAACTGTGGGACCCCTGCCAGGCGCCAAGTATCCCTCACCCATGTGCATCGAAACAGGACATGGTCTACCGTCTCGACCGCACCGCATACCCCACACTCCAATGGGATCCTCACTCCTCGTCCACCAAGTACAGCTCTCGTAGGGAGTCGGTCCCAAACCACCTTCCAGAGGAACAACGCGACCCTCGAGAGGAGGCCCAATCACCAAATCCAGGCGCAATCAAGACCAGGCTCATACTCCTGCCTAAGAATGCGAGAAAGATCACTAATCCGGACTCTAGGACTGGTCGAGGAACCCCACACTCATACATCTGGTCCACCACTCCGAGGTAGGGAGAGAGAACGGACCCTCTCCGCCAGATGCTCCCCGAAGAAGCGGGCCAATCGAATCTCATCCCAGCCGACCTCCCCGGGGGACATGAGATCACAGACATGTAGACCCTCCTCAGCATCGACACTAACTGTAGTTGGCCAAAGGCGCGGGGGAAGGCCATCAACCCATGGGTCACCGGTCACATCGATACTGCGCCCATCGCCTATCAACCATCAGGTATGATCCGATACCATGGGCACATACCTCGCTATCTCACGCCATAGAAAGGAACAACTCCGCCCTCCTCGGGCCCAGCCCTCCGGGCCTGCCCTTCCATAACGGGCAATCATGATCCGGCTCCAAAACCCCTGCGGCTCCAGGATGAAGCGGGGGGCATGCCGGGCGAGGAGCAGTTCTCGTCTCTCCAGGAGAGACAACACCCCTAAACCAGCTTCCCTAAGAGAGAGGCAGATACTCTCCCATGCCACCAGATGCACCCCACGGCCCCCGCCAAGCGAGCCCCATAGGAAGCCCCGAAGAAGTCACTCGATCTTCAGAAGGACTGATCTTGGCACCACCGTGTTTGCCATGAGATAAATGGGCATAGAGCCCAGTACAGATCTAATCAGCGTTACTCTACCCATCATAGATAGGGACGCTGCCCTCCAACCCTCTAGCCTACTCTGGACCCGTTGCACCATCCCGGTGCACTCGGATACACGCAGTCTCCTACCTGTGATCGGAACACCCAGATAGGTCCAGGTCCCATCCTACTCGGGCATCTCCAGAATCCTCCGAACCCCCCGTCGAATCTCGGGTGGCGTACTCGGGCTGAAGGAGATGGTGGATTTCTGGGCGTTCACTCTCTGACCAGATGCATGGCAGTAGGTGGCCAAAACCTACCTGATAGCCTGAGCATCCGCTATGCAAGCACGCGTCAGGAGGAGGCAGTCATCGGCAAAGAGTAAATGTGATATCGGCTGGGCCCCTGGAGCTGGGACGTAAGCCTCCAGCTCTCTGGCGGAGCACGCAGCCTGCAATGACCGAGATAGGACATCAGAACAGATGATGAACAGGTACGGGGATAACGGGCATCCCTGCCGAAGCCCCATAGTAGATCTAAAGAAAGGGGACGGTGAGCCGTTGACCAAGATAGAAAACCTCGGACCCCGGACACACCCCATAACCCAACCAATCCAGGTGTCATGGAAATCCAGACTCGCCAAGGCTAGCCTAAGAAAACTCCACCTGATTCTATCATACGCTCGCTCCATATCCAGTTTGATAGCCATCAGGCTCCGTCGCTTCGAGGCCCGTCGAAGATCCCACATCATCTCTTGGGCCACCATAACATTATCGGAAATACTCCTGCCTCCCACAAAAGCACCTTGCTCTTGACAGATAATGCCAGAGAGAAAGGGCATCATGCGATCCATCAGGATTTTTGCCACAACTTTATATAAAGTAGTGCACAAACTGATTCTAAAGTGACTCGGCTCGGACGTGTCCGGGCGCTTTGGTATCAGCGTGACAAATGTGGCCTTCCAATCGTCAGGCATCCCTGCCTGACTGAAGAAACATAAAACTGCTTCCACCACTGCAATCCGGACAATGCCCCAGTATCTCCAAAAAAAGGAAGGGAATCCATCTGGACCCGGGGCCCTATCCTCGCCCAGAGCCCAGATCGCCACTCGCACCTCCCCCTCCGTCACTGGTCAAACCAACAGGGCATTCTCAGCCGCACCGATTTGGAAATCAGCTCTCGGGAGCTGGCCAACGGTGGCGGGCCCACTATCCTCCGTCCAACGAGAGCAAAAGAAGTCGAGTAGGATATGGCTGATCGCCGAATCATCCTCAATCCTGTGGCCCAGCTCATCCCGCAAGGAACGAATCATGTTCCTCTGTCTTCTGATAACCGTGGATCGGTGAAAGAAACTAGTGTTCCGATCGCCCTCTCTGATCCACTGAATTCTAGATTTTTGTCTCCAGAATATCTCATGTTGCCGCAGGATCGAGTGGTGGGTGGCGAGAAGACCTCGGAGGCTCACCATATCAGCCTCAGGGAGTGCGCCCACCTGATCTTCTCGTCTTTGGAGGTCAACAATCGCGACCTCCACTTACTCCAGCTTCCTGAAAATGTTGCCCACTACCTCACGGTTCCAACGGCGTAGCCGTCGCTTAGTCAACTCCAATTTACGTGAAACCCTCTGCATGGCGTCACCGCGAACCGGCAGACCCCAAGCTCCCCGGACAATGTCCCAGGATTGAGGGAAAGACAGCCAAACCTTCTCGAAACGGAATGGGCTCTGGTGACTCGAACCCGATACCGTCGAAATCAGCAAGGGACAATGATCCGAAGCAATCCGGGGTAGATGACTAACCCTATAGGAGGGAAATCTGATGAGCCAGTCAGTGGAAGCAACAGCCCTATCCAGTCGCTCCCACACCCTAGCTTGGCCGGACTGGTTGTTATACCAAGTGAACTGCGGACCGGAAAAGCCCAGATCAACTAGGCTATTACGCGAGAGGAAATTGCGGAACTCCCTCCTATCTGCAGTATCTGTGAAGGCCCTACTTCTTTTACTTTAGAATATTGAAATTGCTCACCTACTAACATTTAAAAAAAAAAGAAATTGGCAGCCTGCAAGCAACTTGTTTTGAAGGAATAAAATTGTATAAGAAATGCCCATTATACTCTCCGGTGACCGCTGCATGAGCATGCTATTGTTTTTTCTTTTTTTTTGGTACATAATAGGAAGGGGGGACCTCACCTATGTAGCAACCCTCACTAGGCCTCCTTTTCATCAGAAAATGTTTGATGCGGGTAGAAATTTTGCACTCTACGTATGAGTACGTCATCCAAGCGCTACCTCAGTACCAGTTGAATCAGATAGCATTTCCACCGAGCATGTCCGGATGAGGGATATCTGGTTTTCAATATTTAATCGACGTCCGTGCGCTTCGAATATGAACCATATGGGTAGAAATAAAGTTCCATCTTAACTATGCTACCACCTTGCTATTGTTCCATTAATATATCAGCCAGCTGGTTAATCAATTCAATCACCAGCCCGCCGCTGGCCATTTAGTTTTTATTTAGCTTTTCTTGTTGCAGAAAAATCTGCCCACAAAGCTTCCGTGACCCTAAAGTGGTCGTATGGAAGGATTGATAGTTGACAAGGGTGCAGGCGTCCTTTTCTTCCTTTCTTTTTCAGGTGGACGAGGGTGGTTCTATATACACCCCCCCTATTGCTCAGGACACCCCCCAAAAATTAAAAAAAAATTAAATACTCTCTACACCCCCCCATTTGCTAAGGACACCCCTAAAAAATTAAAAATTCCTAAATTACCCCCACCCTCCCCACCCCCTCACCTAAATTGCTCTCTACACCCCCCAAACCCCCCCCACCCCGCTCTTCCCCTCCAAAACACCTCGCCAACGCCCAAAACCCCTCCGTTCCCCCTTCTCCCTCTCGTCGCCGGCATTCTCCCGATCTCCGACCACCTCGCCGGCTTCTCCCGGAACCACCTCGCCGGCTTCTCCCGAAATTTTTTTTTTTCACGGTTCGTGCTCCGTTCGGCACTGGATCGCCGAACAAAAGGCTTCTGTTCGGCTGAACAGTGCCGGACAGAAGCCTTCTGTTCGGCACTGTGCAGCCGAACAGATCTGTTCGGTTGAGGGTTGCCGAACAGAAGGCTTCTGTTCGGCACTGTTCAGCCGAACAGAAGCCTTTTGTTCGGCGATCCAGTGCCGAACGGAGCACGAACCGTGAAAAAAAAAAATTTCGGGAGAAGCCGGCGAGGTGGTTCCGGGAGAAGCCGGCGAGGTGGTCGGAGATCGGGAGAATGCCGGCGACGAGAGGGAGAAGGGGGAACGGGGGAGGAGGGGTTTAAGGGGGGTTTGAGGGGTGTTTTTTTTTTTCTTTTCAAAACGAAACGGAGGAGGAGGAAGGGGGGGTGTATGAGAAAATTTCAAGGGCAATATGGTAATTACACTAAAGGTTAGTTTGGGTAATTTTTTTTTGGTTTTTGGGGGGTGTCCTGAGCAATAGGGGGGGTGTATATAGAACTACCCGGTGGACGAGGGGGAAAAAACAAAAACAAACAGAAAAATAAAAACAAAAGAAAAATACAACTTAGAACTAAGAAGTAATAAGAAGAGAGCCCTAGGGATGCCATCAATTTTTAATATTTATTTATATAAATTAGCTAATTTTTGAAAATTAAATATAAATATAACATTGATGATGAAGATAATATCGACGGCGGTGGTTGACAACAATTGAAGATCATTCGTTGATGGTGGTTGTGGCGGTGGTAGATGATGGATGACGAGATAGTGATAGATGATTATTAATCTTCAAAAAAATAAAAAATAAAAATAATTATTAATTTTTAAATATTGAAAATATAAACTTAATTACCAAGTAAGATATTAATCTCAATTTTTTATATTTTAAAAATAAAAAAATGAAATTGGAAACTAGTAACTATGAGAAAGAGGATGTTAGACCCTATTAGGCAAAATTTTTAGAGAACTAGAATTGTTTTCTAGCTCTCCAAAAGTACTTTTGGATGGTACAGTGGTATTTGGTAAAAAATTTGGAAACAATTTTGGTTTTACTAAGAAAATGAAAAGATCTACTTAGAAGAAGCTCTAAAATAAAGGTTTTTTCTAAAACTCCTTGTTGGTTAAAAATTTTCATGATGACCAAAATATCCATAAACAAATATATACTTGATATGATGTTCCATTATATTATATTTGTCGGCGCTCTTTCTGTCTTGTCCGGACAAGCAAAGTTCCATCTAAATATGGCAGAGGAGAGTGGAGACAAGTTCAAAGACATAGGTCGGTGCACGCGAGCGTGCCACCGACATTGAATTGGTTGGAAAGTAATTCAAGGGAGGATATAGAGTGGCATGAATCCAGTTGCCTTAAGCTTCATTAATTTTTGCCACCATCACAACACTATTTGATAGATAAAGGGTGTAACGCTGGGTTATGATGAAAATATAAGTTATACCTACTCTCAGGATAAAAAATAGAGTAATATTAGATAAGATGAAGATGCATTAGATTGATTGTTCAATGGTCTTTCATAAAGTATAATTTTCACTTATTTATGCTAATAGATAATAACTGCGGACTCTGATGGTTGCTGTCATATCTGGGCTCCACTCCTGGTAGTTCTAGTAGCTAATACCAGTTATCCTTTACTGTATATTTTCATCAGCTCGATTGCTTGACAACTAATAGGCTTCAAATTATATTTTTTCGACTTAAGATACAATCTATATTTGAGACTATCCTTAAGATTGCTTCAGTCATCTCTGTTTATTTTTATGTATTGCAATTGACCATAGTCAAGTTCTAAACTTTCTATTTATTTTTGATCGAACTCTTTTTCTTTAGTCTATACCTCCACATCTGGTAAAATTTATCATCGTCGAACTCTCCCATTCTTGCGAGAGTCACATGATTATTATCTACTCTCTTTTTATCAAACCTGATCCATGTAGTGCATGCTCTCGACTGTCAGCTAGATGGTTGAGATAGGATATAAACAATACCCCTATATATTGTTGGCCAATGACCAAGAGGTCGATGAGATATCTGTCATCCTCCTTCGATACCTACAGAGTAGAAATCATGCAATATGATTTCGATTTGCTGATTGCGGATTGGCTTTTTATCAAAGCATTATCTCTATTTTCAATAATCTGCACGTATCTCTTCTGATTTCTTCGAGCTTTCTGCTCCTACCATATATCTTCCTTCACGGATACTCTTGCATACCAGAATGACCCACATATCATTCAAAGAATCTCTTGTACCCATCAAGATCTAATGCTAAATTTCATATTAATGAGGATGTTAGTAAGGCACGCCACTCTTCTATAAATAGGTCATGCATCTCTCTCTTTGGTGCTTATTTCTCTTCTCCTTCCTAACCAACCTCATGCCTCCTAATCTTCTTTCACTCATCATGGTGAGCAAGATTGAGTATTGGCCGATACAATCTGTTTATTTTGATTAACCGATTTTTGACTGATTTATCGAATTGAAATATTGTCACCAATCAAGCATCATTACAAATAAATTGCATTGTCAAACCAGAATACCTTTATCATAGGCTTAATGCTTAATTATAGTTTTTCTCATCTAATTCTACATCTTCATCATCTACGGGCTTATTACAACAGACCTCTTGTGTTTTTATCTCTATCAATTATATTAATTTCCTAAGTCCAAAGTTTTCTGCACTCAGTCTACAATTTGTGGCGATGAGATTATTGGTTAAAGAGAATCAATCTAATCGACCGTATATTCATACTTGTATAATTTTTTGCACGCCTCGTCCAATGACAGCTTTTCGTTATTTTAGCTTAGCCATGACATTCTTCAACGTGGAAAATCCTAGGCCACAGCTGGCTCTATTCAAAGGAGGCCTCAGCCACTCAGAACCTACCGGGCCTCCACTATTAGCAGCGCCACGAGGTCGGCGCGTTGGCTTCCAAGAAAGCGTAATACCTAAAAATAAACCCTGGGATAGAATTAGGATGGCCCTCCGGTAGGCGGCGGCGTGCTCCTATTCCATAAAGGACCGGGATATCCCGGGAGAGGCGCTATAAATTGGGCGACCCCCCCCCCATTCCTCTTCCCCCCCAATCCAAAGATCTCTCGTCCATGGCCTCCGTTTGGGAGGTTTTCTGAGAGAGATTTTCCCCTCTCTCTTCTGCACTTCTCCTTCTCTCTCCGTTTCTAACTTTTATTTTAGTTTTACCATTTTAGAGAGAGGGGGGGAGGATGGGGAAGTACGTGGAGATGTTGGACCTGGGGGTGAGGATAGCGGCGCGGTTCCACTCGCACTGCCCGCAGACGGCGCGGATGTACTACAAGCCGCCGTCGAAGGAGGAAGGCGACGGGAGCAACTCTACCCCGGGCGGTGACGGGAGCCATCGTGGGCTGATGACGGGCTGGATGGCGTTTTCTTCTTCGTCGTCGTCGGCGGGAGGGGCATGCCGTGGCAACGCCGTCCGGCCGGCCTTCGACACCACCGACATCATTCTTTATACTGTTTGAGTCCCAAAAAAAAAGTGGAAAAATATTTTTCCAGTTATTTCATGGATCTGTGAGGGATTGTTGTAAATGTCATACTGTTTGTTTTCTCTCTTGACATCAAATGAAATGGCGGAATTCTAAGAAATATATGATTTATTTACTTATTCGTTCCGTGTTGCCATTGGGATTTCGTTGCATTGGAATTGGACTCTCCTAAAGAGAAAAGGAGGTAAGCTTCAAGGTAGGTGAGGGGATCACAGCTCCTCGGGGGTAGGAGATGTCTCGTCAGATGTCTCCTCGAAATGTCGGATCGTAGGCTCGTAGCTCGATTCGCACGTTGACCGGGATTCTCCGAGTCTACCGGTGACCTTACCTCGCGGCTTGGAGTCGCATTTGGCTCGATGAAAGGGGCAAAAGTAAACAGAGATGCGGCTGTTTGGGGATGTAAAGGATTTATTCCAAGAACAGGAGATGGGTGTGCTTTATGTCGAGAACAACTTAACGCCAGCTTTCTATTGGAACGAATCCTGGTGCAGGAAAGTTTGATTAGCAAACTATTTCTTCTTCTTATTATTATTATTTTGATACCTCGGCAGCTCTTATACAATAAATATGAGTATTGACCAAAAATCAAAAAATAAAAAAAATTATAAAAAAATAAAATAGAAGTTTGGTCCATGCAAATGAAATCGTCTGAATGATGAGCTGCATAAGAAACCATCCAAAAAAAAAAAAAAAAAAGTGTGAGGCTGAGAATTAGCTGTGGGCCGATCCTTCCAAGCAACACAGGGTGGAGGAGGTCGTCGGGTCGCGAACGCGGAACACACACCTGTTTTGACCGCATATGCTCTAGAATATTATATTATTATATTATGACCCCCAAGTTTTTGCCTTGGTTGTTGGGATCTTAATTTTGGCCAGGAAAACATGCTACACGAGGAGGATTTTCTGGACCTAGCTTTCCGCGTGCCAACAACTTGTTTGAAATATGATGTTTCTATGAAATGGACTCGGCCACGGGTGTCATATTTTCCACACTTTTTGGGCACACCACATCAATTCACATGTTTCTTGTCTACAGTGCTTGGTTTTAACTTTTCCATCTACATGTTTCCTGGAACAAAGAGTCTTAACCTTAGAAGCACATGAACGTGTATTTGATAGTATGCGTCAGAAAAGATCGCCTTAAGTTGTGGAGTTTTGCGCAGGAAAACAGTGCATTGAACCGGTTATGTTTCAGCCATTTTTCAAAGTTGAGTGGCTTACTTTCTACGCAATTTCAAAGGCCAGAAACAAACACACGGTCTTGACCAACTTCTTTTGCTGCCGTTTCTAAAGTCGAGAAGTGGGGGTATGAGGCGTCGACAGTGTTTCCTTTCCAAAAAGATGTGAAAAAGAAAAAGCAAAGGCAGGTGGAAAATAAAGAATAATGATCTATTTGTCAACTAGCAACAACATGGTGATGGCTTAAAGATATTGAGCACCTAAAAGATACTAGAGCTCAAGACTAAAAAGAATGGCTGGGAAGAACTGAGGCATATGAATTAGGGTATATGTGCACGACATCCAGAATTAGATATGTCTCGGTGGTCAGACCCCTGCCTCTAAATTAGGGCCTGGGTAAGTTTGTGCAAGCAAATCTAGATCAACACAACATCTAAGCTGTTGGTATGGTTCTTCCTCATGTGGAACCCACCTCATTTAATTTTTTTAAAAAAAATAAGATGACAGTTTAAAACTGCTTGGCTTGGGGTAAGGTAATCGTGGAAATCAGAGAGTTTGGCAGTCTGCAAAAAATGGTGAAAAAAAAGAAAATAAAGAAAAAAAATGTGCTACTTTATCGGATTATTAGATGGTTGATTGTATATCGATTTGGCTAAAATTTCAGTATGTTGTTTTCGTCGTTGAGAGCTATAGATTAAATGGTTTGAATTATTGAAAAGTCTTCTCTATAATTATTTCAAACATGAACACCTAGTGAGATTCATCCTTTTTTTTGTTGTTTATTGTTAAAATCCGTCTTATTGATGAAGAATGTTCTTATTGTGGAAGCCAAGATTAAATCTTGTTGATGTTTGTGCAGGCTCTAATTGAATTAGAGAGGATCATTTGTAATCTTATTATTCTAAATAGTAGAATTTTTTCGCTCGACTAGGTTCCGTAGTTTTTTCCTTCACATTGAAGGATTTTTCATATTCAAAAAAATTGTATTGCCTCTCGTGTGTGGATTGCTTGATTATTTTGCTTGTTAATTGCTTGAGTAGATTGTAGAGATTTTTGTTGCCTGGTAAGTGATATTCCATTTAATTACACAAAGAGGAAAAAGAGGTTTGTGACATCATTATTTCTTGATTGTATTTTCTCAACAAAGTAATATCAGAGGCAAGTTGGTAGTTGCTGAATTTTTCTTGTGTTTATTAAATGGAAAAGCGTTTAGGTGACAGTATGGTTAAACTCACATTTTCTAATTATTCAATTTAGAAGCCCCGAATGAAAGATTGACTATTTTGCAAAGATTTATATGATCTCAGTAAAAGAAATAGTACCAAACCAAGTAACAAAACTCAGCAATAATGAAAGAAAATGACTAGAAACATGGTTGGATTAATCAAGCAGTGGATAGATGATAGTATTTTCCATCCTGTTGCTATGGTCTCTATGAGCGAAAAACTACATAAAATAAAGTATTCATGATCATAAAACTTGTAAATATGAAGTATAAAAAGAGGCATTTCCATCTGCCGTTTTCAAACTCGAGAAGTGTTTCCTTTCCCAAAAAGATGTAAAAAAAAAAAGAAGAAAAAGCAACGGCAAAATATTAAAGGTGGAGAATAAAGAATAATGATCCATTTGCCAACTAGCAACAAAATATTAATAACTTAAACATAGTGAGCACCTAAAAGATTCTAGAGCTCAAAATAAAGAAGAACGGCTGGGAAGAACTTAGGCATATGAATGGCAGGACATCCGGAATTAGATTTGTCTCTGTGGTCAGACCCCTGCATCTAAATTAGGCGGTGCAGAGAGATTTTTGGAGGCAATGAATATTACTAAGCTTGTGCAAGCAAATGTAGATCCCAACACGACTTCCAAACCAAAAAAAAAAAAAAAATCTTTCCAATTGTAGACAGATTATTTACTGCGAACGGGTGCAATTTTAGGCCATTGATTCTGCCATTATTAAAGGAATGAACGTCAACCTCCACCAACATATAATAGCTGACAACGTGGCAGGCATCCCCCACCTTCTTGTTTTTTTTTTTTGGTCCACGTGGGCGGCATCGCTCCAACATAAAAAAAAAAAAAAAAAAAAAAATCACGGGCGTCAGCCGCCCATATTAGACAAGACAGCGTCTAATATTCATTTTCCCAATTAACAAATTTTTTAAAATTAAAAAATGAATATAGTATTGATGTTGAAAATGATAACAACAATAGACAGCGATAATATATTAATAATATTATTTTATGTTAATTAAGAGTCCGTTTTAGAAATAGTCAAAGCCATATCAAATTTTAAAAATTTGTTATCCAAATGCTACTTTCTTAGCCCGCAAATTTTTTTTTTCTCGTTTCTCGAAACAGAGAACCCCTCTTCTCTATAGCACTGCTGAACTCCTGTTTTATATGCTGATGAGTGCTCTTTGCCACGATGAGAGTACAAAGATGGTTGTAAAGATGATGGTAAATAATTGGAAGAAAGATAGTACAAGATAGTAACTAGTTTATAAAAAAAATAAAATAAAAAAATTAATTGTCAATCTTAAAATATTTAAAATATAAACTGAATTATCAAACAACTGTTCTAACTCAGTTTTTATATTTATGAAATAAAAAAAATGGAATTAAAAACTAGCAACTATGCCAAATGGAATGTTAGTTTGGCAATATTGTTGGGGTCAGCCAAGAGCCAACAAGTTGGAATGATGATTGATGGGTAGAGGGGTACCTGGACCCCATGTTGACCAGGTACCCAGCCGTGGACCCACTTCTGGCGGCAAGGGACGGCTGGGTGGACGAATTCTACTTTTCCAGGGCAAACAAAGGCCAAGTCCGTCAAAGGTGGAGGCTGCAATATTCCGATGGATGGTCCTGCTAACTTACGATTTGTTACCTCACGCGCATGCCTATTCAACGGCTAATGGATACTAGAAGGCTCAGTTCCAAGGACCCTCCTAGAATGATAGAATTTTTAGTTAGATTAGGTCATGAGTTGCTGAGCTAATGAATCATTCCAATCAAAAAACAATATAGCTTTAGTGTTTTTTTTTTGGTTGTGTTACTTTCTTGTTAGACTTGTCCACCAGCTCAGCAGTGGATTTGGTGCAACAAATAATTCTTCCTTAAAATTGGTATTTGGAGTAATTTGGTAAATACGTATTAGTGGATCCTTCTTCATATATGTATTAAAAAAAAAAAGACCATCAGGTCTGGTAGAGTTTCTAGATGATTAAATCATGATTTATTATTATCTTGTAAAAATTATGGATAGGTTACATGAACATAGGTAGTTTGTTTTTCCTTGTTTACTCTCTCTCTCTCTCTCTCTCCCCCCAATTTTGATGGACCATTAGTTGCGGTAAAGACGGCCAAATTTTATTCTGCTAATTCCCAACAAGTAGCTGAAGTCCATCTGGTTGCAACTTTGTGGCCATGTCCAGGAACAACAGGCCGGCTAAGGGCGGGATGGTAATTTTGGCTGCCTTTCAATCGTCTTCCTCTACGACTGAGGCTGCTGAGCTGACGTTGGCTTGAATCAAGATGAGATTGGATCCTGGCCATGCGAGCGCCGGTGACTATTGCGGCGAAGGTGCCCTGCCCTGCCTCGGTTAACTCCCGCGGTGCAGCGAGGCCGCCCGCCCGATCGAAGCTGTCTTCTCTGGCTGGTGGTGAGGGGGCTGCGGAGGCTGTCGAGCCGGTGAAGTCAGGTTGCCAGCCACCAATCTAGCTCGAATGGCCTCGCCTTAAGGTGCGGTCCCCCATCTGGGAGCTGGCTTGGGTGGGGTTGTGCCGTTGTAGGCCCATGGTTTGGCGATGCACTTGGCTGCGGTGATGCTAGTGGAGGCAGCACTGGGGTTCGGGCAGTCGCATGAGGAGGCCAGCTGCAGTAAGGATAGGAGGAGTTCGGGGTGACAAGGCTAATAGTAGAAAGGTAGGTGCCATCTAGTATAAATTATATTTTGGAGAATTGGAACATCCTTATTCTCTTTAAGAATCAAATTTTTCTAATCGAACAACTAGAATGAAAGTCACTTATTTTCATTTTTATTCTACAATCTAACCCGCTTCAACCAAATATGCCCTAAACGTGGATGAGCAGTAACGAAACTGTCCAATCCCGACCAGCCCAACTGCCTACATAAAACATTTTGAACATAGGCAATAATGCCATCGTCGAGGTCTCAAAGTAGACAATCTTCGTGGGCCCAAGACCGACAATCTATCAACACCAGCCCATGTATCCTGAAGGCCCGTCGAACCCATGAAATATAGGGTTGTGAAATGATGGTGGAGTTAGTTCCAAGGTTGGACAACCTGCAGGCACGTCACACCAACCTTTTGATGCCCGTTTGTGCTGTAGAATCTATCACACTTCGTAACAGACACGTACCTACGGAACAGACCTTATAAGTCTACAAGACTCTGCTGGTTAAACCATAATAATCTAAAAATAATAATGATAATTTTGCAATCCTCGAAAAATTAATTTAATGAAGATCAAAATAAATTATTTTCATAATTAATTATGCCAAAGTACCATTGGTCAAAATATGCTGGCTAATTTTTATTATTCAAATCAAATAAAAAGTTGAACTAAACTAGCCTAGCTAGTCTAAATTAGAACTCCAATAATTATGACGATCTTCAGCAAATCTAGCGTATTTCTGTAAGTTCCGAAAAATTATGATTTAAGATTTGAAATATAGAAAAAAAAGAATAATAAACTATACTAGCCGAATGAACAATATAATACCATAAAGTAGAGTCTAAGTATGCGAAATAAATAAACAATTAAATAGCATGATATTGACTAGAAACAAATTAAATCTTAAATAATACATATTTTTTAAAAAATTACTATTATTTTTATAAACTAATTTTAGACTCAACATCAGGTTATGGCCACGTAACCTAGTGGCATGGGTCATATACAAGATGCACAAAGTGACATATAACACATACCACTATTCTAATCATTGATGTCTCGATGTCAAAACCAGTTTTTCAGATTACGAGTCAACAGACCAACGAATAATCCCCATTGGCAGGACAAGATCATAGCTTTGTTAAAAATATATATAAAATAAATTTCATAATTTACCTAATCAAATTCTCCAAATCTCATCATACAATAATATCATAATACATATTGTATTCTAAAACAATTATAAGCATAATAGTAACATACATGACTGTTTCAAATATAAAACAAAGATTACAATCAAATTTAATAAACTAATTATAATTTTACTAAAGGTCAAAAAAATATATTTTGAAACATTAAGTTACTTACCTCTTCTTACTTCAAAATTCCACTTCAGTTAGACGAATCAGGTTCGCTTACTTTAATATCATTAAAATATAATTAATTTTATCATTATCTTAGAAGCCAACTAAGGTTAAAAATTAAAATACAATTAGGGATATGGCCTCATGCCTAAATCATGATGAAGGAAAGGCAAGATCGGTCAGACGACAACGATATCCGACTGCATAGATTGGTCCAAACAAGATGAATTTAACTAGTTAAGATCATACATGATTTAAGTGACTTAATGAAGGTGAATAATGACTGGATTTTAAAAGAATTTAACAAGGGTCGAGGTAACAAATTACCGGTCTACTGCCCGAGTATCGAGGCGGTTCAGGATCTCCATATTGGGGTTAACTAGGACTCGAACAAAAGAAATGGGGCTTATACTAAGATCCCTTGGTGTGTTTAGAGAGAGAAAGAGGGGAGAGAAATAATAGAGAAAAATAAGAAGAAAGAAAGAACAAAAGAAGAGGGAAGAGAGGAAGAACCAGAAGAAGAAGAAGAAGAGAAGAAAGAGGAAGAGGGAGATGGCCACGGTTAGGTGTCCGAGGTGGTCGATAGACGGAAAACTGGCGACTAGCAGTAGGGTGATCGACGACATGGTGGCCGACAACAGAAAAAAGGGGAAGAAATGGCTAAAAGCAAAGGTTTCGAGCCTTTTCCTTTCCTTCACAATTCCCTAGCGGTGGGGCTCTAGTGACGGCCCAAAGCAGTAATGGGAACAAGTTCCCATCTTCGGTGACAAGGGCTGATAGTGGAGGAAGTTAGAAAAGGACACAATCAAGGAGTTTTTGGATCGAAAAATAGGAGATAAATGGAACTCCTTCTTTCACGGATTTTTCGGGCAAAAACTCGGCTAGCGATGAGGCTGGTGAACAAGGAAACAGAAGAGAAGAAGATCAAAGACTCATACATATGATTTCGGCAAAACTTGACTATGTTTTCTAGCAAAAATAAGAGCTTAAACCACCAACAATTGAGGGAGGAAAAAGAAGAAAACATGAGTGGAGGCTAGGTTATCCTTGCCTTCGGCGGAGTTCGTGTCTCCGGAGAATCTACGAGGGCACCATCCTTTTTCAAATCCTGACAGGCCTACCAAGGCACTGTACCAAAAAAATAAATAAATTGGAGGGCTTGGTGGGGTGGGGTGGAATATGCCCAAGGAAAAGAAGAGGATTCCTCGCAGCAGCCCTTCCGTCTGCTCGCCCAAACTGGGCCACACCAGGCCGGCCCAACTTGGGGTCTGGCCTGGGTCTCATCACAAGTACGTTGGGATTTCACACGGGGGGAGAATTTCTTTGGAGTTCAACATATCCTTCATTAAATTAGGTGAGATATTGGGCTTTTGTGATTATTTCTTGTTGTAAAAACCTGTATAATTAATGTTAAAATTGTTACATTATTCATATCTCTCGACAATGATATGATGTTTTTTTCTTAGAAAAAATAACATGAAGATGTTATTGGAATTTTAGAAAAGCTGATTTTTTTTTTATAAAAAAAAGTTACAGTGACACTTCCTCAAATTTGGGCTATTTTCGGAGAGTCATCCCTCATCTTTAAAAATTTTTCAGACTAGGTCTTCAAATTTTTAAATCATTCCAAAGTGGTCAATTTAAGTTTTTTTTTTTTTATTTTTTCTCATGGGGGAATAATTATTGGCATTCAGTCGACTTTAACAGAACTTTCCTATGCAAGATTTGTCAATTGAATCAGGAAAGTGTTGGCTCGACAACCATAGCCAACGATACAACTAAAAAAGTAGTTTATGTATCAAAGCGGAAGATGATGTGTTTAGTGAATACAAATTCAAATCTATAACGATTCAAATTGTTAAGAGGAGGCTGCAATGATTAATGATGCACGCAGCAATCTGCTTTCTTCAATGCCCATTGTAATGGCCAAGACAATGAGAAGTACAAGGCTAGTGAGAAGATGTTGGGCAGCAACTATAGCACTCCTAAAAACAAATAGTCTTGTACCTAAGAAGTTATCCAAATTATTTTTGTAAAATAAAGATTTTAAAAGATCCAAATACGCAAAATCTGTTTCCTAAAGATTGTAAACATGTTTCTTTCTGTGGGTAAATTTAGTGTCTCGACCATTTCTTTGAGTAAAAATCTGTTCTTCTTCTCCAATCATTTATTTGGCCTCTTCCATATCTTTCTTGGATAGACACTGCGCTGCCTCCTCCATCTAAAAATCTGATCCTTGGGCAATCTGAGGCTTTAAAATCTACATAAAGATGTTGGCAAATAGGCTCAGAATGGTTATTTCCCGACCGATGTACTCCTGATTCTTTTGCGACGACCGAAGAGCTCCTTTTTGATTGTGGAAGACAAAGGCTGAGACTTTCCTTTTTTAAAGTTGATATGGAGAAGGCCTATGTCGGGCTGACTGGAATTTTTCCTTAAGCAAATCTTGAGAGCTCGAGGCTCTGGGGAGCCTTGGATTGGAGAGACAGGATGCGCACAAAAGCTTATTATGTTAGTTAATGGCCGCATTTAAGTCGCATTAGATGTTATAGAGGCCTCCGACAAGGTGATCCCCTGTCGTTTTTTTTTTTGGAGCTGCGGAAGCTTTGAAAGAATGTTGATGAAGCTGAAAGAGGCATTGTAAACATCCAATATACGAATGTTACATTGTTGTTTGGCAAAATTTGTGAGAAGTATCCGGGGAGCTTGAAGCTTGTATTGTATTGTTTGGGAGGAATATCAGGAATGAAAGCAACCTACTCAGAATGTATTAGTTCATGTCAATTGTCAAAGTACAATTTTTTTTTTCACCAACAATTGTTAATGTAGACTCTTCTGTAGAGAAATACATGCTCATGATCAGTCCCATTGGCCAACTATCATTTTTCATTTCTAGTAAGATAAGAAGATCAACTATATCATTCTTCCATATCTAGTTGAAGTTTGTGGTTTTGATGGACGAGTTATAAAGTCAAGCTCGTTTGAGCTCAAATGGTGTTAGGTTGTACTATATATTAGTTGGTATAATGACAAAATTTTCCAATAGCTAAAGCACATCCTATTGAAGACGTTCATTTGGAGTTTGAAGGCTTGGAAAAGAACGTACCTTTTCGTTCTTAAAGAGGCAGCTTATTGTGAATTGGCTAAACCCCACTGGAAATATGGCATAGTTAAATTTCAGACTGCGGCTATTAATTCCAATTTCTAACTTTTAAAATCTTCAGGGTTGCTATAGATTATAAAAGCTGCAATTAATTAGACCGACAAGGGGTCAGAGTCCCGGCGAGCTGAAGGAAGAAGGTACACTTTTTGTCTTATCTAAGGCTGCAC
This sequence comes from Phoenix dactylifera, assembly GCF_051530095.1. Taxonomy (NCBI): domain Eukaryota; kingdom Viridiplantae; phylum Streptophyta; class Magnoliopsida; order Arecales; family Arecaceae; genus Phoenix; species Phoenix dactylifera. The sequence goes on along the minus strand of NC_143190.1, from coordinate 11,206,382 downwards.
TTTGTTTGGAGTTTGGACCGGACCATTCTCAAATTAAAATATGTTCTTCGATGTTAAAACGTGCTTTTGTAAACTTATTAGATTGCCGTGAACGTCTTCCCTTCTAATTTATTCGGTTCTTGTTTCCCATTCACCACTAAACAAGAAGCAGTGTTTTTCCACCATGGAAACAGAGAATGTTTAGATTAAGGTGCGTAATATATACTATTCTACAAACGTGTTTCACCCCCTACGTGCAAGTTTATGGCGATCTCGTCTATAAGGTACAACAATCCGACTTAGTCTGATTCTCCTCCAACGAGTATGATCGTTAGAGATGTTTGACCCGACCGACTCCTTCAGATGCCCATATGAAAAGAAAAATTTGAAAGAGGTTTCGAAGAAGAGAAAGAAGGAGAAAAGAATTCTCTGTTTCGTCTAAAGAAGTAGGAAAGTAATAATTTTGATTCAACTATCCAAAACACTAGATCCAGAGCCTATTTATAGACTATGTCGAGTGACTAATATAATGCGGCATTTTCAAAGATGTGATATTTCAAAAATATCGCATCTCTATGGAAACTGGAACCAACATTTTTTTCAGAAGAGCCACAATTCTACATTTGAAAAAAGAATAAAAATTTTAAAATTTTTAAACTATCTACAATTTAAAAAATAAAACTAATATATTTATTTTTTAAAATTATTTTTTTTAAAGTTAAAACTCCAATGCATCATCAGATACCACCAACGTCAAACTAACACCACCATTCCTTGATGATGCTTTTAGGCGAGCGAAAGCTGAAATTGTGTATGATTCGAACCGGATATGGGAAGATAATATCCGATCCATTCTTAGCCGCATCAAGGTATTACAAACTAATGCTGTACGAGATGAATTTTTGAAAAAAAAAATTGGTGGAGGTGCAACCAAGTGAGTTAAAACTAGTTGGCAGGATAAGCAACAGACATGACACTTTTAACCTACCAGTCATTTACAGAAAATATTACAGTGTTTGATATGGGATGTGGAAAAAGTAAAGTATGTAACGAAAACATCTTTTATCTCCCTGACTCGTGTAAATATATGTCATTGCAAGTGCCGCATCAGTCATCTTTGCTGTCTTTTTTTTTTTTTTGGTACATATCTTGTTGTCTTCGTTATTACATCCCATCAAAGCAGTGATGCCGCCTGTTTCGACGCCATATACTGGCAGAAAGAAAGTACAAAAGTTGGCAGAGCAACGTCGTCCATGCTTTGATCTTTTACGCGTGTTGAAAATACAGCGTTGTTTGCCGAATGTGTCCCCCCACGACCATGATAAATAGTTCAGAGCCTTGTCTCCTTGCTGATATCGTCTTGCTACGATCCACCAATAAAGATGAGCAGTTGCCCTCCGTAGAGTTTTACTAATGCGACAATATAAATATTTTTATCCATACGAGGGGGTTGGTTTCTTAGTTGAAATGAATGATCTACTGAAGTATGAAAAACTTTTGAACCGGTACCTCACAGACGGCTGGTTTGGTTCATGAGGAAAAAAAAAAAAAAATAATGAGCAAATAATAAAATACTTCTTATTTGGTTGGAATTTTTTTAAAAAATAAAAATAAGAAAGTTGTATTTCCAAAAAAATAAGATTTCCATATTTCATGAAAATTTTTTTTTTGGAAAAATTACTTTTTCATGAAGTGGGAATCACTCTATTTTTATTTTTTTCCAAAAATACCCTTCAACAACCTTATTTTTATTAAGGGTATAATAGGAATTATACATAATTTTTTCAGAAAAGTGAATGATCAACCAAACATAAGCACTCTGTAAATCTGTCACTTTTCAATGTTTAACCAAACATGCTAAAAGTACATTTTCAGGCATTCTCTTCTTATAAATCTTCTTTCCAGAAATCATATTCTTAGAAGGAAAAATGCTTTCCGCGAACCAAACGAGCCCTATGTACTCTTCTTATAATTCAGTGCTCTATTTGTCACCCATTAGATATAGAAATGTTATGCTAAAGCTAGTTTGCCAATAAAGATATACCATAATGGAGCTGTATAAGCTAATGCAATTAATGAGCATTTAATTCCTATGCATGTATAAAAGAGTCAAGATGAAAATCATTGATTACCAAAAAGTTAGGAGCAAAATTATTTCCATTAGTTGGAGATATATAGGAGTAATAAGTATGTTTGCAAAGCAAATGTGTTTCAAGAAGTTAACATGAAGAGTAGATATGGTGATGATCATCCTCTCATCAGAGAGGCTCGTAGGCTGGTTCAGAAGATGGATGGCTTGCAGGCAGCACATGTGTTTCGGAAGGCAAATAGAGTAGCAGACTGGGTCGCTTTCTTCATCGTCCGGTACTTCGGAGATTTTTTTATGGACATCTACAGGAGATATTCCTTCGTCTCTGTGCTTTTTGCTTTCTCGTGATTTGGCAGGATGTATTCAAGTTAGAGCTATATAAATTGCTGCATTTATCCAAAAAAAAAAAGCTTTTTAAATGTGAAGTTGCTTGGATTTGACTGACATAGGTGTGAATTTAAATGCGAAGCTAATGTTACTATGCTTTCGCTTCCTCACGTCCAAATGAGTTTGAATGGTCAAGCGAGCAAACCCACGTTCTTGCCTCACACGTTACACCAAATTGGAAACCATAAAGGAATGCGTGATAAGCCTTCATGGTTCCGTTTCCATGTAAGAAGACTACGAGAACTAATAGAGGCCGCGAGGCCGGCTACTTGGTATCAGACCCTACCTGAGCCTCTATTATTTTCTGTCCTTCTTTTTCTGAAGATTCTGTCACCATAAACAATATTTTTATTACAACTGCAATTTGCAAGCTAGGATTCAGATTCATATCATTGAATATAAATATCAAATAGTAGGCTTTTGAAATCGTCAGTTGGTGGCCAGTATTTATACCAATACAAACTTTGGAATCATGCAAATTGAAGTGGAATGCATCACCTAAAAAAAAAAAGATGGAATATATGTGGAATATATAGGACAGCAAGACCATGTTCAACTGCCCCTTGGAGACACAAATAAGAAACAAAACCTAAGATTGTGATCATGTTGTTGAGAAAGCATCCACCTGCAGCTCACTACTTGAGACAGAAGCCCTTGATCTCTTTAATTATTGTGTAGTTCATACCGGTGGGTTTCGATCGGAACCCTAGCTTGCAGTCTAGGTGAAAGCTTATTATCTCTCAATGTTAGGTTCGAACATTCATAGATCCTCCAATAATTAATGAATTGTATCCTACCAGAAATCTGACATCCATGAGCATCTTATATGAATTCAATTATTTAGGGCGTCTTCTAGCTGTTGCCTAGCTTGGATCACTATTCACCACATATGCAACTGGTATTTCTATGTGGTCTGCATGCATTAAATATACTTGCTATTTGTGTCTGCACTCGGCATAGTTGGAGCAAGCTTGTGTTTATGATGCAACTACTAGTTTTACATAGGCAATCTTGAAAAGAAATTAAATGTTTGGGTTAGCATGACAAAATTATGACATTGTGCATCAATCCAGGATAAAGCTATCTATAGTTTGCGGACCAGAATGTGAACCCCTTTAATCACTTGAGAATACAAGCACAATGCGTCAAACTGGAGCTCAATTTAACCCAAACAAAATGATTGGATCAATCTACATCATAAAACTCTGTTTTCTAGAGAAAAAAATGTGGTAAAACTTGAGATCATATCTCTATTTATATATTTGATTGGAGACTGGGATCAGGTAGGAATAGGTAGAATTAGTGTAAATTAAATTTGGTCAGACGCTAGCAACAAAGTTTTGATATGATATGTTTGATCAGTGGTGTTGTTGAAGGTTGTTCAATAGCTTCACCTGTCGACAAAAGAACAAAGCAAAAAAAAAATAAAAAAATAAAAAATGATTAAAAATATAGAACAAACTGTGTATGTATCATGCTCTGTTAAATATGATTAAGAATTTTTTTTTGACGTTGACATATTACATGCGCTCTTTTTGTGAAAGTGTTTGGTGCCCTTAAAGCCATGCCTAGGTAGCCATCTCTCATTGCCAAGAAAAAAATATACGATGCCCATAATTAGTATAGATTATTTAGAATCCATCCTCTTTTGAGCTTTCATATGGTCAAGCCAAGAAATCTCGACCCAAAGATCAAAAACCCAGAGATCAACTTGAATTGGCTAGACACTGAGTGGACTCAAAGGTTAATTCAAGTTCTCTGCATCTTGAACAAACTGATAAACAAGCATAGGAGGATAACTATTTTCTGGTATACTAAAACTAAGAAACCACATCAAGTGTTCTCGTTTTGAGTTATAATTCTAATTACACTGATCAAACTCAGTGTCAACTCTACGAGTTAACAAAGGAACAACCGAGTTTTACTAATCAAACCCAAGAATCTATATAAACTAACTGGGAACACAATCGCCACGGTGCCAACTTGCTTATGAAACTTTTTCACAGACATTATTCATCAACCCAAATGACTTGTTCCCTGTTGCCTGTTTGATCAATTACAGGCTTTGATTGCTCATTTATTATAGTTGAATCGTTTATAATTCCAAGTCTCACCTGTCTCTTACTTTATACAACAGGCATCAAAACGATGCATCTATCAATTAGATATTGCCGTGGGGCCTGTACAAATAAATCACCTTGTTCCGAGAGGAAGAGCCAGAATTACACTCTTCGAGTTTAAAAACACCCATGCAGATATAGACAGAAGGGGCCATGTAGGCATTAAAAATTGTAGGAAAGTGTCGTAAGCAACCAGAAGACACACAAACAAGGAGTGTTTAATCAACAAACGTCACACTCAAATCCACCAAGTGGCCAAACAAGGAGTGTTTGTAAGCAGGTGTATATAATAACTGGTTAATCATCTAATCAGGCTCATTAATTAAAGCAATCTCTTTGCTTTTAATAGTAGTTGATTAGGGTGCAGAGCTTTCTAATAATTAATATATAGCCAGAAGATAACAAAACTAACGTAGGATCTAGTGCAACAAAAAGAAGACAACAATGGTAGAGCCTAATATCTACACTATTTTTTTTTAAAATTTTTAATTTAAATATCTCCTTTTTTCCTTTCTTCTTCTAATAAAACATATGGTGGTTCTTTCCACCATTTTGCTCAAAAATAATTATTGATGTAAAAAATGAGAAAGAGAAGTAGGTGGAAAATGCTTCATTTGACAGCATTTAATTTGCAAGCATGGAAAATGAGAATACTGTTCTTCTATGAAAGCGCATTTGTGTTTAGGTGTCAAGACAAGGTTTAGGTCTACCTACTGGTGGTTAGGGGATAGAGAACTCTACAAGTTGATAGGAAGGAAGTGAGAGAGACTTGGATTGGAAGAGAGGTAGCATAGAGACTAGAGATGGGGAGAAAGCCTTGCCATGGCGTTTTGAAGGGTAAGGTTTGCTTTCACGTGGTAATATAGAAATGTTGTGTTTGAAGATGATGATTTGATGAGAGAGAAAGAGAGCCGAGAATAGAAAGAAAATAATATTAAAAAAGTTATTGGTGAGAGCATGGGGAGGGAAAAAGAGGACTTAAATATTAAAAATGGATGGGTCGTCTTCTTCTATTATTTGGGGGTGGGAGGAACTTATGAGTCCGATGAATAGGGCTTGTTTTTGAGCCTCGGGATCGGTTTTGTCTCCGCCTTGGGAGGATTTCTCTCTCAGCCGATCGGCTTTGAATTCATGTTCTTCTGCTCCCCACGAGGAGCACGGCGCACCCTCTTCAGGGCTCTCGCTCTCAGGTTTTTTATTTATTTATTTATTTATGGTCTCGGTCTCTATTTCCTCCAATTCCATCAATTCCTTGTACTTCAAGAAGAGACCCTTTCAATTGTTTATATGGTATCAAAATCGCATCTTTCTTTCTTCTCCTTCGTATTCATCATCATCTTCTTCTTCTCTTTGTCGGAATCTTGTTTTAACTATTGTGTATGGTGGGTGCAACTAATTTTTCTGCCGATGATGAGCTCGAAGTTTTGGTTTTGTTTTTGTTTGGAAGCTGATCTTTGTTGGGTTTTTCATTTTTTTTTCTCTTTCCTGTTCTTTTCTTGGATTTTGGGAAGTTGTGTGTGTGTGTGTGTGTGTTTTTTTTTTTTTTTTTTTTTTTTTTTTTTTTTTTTTTGAGTGTCAACTTTTTTTTTTTTTGTTGGGGGGGGGGGGGGGGGTCTAGGCTTTGGGTTCTTGGAATTTTGGGTATCGACTGGTATAAAAGAATGGAGGTTTCAGAAAAGAGTTTTGGATTTTCCAAGTGCACATGCGGTTTTTCTCTTAATATATGTATTTGTTCAGGCAAAACTTTCTCTTTCAGAAAAGGGGCAGTGACAGTTTTTTTTTTCTTTTGCTGTGTGGTTAGGGTTTTTGGGCACTATGGGGTTTTGGAATTTTGAGAGTGATGACAAGTTGGAAGGAATGAAAGGAGTCGAATTTGCGTATTGATTTTGGGTTTTGTAGGTGCAGGTAGGAGTTTTTTCTTACCTCTCTGATTGTTCATGAAAAAAACTCCTTTTCCTTGCACATGCTAGAAGAACCGCGGCAATGAAAAAGAAACAATTGGGTGGTCACTGGATTTTCTTTTTGGCTTTCCTTGGTATTTAAAGAAAAATTGCATTCTGCTCTGGAAACACGGAACTTAAGTTACTCTACATAGTTTTCGGTGTTCTGCGAGTGGCGTCCTAAGAATAATTACTGCTCTTGAGTGTTTGTGCAGATTGATCATGAAGCAGGAACGAAGCAGTGGACTCTGATAGGTTTTGCCTCCAATTGTTGTTTAGATTATTAAATAAGGTAAAAAAGCCTCAAAACTTTGTTTTGGAAACTCTAAGATTTCCTTGTTTTCGTCTTGTTAGTATATCCAGCATTTCAACTTCTGAGCTCATTCCATGTAACATTCCAACTTTTAAGGAGCTACCTGGAGATACATATAAACAGTAGTTTGATGATAAGTTTTTTATTTTTATTTTTATTTTTATTTTTTTAGTCCTAATCAGCATCTTCTGATTTTTGCTTCTTCATGCCGCGATATCTGTTGGGGGAATTTGTAGCTTTAGGCCAACTTATGATTTAGGCCTCAACTTTTTCTTTCTATTATAATGAGATTTTTATTTTTGAAAGAACATCTGTTCTCTTATCCTCATTACGATAAACCGATGTCTTCCCTACTTACTCCATGTGATCTTACCTATGCTGTATTTTATCGTCTTCTCTCAAGTTTGTTTCGTCTCCATCTTTGTCAAACTTTTGTTTTCTGTCTTTGCTGCTAATTTTTATTTGTACTAATTTATTGCAGCCATATCATTTATACACAAAGGGTTTCTTTGTGGTGACAATCTGCTTGAGTCTCAATGACCAGAATAACCATAGAAGAATATATATGTTGTAATGATTCACCATTATAATCATCTGTTTGTACAGTTTGTAAATCTCTTATCCATCTCAAAACCAAGGAAGAGGGTAATGGCTACTTTCTACTCCAGCTCTACCAACCAAATGGATGTCATGCCAACCTTTTATACAAGGGACCCAGGACATGCATCATATCCTGAGTCCTCAACTGCAAGCAACATGATGTATCCACGCTATTCGCCTTCCGTTCCATATTCAGGCAAATTGACGGGCAATAACCAATCCCAACAAAACTGCATTGACCCTCCTGTTCCCGCCTCTATGATATCACAGGACTCATTTACAGGGGGGGCTGACTTTGCATCTCATCTTGGTGAACGCCCTTACAATGCTCTGAGGGATGGAAGGAATGAGGTGTTGTTCATGCAAACAGTTGGCAGGTCGCTGACTGGAGTCAGTGATCTGGTTCCCAGTTCAGTTGCTGATGATCCCCATATGGGTCTTCATACGCAGTTGGGCATTTTAAATGGCCAGAACTTGTCTTTGCGGCAGTCAAATATTTCGACTGCACAACGCCAGGCGTTATCTCTCAGCCTCGGCACACAGATTCCAGTTCCTCCATTTCAGTTCCAGCCTGCAAACTCAGACATCTCGATATTAAGTTCTCATCAGTCAAATTTGGGAGATGGCAGGGCATTTAGAGATGATATCTGTAGAAACAAGCTTATGCATTCAAATGCCTCTCCATATGACCTCTCGAGTTTCACAAGCACAATTCCAAACTCTAGATATCTCAAGGTGGCACAGCAGTTGCTTGATGAAGTTGTTAATGTCCAGAAGGCTTTGAAACAGAAAACAGGCAGAACTCAAAGTTTGGATAATTCTGTTGGTGCTACAGATAGCAGAGATAATGATGCAGAATCAAAGGGTGATGGGATGTCTTTAAATCCTCAAGGGTCCAATGATCAATCACCTACTGAACTCTCACCCTCCGAAAGGCAGGACCTACAGAACAAGATGATGAAGCTTCTGGCAATGTTGGATGAGGTGCAAACTCATGTACTTCTTAATTTTAGCTCTTCAACTACAATATACTATGTACTGAGTGAAACTAAGTTTTGCTGTCAGAAATAAATGTGCAAATTAAATTTTTGGATTTTCCAACACCAGTAGATTAGATCAGGATCTCTCTCTGTCATAAATATCATCTTGGCTCTAATTGATCCTCTTAGTTGTATTCAAATGGGTTATTCTTTTATTGGTTTTCTGCCTACTTCTTTAACATTGCTGTCTTATGTGTGGTTAAAGCTGAAAAAGAAATTTAGGTGCATATTCTTTAGCACATAATTATATTCAATTATGAAAACATATCTGCTGCCTTCTTCAAGCTAAAAGAAAGAAAAGTCACTTATGAACTTTGATTCCTATACATAACATGCATTGCATTACTGTCTATTACCTCTTGAGTTATCTAACTAATCATTAGAAGACAAATTATATGCTTAATAGTGCATCAAAATCCTTTTCTGCTTTCTCTCTTTTAATTCCTTTTCCTTTATCACTTGGTGGAAAGAAAGAGTTTTGTACAAACAATGTTTATGGACTTTTCTGCTTTGGAGATTAGGTAGTGACTGGTTAGGTGATCCACAATTTTGTTATACTATGCATTTGCATGTGACATTATCCATCTTGTGAATTGCAGTGGAAGTTGGAAAACTAGCATTTTGGTTTTTCTCTTATATCCATTTCTTTATCACAATCTGACTCAGTTTTAGTACATTTATCATGCTTTATATTTGTGTACATATAATATTTTGAAGGATGAGCTTGAGTAGAATGTTGGTGGAGGTTATGGATCTCTAGAGATATGCAGCTTTTCAAATGTTTTCTCCACATTATAATTGTTCATCAAGTGCTTGTTTCTTTCTGAATTTGAAAGGATTCTTTAGACTCAGTACATATGAATTCTCTTCACCAGAAAACAATGGACCCTTTAATCACTGAATTAGGCTATCTGCCTAATGCCTTCCTTTGTATATACGGTAGGCTTAACAGAGCCATGATAATCAGGGTCGTGAATATATCTATTACTGCCAAAAAGAAATGAGAGGATCTTGGCTTCCCCTTTTGAGAGAAATTTCACACTGTCATGGTTGAAGTGGTGAAATTGTTTGCTATACCTCATTTCTTCATCTTTTGGAGGTAATTTGGATAGCATCACGATAGAAGCAGTAGGTAGGTTGCTGCAGTTTGGTATATAAGCTGTCCTAATCCCTAACTATCTCCAAACTCATGTCTTCCAGACGTATAATAGTGACATATTAGAGGTAGGACATCATTTGAAACAAACAGTCAAGCATGATATAGGATAAAAAAAAGGTGCAATAGAGCTAGTAAAGTCTAGTATGCATCACAAATGCAATTATTTAGTTTTAGTATCTTGTTAGAAATATTATCCAAGTCCAGCTGAAGAGATGGAGAAATATTCATAGAGCATGGATGAGATAAAAATGGAAATAGGAGAGGTTTTAAAATCGATACAAAACGACAATTTGGATATCAAAAGCAAGAGGGAAAAAAGAACAAGGATAAGCAAGGGAAAGGCTTTACATGGTTCAATCAAATGCAAGACCAGTAAAACTGAAATTTCATGAAAGAATGCTGTGGTTGATTTATTGGTTTGACTCTATACTAAGATTTCCTAAAAAAGGAGAATTCTAGATGGAGTAATTTTTGCTGCTAACTAAATGTGAACAGGTGTGGTGTGTTTCTAATGTGGTCAGATCAATCTTATGAACCTTAGCAAGTTTATTGGAGAGGCAGCATAATAAAGGTTATAACAATTAAATGATGATCTTTGAAAACCAAATATAGTCTATGCCAAGAACTTCAATCATTGAAAGTTTATCTGATAATTGGAGTATGTGATTTATATGTTGAGGAGTGGTCCTGCGGAGTCACCACAATAATAGAAGAATACTCGGGTTGATCCATGTCACTTGGTATTATGGTTAGGAATTATTCACATTTATAAGCCAACAATGACTTGATCTTCAAAATCTATCTTAACCTAGACCATACAAATTAATTCTCAGCATGTCATTGAACTTATGATTGAAAATCAGAAAAATATCTTTTACATCCTTATTCCTTCTGCAACACTTGAGATATTGACAACTTGGTCTGTTGAATCCTTCTTCTACATTTTAATAGTCAATAATTTCAAAAGAATTTATTACAGAGATCTGAAATAGACACTAAAATCTCATGTTGTGGTTCCATTAAAGTCATGGCTGTATTGTACCTGAATATAGGAACTTCATGAAAAGCAAATTATAAATCTGATCAACCTCCTTAGAACAAATATCAGTAAAATGTGAATCTCATCAGATTTATAAGTAGTCTCAAATGTAAAGAGAACCTAAAACCTAAAAAGTTACCAGAGAAGGTTTTGTGATGTGCCCATGCAATGCTGAGGTTTATGACTTGTTATATAGGTGTGCTAGAATAGGCCTATCAATTTTCAATATAAGCTCCTAGCTACTTCTATTCTATGCAGTCAGAGTTTGTGTAACTGAGGTAGTAAATACCAAGTGCTTGTTTGCTATTCTTGGACAGATGCTGCCTTGGTTGCTTTTGCTTTTTAGTCTTTATTTTTAACATTCAATAATATCGTTTGCAACATGTTTAGTTTGAGATAAATTTTATCATAGTGCAATTGAAATGTGTGATGAGAGAGCAGTATTAATGCATCAGATTTTCTTGTTATTAAGGGTTGTAAAGAAATTTGATTTCTTTGGGAATTTTTTAGAGAACAATTTTGATACAATTTTAAAAGATAATAATCATTCGCCTAGAAACATGGTATATGATTTTGTGTTAAAAATGATTATTACAGTTTACTTATATGGGAGAATTGAAAAACATGCAGTGATCCACAATCTTTAAGACTATAAATCACTTAGTGACATCGAAGACTGATCTATTCAATGCCATGCTTGTAAGGAAAATTCTATGGAAAATCAATTGTGGATAAATAGGCCAAAGGTTAATTACTTTTTGATATAATTCTATGATGATTGCAAATTTGCAATCTTAATGATTGATGAATGATTTTCAAATGTTATTTTTATGAAGATATTGACTGATAATTCATTTACCTACAGACCTCAGCTTATTTTTGGCAGATCTTAATTTCCTTCCATCAAACTGCAGGTTGACAGGAGACATAAACAGTATTACCATCAGATGCAAATAGTAGCGTCATCTTTTGATGTAGTTGCAGGGTGTGGGGCTGCTAAACCATACACTGCACTTGCCCTTGAAACAATATCTAGACAATTTCGCTGTCTGAGGGATGCTATTAGTTGTCAGATTCGAGCTACCAAAAAGAGCCTTGGAGAGAAAGATAGTTCCAATAGTAAGGGTGGTGGAATATCTCGCTTGAAATACATAGATCAGCAACTTAAGCAACAGAGGGCAATGCAGCAGCTTGGCATGGTTCAGCACAATGCCTGGAGACCACAAAGGGGGCTACCAGAAACCTCTGTTTCAGTATTACGTGCTTGGTTGTTTGAGCACTTCCTTCATCCGTAAGTTCCATTAGACACCTTTTTTGTTTCCTTTTGATAGTTTAGTTTTGCATGCTTTTTTTTTTTTTTTGAGTGTTTTTGTGTATTATTTTCTCCAGTTACCCGAAGGATTCTGAGAAGCTAATGCTAGCAAGACAGACAGGCTTAACAAGGAGCCAGGTATGCTATTTATTTATTTATTTATATGTTTATGTTTAAAATAAGTTTAGGCACAAAAACTGAAATTACCAGAAGAAAAGGTGGAGTTTTTTCGTAAGATGAATGTCTAGCTCACGTTGCTAAATATTGCTTGTTAAACTCACAGATTTGATTTGATTTAATACCATAGATTGATTTAAAATCTTTTCAAGAGTCACTACCTGTTTCTTTCAAAGCAAGGTCTGTACACCCAACTGTACTGATAATTGGAAGTGTGTAGCCGATAACTCATAGTTGTGCACAAACAATTATGAGAGTGCTCATTTCTGATCCAGCTCAAACATAAACATTTTACTTCCAACTTATTAGTGTCCAATAAGGTTATTTGTGTCATATAATGCTCACTGCCACATATACTTTGATCGTTAAATTTATATTGCAAAGTTTGATAGGTCTGTACGCTCAACATTGGTATATGATCAGACCCTCGTAGAACTAATAATTATACTTTGGCGACTCCAGCAGGAAATACATGAAATCTATATGCATCTGCCTTGTCATACCCACAGATCTATCATCTATTGACAGCCAATATTCATGCTAATGGAATCCTGGAGTCCCAGGACAAATTATTTGACATCCGTTATTTATGGTTAATTTCTTCTCTTTTCATGCAGATCTCAAACTGGTTCATAAATGCTCGTGTTCGCCTGTGGAAGCCTATGATTGAGGAGATGTATAAAGAAGAGATTGGTGAAACCGAGATGGATTCAAACTCCTCCTTGGAGAATATACCCAAAAGTAGAGATGAGACCGGATCCTCTGAGGAGAGGGAACACTCAAAAAGTCCTGCAACTGAAGGATGCCACACGAGCCAGCTCAATGAATCTTCTAAATCTAACATCTCCAGCATGGATGCGGGCGGGACAGCTGCTGGGTTTCCAAATGAGGCAAGTGCCGATGACACATTCATGAACCTCATGTTGAAGGACCGGCAGCATGACGGAGGGGACTGCGGCCTCCTCCATGATGCTATAGCCCGAAAATCCGACGGAAGTGGGAGGCTTGTTGGTTTTCAGATGGCTAAGTTGGGGAGGTACAGGAATGGCGGCGTGTCTCTCACATTGGGTTTGCAGCACTGCGATGGCTGTCTTCCTGTATCGAACGGTCAGCAGAGCTTCCTCGGGGTGAGAGGGCAAGATGTCTACAGTGCTGCTCCTCCTCTTGAGGCTGATGCCACAGATTATGACTGTATAAATTCGATGGACCAGCGCCACAGGTTTGGGCCATCACCTCTGCTGCATGATTTTGTGGCTTGAATGCTCTTAGAAAGAAGAACTTCTGATGTGGGATTAACATGCCTAAAGAAGCTTGATGTTACTGTTGCATTGGTTAGAAACAATAGCATTTAATACAATGTAATATAAATTAGGTGGGTGGGATGAATAGGCTAGCATGTGAAGATAGAAGAAGGAACATGAAAAATTTTATTCATTTTCGTTTTATTGAAGGTAAGATATGATGTAGTTCTCTCTCTATCTCTGTCTGTGTATGGTTGGGTGGGTGCGGTGATATGTTCTCATCTTTCAAGGAGACACGGAGACATCTTCCTCAAGAAAAGGAAACGATGTGACATTGCGAGCATTTTTTTTGAAGCAAAACATTCGAAAGCAAAATGATGAATGCTGCTTTTAAGATGGAGGTAGATTCAGAATGATTGAAGTTGTTGGGTTGAAGTACTCTTCTTTTTCAGTCATTACTCGCAATGGACATCAAACTATCTCATGAGATTTTCTTTTATTATTCACAAAAGAAAAACATTGCTTAAGAAATGTGGAGGAAGATGGTAAGAAATCAGAGAACTGGAAAGCATATCTGACAGTTGCTGGACCCTAGATATTAAGCAGCCTTAGGATGACCATCTTCTAACTTTCATAATTTTAGGTTTTCGGGCCAACTTAGGTTTTCTTTTTCTTTCTTTTTCTGAACTGGTGTTAACATTTGTGATGCTAATAACTTTCAAATCATGGCTTTCATATGCCATTGCGACAGCAGCTTACTACAGTCGACGATCATTTAACTTGGATCACTCCTAGCCATGCATTCCAGGGAGAGACTTTGCTTCCAATTCCCATGCAGTTGTGCAGGGAAGAGTTTTATACTAATCCCCCATCGTTGGTGCTGATCACCCTACTGCGAACTCACAATAGCAAACACGAGAAGGCATTGGGCGGCATGACCAAAAGCAAGCTGCGTTTCGTCGCCTAGGGAACAACGACTACTGAAGTGCAACCCAAATGCAAGAAAGTCCGATCTTTTCTCTTAAAAAAGCTCAATGTATTTAGTGTCGCAGACCTGCAACACTGGCCAAGTGGCCCCATAGATTGCACATCTTTTTGACAGAACTAGAGCTGCAGTAAATAAATGGTTCCCTGAAAAAAAGCAGACGAGAGAGAGAGAGAGAGAGAGAGAGAGAGAGAGAGGGAGCGGCTAAGCCTGCTATGGAGCTGTCATTTCAGATGGGAGCTTGAATGAAATGGTAATGAAGATATTGGTGGGAAAAGAGAAGAGCGAGTATCATTAGCAGCCAGCATGTGACCACCTATCAGAATGAGAGAGCACCAGTAGGGGGAGGCTTAAAACAAAAAGAAGACAAAAGGTAGCAATCATTACCAGAGGAAACCCCAATCTGAGGTACAGTCAAATCAAATCAAAATCAGATGATTCACCAACACACATCGCAATCAAACGCAAACCCCACCTCCCCCCTTAACCAAAATCCATTTCAATGGTCATTCCTGATCCCTTTTATCATCTGTTTATCATTGAAACACCAGAGTGAAAAGGAGGAGATATTATTCCCTTATCCTCTTACACTCAGCAGAAACCAGAAAGATAGCGCCCTTTTGAACAGATTTGGATTCCTTCCCCACCTCCCCCACTTTCTAATTTTCTTTTTCCTTTTCTTTGAAATTCTGACCTGGCTCTCGCCTCTTTGCACCGCACAGCGTCCAATAAAACATGTAGAGACTCCCCCTTTAGTCTTTACATGACAGCAGAGTGGTAAAGCTGAAATTTTAATCTCTGTTTGGTCCCCCCCCCCCACCCCCCGCCCCCCAAAACCTTTATTCTGTCTCCCAAGGGGACCACCCTATCAAGCTATCTGCTTTCAGCCCCCTCCTTTTTCAATTGTTTGCTCTTCTTCCTCCTCCTTTTATCAAGTGTTTCAAAGCTGCTGATGGTTTTTGGAGGCATTAGGGGTTAGAATGGCTCTCAGGCTGCTCGGGTAGCGGAAGCGAGCCATCAAATATTCTCCCATCTTTATCAGCCAAGATCAGCATGTGATCTATGTATTCAGATCTGTAAGTTGTCAACATAACACACATGCGGATACTGTTGGATTGAGTGGCTTTTAACCAAGTTTGTTTTGGGTACTGTCTATTCTCCCGTGTGCATTCACTGTGTCCTTTTTGTTGCCTCTTCAGTCTTAAAAGAGTTGGGCGGTCTCTCAGTTTCCTACTAAGGTTTCCTGAGTCTCTTAGCTCATGGTGTTATTTTCTGGCCCTGGTGTTTCTCTTAGAGCTCTGTATTTGATGTATTGCCTTCATCGCTGCCTCTTGCGGCTGCTGGAGCAAGTTGGTTTTGTTAATATGTTATCTTCGATTTCAATGCAGCTCCCTGGTCAGGGCTTTTGATCCCCCCAACTAGGAGCATCCATGGCTTTTGGCAATCCATCTCTCGGACGCCCATGGACATGAAGGTAATCGCAATCTTGTTGTTCGTTAACTCCCTTCAAGGAACTCCTGCGTTATTGCTCTTCTTTTTTATGAAAATCACTGTGAGATTGTAATCCCTATTCATGTTCTAATTTTAAATAAAAAAGAAGTAAGACTGTTATTCTACTTCTCTTTTCAAGCTTTGCATACAGGGGAAGAGAGCTTGGACAGATATCTGTTGAAAAGAAAAACATTGTCTCTGTTGATCTGCCAGCTATCATCATAATATTTTAACCTACAAAGCTTATTTCGTTGCCTCTAGAATGCATGCTTTTCATTAGCAATCATAAAGTTTTTGTATTTTCCATGTACCACTCTTTGGTACAAGGAGGATGCTGATTGATGCATCGATGTATTGCCGCCAAATCATTTATTCTGTGATTCTGATTTATGTAGCTATGGCTTACTGCAGTGACTTCACAATGTCACCATTTGTTCTGTGACTCTGATTTATATAGCTATGGTTTCACAAGAGTTTGCAAATCGGTCAGCCTCCAGCGTTTTACGCCGATGCATTACCTCAGATATGGATGATCACCATCGAATTCATTGTGGAGATCTTGGCAGTGCATTGTATTGCGATGGAAAGGACCAGAATGACTTGATTCAACTTAGCATGCCATCTGATTTCCAGTCACCTGGGGAACAATTTTTTGGACTAACTGACATGCTTCATAATCAAAGATCGGAGGATTCTGAGTTAGGACGGAGACATTTGGTGAATTGTCAAGCTGAGAAGAGGAACAATTTCCATGGTTTTATGTATGGCTGTCAGAATAGATTATCACTAACTCTTGGTTCTCACCCCTTCTCTGATGTGTTGAGTCCAAACCAGTATAAGCAGACACAACTAAATAGCATGTCTTCAAACTACACACTTGCTAGAGAAGATTCAGCAGAGTTTCATCCCCAAAGTGCTAAACATGCAAGGGATGACTACATGTTCTGTGAATGTGAAAAAACTAGCAGTGGTGATAATACCTCAAACCCTGCTGATTGTATGTCATGTTTAACCACTGCTTTTCAAAATTCACCATACCTGAAGCCAGCCCAAGAGTTGCTTGATGAAGTTGTGTGCGTAAGCAATGCAGTGGAGCAAAGTTCAAATAAGCAATCGAGGAAACATATGGCAGCTGGAATGACTGATAGGATTAGCGGCCGATCTTTTCAAGCGCGAGAAAGGATGAACAATCATGAAGTAAACACAAGATGGACAAATCATTACTCATCAGAGAAGGAAAATGATGCTCAGGTCAGGATCACCAAGCTTGTTGCTTTGTTGGATGAGGTACTCACTCCCCTCTCTTTTTGATTTTCAAACTAGCTGTAGACCTGTGAGTTGCAGGGGATTTGGTATGCATACGTAGTTTGTGAATGTTGGTAAGTTTTGATTGAGTTACAAAAGAATAGCTTTTTTTATGGTAAATAATAAGTAGTATGACAATATTTTCATGATTTGCTAGATGGTGCATGCATCATTGACTAATGCTTGGTTGGTCACGGCATGAGCAATGGTACATAGTAAATAGCCATAGAAGGAGAGAAATTTGTAAATAATAAATATGTAGAGATATGTACATACTGTAGTGCTTGTTGGCTATGTAGATTTTGAAGAGAAAATAGAACCCTTCCCACAATTATGGCAACCTTTTTATATTCCCTTTCGTTAAACATTCTTTGTTGTCATCAATATCAAGAGTCTATTTATTACCCCCAAAAAATAGACAATCTAAGTGGTATGGAAGATAAGAAGAAAAAACTGAAGAAGATAAGCTTCTTATTAGTTTTTTAATCTATTAGCATGTGGCATTTTTTAAGAGAAGATTAACACCTACCCTTTTCTTAAGAACTTCTTGTTGAATAGATGACAGCTTATAATGTACACTTAGCAATTCTATGTGCAATCCTAGTGAGAAGATCAATTTTTATATTATATTATATAGATTTTTAGAAGCCTTTCAATTAAAGTTCTATTTATTACTCTAAATAGATATATCTTCAACTTATATTTGGAGCTTCTCAATTTTTGCGAAACACTCACATGTAGAATTTTCTAAGAGCAAATTAATAGGTGGCTTTATCTTAAGGATTATTTTGTTGAATAGATGGCAAGCTTTTAAAAATTTGATTTGGGATGTTCATATGTTAAGTTGCATATTTCAAATGGAATTTTGGATTTAGGATCTCATAAAAAATTTAACAATTATCATCACTTATGAGTCTTATATAAAACCAATCAAATGTTATTTATCACTATCTATTATCAAAATCATAACATGGTCATGCTATAGTAGGGTACCTCTCATGATAACATGGAGCCCACCATAGTAAATCTATAGGAAAATCCATCTCAAATAGAATATAACAATAGGGTCCAAGTCTATCATCTATTAAATAAATAGACAAGTGCAGGCTTCTAAATCCAAATTTAAATACCAAAACCTATAACATTAAGATTCATGAAGTCTCCAACTATAAATTCATAATTATTTAAAGAACTAAAATTTTTGCTATAAAATCCCCAAGCTTTCTAGCATGAACTCTAAGTCAGGATCATTCTTCATTCCAAATAAACCTATTCGTCTAAAAAAAAAAGAAAAAAAATATGAGCTGCACAGCCCAGTAAGTAAATATTACACTATGTTACCGAATGAAGCATAAATTTTTGCATAATCGAAACAGCATTTAGAGAAAATAACAATTATTGCAAGATAAAATATTTTATAGTACCATATAATAAAGCATGTCATAAAGCCAATCATATATATATATATATATATATATATATATATATATATATATATATATATGTATGTATGTATGTATGTATAAATTATGAATATGTATAAACATGGTTCCAAGTGAATAATATAAATAAAGTCATAAATTATTTATCATTTAACTATAGTACAATTGAAATTACTTCTCTCAGACTAAATGCTAAGGTCATTATTATACTCGTGATAGGGTTGTAATCAATAAAATACCAACTACTATTATCCGTCGGTCGAACCGTATGTTAACTGCTATTACTTGCTGGTAGGGTGTATGTCAACTACTATTACTCATTGACAGAGTCGTATGCCAACTGCTATTATCCACTGGCAGGATCGTATAGGACTAGCTCTGGATATAAATCTACCCTTCTTTTAGGGGGTCGTACATAACATCTAAGAACCTTTTGTCATATTTTTTAAATCATATTTTTTAAAAACATATTTTCTTAAACTATACATGTCTATTGAAATATAATGAGTGACTTTGTAGAATTTGAAGTCCATAAATAAATTTTTAGCTGTAGAGCAATCATGAAATCATTCTTTTTCATAACAAAAATACAACTTTTATTAATATGGAGTTCATATATCATAAATAAGTCATTAATATTAAAATATACATGGAACCATTATTTTAAGATAAATTATGAGTTTTTATAATATCATATGCTTAATCCTTAATTTTTAAAAAATGTAGAATCATTCTTTTCATGATAAAATAACTGGTAATTTGAAAACTAGGAGTGTAAAGATTACTTACCTCTTTCATGTTGAACTCTCAAAATTCAACTATGCAAATCATCGAACTTATTCAAAGCCATTAAAATTCATAATCAACAACTTTGAAACCCAAGAGAATTGAAAATAGATTAAAATTGGACAAAAAGATCCAATTTGGGTGCTGTAGTTTGTGTGGCTTCATTTTCGGACTTGGTGGAGAAAGGATAGGATCGGCAAGACGGTGGTGCCCAACTGCTCGGGTCAATCCGAATAGGGTAGACTCAATTGCTCAGAACTAGTTATGGTTTAGATGACTTAGCAGGGGTCAATGGTGACCATATTATAGAGATACCTATAAGGGTCGAGGTGATGGATTCGACATAGCACTCAGGTTCTAGGATGGTTTAGGGCCTCTTTACCGGGGTTTACTTGGGTCCATAGGAAAGAGAGATGGGGCTCTGGGGTCCGTAGATCCACTAGAGGGAGAAAGAGGGAAAAGAGAGAGAAAGAAGAGGGAAAAGAGAGAGAAATAAGAGAGAGGAGGGAGAAAAGGAAGGGAAGGCTAGGGTTGTTGGAGGCAGTAAAAAAATAATGATGATGATCGGCTGGCAAGAAAACATAGGAAAAAGGACTAAAAAAATAGAGGAACATAAATTTGTCTTCGTTTTTGATAGTTAGCCATTCACTGACGGCTATAGCTTCATCATGGAGGGTCATAGGGAGGCCAAGGAGTTTGGCCACAGGGCTAGGGTTGCTAGAGGCAAATCCGATCTAGAGTTCATGGTTGACAGTTGGAGACAGTGAAGAAATAACAACAATAATCAGTTGGCGAGAAAATAGAGGAAAAAAGCAATGCATCGGCAGTTCACCAATGGCTATGACTTCATCATGGAGGGTCATAGAGATGCCAAGGAGTTTGGCCACGGGGCTAGGGTTGCTGGAGGCAGGTCCAAGCTATAGGTCATGGTCGTCGGTTGGAGGCAATGAAAAAATAACGACGATGATTGGCTGGCGAGAAAACAAAGGAAAGCATGACTGAAAAAATAGAAGAACATGGACTTTTCTTCATTTTTGATAGTTGGCCATTTATCGGCAGTTATGGCTTTGCTGTGGAGGGTCATAGGGAGGCCAAAGAGTTTGGCCTTGGATTCGGTGTCAAGGGGCAGTGGCGCCAGTTGTCGGAACCCTAGGATGGCCATGAAATTGCATAAAGCTGAACTTTTTTATGCACTATTAGTCTTAAGAATTAATAGGAGAAAAGAAAAAAAAAAAGCATACCCTTGTCCTAGCTTCACATTGCAGTTTCTCTGCCTCCAAGGCCTAGTGCTTCTCTTCTAATTTAGAGTAAGACTAAATAAAAGAAGAAAGGCAATATTAACATTCTCTTTGAGGATTTAGAGAAAATCAGAATGTTCAAAGTGCATGAAAAAACTGTACTTCTTTTTATTTTTCTGTGCGCTCACTGCATCTGAAAATAGGGCAGTTGGCACCGTTGTCCTAGCTTCCGAAATTCCTACAGATGCTGCAGTTTTGTTCATAGTTTAGCAAAAGTTGATACCATCCCATGTAAGATAGAATAACATTTCTAGAAGCCCCACAGAAGTATAAAAAGGATATGAAGAAGCCACAAAGCTAGAATCCTCTTCATTTGTGTATATTGTATTATCAGAATGGATAGGCTTACTTGATGTGAGAGGTGTTTCCTTATAAAGCAATGCAAAAGTACAACTATCATAATGAATATACCACAGCTACGGAACAATTTTTGGTAGTTGGCCATTCATAGGCAGCTATGGCTTCACCATGGACGGTCGTAGGGAGACCAAGGAGTTTGGCCACGGGTCTAGTGTCAAAAGGCATTTGTGTCGATTGTCGAAAAAAGAAAAAAAAAGAATAAAAAAAAGGAAAGTAGGCAAAGGGCTTTCTTGATTGATTTCTTGCCAATTTGTTAGACCTTGAAATTTGACAAAGTTGATAGCCTCGATTCTCCAGTGGGCATAGTGTTGGGGAACGGCAAACTCAGAGAGAGAAAAGAGGGAGAAAGAGAGAGGATGAGGGACGTTGCTCGGTGGTGGAGTGTCATGGAGGAGAGGGGTTTCTATTTATAGAGGAGACTTAGGGTTCCAGTAGCCTAGGTCTCGGAATTCTTCTTGGAGTCTTGGGCTTCGGAAAAAAAGCAAACTCCCATCAGGAGTCTGGTCGGCCATTGATGGTTCTAGTAAGTTTGGCCAAACCGGGCCATTTCATCTATAATATTATAAATATAGCATTCATCAGTCTCATATAAAATCGATCAAATGAGATTGACAATCATTTAAGATATTACAAGAGCTGAGGAAGATCAAGAGGTTGGATATGGGATTTATCATCATTTAATAGGTGGCTTTGCTATATGCACTTAGCAATATCATATGCAGCCCCTATGTACTTTTGGCAATGTTATATACAACCCCCGGCGAAAAAGACCAACTTTTATATTATATCATATAAATGTCTTGGCCAATGGGGGCACTTTAATATAGAAGTTTGTCTTGACAACAAAATCTACTTGGAAATCTTATCCAAAGACTGTAGAATGAAATATTGTCAGATATTAAATCAGTAAGATCTATAGGTTAATCCTAATTTGTTGATTCGATACATTGTGTTATAGAAGAAGGAAGAGCAGGGGGGGGGGGGGGGGAGGAGAGAGTATAGAAATGGTCCTTGAGGAAAAGTTCCTCATCAGCACATTACTTGTCAGAGTTCCATTCCAACGGCTTCTGTTTTTGTGAAGAAAAAATACAGAGCTATCTGGATGTAAACTAGCAATAACTGCATTCTGGTTAAACAAATTCTAATGCTGCTAGGACTACGCATTTCCCTAGGATGTGAAACATATAACATAATTTTGGAAGAAAATTATAAGTGTGAGAGACGGAATTACTCGGCCCAAGTTTACACTGGATATCTTCTTCCTTTCCAGCTTGAGAGTCGATATGAGCAGTATTTCAGCCGCATGGACCAAGTGGTGTCATCATTTGAGGTCGTAGCAGGCTCAGGAGCTGCTGCATCCTACACTGCCCTCACAATCCAAGCAATGTCTCGACACTTCTCCCACCTCAGGGATTCGATAGTCGCTCAAATACATGCTTCAAGGGAATCTCAGTTTGAAGACATACCAATTTCGCGACATAAATTTTCCGAAGAGAGCACTGGACAAAAGGGAGAGACTCTACGGCACCTAGGAATGATCCAAATCCGACAAGTTTGGAGACCACTAAGAGGATTACCAGAAAACTCAGTTGCAGTCCTTCGAGCTTGGCTTTTCGAACATTTTCTTCACCCGTAAGTTTTCATCCATGCAATGCTTTCTCGAAGGAAATTTTAACCATGCAGTGCTATCTTTCTATCTTTTGATCCCGTTGTTTTCCAACAGCTACCCAGATGACAGTGAGAAGCTTATGCTGGCTTCAAAGACGGGCTTAACCAGAAACCAAGTAATATGCGACTGCAAATCTGTTCCTAGACACTGTTCTTGTAGATTTCTCTTAATTGTCGGACTAAACTTAACTGCCATTTGATGCCAGATTTCAAACTGGTTCATAAATGCGCGTGTCCGTCTGTGGAAGCCAATGATTGAAGAGATGTACAGAGAGGAGTTTGCAGAGGAATCTGGGAGTTCAAACCCATCTTCTTAAAATATGACCATAGTAAGGTTAACTTGGATTGTTGTAAGATATGATATGATATGATTTGATTAATGTTTTCTGCGTATGTTCCTATCTCTGCTGGTCCTTCTTGGAATTTGTGACACTTCTAATTTTATAGAAGCTAAGGTTATGTAGAGAGAAATCAAGCTGCTTGTTGTAGCAGTGAATTACGATGAGTCTCAATGTCTCTTAACTGTGCATGCACACATTATTTCACGACAACTTGGGTGGATATCACCAACCTGAGAAAGTATAAAAGCATTCTTATATAGGGCATACATCTCGTGCACCTTACAACACAATTTGATCCAATCTTCCTCAACAGTTCGCCCATCCCATGACCCCAAGCTCAGGTTGCAGGCCCACGCCAAAATCTCGGCAATCAATGATTCCAGGATCTTTATATATTAAGATAGATATTATATTATTGGCATACTAACAGTGTGGGATTAAATTCTGAACCGTGGTCCGATGAATTAGATTTCTGTTAAAGTTCCTTGAATCAGATGGCATTCATATGACAACACCAATCTGGTCCACTCTTCATGAATCATGTTGTCGATTCAATCCATACTCAACTGTGACACTTTTCTGAGTTGGATGGCTCATAGAGGCACAAAGAAAGAAAAAAATGCTTTAGAGAACAGGATTTTATTTTTCTTATCCTATGGTATTAGAATTCTCAAAATTCGTCTAAGAAGAACAATTGGCCCTAAATGTCCAGCTACAAAGATCAGTTTGGCAGTAAAATAGAGGTCTAATGAGGAAAAGCTCCCTCATTAAGTACTGGAGAATATCCAGAGCCATCTAACCATGCATGCTGTAAGCTGTATTTAGCTTAGCACGATGGCCACCAAATCTTCTCGCTTAGCCCTTTCGCCTCTTAGGCACCTACCTGATGGGTATTCATCTTGTTGCAGCTGTGAGCAAACAAGTTTCTTCACAAGAGGGCAAGCATGTTGTAGAAGCCCAAATAAAGTTGTGATCCATAAAGTTTTGGGCTATGGTCCATCTCAGTATTTTTCGGATATATATATATATATATATATATATATATATATATATATATATATATATATATATATATATATATATATATATATATATATATATATATATATATATATATATGGGAATGTGGTATGAAGGTGTAGGGCCTGGTTCTTGGTTATTTGGGTACCTAAATGGGAGAGCTCAACAACTGTTTTATTTATTTTGGCCCGGTCCCTTCTCCCATTCAAAACCCTACTCTGACTCAATACTATATATATAAGTTAGAGGGTTATCTGCCCCATTGAATGACATCATAAGATAAAGGAGAGGGAGAGGAAGAGCTGATCTTAGAGTTTCTCCTATACGTGAGGACTGCTATTAAAAAAAAACTGCATCGGAATGGCTGGACTAAATGGTATGTGATTAAATTTATTTTATTATGGTGTTTTAATTCCTAGCATAAGGATCCAGCAATTCTAATATCATATTCATGTGTAACTGGGCTTGATGATCATTTGGGCTTGGAACTTGATCATCTGACAACCGATAGAGCTTTTCCTATTTCTTCTGAAGCCACTGCTTTGATTATTATCAGTTTTATTACTTTTCTGCGAATCTTTCAGGAAGCTGATACCAGTCCAGGTGTTAGCAATGATCTGTTTAGAAGTCCCAAGTTTACTCATGGCTTCAGAAGTTATTGGAAATGTCTGTCATCACCCTTGTCCATTATTGTTCCAGCACATTACCTAATCATACTAATTTCACTCATGCCTTCTGGTGATGGAAGAGAAATGCAGAAAAAGGTACCATTTTGAACTATGAACACAGTCCAACCCTTGGAATCTGGGTCTCTAGTGAGACTGAATTCCATCTTGTCTCCGGTTATGTGAAATGAGTAATGATATAGGACTCCCCAAAAACAATTCTCTTGCCGTGTTCAGCTCTCCACAATACTCCTGGAAGGATATTCCGAAAAGTAAATTATCCTTATTATTTTAATCCAAAAAAGGACCTTGGCAATCGAACAATCACCTCATTTTAATTAAATAGTTTCAAAAATGCTTTTTTTTTTGTGGTAAAAGCGGCTACTCATTTATATAAGTCTAACCTGATCTAGTTAATGGGAAAGTAAAGACAACAAAGCAAAAGGAACATCTGCTTCGGACGTCCACAAAAAATCTCCGGAGTGCTGGGCGACATAGGAGGCGACCCAGTCTGCAGTCCTGTTCGCCTCTCTAAACACATGAACTGCTTGAAAGCCGCCCATAGACTGAGCCATCCTCCGTGTCTCTCGGATAAGGGGGTGACCATCACCATACCTGTCCACCCCCCGGATCCAGTCAATCACCACCGCTGAGTCCCCCTCAAGGTGCACCCGCTCCACACCAAGTACCTGCCTGGCATAGGATAACCCCTCCCAGGCAGCCCGCAGCTCTGCCCCAACAACAGTGAGCCCAGGTGTCCGGCGCCCACCTGCAGCAAGCATCCTACCACAGTGGTCTCTGATCACAAAGCTAACCCCTCCAGTCACGCCATCCGCTGACCCGCTGCCGTCGAAATTTACTTTGAGATAGCCAGGGATGGGGGTACCCAAGAAACAAGGACAAAACGGAGCACTGAAACAGCGTGAGTACCCCAAGTGTCCCTAGCCATCCCAGAAAAAATCACAATGGTAGCCGCAATAACCTCCCTCGCGTGACGCACCGCTCTGTTCACCACCATCTACGGAGGCGACCGCCTCCCCTCAAATATACCAGCATTCCTGTCCAGCCATATATGGTAGGACAGATACGCCCTAAGAATCCCATCCTCAACAGATTCTAGGACTCCTCATGGAGTCTCTCAGTAACTGCATCAGGTCCTGTGCTGAACCCACCGAGTCTAGTAGTGGGGCCGATGACCTCCGCCATATCTCACAGGCCTTGGGGCACTGCAGAAGAACATGCTCGATGTTCTCCTCAATATCACCACATGCCTCACAATAATGAGGGACCCGCATACCGCGCCGAACTAGCAAACTCCTGGTCGGAAGGCATCCCCAAGCCACCTTCTAGATGAAAGTGCCACTTGGGGATGAATCCGTAGCCTCCATATCCAGCCACCCGCAATCTGTCGGCCTGACTCCCTGCTGAACAGGGCGTGAAGATCTCTAGCCCGCACTCGCGACCGTCCCGTCGCCCTCCAATCTAACCTGTCAGACTCCCCCCCACCGTGGGGACTGGCAGAGACAAGACCAACTCCGCCAAGTGCTCCCCAAATGCCTCCCGAATCAACCCCACCCTCCAGCAGCCCCCCTCTGAGTCCAGTAGATCCCTGACCCTACACCCTGATAATCTCGCTGAGTCCACCAAGGTCGGCATGCGACAGATCGGCCACTCGGTCACCCAGCTGTCCTCCATCACATCAATAGAACGACCATCCCCAATGGCCCATCTAATCTCCGGGAGCAACACCATAGCCCTAACACACATCTCCCTCCAGACCGGGGAAAGATGAAGCCCAGCTCGCATCCCAAGTCCCAGCTCTCCATACTTGGCCCTCATCAAAGAGGACCACATACTCTCGGGCTCAAGCACAAATCTAGCTGCATGCCTCGCCGCAAGTGCCTCCCGCCTTGCCACCAAAGACTGCACCCTCAGACCTCCCGCGCTGATCGGCTGACAAACAACCTCCCACGCCAACAAATGGATACCGCCTCTACCACTGCTCCTCCCCCAGATAAACTCTCTGAAAAGCTGCTCAAGGGACCTCAGAACTGCCACCGGGATCACGGCATGGGACATTAGATAGATGGGGACTGATGTAAGAACTGAGCGAACCAGGGTAATCCTACCCATCATGGAAAGTGAATGTATCTGCCACCCCTCTAACCTGCATCTGATGCTGAGCTCAAGAGAGGTACAGTCCCTAGTCCTCAATCGTCGGCCATAGAGTGGGATCCCTAAGTATGTCATCGTACCCACCCGCTCACCCACCCCCAGGATCTCCAATATGGAGTGCTTCATCGCCACTCTAGTCTTCGGGCTAAACATAATAAACGATTTGGTCAAGTTGACCCGCTGACCCGACACAGCACAATAATCCCGAAGGACCTGACCTATCACTTGGGCCCCCTGCCTAGACGACTTGGCTAAAAGCAAGCAGTCATCAGCGAAGAGCAGGTGAGAAATCGTAGGGGCCCCCGCCACCAATCTGTAAGCCTCCAACTCCTGACTGGCTACTGCCTGCCGAAGAGATCTAGACAGTGCATCCGCACAAATAATGAACAGTAGTGGAGAAAGTGGGCATCCCTGGCGCAACCCACCTGACGACTTAAAAAAAGGGGACGGCATGCCATTCATCAGAATAGCAAAAGGAGCACTAATGCAGCCTATGACCCACCTGATTCATATCTCATGAAACCCATATCCCTGCAAAGACTGCTGCACAAAGTCCCACCTCATCCTGTCATAGGCCCTCTCCATGTCAAGCTTGATTTCCATCAAGCTTCTCCTCATCGGAGCCCTCCCGAGGTCAAACATAAACTTCTGGGCAATGAGTACCTTGTCAGATATACTCCGCCCCTCCAAGAAAGCCCCCTGCTTTGGGCTGA
Source organism: Phoenix dactylifera (assembly GCF_051530095.1). Classification (NCBI taxonomy): domain Eukaryota; kingdom Viridiplantae; phylum Streptophyta; class Magnoliopsida; order Arecales; family Arecaceae; genus Phoenix; species Phoenix dactylifera. Next base: position 11,178,737 of record NC_143190.1, on the reverse strand, counting down.
TGAGCCTAGGAAGAACATTCCTCAACCTGACAGCAAGAATCTTAGTCGTAACCTTGTACAGAGTCGTAGAAAGGCTAATCGGACGAAAATGACTCGGCTCCGAAGCGTCCAGCCGCTTCGGTATCAAGGTGATGAAAGTCTGCTGCCACTCAGCCGCCATCACTGCTGAGCTGAAAAACTGTTGTATGGTCTCCGTCACATCACGTCCAACTATCATCCAATATCTCTGAAAGAACACCGGTGGAAATTCATCCGGCCCCAGGGCCTTGTCCCCCCCGAGGGACCACACCGCCTCCCTAATCTCTCTCTCCGAAACCAGCCTGATCAAAGCTGAAGTCTCCTCCTCTGTAACCCCGACCACTGACGGCGGAATATCTGCTAGACTCCCACCTGACGACTGCTCTGTCCACCTGGCCCTAAAGAAACTCACCAAAATCCTCTGGATCATATCCGGATCCTCCGACTGCTGCCCGTCCTCACCTCTGATAACTCCGATCCGGTTCTGATGCCTCCTAATCACTGTCGCCTGGTGAAAAAATCTGGTATTTCTATCCCCCTCCATGATCTATTGTACCCTCGTCTTCTATCTCCAGAATATCTCCTGATGTCTGAGAAGGGCATCATGCAGTGCCAATAATGATCTGAGCTCCCCTACCTCCTCATCCAAAGCCCCCCTCCTCGAACCTCCCGAGCCTGTAATCTAGCAATGGCCACCTCTGACTCCTCAATCCTACTAAAAATGTTCCTCACTTCCTCTCGGTTCCACCTCCTCAGCCGCCTCCTCGTCAACTCCAGTTTGCGGGAAACCCGATATATGGGATCACCCCTAACTGGGATGCTCCATGCCTCCCTCACCATCTCCCATGATCGCGGATAACACAGTCACAGCTTCTCGAATCTAAAGAAGGGGGTGCACTGGGGTGTATGCATCTGTACACACCAATAAAGGGCAGTGATCGGACGCAATCCTGGGCAAATGACTCACTCGATGATCCGGAAATCTCTAGACCCACCCAACTATCACACAGGCTCCGTCCAGTCTCTTCCAAACTCTAGCCTGACCCTGCTGATTGTTGCACCATGTAAATCTAGGGCCCGAAAATTCCAGATCTATCAGTCCATTAGCAGTCAGAAAATCCTAAAACTCCTTCACCTTCCTCTCATAAGAGAAAGGCTTACCCCCCATCTTCTCCTGAGGATCAACAATACAATTGAAGTCACCAGCCATCATCATAGGGAAACCCTGACAAATCAACTACGATGCTTTCTCCCATAGTCTCTTTCTCTTCCTGAAATCAGTGCTAGCATACACCGCTGCAAGGACTCAAGGGGCGCTAGTACCCTCCGAGATCACCATGATCACCTCTTGGTCACAAACATGAAAGATGTCCCATCTGCAAGATCCCTGCTTTCAAGTGACAATAATGCCACCTGACAGCCCTCGAGACTCCATTGCATAGAATCCCCACAATCTGGAATCGCTCTCCTAGCCTTTTGTAGGCTCCTCCCGTACAGGCGGGTCTCAAACAACACACATATGTCTGGACTATGCTGCTTCACAATCCGGCGAAAAGCCGAGGCAAAGGAAAGCTTCTCCGCACCACGGCAATTCCATAGGAGAACTTTTATTGATTACCCATGGAAGTATCACAACCCATTACCCCGGGGTTGCAATCATGAAACACCGCCTCATCCGTTTCCCCGCCACTAGCCAAGTCTCCTGGGCTCACCATCTTCGCTACTGCCTTCAATTGGCTCAGAATCAGGTGATGATCATCTCCACATTCAGACTGTGCCACATGGCTAGAGCTAGAGGGCTTCACATGATCATTTGCACCTCCTACCACAGTCTCCCTTTGCCCACTGCCAGCCTCCAAACCGAAGCCCCAGGCCTTCTTAGCACACCTGGCTTGCTCCTCTGAACTCTCCCCCAGCAAAGGTCTATCACTGTTCAATCGTGCCATATGCCACGGTTGTATCATAGCTCGTGCCTTGGGGTAGCCGAGAGAATCATCCCCCACTTTGCTTGTCCTGGAACCAGTGGCCGCCTCCTCTCCAGCGGGCCCTTCCTTTGCCCCCTCCTTGCCGGTCAGTCTGGCCATCGACGTCTCCCCCAAAACGGAGAGATTTGCCACCGCGGAGAGGGCTCTATCCAGTTGCTTCCCCGAGGCTGCCGCACCCCCGCATCGAAAGGGGCCTCCGACGACCCAAGACTCCTGCACCGCCCGAGCCCCCCCCCCCCCCCCCCCCCCCCCCCCGCTTCAGCTCCCTGGAAGAGTTGACTCGGTCCGACCTTGCTCACGCCCACACCGGCTGCCAAGACGTCCTTCTCCGGTGTCCTCCGTCGAGCGACCTTGGTAGGCTTTTGTCACCCCTCGGAGTCGATCGGGAAGCCTCAGCTTCCGTTCTGTGCTCGGATGATTTCTTGCCGGAGCGAGGAGAAATTGGCACCGAGTTTAGCCTTGCCCCGGACTCGATTTTCTCCTTCCCCCAAGTCTGTATCTTGGCTGCCCGTAGACTTCGAGAGTTATTTGTGACCATCCACGGTCCAAACGCCGGCATCTTCTCTGGAGCATCACCTTCCCTGTGCACCTGGTTTCAGAAATGCTTTGCGGCACCTGTTATGCACCCAAGAGGATTTCATTACACATGCTGATTTGGCTATTTCGAAATCAACCAATATTCTGCCATATATGACAACAAATCTAGCAAGTTGCCCATCTTTCTTGCCGCATGACAAGAGAACTGTTTGTGTAGGAAATGTTATCGTAAGACTCGGGCCAATTGGGCCGGGAACAAAGTCGGCAGGCCCACTGGAGAAGTTGCGGCGGCAGTTGCAACCGCCTAACGGACGGCCGGTACGGCCATTCCGGCCATTCGGCCGCCCCCATTCATTCCGGAGGGGGTTATAAAACCCCCCGACTCCACCGAGCTTCCACAACCTCTTCCTCCGCCTGCTTCCTTCTTCCTCTTCTCCTCTCCCTTTCCTTTCTTCTTTACCTCTTCTCTCTCTTTGCTTCGGTAGAGCTCACGGCTGCTCGAATTTGTGCCCGCCGAAAATCGGGGCCGTCGGACGCCACCGGAGCCAAGGTAATGCTTTGGACTGCCTTTTTGTTCCTTCTTTTTCTTCCCACGACTGGGATTCATGGCCGCCGTCCGAAAAATCGGCCGAAAATCGACCGGCAAAGAGGACCGTGTTTTTACCCCTGTTTCGGCCGATCTTTTTATCCCCTTTCCGGCCACTGGCGCTGCCGCCTCTTGGAGCCAGACCTCCGACAGAGACCATGGCCTCCCTGCTCTCCTCCACGACAGAGCCATGGCCGGAAGCCAAGGAGAGGTCCATTCTCCTGTTTTCGGGCCTTTTCCTTGGATTTCCTCGCCGACCGGCCACCGCCGTCGGCCGTCACCACCGCCACCACCACCTGGCCGGACAGTTGCAGCCACCGCCATCAGCCACCCCTCTTTTCCTTGCTGTTGCTAGGGGAGAAGAAAGAACAAAAGAAGAAAAGAAGAAGGAAGAAAAAGAAGAAAATAGGAGAGAGAGAAAGAGAGCCATTCCTCTCTCGTTTTCTCTCTCTTCTCTCATTTCGTCTCTCTTCTCTGCTTCCTCTCTTCCCTCTCCTTTCTCTACTCTCTCTTTCTACTTCATACTCTCCTCTCTTCACTTTCTCTCTCTATTTTATCTCTCTAGAATGTCAAGAAAACTATTATCGGGTTCTATCAATATGATCTACAAACACGAGCCAATATAGCTAAATATCATAAAAATAATTTATTTATTTATTTACAAAATGAACTTGAAGTTATATTTATAAAATATGAATGATTTATGTATATACCATTAGTTTTATGACTTGTTTTATTATACCGTATTATGAAATATTTATTTTGAAATATCTATTATTTTTTTTAAATGATGCATTGGAATGAAAAAATTATGCTTGATCTGGTAAGGTAGTAAAAGATTTACTTACTAAGTTGTATCGCTCATATATTCATTGATGCATTTTTCTCCCCAGACAAATAAGATCAGTAGGATCGAAGGTTGGTCCAGGCTTAAAGTTCGCACTAGCAAGTTTGGCAATATGTAGAAGAGTTTTAGTAATATATAACTAATGATGGGCTTGGCATTGATGTTGGATTTTAGATGCTCTGTACTTCCTTCTCTTTGGTTTGCAATGAAAGTTGGACAGATACTATTTTTTTATGATTTGTTATTGTGGGTTTCATGTTATTGTGGACACTAATTACCTACGATAGCATGGCTATGTCATGCTCTGGATCTAAGGCACTACAAATCATGCTCCGGATTCGGGGCACGACAAATAATGAACGGAAGGAGTATGTGAGGACCCGCGCAGGCGTGTGTTTAGTTCGCTGGATAGATCTTGGGTACTTATATAAAATCAAAGAACTCAAATAATACCTTTCGACTAGCCATTTTGGGTGAGGTCGTGGGTTGTTACAAATGGTATTAAAGTAAGCCCAACCCATAGCCTATGTAAACTAGGGATAATGCAGCACAAATTCATTGGAGTTGACCATAGGCCGATCGTGTTGTGTGATTAGATTTGAACCTTTAGTTTGACGAGGACGTCAGGGCTTGAATAGAGGAAGTATGTGAGGACTCATATGGGCATATGTTTGGTTCCACATCAGTTATTCGTTGGATAGATCTTGGATACTTATACAAGATCAAGAAACTTAAAAAATATCTTCCGGCTAACCATTTTAGTGAGGTCCTGAGTTGTTACAGTTGTAGCATAAGATTTTCAAAACTTGACATACATCTTAGCAACTCGGACAAAGATGAAGCAAGAACTCAGTTTTTCTTGGCTGGTAGAGGAAGTGGCGAAAGCTTCAAAAAGCCTAAAACTTTGGATATATCGGAATCTTGGTTCAATATGATAAATCCGAGATCACCGACCATGCTTTAGCATTGACTTCAAGCTTTCCTAGATAAGCAACCTATTTAAAGAGGTAAAAGAATGATTCAAAAGTAATGGCCATTGAATATTGTAATCGGTCGACATCTTGATATTTATTGGTTAATAACATCAGAGATAAAAGGGTCGAGATTTTTATGCATATCATATTGGATGATATCTTAGTATTTATTGCCTCATGTCATCGGAGCTAATAGAACTGATATTTATTGGATACAAAACGAGATCCCAGCGGAGACGTTGCCCAAGAAGAAAACCTTTCCATACCATTACTCAAATAGTTTCATTCCTGCTGCCAATCTAATATCCTCGTATTCCAGATTTGCAGCTTTTTTTTTCCTTTCCCCAAATGTTTTTTAAGTCTTGATGATTAATTACAGTTATAATCCATTATCCCTTAAATCTCCGGCACATCCCCATCTGATTCCGACTGTATTATTTTCCAATTTCTGTGTCATCATATCAAAATTTGCTCAAGGTACAACTGCCTTTGATTTAAGATATACCGTACCGATCCAAACCAAAAAACACGAGACATACTGTACTTTAGCAATACCTAATACAGATGGTATACCAAAACTTGGTATACTAAAAAAAATCATAAAATACTGTATGAATACTATGTTGGCGTGGCATCAATACAAAATTCAATATCTAGACGGTAAACCTTGATTCAACTTAAAAAACTAAAAATATGATAGATTAGTCGTCAGGCCTTTCCCTACGTTTACAGATCAGGTGTGTGAAAAAAGAGTAGGCCTTGTGACGAGTTCCCACTTTTGACAGCACTCCCGTGAGCGAGAAGCTTCTGCCCGATTATGAAATTTAAAAATATAAAAAACATGGATGATATTTATTTCTGGGCAAGGGAACTTAGAAGGCCAGGGATCACAATTAAACACTAGCTTCACTTAGCAGATCCAGATCACCTATACCATTCTACCTTGATTATGCCATCAACACAAGCTTACACCTGCTTCTGATTATCTCCAGCACAATCATCAGACTTGTAATGATGATTGCATACCTTTAAATTTCTTCAACTTCTAAATATCTTCTTCTGTCTGGTTCTGGAAAATCAGTTCCACTGCCGAAGCTTGATTCCTGCCACCACTTTCTCCATGACAGAATCGTGGGAAAATAATTGAAAAATGAAGTTGTCAATTCGGGATCCCTTGAAAAATGATGCCAATTTGCGAGTCAATCAGGTTTAAAACTAGAAAACTTCACGAAAATTCTCAAGAAAAGTTTTTAAGTTCTGAATTTACCAAGTGAGCTCAAGAGCACATCAGACGATGTCTTACAGGAATGTTAATTTCATGGTAAACACGCACACATACAGAGGGAGGGACGGATCTCAATAAGGACTACATACCTCACTAAAATTATGAACAACTTAGCATCAGTTGCCAAGTAATCCACACATACATATCAATGGATAAGTGTTTCCACAAGGATCAACTTTCAGACAACAGAATTGTTGATCATTAGTATTTACAAAATTTTTCCTCTAAAGTATCACTTGAACATAATGTAGTGGAGCAACACCAAGAAGAGTTGCACACTGGTTTGTCTCTGTAGCACTCCAACAGCCTGAAGAAGGAAAAACACTGTTATATTCAAGGCCATGGAAATTATACATTGTAAGAAGATTAACATTACGAAAAATAAAGTTTAAAGGGAGAGGAATGTACTGAAACCAGTCATATGTATCCGCTCATCTAAAGAAATTCAAGCCCTAACATAAATCCTGTGCATCAGTCAAATGATCACCTGTATACAAGGATTATCTATTAAAAAAAAAAATCATACCCCCATGCACAATAACTGAGAAGATAAGACAAGCATGTGCATGGTAAGAAACTAACCTTCTGTACAAGACCTTGACATCTTCACCCAAAATGGAGCTCTCTAAGAACATATCTTGACAGCTAGCAATATCAATTTCATCCAACTCAAAGTCCCGATGGTCACAATATTCACTCCACTCAAACCACATCTTTGATATTAACTCCTTCCTGAATGAAGTTTTATGATCCTCCTCTTCCGGCGAATCAGCAGCAACCAACCTATAAGTATACACTTTCTTCTCTTGGCCAGGTCGAAAGACACGCCCAATTGCTTGGCGAGTAACTGATGGGTTCAAGTGAACATCTAAGATCACAACACGTGATGCACCCACAAGAGAGATGCCCTCCCCACAAGCCTTGATTGAACCAAGGAAAACCTTGGCATCAGGGGAATTGTTAAATTGCTCCATTGACAACTCCCTCTGCTCAGGACTTGAATCACCAGTGATCATAAAAATTTCCTTTCCTGAATGCCAACCCTTCATTTTGACCAACAATCTTTCCAAGAATTTTAAAGGCAGAATGTATTGACTAAAAGCCAGGACCTTCTCTCCAACAGACTCGGAAAGAGACAAGATATTAAGGAAGAATTTAGTTTTTACCCCATCTCTCACATTTACCGAGTCTAACAAACCATCAATCTTCTCATCATTGCAGTAGACCCTATCCCCAGCAGTGCTTTCCGAGATATCCAATAGGTGAGGGTGGATATAGACAGCACTGCCTACAGAGCATTTTTTGAACTTCTCAAACTTCTCTAACGTTTGAACAATTGTTTTTTGCCTAGCACTGAGTTTCAAAAGCACAGTAAAGTCAACAACGCCAGGCAGTTCATCCAAGAAATCACCTTTATAATAATGAAGAACATCCTTGGTCATTTCCCTAAGATCTTGTATCACTCTAACTTTCCTCTTAAAATTGTCATCATTTTGGAGAGTCTCCTCAACTAAATCATAAAACCTTTCCTTGGAACTTTTAGAGAGCCTCTTACAGGAAATGTTTACCCTGCTCAGGATCCGATTGACAGCATCACGAGAAGTATCCAATCGCAGAAACTTTGGACGCACGAGGTTCAAAATAGTAAATACCTCCCTAACATGATTTTGGAATAGGGTTCCAGAGAGTACCACTTTGCGATGAGTCTGCACTTTTGCTAGTGAATCTAGTACATATGTGTTCTCATTTCTTGGAGTGTGACCTTCATCCAGTATGAGAAGGGTTGGGACCTTCAGCAATGACTCCCGACATGCAGATGCTATCTTGCTAGTGTCGTTGTCACAGATGATATTCGTAAACTGCTTATAGCCCAGAAAGAGGATGCTGTTGTTTTCTTGCCAAGAATGCAAAATCTCTAACTGCTGTGATCTGTTATCAGCCTTGGAGGAATAGAAATCATAAAGAGGTATGTCCTCAACTTGCCATCGCTGAAATTCTTTCTTCCATATAGGCAGAATTCCCTTGGGAAGCACAACCAAGGGCCTGGCAAATGGATACTTGGCCAAAAAGCTCTGGACAAAACTAATGAGCATAAAAGTTTTACCAGATCCTGGGGCGTGAGCCAGAATGCAACCCCCCGGTTTATCATTTACTAAATTTCTAACCAAGAAATTAAAGCCTTCTAACTGATGTGGCTTCATTTGCTTCAAATGCCTTGGATGGATAGAAACGTCAGCTGCTATAAAATGTTCCAAAAATTTAGGTCCGGAATATTGTAATGTTTCATCTACATCATTGGTGTTTCTTGATCTGGACATGAGAGTCCTTGCTGCCCGTGGGGCCTGAAAATACAAATAAAACCGAATGGCTTATGAAAGAACACCTTAAAAATTAAGCAATAGGAAAAAGACAACATAGACTTATTCTGAAATAACTTTTTCAGTGGTCAAGAATATATACTGGTGAACACAATATATGAACCAAATAAGATCAGATGCTGAAACAAGCAAACGTAATATAATAAAGAAGCAACCTATAAATGGGAAGGTAAATACTAAACATGAGGTCAAGGAGTCACATACATGGTGCAATTGATAATGAAAAACAACAGGAGATTCCAAGAAATGGCATCAAATAAACAATAATGGTATCAACAACTGCCACTCACACCTCTCCCTTTACATGCTCAAAGATGTAAATAATCAGGCTATACTACGTCTACTTGCCTGACTTTGACTAAACCTATCAATTATCATCAGTCAGATCTTGGTTCTCCAAGTGAAGACCTGACCTGCTGGACTTTGTAGGCCCATCTTCCAAATTACAAGAATGAGCAGTTTGGTTCCACAACCCAACAACAGCAAAAAATTTGTTCATGCATGGATCAAAGTGGAGGACGATCAGATTAGAACCTCCTACACTCCTTAACAAGGAACAATTGTACTCCTTACAGTTTTTTCCCTCTACTTTCATTTTTTTTTACCTTTGCCTGCTTGTATGGAGCAAACTCTAAAGCTTCATTCGCATCATCATTTTCTTATTATTTTTGTCTAAGATTAACATCTTTTTTCATTTTTTTTTCATGTATAGTAGAAAAGAAATCCAATTAAAATACAATAGCATAAGCAAAAAAATCTTTTAGAAATTTCATTGTGACCAAAATATTTTGGACTTGCAAGTAATTGCGAGCAACAGTGCACTTACTCTATGAGAGGTCCAAGTAACAGTAGAACTAAGGATGTTCTGATGTCAATGAACAAGATAAATTTCCATATAAACATAAACCAAAATATTGACATGTACGGAGTAACTGTAAAATGCATGCAGAAAAACAGAGCAGTTCAGTACCTTTGCCCATTGGTATTCAAATATTGTGTCTATACTTCTTTGAATAACTCCACAGATACGACAAACAATGCCTAGATCATCCTGAAGTACGGGGGAGTGCTTGCATTCTTCTTCTTCTTCTTCTTGTACAGCAGCTGGTTCATCATATTTAGGACTCTGGATTTGGCAAAAAAATGGCATCATTGGATTTTTTTTTTATTTAAAGTGGAAGTGAAAAAAATCATATATTGATGGAAATTACACAAAGCCCAAAAATATAGATACTAAAAATATGTTCGTATTGAACTCATGATTCTGCAAATTTTATGATTCATTTAAATAATATATATATATATATATATATATATATATATATATATATAGAGAGAGAGAGAGAGAGAGAGAGAGAGAAAGAGTTGGATTTGGTTACACTCGAGTGGATCAGATGGTATAGATCCCATTTGGATGATCCAAGCAGTTGAATGCGATCTACTATCTTGCTGCTTATACACCAAAAATCTAATGATTTGGAGACCCTAACACATCAAGTGGTCAAAAATTGGACAATTCAAATAACACAAAACAATACAAGTTTTTTTGACCATTTGATGCACAGGCTAGAGGCCTCTAAATTGCATGCTTTTGATGTGCAAGCAATTCAAAGGTAGTAGATTATATCTAATGACTTAGATCGTCGATGCGGGACCCCGATCATTCAAATTAAACTTGATTGAAACTGAGTGGAGATCCATTTGAGTGCAGCCAAGTTTATGCCTCTCTCTCCGTTTGTGTGTTGTATATATATATATATTTCAAGGACCCTACAATTTTCAGGATCTAGGATGAAATTACCAGCAATAGGGTAGCATTCAACATATATTTGAGCCCTTAGAAACATCAAATCAACAAGTTATGACCTTGGGTCCCTATTTTTTGCGTCACGGTTGAATCAACCAATATTGCATAATGTATATTCTATGCTTAAAACTTCTAAGTCTTAGGCCTTCTAAGTTATAGTTAACATACCCAGATTACCATCCAATGGTTCACAGCCATAGTGCAGGGATGGTGCTTTCCCATAGAGTCGCAACCAAATAATGCGGAGATTGGGACAGTCCAAAGATCCCTAAACCCGAGTGTGAACAGATAACATAAATAAACTCCGAAATAGATTAAATTTTCTCTAAAATCCAAGGTAAAATAATTGGCAACAAATTCTGCTCCTCCAAATTTCTCCTTTTACAGCACCTTGACTCCCAGAACTTTTCCAAGGCCTGCACATACTATCCGTTGACTAGGTATTTGGGCATTCAGACAGACCTTACAATTCTCCAAGCCTTGCAATTAGCACCAATCAATTGAGGAATGAAAATTTAGCTGTATAAACCTAGATCAACATTCAACACATGCCAATTAACAAATCCAACTAGACTTGACTTAATTAGATCCTATTGTTAGTTATTAATCAATCGAGCACAAAATCTCGTGTCTGTAAGTCCAAGTTTTGAATTAAATTGAATTTGAGCTAGTTTTGACTTATTTAACTACATCAGCCATACTTTTTGTTCATAACCCCCATGGGACCAGCAAGTTCCTAAACTGAGCTTGACTACTAAGTTCCTTACCGGATGAAAGCTTTATGCCTTTAAAATGGAATCCTAATTACCACATTGCTATCCCTCTAGATCAACTCTTCTCACTATACTTTTCATGCTCCATTATAGCTATAACCCCTGTTAAGCCCAGAAATGTGCAAGTTCAAAGATAAATTTCAAATACACTATTTTGCAATTTTTTGCTTTTATGTATGCAATGAATGTTGTTATTTAATTAGAGGTTCCATGACCTCAGGAGAAATTAAAAGAAAATATCAATCCCATCGGAAGTCAAGGACCTAAAAAACAGGCCTATCCTGCATGAATTTTTTTTTTAAAAAAAATCTGCTTCCTATAAATCTTTATCCTGCTTCTGGATGTTCTAACTATATGGGAGAGGTAGTTTGTATTCCTTGTGCAAGAGAAATTTTGGATTTGATTATATTCTACAATTATTTTGGATGCTGCATGAATCATTTGAAAAACCATCATATGTGGATGAGCATTGCTCACCCATGATGACTAGATTAAGGCATGTTCACATCATATAAATGCAACTAGGAAAAAAAGATTAGGCAGAATAACTGTATTGACCAGCTATAATATGAATGTAGGTTTTTGTTTTACAAAAAAAAAGATAAATAGTAAATATTCTAAAAAAATGAGGTGACAAAGGGTTCTATTTAAGATGCAGAATAAACAGCACATATAGTACAAAAAAATGGTAGGGACACAATGAAAAGCTAATTAAATATGGTATAAAATGCAGTTTAAGACGGATACTTACCTTTGAGCACTCCATAGCTAATGACATTTCTTTCCAAAGATCATCTAGCTGATGCTCATCATTTTCTAAGTTTTCTGCCTCCTCTTGTTGGCAGATTCCCATGACCGATGAATGCTCTTGCACAGCCGCATATGAACCAAGCATGGAGTTTACATCAGTTTTTTCCTCCATAGTCATTTCAAAAGCAAGAGCTTTTCCACCTTGTCTTTCACCTCTCTTCTCTGCATAGTCTTGGTTCTAAACATGGAAAGAGCAATAATTATTTCCTCAAAACCACATGTTCTCATCTTTTAATCCAATGTGATTTCTAGTATGAAGCATATGAACTAGCTCGATACAAGAATAATCACTTATACTTTAAATATAAGTTCAGATGGGGATGTCAGAAGAGATATTCTAAAAAGATAGGCATTGCTACAGTGAAGCCAGAAACATATACAACAGTTGCTGAGAAAGAGCCATTTTTTAATACATTATCATGTCTTCAGAAAGTTACATGCATGAAGAACACCTCCGATGGGAAAAGCATGGGAAATACTATAAGATAAAAATTTCACGATTTTTGTTCTTTCTGAAGGCATCGGATGTCCTATTATTAATGCCTCACATGAGGCAGGATTTTTGTTGAAATCTAAAGGTAGAATATGCTCAACCAAGCTCTGGTCCGGACTCCAGTAAGACTTGTCACCCAACGCTGATGCAAACTCCAGAAAATTCATCACCCAACATGATTAAATTTCATCCCTGATGGTCCTACATAGATTCTGTAGGGTTCATGTCAAATTTAAAATTTTAAATGGATCCTATTTCATTAAAGCAGGTCAAGCCACATACACCATATAGTATCTCCCTTCAATTAGTCAGATTGGATAAATTCTGTTAAACCAGGCCAAGAAAAATTGGAATCCAACAAGTCCAAACAAAGTCATGATCTGATCAATGTATGCCATGGTCCGATATGGACTGCACCATCATTAGAGGCTCAAATAATATCTTGACATAACCAATACAAAACTATATGTGAAGTACATAAAATTTAGAGTCCAACTTATGGACATGCAATAGAACAACCAAGACATTTACATAATACCACATTAGTGAACTAATTACAGACCAATTCTTGTTTACAGAGAAAAAAGAAGACGAAGCAAATGTTTGGTCTTTGCACAAAGACACGCACACACACAAACACACACACGCAGAGAGAGAGAGAGAGTTTTGATCGCGCCACAACCCACAAGATCCAAACTTGCTCCAATCATAAAACTGACAAAAACGATGCTATAACGACCCGCTGCAGAGCCCTAAAATGAAATCCTGCCATATATGGGCCCCAAACAAACTTGAAAAGCCAAAAGGAGGAAAAGAACCTATACATAACCATATCATGAATAGGTGATATTTTGTCATAACATGCCAAATATACTTCATGCACTCCCTCCTTTTTTTCTTCATGTCATCTCAAAGGGCAAATCAGTTAGTTAGAAAATGTGACAAGCATGACCACGATGTCGGATTTATAAATTACATGCCATGGGACAACAAGTATCTCCGAAATACCTCCTACATCAAGTATTTGATACTAGGTGCATCCACTATTGAGTTATCTTAAGAAAACAGATGCACCTAGACCCATGGATCAGTAGAGACAGAGGAATTGACATGAGTTTAAAAGAAGTACTTCAGTGAGTGTCTAAATTTGGGGAAAATGCTAGAGACAATCGAACTTAGACAATGCACCTAAGAATTTTGGCCATGGGTTGTTCTCACAGGATTTTGATTTTGATTTTTATTCACGTGCCTAAATTGAAAATTATAGGGAATTTCAATATTATGATTATATTCAGTATATCAATGAGACAAGAACGCTAAAATGCTATATGTTCATCCATTTTATTGGAGCTTTTTGGATGAGAACAACTTTGCGTTGGATTTGGGATATCTTAGTTTCTAAATTATCTAAACATTTGAAGTTTTAAGGATTGTTCAAATTAGGGTACTAAGTAACATTCAAGCTAAAAAATCCCCACTTTCATATTTCAGCCAATGTTATTCAGCTTTGGTCGATTTTGGCCAAAATTGTGAAATTCCCTTTAGGCCTAGACAAGATTTGTTAATATTCTCTATTACCCTATTTAAAAATGGCAGGGATCATCACCTTGGATAGTGCACTATACATTTTGGCATAAGGCGCAACCAAGGTTTTTGCACCGATCTCGACCTCCTAGTGTGCGGGCGTGTGTTTAGTCCCACATCGGTTATTCGCTGGATAGATCTTGGGTACTTATTCAGAATCAAGGAACCCAAACAATAACTTCCGGCTAGCCATTTTGGGTGAGATCCTGGGTTGTTACAAATGGTATCAGAGCGGACCCGGCCCATAACTTATGTGGACTAGGAGACACTGCAGCACAGATCCATTGAGGTTGACCACGGACCGATCGTGGTATTTGTGATTAGATTTGAATGGATTTGAACCCTTAGCCTGACGAGGACGTCAGGGCTTGAACGGGGGGAGTATGTGAGGACCTGTGCGGGCGTGTGTTTAGTCCCACATCGGTTATTCGCTGGGTAGATCTTGGGTACTTATACAGGATCAAGGAACCCAAATAATAACTTCCGGCTAGCCATTTTGGGTGAGGTCCTGGATATTGTACTAACTGAACAAGGACCGGGATGGTACAAGAGCTTGAAGTATAGCTAATGTCTGGCCTCCAGCAGCGTACTATGTGTTAGTATGGATACATATTGTATCAACCCAACCTGTACCAGTATAAGGACGGGCACCCAAATAGAAAACCTTGGGCACAATTGAGTTATGCCCTAGGAACATTAAAACCATTTGGCCCCCAGCACCAACATGTATGCATATATATATATATATATATATATATATATATATATATATATATATATATATATATATATATAGACACACACACACACACCCCTATAAATGCATATATGTTTGAATACAAGTGTATATGTGTGCATGAACCGGGTCATAACTTGACTTAAATAAGGCCCTACTCAATAAGATTAGGTCAGAACCAAGCCCATAAAGAATCTGAATCTAAACTTACCCATGCATGTACCACCTTATCAACACTGCACCTTTGCCACCTCAATTCCTCAACCTAGCACATAGTTGATTCACGATCCACCTTAAGGGCTACATATCCTCTAGCATCAAAATTGCTTGTCAACTCTGCACTAGGGCCACCCCTCATAGTCATGTTCAAATTTTGCCAGTTTTACCATCCTAGGATTCTTCCATCCTTGTATTTATAAATCAACTACTCATATGTGGGTCATCTCATGGTAAATTTTTGGTGGATGGTCTCCTTGAATTCCACAGATGGGCACCCCAGATAGCAGCATCCTAGCCTAATCATGTTATTGTAGCATACGTATGTATAATATGCTATTCATTGGTATGTTCCTTTTTCATAGGAGCTTACAAATGGTTGACAATATAGTGTTATGTGCGCTGATTTTGTTCTAGCATGTTTATTATGTAACTTCTATCTATGTCTCACTGGGTATTCCCTTAATGATATCATGAATTCAATCTCACACTTGCTTCTCAAGCTTCAATAATCTCAGCTATCAAGATGAACTACATTAAAACTCGAGAGATATTTGAGCATTCAATTTCAAACATGTCACTTTTCCTCAGCCATGATCAGCTAAAGTAAGATCCATTTCACTAATAAAGGGAGTTTTTATTTTCAAACACATACATAAGTGTTATCAGTCAAATATGCCCCCAAGCCAGTTCAAACTCATCCATCTCTGACTTCATAACACAGTAGGCTTCTATTACTTCTGATAGACAAATGTAGCTTATGAATTCTTATATATTATTTTCAATATATAATCACCTTTGTGGAAGAGCATATAAGCAACAATTCTATCACAGACCATAAGTTTCAGATATTGATGTTACTGCACCTTAAGATTTGAAACTTTAAGCAACATAATAGCTCCTTTCTCAAAACGGAAAAAGCAAAAAGAAAGATGAAACACTTACCACAAGATCCTGAAATCGCTGCTTCTCAGGAACTTTCTGTAGGACAACTTTTTGATATTGAACAGATGGTTGCCAGTTTGCTCTAAATGCAACACTACCATCTAACTTATTACTTCCATAGTCATAGGGAATTATCTGATTTAAATGATTTTCTTGCGTTATCATGGCTTGTCTTTGGAGGCTCTCAATTCGAGTTCCTATCAGTGTTCGTAAATCAGAATATTTCCTTCCAGAATGGGAAGCATGTTGACTTCCTGTTTGATGGATTGCATCTTCATCATCTGAATCAAGAATTATGACAGATGTGTTGTCTTTCCCTTCTTTGTATTTTGGGCAAGAATCTGAAGGACCATTTGCAACATCTGGCATTTTCCTATGCACCTCACCACAATATAAAATATTCTGAACACTGGACTCAGGTGTTTTTTCTGCAGACATTCTCATGGATGTATTGGCAGCAGCACCAATGGAGTCAGCCTCCAAATCAATTATATCTGAAGATATTGAACTATCAACGCGTTGATCTGAATTCTGATTCCCTCTGGTTGATAAGTCTGACCAAGTATTTATCCCACAATGAGAGCTGGATAATAGACTTGGATAGGAATTTGCAAGAGATGGCTGTAATGTGGACAAGAATTTGATGACCTGCATCCTCTGAGCATGAAGAGTTTCATACTCTTTGGTTACACTTCCATATATTCCATCATCCAAGCTCTCCAGAAGATTCGACAAAGCAAGTGGATTTGAATAATCTCTAACTTTGGAGGTAGACTTTTCTTTGGTTTTCTCAAAACTAGAACATAAAGCTGTCACCTCAGATTTGTAGCGATAGTTATTATCCTCATTGTCTAACTTTGTTCTTTTATGTCTCTGACGATACATATCTGCAATTACAGTATAATAGTGAGCGAACAATAAGAGAAAATATATCAAAGAACTACATAAGTAAAGACGTAAGACAAAATCAGTAAAGTTTTGCCTCACTATTTCCAAATCAATAGAGCAACAAAAATATTGCACACAAACTAACATGCATATAATGTTAAAGTTCCAACGAACCATGGTAGATATGCAAGTGTGAAGACATACGCCAACACCACACACACACTCAGCCACAGACATACACCCACATGTGCACATAATGTAATGGACTATTCTTTCAAGTAGCTCATGAGCAAATTCAACGTATGACCTTCTAACCGGACAGGGCACTGGAACATGAGAAGTTTTTAGGATTTCCAAGTTCAAAGAATTCAAGTCAATAAACAAAAGGACACAGAGAATACTACAAGTACGAAAAGAGAAAAAGAAGAGGCAGCCCCGTACATGAGTGCACAGCTCTCATCATTGCAGGGTATGGAGAGGGACAAATGTAAGTAGCCTTACCCCGACATATGGAGAGGCTATTTCAGGAAACTTAGGGCCCTGGCATTGCCTTAGTTTTTCAAAATCTGAAAACTTAGGGCCCTGGCATTGCCTTAGTTTTTCAAAATCTGCATTAACTCCAATAAAAGGGTGCTTTGATGCCATTGAAACAACTCGCTGCCTATGTCGAGGTTGGAAAAACTAGCGAGTATTGGAGTTAATGCAGATTTTGAAGCTACTTCCTTGATGCAACATGAAGTGGGATCCCTGTTGTTGGCGGATGCTTATGGAGTTCTTTTTATCAGAGAATAGTTAACCCCACTTTTCTTTTATTTTTTTAGTACAAAACCCCACTTTTCTTTTGTTGTTTCATCTGTTGGGAAAACTTTCCCCCTCATTGACCAAAATAAAAAAATAAAAAATAAAAAGCTCTCACCTTAAGCCCGTTGGACAACTGACCAACAGAAAGAAATCTACGGCAATCTCTGAAAACTTAGGGCCCTGGCATTGCCTTAGTTTTCCATTTTTGTTTCTGAAAACTCAAGAAGAAAAATTAACTAGACTGAACAACATGTCTGATGAAACATTTTTTTGTTTTCTTAATTGTTTCTAAAATCTTTAGAGCTTTCGGTAGCAAAGATTTAGTGCTTTCGAAAAGAGTGAAAATAAAAGCAAGGAACAGCAGAAGTTCTGCGCAAAAGCTATCTTCGACATCAATATCCATGAAGTCTTTCACCAGTTTGCAGAGAAACAAAAACACAAAATCAACAACAATACCAAACAAGCCCTTAACCAAGCAAGCAATCTTCTTAAATAAGAAACAACAAATCAATGAAAACCACAATGCCAATCAAACATCCCTCCAAGAAACCAAGATCGAAACCACCGACATTGTCGACAATCAGGCATCATTCTACCACCAAGATAAAATCCCAAGAAAATGATGACCAGGTGAAAGCGCTGAAAGGAGAAAGAAAAAAGAAGAGACTAAGCGAATAGCCGTAAAACCCTAGAAAAATTGGTGAGACGAAACAATACCCCGCTTCAAGATTTCCGACGAGCTGTGCTTCTTGGGGGTTTCCATCAAGAACCGTTCTGGGAGGAAGAAACGAGCCACCAATTTCTCATACGGGATTTTCCTACGCAGTCCCTCTGGGGAGATCAAAGGGTTCTTTCTCCCATCCTCTCCTCTGCCCCCCCCCCCCTGCCCCGGCGCCCATGGAACGAAAAAAGAGGAGTTGGAGCCGGAGAGAGGGGTGAGAGTGACACCTCGCCCCCCAAAATTCTCTTTTTTAGTTTTCCGGAGTGTAGGTTACCTGTGACATCAAAAGGGGCTATAAAGAAAGTAGGAATAAAGAGGACGTTGTAAATAACTCCGGCAGGTTGCGCTTCCGTTTCCATTCCCAAGGCGGACGGGATTGAATCTTGCGCCCGAAAGAAGTTTCTCACGAATCCGCCGTTGGATCATCCATCGCACATATCGCAAAGCATTCCTTACTCTCACTCATCCTCTGCACATTTCTCAAAGCGATCGTGGATGATCCATAAAGACGGTGGATTCGTGACCTTTTTTTAGGCTAGGTTACTTTAATATTAAATGGACTGTAATTTGGCATGTGTAATGTACGTAATTTAGTGGATGAACGTGTGGCGAAAAAAAAAAAGAGAGATGAAAGGATAAATTTTTGCATTATTTTGGTATTATTTATGTTATTACTGTTTCTCGATTCTTTCTTCGAAGTTGGTATTTTCCTTTTTCTGGAACGGTCTTATTTACCATTCTTTCTCAATTTGCAAGATTGCCCCAGAGAGTGACCGAAATATCAGCTTTGCACCATCAAGGTGGTAGCACGGGAAACGAAGCTTTGATTTTACGAAAATGGATCAGGATCGTAACTCACAGGCATCGATTAAATATGGAAACCGAATACCTTCCGCCTGATTTGCTCGATGAAGTTGCTACCTAGTCTATCGTTATTTAGATGGTGCTAGTGTGACGTACTCACATAAAAATAGAGCTGCCACGCTAGTGGAGCTCTGCCACAAATGGAGAGAATATGAGTAAAAAATGTTTTACCCGCATCGAATATTCTTTAATAGGAAGAAAATTCAGTGCCCCCCCCCCCCCCCCCCCCCCCCCCCCCCTCTTTTTCTTTTTTTTTTATATCAAGTTTATGATCTCAGCCTACTGATTTGGAGATTGCTTTTGTTCATGTTTTTTTTTTTTTTTTGCCCTTTCTGAAGTCTTTGTGAGATGTACGTCATATGAAATGGTTAAACCCTCCAGTCAATTGTCGTGACAGTCAATTTTTTCTAAATTTATTTTTTATAATCTTTTCTTGGATTCTTCTTTCAAAGCGATGTTTTTTTTCTTTTCTCCATTTTTTCTGTTTCTATAAGCGTCAAGGCGTTAATTTGGGACCAAAATGTCAAATGTGCCCTTGGTGATTCTTAAAATATTATGGCTCTTTTAACTTTTTAGTGGCCTGCTCCGGGACCCACAATTTTCCCTCCAATTTCTTAACTCATGTATGTGATCTCAGCCTTTTGAGGTGTGAGACTATTAATTTATATTTTTTATTTTATACTTTTTCCTTCTCAAGTCTCATCTTTGTGTCATGCCTGTTATATGGGATAGTCGATCCTAATAACATTATTAATATATAAAGGAGGTAGGATGGATGAAGAAAGACGTGAATGGGTCGTCCATCTTTCTATGTGTTTGGTGAAACATAAAAAGTATGGAGATAAATAATTTCTTTCTCTGATTGGTATAAGAAGAACAAAAAAAATGATGGATGATATTTATATGATATTTTAATTAATTATCTTTCGATATGGATAATAAGAAATAATTTTATCAATATAAAAATCTATCTTTCACATATTTTATCTATCTTTCTTTGTATTCTCCAAAATTGGAAGGATGCAAATTGGTGGGCTAGAATGAGTGAGCAATTACTTTTTTTCAACCATCCTTTTAAAAAAAATTTAAACTAAATAATGGATGGGGCCCTATCAAACTTAGGGTCAAAGTCATGCTCCTTTTATTTTTCTCAATTCAGTGTTTCTACATTTCTCCAAGAACGGCCCCAATCAGTGTTTCTTATCAAGTGTTAGGTTCTCAGCCTTTTGATGTTAGAGACCACTTGAGCTTGATGGTTGAACCTTCGTGTGGAGGCAACAAATAGCCAGTGGGGACTGGGGAGCTGCTGGTAGTTGAATTTTTCTAAATTTATATTCAGTATTTTTTTTCTATGGATTGTTCTTTGAAACTATATTCATTGTTTATCTGAAATCTTCTTTCAGCAGTCTCGTTTCCTTTCTTTTTTTCTCATTGTTATACAACATTTCCTCGAAAGCACGCTTGAAAAGTATCTATACAAGGTTTTTGATACAATTCATAAGGATTATGTGTTAATTTGGGGCCAAAATATCAACTCTGCCCTTAGTGGTTCTTTAATCTTTAAAACTTTATAGTATAAAATCTTTTTAGAGATCTTCTAGGGGCACATAGCATTTTCCTCTCAATTTCTCTTCTTATTCTTATAATCTCTGCTTTCTCACTCCAGAGATTGTTTTTCTATATGCTTTCCATCTTATGAATGGTTTCTATATATGACATCAATTATTGAGACTATTGAACCTCCACCAGTAGGTGATGGATGGTCAGTTGATGATTTGTTTTGCATATGGCTTGGATCTTGATGCAATGCATATGAGAGTAATCACAAAAAAACTATAATTTTCAAAAACAAAAAAAAAAACACTATGATTTTCTAGGCCGTTTTGCTTGATTAAAATTTGAAACCGAAGCAAATTATTTTTTTTAAAAAAAATTGTATTCATTGCAAGTAAAATTCTCACTTTGAGATGAGCAATAACATACAAATCCTCATCTAATTTCCTTTCCCACATATATGGTTGAATGTCAACTTTGGGTGGGTGATGAACTCTTTCCAGAATTTGTTTTACCAATTAGTACAGGCAGAGGCGAGAGCCACCCGTTACTCAAAGACATTAGGGCTATAGTATGGGGTGGTTAGCCGTTCAGGCTAAGCATGTGTACCGAAGGGCCAACGGGCAGCCGACTGAGTAGCCTCATATGTGGCTAACCATTTTGGTGAGACCCTATGGCTGGAAGCGGAGGACCTACCCGGAGCACTTCGGGCTCTGTTATCTTTTAACTTTTTTAGATGTATTCGTACAGGCCAGGTATGATGCACCCGCTCCAGCAATATATATATATATATATATATATATATATATATATATATATATATATCATCTAGTTTCATATCTATATAAAGTAATTTGTTTTCTCAAATTGACAATTGGACTTCAATTCACTGGTTGGAACTCCTTAATCCCTTCTCTAAGTGTAGAGAGAGAGGGAGAGATTCTTGTGAACCTAGATGATGGGTTTCCCACTATAGTGTTGAAAAAATAAAATATTCTAATTAAAAAAAATCCTAGCTCTTTTATTATTTACCATAGTTAAGAAACATCATAGCACTTGCCAGATGTTGGTTTTGTTGGCTAATAAGCAAAAATAGCAATAAAAACTTTATACAACACCTGTCAACACTTTTTAAGTATTTTATATTTAAAATTTGAGCTTTATCTTGGGTTGTGTTCACACGGTGTGGGTGAGCTGCCGATACCAAAAAAAATTTAAATTTTATTTTTATTTTTTATTTTAATATGACATGTGCCTGCTGGGTAGGTTCGTGGCTGGCACACCTATTGGCATGAATGCTTGAATTCTTGCTCATAATTTTTTCACAAGTTAACAATATAAATAACTAACTATTAAATTTTTGATAATCTGTTATGGTAGAAGATGCTATCTTTTCAAAGAGGACATGGGGTCCAATAATTTTCCTCTCGCTCTCTTCGAAGAACTTATTTTGTCAAAAATTTAGAGTTATATTTTAGAGGCTATTTGAATATTTTTATGAAATTAACCTAAAAATTCTATAAGAATTAGATCTGTTGGTCATCTATCTTGCATTTTTTAAGAGTCTGTCTAAAACTTAATCCTAGAGTGTAAGAAAAAAAAAATTATATAGATATAAAATTAGATGATATTTGGTTGATGTAGGACTATACTTAAATAGGCAGTCCAATTCATAAATCCTACAATTTTTTTAGCCTTCCATCCCAGATAGTTTAGTAAAATGAATCCTTCAAACATGGGTTAATCCAGGTTAAAGCAGCCAGGCAACTGATCCCAAAAGAGCTTGGATGAAACAAGGACTGCGGAAGAAGTTCTTAGACGAACATATTCTCATGGTTTTCACCTCGTCAATTTCCATGCAAAATAAACTACAGTCTTGCCTGGTTCATTTACATGCACGAGAGGGCCATGTTTTATAAAGACATCGCCAGCTCTTTAGTATCAATTGTGGGGGCATATATATTTAGATTGATCAGAATTTCTCGCTGTCTATGCCATCCACCAACTGTTTAAAATTAAACTTTTTAACCAAACTAATGGCAGTGGAGACCGAGACGCGGAAAGCAAACAGTTATTTCATGGCTCCGTTACAGCCAATTATAAACTTCCAACCAGGAACACAGCTAAAATGAATCACGAATCCACATTTAGGCTTAAACCCACCGTTGCTGCTTAGTTTTTTTTTTTTTTTTGTTTCCATAGTTTTTGCGGATAAATATAGATTTAATAAGCTTGAAAGCAAGATAAGTCGTCCCATACCAATTTGGTACTGGTAAAAGAAGTGTATCAATACTTGGTATATCAAACTGATTTTGTACTATACCATACCATATCGATACAGTGCTAGAGTGATACTAATATGACTTTATTAACCCAAAACAATGAAAAACCTAATTAAGTTTTGAATGCCAAACACCTGGACTTAATCACCTTCAACAGCTTCAACCACAATCTAAACCAAGCTCCTCGCTTTTCAGTAAGGGCTCGTTTGGTTCGCAGGAAAAGAAGAGAAGAAAGTGTTGTCCACGGAAAAATAATGAGATGCCTCTTGTTTGGTTGTAATTTTTAAAAGAGAGAGATGAAAAAGTTGTATTCCCATGGGAATATGATTCCTACATTTCATGGAAAAGTCTTTCCCATGAGAAACATGAAAAAGTTACTTTTCCATGAGGTGGAAATTATTCTATTTTTATTTTTTTTCCAAAAAAATTCTTCAGCATTAAAGAAGCATTAAAGACCTAATTTTTATTAAGGGTATAATAGAAATTATACATAACTTTTCCATGAAAGTGGATAGTCAACCAAACATAAGCAATTTGGAAATCTGTTACTTTCCCATAGTCAACTAAACATACCAAAAGTACTTTCCTTGGCATCTTCTTCCTAGGAATCTACTTTCCGGAAATCATATCTCTAGAAGAAAAAATGCTTCCTGCGAACCAAACGAGCCCTAAATAGATTTCTGAACTAACCATAACTTGCTGCAGATGTGGACGCACTTGATGTTGATTTCATGATCATTTTGCCTTACCTGCATAAAAGAAAGAACAATTAACTTCTTGCAAGCATTCATCACGTCATATGCAATCAGTAAATTAATACTAGACATGAAAGAAACTAAGAAAAGTTAAACCTATCAACAAGCAATTATTCTCATATTCCATTACTCGACTTAGATCATAAGGTGAGAAAAGAACAGTGTAAGAAAATATAAAATATATAAATAAATCTACCTCATCTTATCAGTTTAAGCTTCTAGGATAATTGGTGATTTTAACATGGTATCAGAGCAGAAGTCCTGAGTTCCAACCTTGTCTCCCACACTCTTTAACCTTATTATTAAAAATTTTACATGTTGAGCTCACCCATTAAAGGATAACATGCATGGAAGAAACAAAGCTGCCGAGGCCAAAGGCCATTTGTGAAACCTAGCTCTTTGTGTAATTCATGTCCATGGTGATGCTGTACTCCCTCGTCCAAACTTCTCCATCATAGTCTTTTAAGGTCCATATTTGCAACTGGCTTCCATGGAAGTGGCATCAACATGAGCAACAGGATTCTCTATCTTAAAAATTATGTCCCACCCCATGTCCATGTCCTTTGAAACACTTCGCTGCTTAGTTCCAGTGAGATTATATAGATACATGCAACCGTGGGTAGCTTTTGCTAAAATATGGTGCGTCCCTCCAGTAGGCTCCATCTACTGAAAAAGGATACATCTCAGTCCTTGGTTTTCCAAGTATTTGAGCCTGCTGTTAAGATTTCAGAGCCATCTTGCCACCAACCTTTTCAAGTCTGTTTTGTTTTGATGGTCACCACCTTATAGCACTTCCTTGATTGATCAAAATCGAAACCACCGGAAGCTTAGAGTAATGACAATTAGTCTGAGGAAGAGGTATCCATTTCTCTATCATTAGAATAGGAATATAAAGCTTGCCCTTCTGCTGCAAGCTTTCAAGGCAAACCAAATCATTGCATAACAGAGACCATGTCACTAATGTAACTAAAGTCTGCTTTTCATTTCGAAATCTTGTGGGTCACTGCCCATAAATAAGAAACATATTAGAGCTGAAACATTTGTGGCTAAATCATTTATCACTGTCCCATTTTGGATGGAATTCTTGGTGTTGTAGATGTTAGAAGACCTGAAACCAGGCTCATGAACTTCTTGATGAGCTTTAATGGAGAAGTGACTGAGGAGCATGCTGTAACATTGCGTGTGTGAAAGCTTCCGCCTGTGATGGGTCTCTCTAGGAACTTTCACAAGTATTTTTTTCGCAAAACTCTCTGGGAAATGAAGTGCGACCTCTCTTACTGTTGCCTGTAATCTAGTCAGAAACATAGAAAGAAAAATGAAGCTTGAGTCAGTGCCTTCATGACAAGGCAAGGAAACCATCAAATAATTCAGAACTGATTAAAATGATACAAATGGTCTAAAAATAGGTGACCAATGGAATGATTAGTATCGATTCAGGTTCAGCCTGAAGTCATTAAATCCTTAAAGTTGCAGAATTTTGTCCTATACACTCCCTGCATATCTAATGCTAGTTACTTTATAAATTATTAAAATGGGAACTCCAAACCCAAAAAGATTAGGATTGTGTGTGCCAACGACCTGAGATTTATTTCTGGAGTCAAGATGGCCATCAACCATGGGACACTAGTGCTAAAACTGCAAAATTTGCTACCACGGTCTGAAGATTTTCTTGTAATTCTTTAAACTAGTGGAGTCAGAGTTATAATCAACAGATTAGCATACTAATGTAGCATAGTTATGATTAATAGATTATCTGGGGAAAAGGAAGAGAACAGGCTATTATGTCAGAGTCAAAAAACGTAAGTTCTTATGCATTCTCCATGCACATGTCCACATGAAGAAACTAAAACAGTCTGCAGAAAGGTGAAAGAGAACAGCTAAAGGAAATAGTCAAAAAGAATCCTGATTAAGGCCCAATAACACATGCAAACACGCATTGATGCATGGGATGCGTGCTTGAAACAAACCACATAAATGCACGCGTGTGCATGCAGACATTTACAAGCAAAATTTGTTCAAAATCTGCGAAGGTTCAGCGCAGAGCTTTGAGCTCAATCTGATTATCCTTCTAAAGATAACATTGATTCTGTTGGTGATTCTTAACAATGTTAGGACCATGCACTGCATGAGGAATCACCTTAACCAAAAAAATGGAAAAAGGAAAACTCAAATAGTCATTATTTTCTTTAGGTGTATGAATACACATAGTGGTAGACTTAACATGTAGACTATCCATAATTGATTTCTAATTTCTACATCCCTCTATCCACCAGGGTATCCAGGATGGGATAGTGAGTAATTTATGCTTCGTAGGGTCAAATGCACTATATTTTTATGCTTTATATAACAATTTTCTGTCAAAAAAGAAAATCAGGAGAATCCTTTTGCTTTCAGTAATAGATGGTTTATAGACTTCAAAAAGGCTATCAGATAGTAGAGGTGGTGATGGTCATGGACAGACCCAAGGTCTGTTTTGCCTCGGCGCTGTTAAGTTCTTGAAGCTGGTTATAGTGTCAACTTCTTGGATCAACCTGATTAACTTGTAACAAAGTTGTAACATGAATAATTGATTGAAACATGGACTAAACTGACCTTCAGAGAACAACTATTTAGCTTCAGTTACTGCACTCTTTTCGGAAAAATAAATCCGATTCAGGAAATATATATATTGGCACTAACATCGGCATGCAATAGATCTAAAAGATTTCGTCGAGATAAAGGATGGAATAGTTTAATGTACAACACTCATGGCTGTTTTCTTTTAATCATTTAAAGAACAGTAAATAGTATAATGAATTTAGGAAAACTATGTTGACAAAATTTGGCCAATTATAACAGATATCATTAGCTAAGTGTCAAGCATATGCACGCAAGCAAGAGAGTAAATATGGAAACAGGGGAGCACAAGAAGACATGTCATCAATCCGTGGGAGGAGATTATGCTTCTTTTGGCCTGCGTCTGCTTTGACTTAGTCAACGGCCAAGTGTCAAGCATCCGCACACAAGCAAAGGAGCAAACGTGGATACAGATAATATGATCAAAGGAGCACAAGAAGACATATCATCAATCCGCGAGAGGAGATTCTGCTTCTCTTGGCCCGCGTCTGCTTTGACTTGGTCAATGCCTGTTACTATTTTGGGTGGCCTACGAGCCTATATAAAGGGCTCTAGGGATTATTTCAAATACAAGAAAAATTCTTCTTCTCCCTCTTGTTCTTATTCACTTCTCCTCTATTTTTTAATTATTTTTCTAAGTTTCTTTTGAGCTATTTGCAAGCGTAAACGTGCTCTTCTTTCTTTTCTGGAGGCACACTGACGGGGAAGACGTGGTTCTGTATTGGATCATCGTATCTCTAAAAGATCTGTGTTAGCGGACCTGTACATGGGAGGCATAAACTTTTCTAGAATAGCACATCAGCGTGCTTTGATCTACAGGCCATCTTCTTTCACTTCATCATTTTATTATTCTATTGTCAAGTAAATAATTTGCTAGTTTATTCTTCTTATTTACTGTTTATAAATATTAGAAACATTAAATTATTGATTTATCAATTATATATGTGCATCTAGGCTAATAATATAGGAAAGTTTATGTACTGTTAGCACTAGATTTTAAATTACAATATTTATTATACATTTTGCTGCATAATTGCAAATTGTTATATTTTAGCTGTTATTGTTATAAAATAAAAGATAAAGAGATTGGAGACAAGAAACTAAATAAGACACAGAAATTGTAGAAAATTAGTTCTTCAAGAACTAATAGTATTTCTCATTTCTTTCTCATTTCACTTGTGTACATTTCATCCTCTTCAAGGTACCCTTTTATAGGTCTAGGGTTATAATGAGGAGATATAATGGTGATAATAAGGAGATATAATAGTCATAATCACAAGACACCTAAGGATAAGAGAAGGTGAAAATGTGGATGAATATAGATATTCCCAAAGGATAAGGGGCACATCTAAGAGTTACAAAAGATGGAAAACCCAAAAGGTGGGGAAACTCAAGAGGTGAGGCTATGTGGTCATCCATACAAATATGGTGGATCCATAACACTCCCCCTTGGATGACCACATACAAAGAACATGCCTCATTAAAACCTTGCCAAGGAAAAACCTAGTAGGAAAAAACTAGTAGCGAATGAAAAAGAGTATAGTATTCTTGTGTACCATCAAGTGCTTTAGGATTGCCTCATTAAAACCTTACAAAGGTAAATCCAGTAGGATAAAATCTTAGCGAAGGAAAAAGAGTATAATTGGCACAAAACTTTAAGTCCTTGACTCCCCCTGAAAAGTGCATGATCCAAGCTCTTTAAGTTGCCGCATTCCAATGTTATGCACAATCTTCTTAAATATTGCAGTTGGCAATGCCTTAGTGAATAAATCTGTTAGATTTTCACTTGACCGTATCTGTTTGATGTCAATATCACCTTTCTCTTGGAGTTCATGAGTATAAAAGAACTTAGGTGAAATATGCTTCGTTCTGTCATCTTTAATATAGCCTCCTCTAATATGGGTAATTCAAGCAGCATTATCTTCATACAAAACTGTTGGACTATCATTGATTGTGGATAGACCACACTTTTCTCGAATATTCTGAATTACTGATCTCAGCCAAACAAATTTCCGACTTGCCTCATGGATAGCAATAATCTCCGAGTGATTCGAAGAAGTAGCAAATAATGTTTGCTTCACAAATTTTCATGATATAGCAATACCTCCACAAGTAAATAGATATCATGTTTGTGATCGACCCTTATGTGGATTAGATAGATAGCCAGCATCTACATATCCAATTAACTGTGAGTTTGATCTATTAAGATAAAACAATCCCATTTTAGTTGTTCCATAGAGGTAACGAAGTATATGCTTGACCCCATTCCAATGTCTTCGGATTGGAGTAAAACTGAGTCCTGCCAATAAGTTAACTGTAAAGGCTATATTATATCGAGTGCAATTTGCGAGATACATTAGTACACCAATTGCACTCAAATATGGTACTTCAGGATCAAGAATTTTTTCATCCCCTTCAGAAGGACAAAATGGATCCTTCTTCACATCAAGTGATCGAACAACCATTGGGGTACTCAAAGGATGAGCTTTATCCATATAAAAGTGCTTCAGAACTTTTTTTGTATATGTTGACTGATGAACAAAAATTCCACTTGGAAAATGCTCGAGTTGCAGACCAAGACAAAATTTTGTTTTTCCAAGTTCTTTCATTTCAAACTCATTTTTTAAATAAGTAGCGGTTCTTGTGAGCTCTTCAGGAGTTCCAACAAGATTAAGATCATCAACATAAACCGCAACAATAGCAAATCCAAATTCTGATTTCTTAATGAAAACACCTGGGCATATAGGATTATTCTCAAATTCCTCCTTCAATAAATATTTGTTGAGGCGATTATATCACATGCACCCAGATTGCTTCAACCCATATAAAGATCTTTGAAGCTTAATAGAGTACATGCTTCGAGATGTACTTGAATTACATGCTTTAGGCATTTTATATCCTTCAGAGATTTTTATGTATATATCATGATCCAATGATCCATATAAATATGCAGTGACCACATCCATCAGCCGCACATCTAATTTTTCTGTAACTACCAAGCTAATCAAAAATCTGAATGTAATTGCATCCATAACGGGGGAATAAGTTTCTTCAAAATCAACCCCAGGTTTCTGCAGAAAACCTTATGCAACAAGTTGTGCTTTATATCGCACAATTTTATTATTTTTATTGCGCTTCCGTACAAATACCCACTTATATCCAGCAGGCATTACACCTTCAGGTGTTTGGACTACAGGTCCAAAAACTTTTCGTTTTGCTAATGAGCTTAATTCATCCTTAATAGCTTCTTTCCATTTTGGCCAATCATTTCTACATCGGCATTCTTTGACGGTCTTTGGCTCACTTTCCTCATTACCTTTGGTAATGCCAATATTACTTCTAGTAATGTCAAGAGCCACTTTAAATGAAAATATGTTATCGACAACGATTTTGTTTCTATCCCATATTTCTCCTGTACTTATATAATGTATTGAGATCTCATTATTTTTAGATATATGTTCCTTTTCAGGAGGTTGTATTTCTGGAGATTGTAGAGTCGAAGTTATGGTCTCTTTAAGAGCACCAAATTTTATGGTCTGTTTTGTAGGTATGGCCTCTTCAGGAGCATCAGTTTCTTTTCTTTGTACTTTTCTCTTCCAGAAATTCTTATCTTTCGATCCAATAGGTCTTCCACGCTTCAGGTGTGCTTCAGACTCATTCGCTGCTTTATTAGCAAGTTGTTCTTCAGGGACTTCAATCCTTATTGGAGCATTAACAGCAGGAATATTAGATTTTACTACACTTCTGGTGTCAGTAAATATATCCGGTAATTGATTTGCAATACTTTGCACGTGTATAATCTCTAAACTTCTAGTTCACATTGATTTGTATGAGGATCAAATTGAGATAAGGGCAAATTATTCCAAGTGATTTTACGTCGTGCTTCAGGCACCGACTTTTCTCCCCCTAATGATGGGAAGACTGTTTTATTAAAATAACAATCCTCAAAACGTGTCTTAAACAAATCTCCTGTAAGAGGCACAATGTATCTAATAATAGATGGAGAATCAAAACCAACATATATACCAAGTCTACGTTGAGGACCCATCTTAGTGCGTTGTGGGGGTGCAATTGGAGCATATACAACAGAACCAAAAGTGCAAAGATGAGCAATATTTGGTGGTTGACCAAATGCAAGTTGCGAGGGAGAATATTTATGATAAGCAGATGGTCTAACCCAAACTAATGATGTTGCATGCAATATAGCATGTCCCCAAGCAGAAACAGGTAATTTTAATTTCATAAGCAAAGGTCTAGCAATCAACTGAAGTCTTTTGATAAATGATTCAGCTAAACCATTTTGAGTATGTGTATGAGCAACAAGATATTCAATATTAATTCTAATTGACATGCAATAGTTATTAAAAGCTTGAGATGTAAATTCACCTGCATTATCCAACCGGATTGTCTTAATTAGATCATCAAGGAATTGTGCTCTCAATCTGATTATTTGAGCAAGAGGTCTAGCAAATACAACATTTCTAGTAGAAAGAAGAGAAACATGTGACCATCTAGTTGATGCATCAATCAAAACCATGAAATATCTAAATGGTCAACATGATGGATGTATAGGCCCACAAATATCTCCATGAATTCTTTATAAAAATGAAGGAGATTTAACAACAAGTTTTAAGGGAGATGGCCTAACAATCAATTTACCTTGAGAACAAGCAGAGTATGGATAATCACTTGGTAAAAGAATTTTTTGGTTCTTTAATGGATGCCCAAATGAATTCTCAATAATTCTCCTCATCATTATAGAACCTGGATGTCCAAGGCGATCATGCCAAATCATAAAAATCTTTGGATTAATGCACTTTTGGTGCATTACAATATTTGATTCAATCATTCTCATTGGTGTATAATACAACCCAGATGAGAAAGTAGGCAACTTTTCTAAAACGAGCTTCCGACCCGAATTCATTTGAATAATAAGAAGAAGGTCTTTGTTGCCTTCGTCGATGGTTTCAATATGATAACCATTATGATGTATATCTTTAAAACTCAATAAATTTCTTCTAGACTTCGAAGAAAATAGAGCATCATCAATATAAAATGTTGTACCTTTTGGTAACATGATATATGCTCTTCCAGAACCTTCAATTAAATTCGATGAACCCGATATGGTTTTGACATTGGCATTGCCTAATTTCAAACATTGAAAATACTTTTTATTTGTAAGAATTGTGTGAGTTGTAGCACTGTCTACCAGACAAACATCATTACCATTCAATTCATCAGTAAGACCCATGCCTCTATATACAAAACATATATAAAACTTTATTACTTAAAACATAACATAAAGTCTTACAACATGATAAAGAAAAATGCACTAATTAAAGGAAACACTTCCATCACCAATTAAATGATCAATTCCACCACTAGGATCCTCAAAGAAATCAGAAACATCAAGATGAGTAATATCAACCCCATCAGAGTTTTCGAAATATGTTAATTGTTCAGCAAAATTTGTTTCAATTTCTTTTTCTTTTTTTTTCAAAGAGGCTTGGTAGAGATCTGCCAAATGCCTAGGCGTACGACAGGTACACGACCAATGTCCATTCATACGACATCTATAATACACATCTTCATATTTCTTTTTATTTTGAGAGCCTTTGCGCTTATCTGAGTTATTCCACTTCTGGTGGTATGGTACGTCACGCTTGTTATTTTTCCTTTTGGTGAGTTCACTTCTGGTGCCACCATGATAATATTTTCTACCACGTCCTCTCTCATATCCATGATTCTTTTAGAATGATTTATCATTCGCTTCAGGGAATGATGTGTCATTTGCTTCAGGAAATGGTGTGGAACTAGTGGGACGAGATTGGTGATTTTTCAACAAAAGCTCATTATTTTGCTCAGCTACTAGAAGACAAGATATAAGCTGAGAATACTTTGTGAACTTCCGCTCCCGATATTATTGCTGCAAGAGCATATTTGAGGTATGAAAAGTAGTAAATGTCTTCTTTAACATATCCTCATCGGTGACTTTCTCACCACATAATTTCAAAAGTGAGCTGATTTTAAAGAGTGCAGAATTATATTCACTAACACTCTTAAAATCTTGCAACCTCAGGTGCATCCAATCATATCGAGCTTTTGGGAGGATTACGCACTTCTGGTGCTCATATCTCTTCTTTAAATTATTCCACAAAATGAGGGGGTCTTTTACCGTTAGATACTTAGTTTTCAAGTCTTCATGAAGATGGTGCCGAAGAAAAATCATTGCTTTAGCACGATCTTGCAGAGACGTTTGATTTTCTTCCTTTATAGTATTTCCAAGGTTCATCGCATGAAGATGGATCTCAGCATCAAGGATCCAAGATAAGTAATTCTTGCCAGAAATATCAAGAGCAATGAATTCAAGTTTGGTAAGATTCGACATTCTAGAGATTGGAGAATGGCACAAAAAATTTTTTTGTAAAAAGAACACTACGTACTTCCACAATTGGTAAAGCCTTCGTGCTGATAATGTGTTATAAAATAAAAAGTAAAGAGATTGAAGACAAGAAAATAAATAAGACATAGAAATTATAGAAAATTAGTTCTTTAGGAACTAATAGTATTTTTCATTTCTTCCTTATGTCTTTCTTTCTCTTTTCACTTGTGTACATTTCATCCTCCTCAAGGTACCCTTTTATAGGCCTAGGGTTATAATGAGGAGATATAATGATGATAATGAGGAGACATAATAGTCATAATCACAAGATACCTAAAGGACAAGAGAAGGTGAAAAGATGGATGAATGTAGATATCCCCTAGGGATAAGGGGCACATCTAGGAGTTACAAAAGATGGAAAACCCAAAAGGTGGAAAAACTCAAGAGGTGAAGGCTAAGTGGTCATCCATCCAAATATGGTGGATCCATAACAGTTATACATTTTTGCTAGCTTCACTTTAGTACTTAAGTTTTCAAGCAAAATATTAGATTGCCTAACCTCCAAGAGGTTTATTAATACCTCTATTTGGACTCCTTGCGGAGTAATTTTCAGATTCCATTCAAACGAAAATTTGTAAATTGGTTAATTCTTAAGAGCTAACTTAATATTACACTTAGGATGAAATTGAACGATATCTAGTAAAATTATCTATTGAATAACGGTGTCTAAGAAAAGCTTGTCAAAAAGGCCTACATGCCTAAAAGAGGTAAGTACTTAAGTGAGCCAAGAGTACCACCACTGATCTGGAGCTGATCTGGCTATTATTCTTTGAATTTTTCAACTAGACATCTAAAGTTTAAATTAGATATCAACACAATAATTTGTCATAAATCTTTTTATTTTCACAGGTGTCGAAACTGTGTTAAGCTATAAATCAATCTCTTTCTTCTTTTCTAATCAATGGATTCCCACGTATCTGAAAATCTTAGTGCTAAATTTGAAAAATTTAATGGTCAAAACTTTAGGAGGTAGCAGAATCAAATGCAGTTCTAGCTCATCACTCTAGGCTTAATCTCAGCCATTGGTGAGATTACTACTAAAGTCAGTAATGGGTCTAACCCATCTGCTTCACGACCTGCTACTTGCTGCAACCCAAACCTTGCTCCTTCCTCTTCCCACTCAAGGTGATCTGTCTCTAACTCAAGTCCTAAATTCTATTAGGATTGAAAAACAACATCGCGTTAGAAAAATATCTTACTCCTCCAATCCTTTGCCCAAAGTTAACAATGTTGAACCCAAGCCCAAATCCAAAAATCAGAATTGTTCTTTTCGTTCCAACCACAACAAGTCCTTCAAGAAGAAATCATTCAACCATAAAAACTCCTTCCAGCCCAACAACAGAAGACCCAACTTCTTTTAGAACCAGAAGAAAGAGAAATGAGAGTTTGTTCGTTGCTGTTTTGTCTGTGGTCGGACCAACCATTTGGCCAACCGATGCTTCTACAAGATCACTACTCCTCGTCAACCTAGAAGTAAGGGTCTTGCCACTTCTAGCGCCCAGGCCAACATGGTAACCTATGGGGCTGACTCCTCTGGGACTGCTATCAGGTCTGTTTCCTTCATACCTGAAGTTAACATGACCCAATTAGCGAGCTAGTATACATGTTTGTTCTGATTGTTCCTGGTTTTCATCTTATCAGGTCTTATGTGGAAGAAATGTGACCATGGGTAATAATGCTGTGGCGCGCGTGCTTGGAGTAGGGCGAGTGGATCTGACACTTATCTCTGGAAAGATCCTTACTCTGTTCGGACATCCGTAGGAATCTAGTTAGTGGATCCTTGCTTGTCCAGCAAGGATACTGAATTATTTTTGAATCAAATAAAGCTGTAGTAACCCATGGTGTCTCTTTCATCGAAAAAGATTTTCTTTGTGATGGGTTGTTCAAACTCAATATAATTATTTCATCTATGAACGAAAATTCTATTATTCTTTATATTGACTCTCCTGTTGTCTGGCATGGTAGGCTGAGATATGTAAACTACAGTTCAATTAAAAAATTAATGCACTTGAACTTAATTCTAAAATCATAACTTAAGAATAATGACAAATGTGAGATATGTGTAGAGGCCAAATTACCTAAAAGATCCTTCCACTCTGTAAGTAGAGATTCTGATCTCCTTGAACTCATACATAGTGATGTATATGACTCAGAGAAAACCTCAAGGGGTGGAACAAATATTTTGTAACTTTCATAGATGACTTTTCTTGATACTGTCACCTTTATCTTAGCCCCACAATCTGGGTAGCCTCCTTCTTGTTTGTTGTAAGCCTGTATCCAAAAGTCTGGTCTCTAGAAGTACACAAATGGTTAGCTCATGCATGTGCACTAGCCTCCGAAAAGTCGGGATAAAGGACGGTTTATCCACACCCCGGCAATTCCATAGGAGCATCTTCATGACTAGTGATTTGAGGGGGAGATTCTGCCCTTCACACTTTAAGACCCTTCCCAACCTTGGATGGCCTTCTTCAGCTTGGTCACAATATGTCTGTTAGCATCCTCTGTGGGTGGCTGACCTGCATACCCATTGCTTGCCTCCCCTTTTCCTTCACACTAAGAGACACCCTGCCATCTGCATCCATGCTAGTCGCCTTCTTCTCCCCCACCATTCTTTGAGTCTGCCGCCTACCTCTCCTTATTTGGTCACTAGGCTGCCGCCTAATGGGGCCAACCCTCGGATCACCCTGATCCTTGCCATGTCGTTCCTCAATCGTGATGACCACCCCTCGCTAGCCATTAGAACCCATGTCAGCAGCCTCTGGTGCAACCTGGGTTCCCAGAGGTTACCCCCAATTCATCTCCCTGAATGCAGCCCCGCAAGGAATCACGATCCCCAATTGCTCCTTGCAAGTCCTCCGCCACCGGTGGATTCTTCACCATCGATCGTTCCTCTGCCACCGGTGTTGGGGTGGCCGAAGATTTGGTGAAGAGCCCGGTGGAATCTGATGAAGTCTGCTTCCTGGTATCAGATGGGGCTCGGTTGGTCTCAGGTGAATGGGTCCCGGATGCAGATCCGCCTTCCAGTCCACCCACCATACACTGACTCGCTAACCCGGACCTGCCTTGGCCTTTCACTGGGTTTTGGGCCGGTTTAGGCAAGCCAGGTCCATGGTGGGCTGTTGGCTGGCCGAACTCACCACTGCCCCCGTGGGTCAGGCTAGGCCTCCCGATCCTTCAGGCCTATTCCAGCCGCGGCCCTTCAGTGAACTTTTGGCCCATTTGGACGGGCCTGGTTCGTTGAAGGCCCATTGCTGGCTCGATCCCTTCTGGGCTCCCATTGCTCGGCCTGATTGGGCCCGCACAGGATCCATATCCTCCATGTTGAGTTGACACGGCTCAGACTCAAAGGTAGAAAGTGAGTCAAAAGAACTAACCTCCACCGGAAAGCCCGAGTCATTGCCGTGACCATCCACTGTCGGCGCTTTCCCCCAGTCTGGCATTGCCCCAATCCTTTGCTCATTGACCTCCACCAACTGCTTGACCGGCCCCGGCTTGGTTGGCGAGGTCTAGGGACCCTGGTTGACAGCGGGTGGATCACGAGTTGACTCAATCCCCAACCCGGTCGTCTTCTTCCTCAGCTCCAAGCCGAAATGCTCCGACTTGCGGTTCCAACTAATGGCCAGCCATGGCCCATAGGCTGCCGGTTGTTCTGGTCGGGGCAGTCCTCGACTGGAATTGTTGGGGTTGCCTCTTTCTTGCCACTTTGCCTCAGGTCCCCCCTCGTAGCCGGAGGTGAAAGGCCACATTTCTCCCTGCCGTGGCCGAGACACCCGCACTTGTAGCAGACTCCCGACAGGTTTTCAGAGGTAAAACCCTGCCAAATCTTCTCCAATTCTCCTTGGAGGTATATCCCCAACCTCAAAGGTTTTAGGCCTTCTAGTTTGATTTTAACCCTAGCAAACCCTAGTCGACGCCTGCCATATGTCGTTGCATCCATTGCCAACGGGCATCCGGCCACCCCAGCTATGTGAAGAATCAATTCCCTATCCCAAAATTCGAGAGGAAGCGCTGGCAGTCGAACCCACGCCACCACCCTGGTGACCTCGTGGACGTCGAGAACGAAATCAAAGCGCCATCTCTCCATAGCCAGAAGCTGTCCGGCTATCAACCACGGTCCACTTTGAAGCATCGCATCCTTGTCCTCCTCCTTCTTGAAGCAAATGGCCAGATGCTCGGCCGCTAATGGGAATCCTTCGACCTCAGCCAATCCAAGCCCTAATCCGGATCTCCTTCACAATCTGATCAGTCGGGACGGGGCGGCCGAGGCTTCGGGCTAGGAGGGTCGTCGTCGCCCAGGTTCTCTGGGCCCTGTTAATCCTTTCCAGCGGTAGCTCCAAGATCTCAGAGAAGATCCTCTAGGTCTGCCGGAGTTCTACTTGGAAGATCTCGAATGAGGTCCATTGGGGTCGCCGAGAGAGTGCCTAGGCCACAAACGACCATTGAGGCTTCTTCGCTGCTACCTGGTGCTGTTGAGTTTCCTTCCCCCCGTTTGCCTTGGTTTTTGTCGTCTGGTTGTCCCGCTGCTGCTCCTTCGCCACTCTGCCACATCACTCCATCTCCAATAGCTCTCCTCTAGAGTCTGCAGAACCCTCATGTAGTAGTCTTCTCAAAAGTTCTTTTTAACTCTAGTTCTTTTACTTCTCCTAGGTTCAGTTTCTTCTTCTTCATCCTCTCTAAATTTTGTTCTGCTTAAACTAGTCCCTAGATTATTATTGATATTTATTTGATCATTTATCCTTATTTTAATAAAAAATATACTTTCAAAGTAGATTGCATCTCTTGCTTCCATTATGGTGTTATTATAATTTTATTTATTTGAGAGTTAAACACTAAAAATCTATTAGCATTACTCTCAATTGCATATCCTATAAATATTGCATCTACTGTTTTGGGTCTAATTTTTTTTTTCTGAAATTTTTTACTTTAGCTAAGCATCCTTCTTTTTTAAGTTAGGTTTTCTATGTTTTCATATTTCATATGGGGTTTTATCATTATGTTAAAATGGAATTCTATTTAAGATATAAGATGCAATTACTAGTGCCTCTTCCCAAAGATTTTTTGGTGCACCTAAACTAATTAGTATAGAGTTAACCATATCCATTAAGATTCTATTCTTTCTTTCAACTACTCTATTAGATTGGGGTGAATAGGGAGCTATAACTTCATGAATTATCTCATGTTCTTCACAAAACTAGGTCAGCTCAAATGAGGTATATTCACTTCCTCTATCAAACCTTAAGGTTTTAATCTTTTTACTAGTTGGTTTTTAGCCTCTGCTTTATAGACTTTAAATTTATTTAAGACCTCATTTTTAGCTTTAATAAGATAAAGGTGATAGTATCTAAAAAAGTTATTTATGAAAGTTACAAAATAATTGTTTCCACCCCTTGAGGTTCTTCCTGAGTCACATACATTACTATATATGAGTTCAAGAAGATCAGAATCTCTACTTGCATAGTGAAAAGATTTTTTAGGTACTTTGGCCTCTACACATATTTCACATTTGTCATTATTTTTAAGTTCTGATTTTAGGATTAAGTTCAAGTGCATTAATCTTTTAATTAAACTGTAGTTTACATGTCCTAACCTACCATGCCAGATAACAGGAGAGTCAATATGAAGAACAATAGAATTTTCATTCATAAATGGAATAATTACATTAAGTTTGAATAACCCATCACAAAGAAAACCTTTTTCGATGAAAGATACACCATGGGTTACTACAACTTTATTTGATTCAAAAATAATTTGGTATCCTTGCTGGACAAGCAAGGATCTACTAACTAGTTTTCTACGGATGTCTGGAACGTGGTGCACGCCTTGCAGAGTGAGAATCTTTCCAAAGGTAAGTGTTAGATCCACTCGCCCCACTCCAAGCATGCGTGCCACAACATTATTACCCATGGTCACAGTTCTTCCACATGAGACCTGATAAAATGAAAATCAGGAGCGATCATAACAAACATTTATACTAGCTCCGATATCAATCCATCAGTCAAGTGCTAATTGAGTCATGTTAACTTTAGGTATGAAGGAAACAGACTTGATAGCAGTCTCAGAGAAGTCAGCCCCACAGGTCACCATGTTGGCCTGGGCGCCAGAAGTGGTAGGACCCTTACTTCTAGGTCGACAAGGAGTAGTAATCTTGTAGAAGCTTTGGTTGGCCATATACTTGGTTTGACCACAGACAAAATAGCAACAAACAAATTCTCCTTTCTCTTTCTTCTGGTTCTGAGAAAAGTTGGGTCTTCTATTGTTGGGCTGGAAGAAGTTTCTATGGTTAAATGATTTCTTCTTGAAGGACTTGTTGTGGTTGGGACGGAAAGAATAATTTTGATTTTTGGATTTAGGGCTTGGGTTCAACATTGTTGACTTCCGACAAAGGATTAAAGGAGTGTAACTTTTTCCTAACGCGATGTTCTTCAATCTTAATAGAATTTAGGACTTGAGTTAGAGACAGATCACCTTGGATGTGGCTCAAAGTCTTGGCAAAGTCTAACCAGGTAGAGGAAAGTTTGTCTATGATACAGGCAACTTGGAAAGACTCATCTAGGTGGGTTCCATTTGCTTGGAGTTGAAGAATTCGGATTTCATATTAATAGATTTGATCATTCATAGATTTGGAATCAACAAATTTAAACTTGCTAAAGTCAGAGACCTTGAATCTCTTTACCTCGGCATCATCAAGTCCATATTTATTTTCTAAGGTGTCCCAGAGATCTTTGACACTCTTACCTATATAATAAATATCATAAAGTCTATCAGAAAGGGCTCCTAGGATTCTATGAAAACAGTGGTAGTTGGTTTCTTCTGAAGTCTTAGTGAAGGAGGTGGAGAAAGCAGCAGTAGTTTGGGGAGAGGAAGGAGCAGGGTTTGGGTTGCGGCAAGTAGCAGGTCATGAAGCAGATGAGTTAGACCCATTACTAACTTCAGTAGTAATCTCACCAATGGCTGAGATCAAGCCTAGAGTGGTAAGCCAGAACCGTATTTGATTCTGTCATCTCCTAAAGTTTTGACCATCAAACTTTTCAGGTTTAGCACTAAGGTTTTTAAATGTGTGGGAACCCATTGATTAGAAGAGAAGAAAGAGATTGATTTGTAGCTTAACACAATTTTGATACCAGTAAAAAAAAAAAGGTTTATGACAAATTATTACAATGATATCTAATTTGAACTTTAGATGTCTAGTTGAAAAATCAAAAAAATAACAGCCAGATCAGCTCCAGATAGGTGGTGGTACACTTGACTCACTTTTTTTTTTTGGTGAAATGGCTTCTCACTAC
Organism: Phoenix dactylifera; assembly: GCF_051530095.1. NCBI lineage: Eukaryota > Viridiplantae > Streptophyta > Magnoliopsida > Arecales > Arecaceae > Phoenix > Phoenix dactylifera. The sequence goes on along the minus strand of NC_143190.1, from coordinate 11,138,557 downwards.
ACTCGGCTGTGAGAGAGCCCAGAGCCATCACAAAACAACTTGGCTCACTTAAGTATCAACCTTTCTTAGGCATGTAGGTCTTTTTGAAAAGCTTTTCTTAGACATTGTTATTCAATAGATAATTTCACTAGATATTATTCAATTTCATCCTAAGTGCAATATTAAGCTAGCTCCTATAAATTAACCAATTTTTGAATTTTCGATTGAATGGAATCTAAAAATACTCCATAAGGAGTCCAAATGGAGGTATTAATAAACCTCTTGGAGGTTAGGCAATCTAATATTTTGCTTGAAGAATTAAGCACTAAAGTGAAGCTAGCAAAAATATGTAACAGCTAAAATATAAAAATTTGTAATTAAGTAGTAAAATGTATAATAAATATTGCAATTTAAAATCTAGTGTTAACAATATATAAACTTTCTTATATTGTTAGCCTAGATGCACAAATATAATTAAGAAATCAATAATTCAATATTTCTAATATTTATAAAGAGTAAATAAGAAAAATAAACTGGCAAATTATTTACTTGACAATAGAATAATAAAATGGAGAAGTGAAAGAAAATGGCATATGGATGGAAGCACGCTGATGCGCTGTCCTAATAAAGTTTATGCTTCCACATACGGGTTCGCTGGCACAGATACCTTAGAGATACGACGACCTAGTATAGAACCACGTCTTCCCCGTCAGTGCGCCTCCAGAGAAGAAAGAAGATCACGTTTACGCTTGTAGATAGCTCAAAAGAAACTTTGAAAAATAATTAAAAAATAGAGAAGAAGTGAATAAGAACAAGAGGGAGAAAATGAATTTTTCTTTGTGTTTGAAATGATCTCTAGAGCTCTTTATATGGGCTCGTGGGCCACCCAAAAAAAGTAACAGGCGTTGACCAAGTCAAAGCAGACGTGGGCCAAATGAAGCAGAATCTCCTTCGGTGGATTGATGACATGTCTTCTTGTGCTCTTTGATCCGGCGGCTTGTTTTCACATTTGTTCTCTTGCTTGTGCGCGGATGCTTGACACTTGGCCGTTGACCAAGTTAAAGTAGACGCAGGCCAAAAAAAACATAATCTCTTTCCGCAGTTTGATGACATGTCTTCTTGTGCTTCTTTAATCCTACGTCATGTTTCTATATTTGCTTCCTTGCTTCCGCGCGGATGCTTGACACTTGGTTGTTGACCAAGTTTATGCTTGATTGGTAATAGCCCAATGTGCTCGATTTTCAAAAATATTTAATTTAATTTAAAATTAAGTTGGTACAAATGTGGAGCCCAAGTTCACGCGTGGTGTTTTAGGAAAAATAAAAATAATTTTGTCCGTATGAGTCTGGAAAAAAAGTGCGGAAATCCAGAAGCAAGCAAGAACAAGAATATAAAATATTTTCGAAGCCAATTCTTGAGAATATTTGCAAGTAATTGTATTATCAGAATCTCCAGGGAGATGAACAAGTTTGCAGTTGACTTTGGAAAATAAAGTTTTGTTACAGTCCATGGTAACTGCCTTTTTTTTTTATTTGTTTCCGTCAACGGAAATTCTTCTTTCCCTCGTCCGCGTCTCGGTCTCCCTCTCGCTCTCTCCGTGGAAACTTCCTCGAGAATTAAAAGCCCCAGTCCGGCGATCGTTTCCACCCCCATTTAGAGGTTTCTACGGTTTCGTTCTCGAGAACAAATCGAAGACTAGGGTTCGATTTTTCGGATGGCGAGCGGAGATGGCGGCGGCGGAGCTGGCGGTGGGAGGGGGCGGAGGTGTGGCTGGGCGGTGGGGGCTCTGATCGCCGTCCTCCTCGCCACGGCCGTGACGTCGAGGACCTCCCCCAAGATCACCCTCTTCGGGATCACCGACAAGCCCTGCGAATGTTCCGTAAGCCTCTTTTCTTGTTTCCTCCGTCAAGATTGAATCTTGATGATGTTTGCATCTAATTGGGACTCAGTTGAAGTGGGATCGACGGGGAGGGGTTTAATTGGAGTCTTGGGAATGGGATTGCAGAACGGTGCTTGTTGCGATTTTTTTCCTGGTGAATTAAACTATGAATTCTTCTCAGGAATCGAGGAAATACACGGGAATGGTGGAGGATTGTTGTTGTGATTACGAAACTGTGGATTCTCTGAACAATGAAGTGCTGCATCCTATACTACAGGAACTTGTTGCCTCCCCATTCTTTCGATACTTTAAGGTAAATGGTCAATGTATTTTATTTTATAAGTTGTATTAGTAATTTGAGATTCCATTCTCAATTTACTTGCATTCTTTTCTGTTTAACTTGTTGCCTCCCCATTCTTTCGATACTTGTTGTAGCTTTCAATATCCTATATTCTGGTATTGTAGTAGTGCTGTTCTACACAGTAGGATAATATGTTATGTTGAAGCTTATGGTCTTTTCTTTTCCTGTTTTCTGATTAGTGTATGATGTGGTAGGTTAAACTGTGGTGTGACTGCCCATTCTGGCTTGATGACGGGATGTGCCGTCTTCGGGATTGCAGTGTCTGTGAGTGTCCAGATAGTGAGTTTCCAGAGCCATTTAAGAAGCCCTTTCAAGGGCTTTCTGCCGATGATCTGATCTGTCAGGAGGGAAAACCACAGGCTTCTGTCGATCGTACACTAGATAGAAAAGTTTTCAGAGGGTGGATTGAAATTGACAACCCATGGACATATGATGATGAAACTGATAATGGTAGAGTTTTAGTACCGCATGATGTCTTGTTTGCCTTATGTTGTTTGCAATGCTTGTTATATTTTTGCAGTTGGTTTGCCATAACGAATGGTAATTTATGCCCCAGTTTCTTTTTGCAGAGGAGATGACATATGTGAACCTTCAGCTAAACCCTGAGCGCTACACTGGTTATGCAGGTCCATCAGCTAGGCGGATATGGCAAGCTATTTACACTGAAAATTGTCCAAAATGTTAGTTCAATTAACATGTCTATACTGGTGTTCTCTTCTCAGTTGAGTTATAGTCTATTTTATTCTGTATGTGGCATGTTGTTGGAACTAAAAGATTTTTGATTACTTGAGAGAGAAATACCCTAGTGCACATGAGATACACCAAAAGTTTGGATATTTAAAGTGCATACTGGAGGGTCTAGAGAAGTCGAAACTATGTTAATTAATGTAGATTCTAAAGAAATGTGTGGAACAAGGAACTAATATTTGAGTTGATTGTTTCAATAAGAGCCTACCTAGTGTTTGGAGTTAGGCAATATTAATATTTAAATGATCTTGTAATTAATTTGTTTTCTGTCTTCTTCACACTATTGTTCACAATATGTGATCCCTCAATGTCCAAGTAATAAAGTCACTCTTTGAGAGTGAAGTATGATGCTCGTTTAAGCTGTCCTCCTTGCCCACTGTAATGAAAAGAAACCCATGCATACAGTACCAACTTATGCTGGACATAATGCGAATTGCAAGTTAGGACATTGTAGCACGATATTACATAAGAAATTTCTCATTTGTCTGTGAATGGTGGATGCAGGTACCTGGATTTGATAACTGATATCTTCTCTTGATTTCTTTGTGGGATGTTTCTAACATCTGGAACACTGAAAATGGTTAATGGTTTAGATTATGGATTACGAGCCTATTTAATTAATACTCAGTCCGGCAGTTTGTCGTAGGGAGGGAGGGGGGGGGGGGGGGGAGAGAGAGAGAGAGCACCTTGTTGATAATTGTGAAGTGCCATGATTGTAGGACATTTGTCATGGTCGTGCACTATCACCCTTATGCTCTTTTTTTTTTTTTTGATTTAGCATCTTTTAAATGCTGAGGATCATAACTTATACAAGGTAACTGATATTCTACTGTAAAAAAACTGAAAAGATAAAAGGCTTTTAAATTTTCTTAAGGAACATGTGTCAGAGCAGTTTCAGGTACTGGGTAATTATGAATTAGCTTCATGTGGGGCAACTCCAAACTATCTTAGGGTTACATTCTTCATGCAACTAGGTGGTGTGCTTTATGTAAAGAACGTGATATGTTCATGATGCCCATGGCTGAATCTAGGGACATGTTATATGTATGAAAATTATGATACTGAAAAATGACCATGCAAAACTTGAATCAGCATAGGATGGTTGCTACTTGCTAGTCTGCTAGATGGTTTACTGGAATAGGCTGTTCAAGATCTTATTTCCTTCTACTTCTTCAGATCCTTCAGGAGAATTTTGCCAGGAGAAAAGAGTGTTATACAAGCTGATTTCAGGACTGCATTCCTCAATTTCAGTTCATATAGCATCTGATTATCTTCTTGATGAAGCTAGCAATATGGTTATGTCTCTTGAACTTGTCGCAGCATTTTCTAATCATAATAAAGTTGCTTGTATTAAATATTTTTTGATGGTTTTTTCTGTCATCTTTCTTTCCTTGCATGATTTCAGTGGGGCCAAAATCTTGACGTGTTTTATGAACGTGTTTTGAGACACCCAGATCGTGTCAGAAACTTGTACTTCACCTTTCTTTTTGTTCTCCGGGCAGTTACAAAGGTAAATTTGGTTAATCACTGCAGTTTCCTTTTCATCTTTGGGATGTTTATATGATATTAGTGCTTGTATCTGATCACCTTCTACCATAGCATTCATGATTTTAAAAATGTCTATCTGTTTAATGTCTTACCCCTTATTTTTCACATATTGGTTTTGGATTTTTCTGTAAGCTTAGTCTTGACTTGTGAGCCTTATCCCAGCGGTTGGCCTTATTTTTCAAATTTTCATAAATTTTAACTACTCACTCAAAACATGATGCCAGCTATCTGCGAATCAGTGTTGAATTTCTGGTGAAAGGAACTTTGATCAAGAGAGAGATCTGCTATATATAAGATCATGAAGCTAATGAGAAGTACTCTATGATTTCCCTATACTTTGATAAAGTTTAGATAAATAGGGGAAGTCCAAAGTTGTGTGTATGGAGTTGCCTTCATGTTTAAGTTACAAATTGCTGGTATTGGGCGCGTGCATGTAGGGGTAAGCATGGATGGCTGTGATAATATGAAAGGAAGCATTAGCGGCTGTGATCCCTATCTGATAAATGCACTCTCTCGTTTAGTTGGTGCAGTCCTTTAGTTCCTCTCTCTTTAGAAAAAGCTGAACAAAGGCGCATTCTTTTATTAACACATGGGGTAGGTATAGAGAGCCTTGACAGGTGGCAGATTTTTCATGTGGAAGGAGGCTAACAGCTCAGTCAGGGTCTCTGTGTTATAATAGTAGAGATTAGACCATTCAATTGCAATATAATTTAGATTTTTAGCTTATTTGTGTGGTCCTTTACAAGCAAGATTTTGGGGACATGCATAGGATGTTATGTGATAAGAACCAAAATGTGCGCCTGCCATGTTATGTGGTCACTAAATACTATTAAGACTTGAAATTTTGTGAGGCAGTTATACATTAACTTATGGATTGAAGTGTCAATGAAGAATGTACATGAAGACAAGATGAGAATAGCATTAGAAGAGGATGCTAATGATAGAGTTAGAAATGAAAGCATTTGATAAAGCTAAAACGAGGCACTTATATTATATAAAGCTGGCAAAAAATAATAAATGTTATGGGCATGCATGTGACATGGCTTTATGCAGCTGTAGTGAGGAGAGTTTTCCATTCAGTTTGAGTGGAATATGAGACCAAGAAAGACGAAGTTTGAATTGTCAAGATGGAATTTTGATGATGGGAAAAGTTTCAGGATGATTGTGATGCTACTATCTGCTACTGTATGCACAACACCTCTACCTGATTTGTGCTAGATTCACCACTCATGCCCATTCTGTTAGAATGAAGAGAAAACAGCTGGCTGCCAGCTTGGACATGGAAACATGCCATGCTTCTAGTGCATATTAGATGCAGGTGTCATGCATATAGGCAGGGTAGGTGTCATGCTTCTATAGAATGTTTGTATGATTATATCATCATTATTTATTGAGATCAGGGAGGCCAGTGCCACCCACTACTACCCTACTAGGTACCTGGACAGACTTGAGACTAGTGCTTGTGAGATCAGGATTTTCTTACTCCAGGAATATCCCCTGTGGGGCAGGGTTGAAGTCTTGAGGGATAACACCACTTCGAGACTCAAGACCTGACCTCTTGCTTGAAAGCAAGAGGGCATTAATGTTTTCGTTATAAAGATTTGTGTGCCTGTGTTGTTTTATCATATTTTCCTCCCAAAGTAAAACTTGCTGCTCGATATAGGGTATATATGGGGAAGTTAAAAGGTGGTGTCAGGTCAGATAGATGGAGGAGGTGATCTGAATATGAGTGACATGATTTTACTTTTATGCCACATCAGTTTTTCATACTTAATAAACTTATTCATACTTTATCTGTCCTTTTGGGTAGAGGTTTGCTTCTCTTTTTTTTTTTGGTGCAACGGCGGCTCACACACTGCGGGTGTGAATGCGGCCAACAAAATCAGAAAATAAAACACTACGTAATGGCCCTAGAACAGACCCACTCCCAACCCAAACAAAACCACCGGAGTGGTGGGCTGCATAGGAGGCCACCCAGTCCTTTTGGGTAGAGGTTTGCTTTCTATCCTTACAATGTTGTTCTTTTCTTTATGTGTTTCAGGCTGCAGATTATATGGAGCAGGCTGAATATAACACGGGCAACTTACAAGAAGATCTGAGAACGCAATCATTCGTGAGGCAGCTAGTCTATAATCCCAAGTTACAAGCTGCTTGCCCACTACCATTTGATGAAGCCAAACTCTGGCAAGGTGAAAGTGGGCCTGAACTGAAGCAGCAGATCAAGAAGCAATTTAGAAATATAAGGTTCAAATCTTGAACTCCATATCAGCGTCCCTGAAGCTTAGACCATGTTAATCTAACCAGTTTCCTAGTAAATTGTAGTGCATTGATGGATTGTGTTGGATGTGAGAAATGCCGCCTTTGGGGAAAGCTTCAAGTTCTTGGTCTTGGCACAGCACTGAAGATTCTCTTTTCAGTCAATGGCCAAAACCTCATGAATCAGCATGTATGTCACTTTCTTGTTATTGCTGTACTTCTTACAGTAGGAGGATGTTTATATTTCTTTCACAAGCAAAAGTAAGCATAACATTAGTTCTGCATCATCACTTTTCAGCCCAGAAACTAGGATATGATATAGCAAGCTTGACTTATGTCCCTTGACATTATCTATTGCTAAAGTATCTGCCTGCACAATCAGCTATTGAAAGAATTCTATACACATCTAGTGCCACTTGTTTAGTTACTCTATGAAGCATGCTGCAAGGGCCTTCCATCCTTATTAAGTAGATATCAGTAGATCTTGTGTGATGCTGGTAGGGTCAAGCTGTCAAGGAGGCTTGGGTAGGTTCACTTTTGTATGTTTTTCATTTTTTTTTATGCATTACCATTTACTTATATGGATGTTTAAGTGAATTTCGTTTCTTATTTGAGAGGATGGTAGCCATTGTTCACGTCAGATTCCAAAAGCTCTAGATATATATTCAAATACTCTCTATGGATATAAAAGCCATGCCATGTTCTTGTGTGGAGCAATGTCATGTCCTTATATGCCTTTATACTGGGCCTAAATTTTTAGTTTTTCAGTTCTCCATTCCTCCAAATTCTTTTTGGTCTGTAAGTCTCTCTCTCTCTCTATTCTATTCTATTCTATTCTATTCTTTTTGTGTGTGTGCGTGCATGCGCGCATGTGCTTCCTTCATGTTTCTGGTTCCTTTGAGGTGACTAATGAAGTTGCTTAGGCATCCTGTGAAGGAAATGATACATCAGTCGGTAACATTTTTGTGAATTCCCATATATTCTTGCAATCATGGATCTGTATCTGATACCAGAATTTGTTTTTGGCCTTTCAGCTGCAGCTGCAACGAAATGAAGTTATTGCTTTGGTGAACCTTCTAAATAGACTTTCAGAATCTGTTAAACTTGTTCATGAAATGGGACCTTCTATTGAGAAAATCATGGAAGGACAGTTTTCTCCACCTACACGCAAGAGTAGTTCGTAGCAAAGAATAATCTCTAGTCATTCTTGTAAGACTTCGTTATCCTTCATCTTGTTTTGAGTCAAATTGTATTAGACTTGAACCTCTCGCATCCTAACATCTTCTGTCTTCTGAACAACCAGGGGCCGAGAACATTATAGTCTGACCTGTGTAAACGGCATGTATTATTAAGCACAGCATCGAAGTGGTATAGAGAGCCAGTGGGCTGTGGAATTACTGGGGACCTGAATAAATCCCCTATTATACTCCAAATTAGATCAACAGATGAAGATGCAAAAGTTCTTTCAGTGACTACCCTTCAGCTTTGAAGCTCGCTCAAATGGCATCACGGCTAACTTAACCAAATAATGCTACCTGCATCTGATTGTATGAGTTGCAAATAGAACTGCGCATCAGTCACAATTGTACTGTACTTGGAGAGTTGCAACTTTTGATTTATTGAGAAAAATCTTTGCTGATACCTGTCTAATTTATTTTTCATCCTTCAGAGTTCGGACACAGAATGTTGATGGCATATCCTTGAAATGTTTTCCGAATAAGACTCGGTTTTCGAAAGGTGTCTGTGCCTTGGTTTGGAAAGGGTGGAAAGGCAGGTGTTATTTGTTGATGGCAGCTTATGAAAGCGAACAGGAGAAGAGGATGCGGGCACATATCGCTAGAGAAGGAGGTGGGAGACAATGCCTCTCTCGATAGGCTACGAGCGAAGTTCAGCAAGGCAGTGATGTTTGACGAAGGATGAGCCGAAGTGCCTGCGCCAGCCATGGCAACTCTACCTGGCGGGCAAATTTCTCGGCCGGCGACCTCAGCCGAAGGTTATAACGGTTCAAGAGTTAACCGCTAAGTGGGGCCTCGGCAAGGACTTCCAGTTGCTGCTGGCATCAGGAGAGATCGTCGGATTTCGGTTTGTGTCAAAGCAGGACATGCTCCACATTTGGGCGAGCCGGCGGCCTACTGACCTCCCTAGGTCGAGAATCGCCCGAGCAGAAAACCAGATCCTGCATCGAAAGCTTGGCGTGCCTATTGACCTTCCTAGGTTGAGAATAGCTCCAACAGAAGACCGACCCTCATGCCAAAGACTTGGTGTGCCATCTAACCTCTCTAAGTTGGAAACGGCCCGAGTGGAGGACTGAGCCTACTCGGAATTCCTCTTGGATCTCAATCCAGGAATGCCTCTAAGACCATAGTCCAGAGATGAAAGGAGATACCTTTGGCTGACTTAGGACCTCCTTTAGCCGAGATCACTCAGAATTCCTTAGGAGTTGAACTCCAAGAAGATCGATGGAGAAGCCCAAGACAGGTTGAAGCCCCACAAGGGGAAAAGCTCGGTGCAACGACCTAAGCTCAAATCAAGAAGTGGTCGAACATAAGTAAAGGCCGAAGTTAGATACTTTGAGAATTCCTTTTCTTTTACTATTATCTTTCGATGTATACTTTGAGCTCGGCCGAGCTCGAACGAAAAGAACTGCATAAAAGGTCAAAGTTTGGGGCGACGACCAGAACACAAGCAAAAGCAAACAAAAAGGATGAAAACTGAAGTCAGATATTTTGGGAAGTAATGACGCCTCGAGGGAAACCCTGCAATAATGATGCCTTGAGACAACTCGGATACGACGACGCTTCGAGAATATAGATCAATGCATTTATGGCCCATGACAAAAGTCTCACCCTCGATTGAAGTGGCGATTTGACTTCCGTCGCCTGAACCGAAATGCAGTTCGACCTTGAAAGTGGGGAACAAGTGATGAGGAAAATATCGGACACCTCAACCTTGGGCCAGACCGACCTACTTGACCTCGGAGATAAACTGATGTAAATGATTCAGCCCCCGCATCAAGGAGCTGATCAGCCGAAGAGAACAATTAGCACGTGTCGATAAGGGTTGACATTTCTAACAACCGACGGCCTTGGCAGCCAACAATCGTGGTAGCACCATGCTCTGTATCAAACCTGCGTTGCATGCCGCCCGCATGAACTGATTTCCACATCGCGACCATACTACCGATCGTTACCTGGCCATTAGTGCACGCTATGTCAGCCCATGTAACGACAAATCTTACCACCTATATAAAAAGGTAGTCCGAAAAACCATAGTTACACATGCAATATTATTTATAAGTTACTCTCTGTTGAAATTCTCTTCCTTCCACATCGTTGCCTCGTTATTTTGATTTAGGCATCGGAGCATCCCTGCCGGAAATGCTTCGACAAGCGGATTCCTTGCAAACCACTAGCCATGGTATGTCGTACCATACCGGACGATACCAAGTGTTACATACTGGTTCAGTATCGGTACAAATAGCATACCGATCTTCGGTACGCCAAAAAAAATCCGTATTGTACCATACCAATACTATGCTAGTGTGGCACCCGGTACGACGAATCTTGCCACCAACAGAAGAGACCAGCACCCAACACATCAACCGGTCTCCTCAAATCGCCTCCAGCCAATCTCAAGGTCGATCAAGTTGTACTCCGACCTTAGTTTGGATTCGGCGGTAACAGTAGTGATGCTAGGTGTCAAGCCAGCAAGGCTTGTCGTGTCCCGGGGTGGGCTTGCCTTTGAAGGCCTCTCCTTTTAGGCCTGTTAACGAGCTGAGCCGAGCCCGAGCCTGGGAGGCTTAGGCTCGGCTCGTTTCACAGAAGCTCGGGCTCGGGCTCGGTACCGAGCTCTGTATTGTTCTCGAGCTCGGGCTTGCTTGGCAGGCTCGGGCTTGAGCTCGTAAAGCTCGTTTCAATTACGAGCTCAAGCCCGAGCCCAATATAGAGCTCGATACCCCTGAGAGAGAGGACGGTTTACGAGCTCAAGCCCGAGCCCAATACAGAGCTCGATACCCCTGAGAGAGAGGACGGTGAGGTGGGGTCCTGGGAGAAATCCCAGGCGGGGCGGGCGAGGACGAGGAAGTGGTCGTGGCCGCCGCACCAACCTCAGATGATAGGGCGGTCGCGGCGGAGGAAGTCGGCGAGGTCACAGCCGTGGAGGGCACTAGAGTTGAAAAGGGGCGGATGGTAGAGGAAAGGGAGGGCGTCGAGGGCGGTGTAATACGAGGGTGAGGCAGGGGTACTCGAGGAGGCAGCGGTGGAAGAAGGGCTCGAGCATGTAGGGGTCAGTGCAGTACCAACTCCGGGAGCGGTTGTGGGTGCAGGGGCCAAGGCCGTGATTGGCGAGATAGGGATAGGGGCAGAAGTTGTGGTCGTCGTAGAAGGAAAAGGCGTTGCAGGATTGGAGGAGGTCAGTATTGAACCGCGACGGGAGGTCGCAGATGTGGATCCACCGCCTTTCGCACTCCGTCTGCCGCTGCGCCTCTTCTTCCTTTACGACGGTGACTTCCTCCTTTCCTAATAATGGAAGGCTACCGCCGGTTTTGGAGGTGGATCGGGATCGGGCTTGGCAGGGGACAAGGAGGAGAACAGAGAGGACGAGAGAGATGATAACAAGAACGGAGGGACGAGCCATGGATGCGAATGAGAGGGAGGGCCTTGCCCCTTGGGTTGGAATCATTGGATGCAGGGTTTCCAAGTAGTGAGATGAGATCCAGATCTAACCATGCATAGTTCTGTTGGTGGCGCAATCTCGACAGGCGGATTCCAAAGCCACCCCCTTATTTGGTCATGTTAAATCATGGGCTCTGTTTGGACTCGTGAGCTGCTCGGGCTCGGATTTAAAGGAGCCTCATTTTGGTCAAACGAGCCCGAGCCAAACTTTTACCAGGCCGAGCCCAAGCAGCTCGGCCCGTTAACAGGCCTATCTCCTTTCAACCCTCTATTTTGCCCATTGCCACCTCACGGCTTCTCTACTCATTGCCATGGCAGCCGGCATGGAGTCGCCGTGGACCTAAGGTTGGGTCGGTTTCTTACTTTCGGAGTGCTATTCCTGTTTCTGTTTTCTGTTTTCTGTTTTAGCGTGTACTTTTGCGTTGTTCTTTATCTCGTTTAGATCTGCAAATTAAGCTGCCGTTTATAGCTCTGGGGTGGCCGTTACTTAATGTACTAATATAAACACCGCGACTTTTTCCTATCTAAAAGAAAAGGTTCTCCGTTGAATGCTTTTGGTCGCTTGGTGTTTTGGAAAAAAGAGAAGGAAGCTTATTGAGGTGGTTGAGCGCAAATGGTGAATTTATGGGCATTATGGATTGGAAAACAGCGCAATGAAAGATTGGATGGTCAAATAGAATGCAACGAAAAGCTCAGCAATTCAGAGTTTTGGCTTTGGAGCTTTTGGCATGCCTATATCATTCACGTTCTGCTGAGGGTATCCATTCTCGGATAACATGGTTGCAAATTTGACCTTGATGCATATTGGTCGGACAGGGATCAGACTGGTATTGCTACTTCTTGAATGATATATTTCTGATAAATAGTCTCACTGAGAGGTAATTTATGTGGAGGCCTTGGGGAACCCAAATAAACATCTTTTGTAATTTTCAACAGGAAGACTGAGTTCAGTGAAGGAAAAAAAACGTAGTTTGGGGAAAATATTTTTTAAGAAAAAAAGACTGGATAACAAAATTATACTTGCTTTTGACCGAGGGGGAAAATGAAAAAGTCTGGGACTGCATTTCATCATCTCACTGGGAGTCAAGATCATCTATATACAGCAAAGGAAACTAGCTTCTAGATCGAGACAATGCGTTCAATGCTCAAGCTGATGATGAAACAACACTCGTATCCGTAGCCTGTTTAGTCAAACGACAATATGTAGTTGAAACGATGGATGGAGCAGAATAAACATGAGGAAAACGACCATTAGCTGTAATAGACCGGCAGATAATTAGCCATTCTCAGGATCAGTGGAATGCAAATTAATTTTTTTCAAACAAATGATGAATTTGTTGAGATGCAGTGTGTACTATTTCTTGAAGCTTCTTTACTAGTCACCCTTTATGCTGTCTCCATCTTCGGTCTCCTTGCCAGTTGCTATGAGCTTTGAGTTCTTAAGTTCCTCAAGCTGCAGTAAGATTAGACAAAAAAAATAAGGATATCCAAATTGTAAAGACAATGCATGGTTAATCATTTAAAGAAAAAAAAACACAAATTTCTTTTTATTTTTTATCTTTCTTCAACTGTTCTCTATTATCTAAAGGTCTACAACAGCACAACTCATGACACTCAAGAATTTCCAGTTAAAATCTTACAACCACTGTATCAGGTCATAGTTTGGGAAGGAAAACAATCAAACACACTTGCAACACAGAACGCCCTCTGCTCTATACCATGCCTAGGGTTTGGATATTCCCTAACACCATCTGCTCCACACCATGCCTAAGGTTTGGATATTCCCCAGTTTGGACCTAGTATGCTGATCATAGAGGTATCAGCTTTCGAAAATGAATGAATAATATGCAGGTTTTCTAGCATCAGAAAGGGGAAAGAGGAAAGAAAAGAGGATTCATCCCCTATCCAACTTGGTAAATCTTGCATCAACCTCTTGTGAATCTTACAGCAAATATCTATCAAATTTTTAGATGACTTAAAGCAATTAACATTGAGCAACGAATTGAACTCTTAATTCACTTGTAGTTAACTTCTAATAGCATGACTCATTGCCAACATTGGATCTGACTTTGCCTGCATAAGATGGCCCATCAACACAAAATCATAAGAAAAACCAACAGAAATTACAAGCCTAACAGGTGTCCTCTTAATTAATTTTCATGATTTATGTGGCTTCTCCCAATGTGAAGATCCATCCACTTGCCTCTGTTTTAGTAGACCAACCACCAGGAATCTTGAGAACCACTATAGTAACATGCATTGTTGAACAAATCCTAAAGAACTTCCAATAGGTTTTGCAATGTATAACTTCCAACTTCACGGTGGTCTAAAGTCCAAGCAAGTTCCATCTTTCTCAATGGAGCCAGGGCATGAGAGATCTGGTGGTGAAAACAGATGAACGAGACTGCCAAGCACCCAGGAGGACCCATGAACTGGTCAAACTAGCATTGGATTTGTCAAAAGGTCCGTTGGATGAAGCATGATAGTCAAATCACGCTAATAACAGTTGGAAGATGTTCAATGCCCAAGCCCAAGTGTCAGATATTGACACCAGTAGACAAAATCCAATGCTTGAGTTAGCATTGCATCAGGCCCAACATCAGCAGCCGAACAAGAAACATAGAAGAGTTACCCGATGCCAAAAAATGCAGCATCAGAACATTCGGAAATCTGGATATTTGCATCAAGAAAATGAAAATTTCCTAATGTTAACAGACCAATTTGACACGAAGACAGGATCCTCCAAATGACATTACCGACCATCATAGAGCAGAATTCAAAGTAACATCATAGGACTAACTATTTCTACATCACAACAACATTTCTTGGGAATTCGACAAATTTAACAATGTCGAATTTTTGAGACAAAATTACATGCATACATGTTATATGTATTGCATGTACATATGGAATTGAGAGGACCATTTCTTTTTTGGGAGAAAACTGAAAGGACCATTTCAGACATTAGCAAAATCAGTTGGGTATAATTGTGAATGACAATTGGTAGAGAAAACAGTTAGTCAGCCATACATTGTAACAGCTACAAGAACTGATGAAGCATTCAGCAATAAATATGAAAGAATTTACTGCCATGCATCCACACTAAATAAATGCTAAAATTATGTATGTTCTAATATAAGATATGCAGGTCTATCTTACTATCTTCCCAGTTGCTTTAGGTAAATAGAAATATATTATTATTCGTAGGCATAACAATTTACCTCTCCGCATGTTTCTTTATGAGCTGCCACGAGTTCATCATACTTTAATTGCAAATCTGCCTTCTCAGCTTGTAGCTTTTCATATTCAGAAATTGATGGGCCTCCTAATTTCTGTTGAACATACCTGGCAAATGAAAAAATTTTCACTCTCATTGCACCAGAACTAAGAAATCTAACTTTACCACTCTTTTTGAAGGGGAAAAAAAAAAGATAAGAAATAAATGCTGCAGTACAAATCTGTAGAAAATAAAACATGGAAGCATTTTCCTGAAGGTATAAGTGAAACTTGAGGTTTTCTTAAGATATAGGCTTTCCTCGTGTGGAATTAGAAAGAACTCTCTCGATGGTTCAATATCCATTTCCTCAGGCAACTGGCCACATTGGATTGAGATTTTTTTCCCTAGGAAATATTTTTTTTGTCACGTCAGAAAGAAGCTTCTCTATATTTCCTTCAAGACAAAAAAAAACCGCGGTTTGGTGTCCCAAAATCACACTCATGCTGCTCCATCAAGGTACATTGTTTGCTCCCTTAAGCTAGGTAGCTGAATGTTGTTATAGACCTTCCTTACCAAAACTACTCAAGCCAGGATCTCCACAGAAGCATGATTTTTGTGAATTTAATGTTCAGAATGACATAATCAGAGAACTTACTCAACTGCAGAGTGAGGCTTGTCATTTTCTTCATATAGTGCAACTAGAACTGCAAGGAAAATACAGAATGGAAATTAACAATAACAGTGATTACCAAATATCTGAACTGATTTACCAAAACAAAACAGACCCAAGGAAGCCAGTTGAAAACCTTTAGTCAGAGCATCAAGAACACCACTGGACTCTAGATACTTCCTGAAAGCCTCCTTCTTTGCTTCCCTTTCCTGCACAAAACATCATCTACTTAGGCACACACTTTGAAACGAATTATTTAAGATAATGATTCATACAAACAGATTTAGATTTAGAAAAGGGTACCATCCTAATAGACAATATATACTATGTGGTCTATGATATAGCAGTTAATCTTGTAAATCCACCCCCTGGATTTATTTCTACTTACATTTAATCCCTGGCCTGTTTGTAAGTGTGTAAAAAATTGGGAAAACCATGGAGAAAAAACAAAACTATTTATAGGGGGGCGAAACAGAAAATGTTAACTGTAGATCGGCTAAACATAACATGGCTGTCAAATAAAGGGTTGAGTTTCTCTCTATGCAAATGGATCTCTCTCTCTCTCTCTCTCTCTCTCTGTGATCTAATGAGATATAAGTTTTTCTCCTTTTTTTTCCAGGAGGAAGCTTCAGTTGTAGCTTTTTACTAAACTCGTTTTCCCTCATGAAGGATTATATTTACTTTTATAATCAATCACTTGTCAAAATCAATTAGGAACTTAAGCAGAGGCTGTTAAAATCAAAGAGTTGAACTCATTGTCAAACTGCACTCTTATTTCCTGTTCCACTGTTAACTTTGAAGGGCAATGAATTCATTGTTCACTCCATCAGACTAAATTCTCATTTCGCTCATTTTATGTACTTTGCTTCCAAGGTTTGAGGAACCAGTGTTTCTTTATTTAAAGGTCTTTTGTTCTTGTCTGTCATTAAATATGGCAATACAGCGGGAGAAAAAAAAAACACAAACAAAGGCTGCTGGTCAGATAATAGTTATTTCTTCCTAAGAATATAAAGGCAGCATTCTATAAAATTCTTGATCAAAATATTTGCAATCATAAGAAATCTTTAGTAAGTCAGATTTGAAGAAATTCTTTACCACTCGGCTCGGGGTTTTATATTAGAAAGACAGGTCATATTCTATGTTAACAGGATGATTGTAACTAGGGAAGCTCAAATGAGTTTTTTTTTTCCCTCCAGAAAGCTCGAATGAGTAATTTACTACAACAATTCTGTTAACATTATCTGCAAAACTTGTTATTAAATGCCAACAGTATCCTTTTGGCCCAGATCTACATCAATGTGGTACACTATCTATATCTGATGAGTAAGTTACAGGATATTCTTTTGCCAAGTTCAAAAAAAAATTCCATATAGAGGCGCTTGCAAGTTGCGATTTTACTTATACCTTAGCGCAATCTTACATATACCTTAGCCAGAAATCCTCTTATAGGTACATTGTAAGCCCATGCAAAGCTTAATATCTTGTCAGACCTAATGGCATAAAAAAACATAAGCAATCTGATTCCATCCACCAAAACATAACCCTAAACACAACAATTTCTTAATTTGAGTAAATAAATGTGACCTTTCGACATCAGCCAGACAGAAGACACATCGAAAAAACAACACGTAGAACACAACCAATAAAACCCAAAACACCTAAAACAAATGCAAGAAATACGCCCGATTGCATGCGGATCAACATCATAAACATGGAAAACAACATCGAGGAAGGACAGAGTCAAAAAAGACAAAATGCAGGATGTCAAAAAGAAGATGAAGTGTGATTTGAGGAGCATACCATCTTTGGTGCATCAATCCCTGACAGTGTTCAACGGAGAAGAAGTAAGATCCGGAATCAAGAACTGGAATTAGGGTTAGGGCTAGTGTCAGGAAAAGGATGGGAGGCGATTGAGGCTTGGAGAAAGAGTTTGAGCGGTCACTACCCGCGACGGTGACCGCAACCCAATAAAAGGTGAGAGCTCGAGAAAGCAAAGAATTTATTAAAGTAGGCTCTGGTTCCTTAAATTCTCATAATATTTCTTGAATATTTTTTTTTCCTCAGTGCAGAGTAGCGTGAGCAAGAGCGGAGCCTTCTTACACGATTTAGGAAATAAAATTACGAAAATACCCTCCTGGGGCCCAGTGCTTGGTTTGTTAGGGCGATTCTGGGCCGTCGGATGAGTTGATTCTTTTTTGGAGACGTTGACGTTGACTCGGAAAGACGGAACGGGAAGGAAGGTTGGCTCGGCGGTCGGTGTCACGCAGGGCCCACAGACATGCAGCCCACTCCCAATTATTCTTTTCCAAACAAATAGAAAATTTATTATAGCAAAAAAATAAAAGAGTAAATAAATTAGAAATGAATTAGAAATACTAGTTAGATAGGTAAGAAATTATTTGAATACAATTTTGTAGCCACTGAGGTGGTAGCTCAGTAGAACTGAAAGTTTACTTCCACCCGCACGGTTCAAGTTCGAAACGTGCGGGCGTCGATTAAATGTGGAGATTTTCGCTCGGACATATGGGGTGAGAGAGCTTATTGGTCCGATGATAGCCTCAGTGGTGCCGAGTGTGACGTATTCACATGAAGGAGTCGTGCTGCAGCCCAGAAGGGTAACCGAGTCGGACTCACTGATGAAGAGGATATAAGTAAAAACGGCCGGCGTGCCCCACACACGGTCAGTTCTGCTCGCATCGAACATTCTCCTAGCAGGGTGGAGGTCCAGTGGGGGCTGCTATGCGGAGGTGGGCTTGTCCCTTCCTCCCCCCTTCCCTTTTTTTCCTAAGCAAAAAAAAAAAAAAAAAAGATAGATAAATATATGAAAAGTACAAATAATTTCTCCAAACAAGTAAAAATTGTAATTTCTTTTATATAACTATAATCTAAATTTTATATTTTGTTTTGCAGTGTAGGTTCAAAGTAGTTTTATAATATATAATTCTCAAATGCCAAATATATAAAAATTACATATTATTTTAAAATATATGATGTATTTTTATAAAATAAATTATTAGAAATAAAAGCAATGTCAAATATATCATTGCATAAAATGGTTCCGTGGCTTTCCTATTTCTTTTCCCTTATGCAGCCCACACGTTATGAACTCTCACCAAAGCATTTCAATTCTTATGTTACCCACATTCTTTATCCTATCCAATTAATCAGTCATGACTTGGTTCTCAATTAGTAAATGAAGTCTAACTTGATCTAATAAAGTCTACATAATTCTCCACGGACGGTTCGGAATCGGATAATTATCTCGAGTTGGTATCATTATTCATATAATCTATAGCTCGGGTCTCTTGGAAAACTTTCCTCTTAGTAAGGGAGTCAGTCTCTCCTTCCAGAGTCTGTTTATGACATAGCTTGGCTTCGCAGGTGCAATGCAGCGGGAGCCATAGCTCATGACAAATAGAGTATGGGTGTTTTATTCTTATTTCTAAATAATTTATTTTGATTGCTCTTTGGTACCTTAATTTTCTTTTTCACCCACAGAAAAGGGATAATTGATCGTATGCAATAAACTTGATCCAATGGTATCAAATTTCGGTGTGAAAGTTTGCAATCTCAGCACCGGACTAATAATAAAATTGATTCAACATATTGACATTTGATATATCTTTTTGTATTAAGTATCAATTTGATATCGGTATGATACATGGAATACAAGATGGTATGCACTGATATTACGAATCTTGGCCAGAACTTTATATACTAGAGTTCTGTTACAAGAGTCCACTCGCTTCAATCGTGGAAGCCATGTTGTAGATTCGCTTCACCAACCCCACCCTGGTGGCTGGGTGCTTTGGTGGTGGTTATTTCCCAGCACAAGGGCATCGTATGGACTTGATGTCTGATATGATTCAATAAGATTAGTCATTTCATATCATATGAAACTATGTCAAAATCCAACATGGCTTTCAGTCATTTCATATAGCTCTGATCATGTTTTGTTTCGAATCGGGCAAAACCACCTGATGTCGCTGGGCAGCGATCTATACCACTTGGTACCAGCATATGGCTTTTAGAATGATCTACATTGCTCGCCAGATCTAGTTGACCAGAAATATTCGAACTTTCGGCGAATGCAGTCTGTCTTCACCGTTCGCGATGGAGCGGGGCTAAGCACAAGCAGCGAAGCTTATTCGGGGGTGCAGACTTCGTTATTAGGGACTCGCGCTCGAGGATGGTGGCGGCTGGTGGTTGTCAGCTATCGGACACCACTGTGCTCGGAACTGAGCTGCGAGCGGCTTGGGCGAGCATTCGTTATGCTCGACGGATGCTGTTGGCCGACTTTATCATCATGGAGGATGACTCGGTCACTGTAATAAATTGGATCCAGGGGGCTCGAGTGGCCCAAGCGTCCCCCTGCTTCGAGACATTTGGTCTATGGGCGGGGATTGGATGGTTTTTTAGGCTAAACAAGTCATTAGGGAGGCCAACAGTGCGGCGGACTGAGTGGCCGCTTATATAGCCAATCGCTCCGATGGCACCTTGTAGACCCAAGAAGAGGATTTGCCTAGGGCATTACGTAATATTCTATTTTCTGATTTTATTGGGTGTGATCATACTCGTGTAGCTTAACTCGCCCGTCTTAGCAGCAACAACAAAAAAAAAAAACACTTGGCACCAGCAATACTATGGTTGGAAGTTAAAAAAATTAAAAGCCTCTATATCGTATAGAATGTGTACCTTTGAGGAGTAACTATACCGTGCCAACAATAACGTAGAAAACGAAAATTAAAATGACGTAGAAAAATAAACATCCACAAAAATCCATAGTTGCCGGTCCTTGGCATAGATTTTGCCTATGAGTGGTATTCATGAGAACTTGGGGACATACTTAAATAATCTATAGTAACAGGAGTGTTTGGTCTTCCTTGGTCATCCATTGCATAATGTCTCAAATGTCCACTCCCCCCCGCAAATAAATATGCTCGGAATAAACAATTAAAGTAACTGATGTACAAATTCTTTCAACCATTTATTCAATAAATATTCATTCTACCATTACAAATATTTAGCTTATTATAAATAGATATCAATGCTAATAAAAACGGGATGTTTTCATATATATACATACTATATATATGTGTGTGTAGACACACACACATACATAAAATATATATGTAATGTATAATGTAGATACGTATGTATGTACGCATGCATACGAGAGAGACTGCTATTAGACTAAAATATTACATAACCACAACAAAAATCTTTCTAGCTATATGGATGCATACCTGAATAAATCTCTCCCCTATTGTATTTTACATTACCATTTTGCCCATCAAACTTTTGAATGTATTTAAATCTGGTTATCATATCTTGATATTTTCCAACTTTTGATTTTCTTGTTTATTGTAATGGATCTACCGAACTCTCACTCCAGCTTTATACATTTCACCTTCTTTCTTATTAGTCATGCGGGCCCCATAAAAGCTACGGGCAAGCAGAAACAAATCCCCATGCTTGAAACATCAAGCCAGTGAAAATTCGAAAATACTGATAATTTAATGAGTGAGATCATCGCCTCATCCTCATCATTGCACCCTCTCCTCCTACCCCTGGGTCCTGCTTCTCCCCTCCACCTCTTGCGTGCTTCCAACACTTGGAGATTAAAGAGATATTCAAATGATTAGAGGGGTTTTTTAGAGAGAGTTTTTGAGCCTTGACTACAAATATTAGTCACTTCAATGCTTATGTTGCTGTTAATCAAAGTCTTTTTTTTGTTTTATGTATTTTTTTTTTTTGTTGCTAGGGCAGGTAGATCATACCTGACGAGTACGGATACACTTAATAAAATCAAAAAATAAAATACATCGGAGTGTTGGGCAACTCCCCATCACCAGTCCATAAGATACTACCGAAGTGACTGGCTACGTAAGCAGCCACCCAGTCCGCAGCCTCATTAGCTTCACGGAACACATGCTTGGCCTGAAAGGCCCCTCCATTCCCCACCATTGCCCAGATATCTCGGAGCAAAGGATAAACGCAACCATTATCCCCTGGTCCCCCGGATCCAACTAATGACAGCAGCCAAGTACCCCTCCACGATGATGGATCTGACTCGTAAAACACATCGAGTGTGACGAAGGCTCGTCTAAGCGGCCCACAACTCCACAACTGAAACCAATATGTCGAAAAGTTGACTGCTCCCTGCAGCCACGACTCTGGCAAACAGATTCCAAATAATAAAAACCCGCACTGCCCCTCGTACCTCCGTCCAAGACAGATCCGTCGAAGTGCAGGATTGATGTTAATAGAGGAAGATCTTAAAACAGTTAGCAATGATGGGAGCAAGTACACATTCTTTTAGCTTTGACTACAAATATTAGTCACTTCAATGCTTGTTTTGTTGTTAATCAAAATCTTTTTTTTTCCTTAAATGTGTTCTATTGCTTGTTTGATGCAAAGAATTGCAGGGTTGATGTTAATAGAGGGTGATCTTAAAAAGGTCAGCAATGATGTAGCGAAGTGCACATTCTATTCCATTGTTTTTTTTTTTTTTTTTTTTTTTTTTTTTGGTTGTTGTGGCTTCCATTGTTGTTTTTTGTCAGCATGCTTTATACTGTGTATTTGGTGAGTAAATAACCTAACAAGACTTTCTTCCTCTCCAAGCATATTATCATCGTCATCAGTTACTCTAATTTTTGTTGGTAATATAACATGAAATAATGTGACATTCTGCTTGACACAAAATTTAGGAAGAAAATTGTCTAAGATTTAAATCTATCCAAAAGGGTCAAAAGTCATATAAGTGCAGGAAAAATAAAATTCTTATGGTTATCATCCAGTGATAAATTTAAATTTATCCATTTTCACTTATGATCTAGAAAGCATAAAATTGTCTACAGCATCTCCCAGAAAGACTTTAATTTCAAGTCCTGCACACAATATCATAGGCTAACAGATATGTCTAAGGATAACTATTGTGGTAGTTTGCGGTATATTTTATTGATCTGCCATGCAGATGCAGTCCAATAATACAACTGCTATAGTTTCATAAAAGCAAGGTCGAGCCATATAATTTCATATAGAGTAAGCAAGTGTTAGCTTGTTTTCCTGAATTTCTTCAAACTCCTGCAACGCTTTCCATGGCCATTTATTTTAATAGTTTTGTTTCCTTTTATTTTTCCCTTTTTTCTATTAAGCACTTGATGAAGGGTGAAAAATACTTACCTAAAATCTTGATTTTAGGAGAAGTTACTTTTGGAAATCAAGCAAACCTTTACATGATTCAAAATTCATTTATTTTTTTTAAAATTATAATTAATCTTAACACTACCATTGAATATCATATTCTTAAAGATTTTGTTTGCTTATAGTTGGGTGATTGGGACAGGTTAAGAAGTTTTTCAACTACTTATCCATGCCTCATTACACCTTAATATCACATCGGGTGACCTAAAATCAATCTAAAATCACATGTCGCCACTGATTAGGGTGGGGTGAGTTTAGTATTTTCGAATAGAGGCTACCATCCATTGTGTAGCTATTTAAGTAAAGAAGTAAAAGCAAATGCAAGTACAACCCAACTCTCATGCCTATAGTAAGATGTATTAAAAAAAAATATGATGTTCGTGTGAATACCACAATTAATAATTTGTTTTGGATGTAAAAACTGATCACGAGCTCGCCGCATGCAAGGACGTATAATGTACTGGCAAACTTAAAAGCATATAAATTTAGCCAACAAAAAAAAAAGTGATGTTCATATAGCATCTTCTACATTAGAGTTGGGCACTGGGCCGGGCCGCCCACGGCCCGGCACGAAGAGGGCCGTGCCTGGCACGGCCCATTTAAAGAGGCTGTGCCGGGTCACAGGTTACTGGCCCGCGGGCCGACCCAGGCACGGCCCGCTTCGGGCCTGGGCCGGCACGGCCCGCTCTAGGCCCGCGGGCCAGGCACGGCACGGCCCATCAGGGCCTGGGCCGGGCTGGCCCGCGGGCCTGGGCCCGGCCTGGCCCGATAAAAATTAATGCTTCATAAATTTTTTTAATAAATTAATAAATATTGAAAACTAAGGATTTATGAATATAAAGCCATCTTAATGGTGGGGGGTTTGGCATAGACCCCTACCAGTTTATTAATTTAAATCAAAATGGTACATGAAGGGAGGTTTGGACCTTGGTCTGACCTCCAGAATACAATAAGAAAGGGCCGAGGTTTGGACCTTGGTCTGACCTCCAGAATACAATAAAAATGTACAATTATAAAATTAGCACGCCATTTAATTTAACTCTAGGATCAAATACAGCAGCTAAGTTATGCATAGGACATATCTTGTCCCAATACTCATTCCATTTAGATTCCATTAGGTCAATAATAGGCATTAAAACATCATCATATCTATGTTCTGCAAATTTTTGACTAATTATATATGCTTGTTGTAAAAATGAACATGAAGTTGGATAATAAATACCAGAAAGAACATTGGTAGCATTATAAAAACTATGCAAAAAATCTTCCAAAATTTTTTCTTTATTCCAATCAGTTTCAGTCAATGTAAAGCCTAATCCACGATCATTAATATATGCACTTAATAAGTTTCTATATGGGTATGCATCATGTATCATGCTATATGTTGAGTTCCAACGAGTAATTACATCAAGTTTAAATTTTTTTAAAATGTTTACCATGATTTATACATAGTTCCTTAAATTCTTGAAGTCTTGATCTTGAAGCATGAATAAAAGAAACTGCATTTCTAATTTTACCAATCACATCTTGAATCATACCCATGCCAGCTTGAACAGAAAGATTTAAGTAAAACCGACTTTTTCCCAAAATAGCCGTTGGAAACGGCTATTTTCCTCACCCCTCACCGTTGCGGGCCGTGCCTGGCACGGCCCGTTTGGAGCCGTTGTGGGCCGTGCCTGGCACGGCCCGTTTGCACCCGTTACGGGCCGTGCCTGGCACGGCCCGTGGCGTGCCGTGCCCGGCCCGGCCCGCCAATAGACGGGCCGGGGGCCGGGCCGGGCTTCCTTTTGCGCCCGCGACGGGCCGTGCCGGCACGGCCCGCTTCATAAGCGGGCCGGGCCAGGCACAGCCCGTTTAGACCTTGGGCCCGGTGGGCCTGGGCCGGGCCGGCCCGGCACGGCCCGATGCCCAACACTATTCTACATCATGTACAATCATGAACTTACCTATCTAGAGTCATTCCTAGAAAACAAATTAACAATACCCTTTGCAGAATGATCCATTATATGCATTGCAGAAATTTCTCCATAATTATCAACTAACCAGCCAGGCCTGCAACACAGATTGATTAACAGTTGAAAAGGAATGGATAAACCTGGTAACAACATCAATTAGTAATAGATAATGTCTTAGGTTTACTCCCATGATGTGCAAAGCATAGATCTGTAACATGGAAAAGCTGTTTGGATGCCATATACAAACGCTTAATCTTGGAGAGCTTTGACGCGAGCAGTGAGTTCTCTGACTTGATTCCTTAGCCGGTCAGGGTTGCAGAAAAAATCAACAAATACCTGCCTCTCCCGCCCCACCTCATGCGGGTGATGTTTCACAATCTAGATGATTGAAAAAATGTCAAATACTTATGAGATGTTGAGCATTGAGAGCATAAAACTAGGGAGGAACAAACTGCACTAACTGCAATATTTACTTCTCTTTTCTATTAAAAATTCTTCAATAGCTCTCTCAGAAGTTCTGGAGCAACCGGGTTAAGATATATGGATTCATGATATCAAGTTTTAAAAGATCGATTAGAAGATGTAAAGCATGTGCAGAAACAAACTAAAGCAAAGTGAATCACCTCAGCCTTCTGACGATGAGCCTCTGTTACTTCTTCAACAAAAGCAGAGACTTGTGAGTTGACCTTTTCCATATCATCCAGTGCTCGTATTAGAGGCTGCCATGCAAAAAGAAGCATATCCATCAGGTTAGAATGAAATTCTTTGAGAAGGACCGATACAAGAAGCTGATTGGTAATGTTTAAGCCAGAATACCAAACAGAAACATAGTCATAGCAAACATAGAAACATAACCAAATATAACAGAAGGAAGCCGATAAATTAAGACTTTAGAAAATGTAATAAACATGCTAAATAGGTTGCACATCTTAAAACTTATGTATACTGCAAGTATATGTTGTCAGAACAACCAGAGGCAGCACATGTAATCTCAGCTTCATTAGCCACAGTAATGCCCACACCCAAGAAACTTCTTGTCTACTAGCAACAAGACCAGTATAAGGCTAATTAAAATCTAATGATTTTATCATACTAGTAGTAATGATTTTTTTTTTTTTTGCTACTGCGATGTTGGCTGTTAAACCTGCTGCCATGTTAATCATGGCTTATTATCATAAGGAGACTAAATCTCATCTCTAGAACTCCACAAATATCAAATTAATAGGAAAGAAATACTTCACAGTCAAGAAATAATGACCTCTATTTTATAAATGAAGGGTTAATAACAATAAAAGGACAAAGGATACAACACGCAAATTAGTAAGCAAAGCACGTACCCAAGGTGTCAATAATGGTTCTGCTGTTGCTGATGATGCATATAAAAGCTGCTCTAGAGTTTGAATAAGTGCGCACCTGTCACATAAAATGAAAAGGAGAAATTACATGTTTGCTTTGAATGTGAATTTAGTAAACATCACTAGCAAGTACAAAACCAAAATATATATTCAACAATTTAAATTGAACCTAACCACTTAGCAGGTGTGATGGCTAAATGAAACACACAAGGAGGCAAATGCTGTTATGATGACAAAGAAAAATCTACTGCTGAAAAAGTTTCTAACCCAATATTCTACAAAATTATGACCAAAACATAAGAGCTGTATATAACTAGATCGATTTAACGTGGCAAAGACATGACAATTGCCTTAACAAATACAAATTGCTGATGCACCTTTGCATGACTTTGTAACAAGTCAAAACTAAGGCTAAATATGCTTTTTCTAAGATCGGCATGTTTTCTAGTTTTTTAGCCTGGTTCATGTCATATTCCTGTTATCTATTGCTGAGTGACTTGTGGGTCAAGGCAACTTCAAGCCAAAAGAAAAAAAAAAAAGAAGAGGGGGGGGGGGGGTTGTTAGTGGTGAGGTTTGTTAAAAAGTCGGTAAAGATTGTGGTTAAAAACTCCTAAGCACAGAGAAATGCAGTGCTAAAGCAATTTCTAACAATATTGAGGAAATAAGTGAACATATTCGAAATAATTCAAAAGCTCGCTTTGAGGGAGGATAGAGTCCAAAGGATAAAAAGAAATGACCATAATAAGTCTTGTGAAAACAGAGAGCCAGAATCACGTGTGAAGGAAGTCAATGCTGGATTTTTCAAAATTAAGCTAGCAAATAGTGGAAAGCCTGATTTAAACAATTGATTGTTGTTGGTTGGGGGCAAAAACGAAAATACAGTCATGATAAAGGATGAGGGCATGAAATTTCTTGAGTTAGTATATTCTAAGCAGTTTTGTCGATGTAGTCTGCTTAGATGCGATGGCAAGGTCCAACACAGGCGAGCACCAGCAAATCTGCCAGCTAGTTTTAATTTATCATTTATGTTATCAGATTATGTTAGACCAAATTAAGTATATAAGCTGGATGGCATGAATGCAAGCAGTTTAGTGAGGCGTTTAACCAATTGAAAAAGAATAATGTTGACAGTGTGTGGCCTAAGGCCAATTATAGTGTATAAGAGTCATATCTTTCATGGTTCTTGATGAAATTATGAGCCTGAATCAAAATACTCATTCAAAAGGAAAAACATTTAGAAGGATCTGCAAAACCTCATGAATATTTGCATCTTCTTTCACAAGGAAGCTGGCATAAGATGTAAGCCGGACTTCGCAAATGCTTATAGTAAGGCACCACAGGGTTTCTTATCCATATGGTGGTAATATCAAGAAAATGCATTGAGCGAGCAGAAATAATTTTAATTAAAAGGGCCTTGCTTGAGAATTGCATGTTATGGTGCCTCCTATAGACACCCATTCTGTTATCTTCTGTCCTTTTTCTTTTCCAGCTGGTCAGTCAGATCATAATAAATTGCTAAACAGAACTAATGAGTTGGTGCTCATCACATGATTCCCTCCCATCCATATGATCCTAGAAGTTAATAGATAACACATTAATCACGTGCACATGTAGGATGTAACCCAATTTGGAGCTCAAACTGTGCTCTACAGTTTTCAAAGTTCGATAATTGACGCCAACATGTCTAAGCCTGAGGACTGAGGGATTAATGAGAACGAACTTCATTGGTTGTCCAATCTGAATTTCGGTCTTTAGAATTTGAACTGGCTTGGAACCCTGTATCGTAATAAAAATATGAACCAAAATAATTGATGCAGACAAGCAAATTTCGCTTGTCTGGAGGTATGTTTAACTTTAATATTGTTGCTTCAAATTATAATTGCATGTAATTCTATCTAAAGGTTTCAAATGGTGTAGAGAGAAAAGCTTTAAAGAAACTTCTTTTAGAGGAATGGAAGAAGATTGACAGTTCAATGAAGAAGAGTCTATATGACTTAAAAAGAATGGAAGTTTGACCATCATAGTTCTTAAAGTATGAACAAACTTGTGCAGTCAGGTGGCTGTGAGACTGGAACCTCGGGGAGCAGAAATCTAAGCTATTAAGACTGTCATAGAAGGAATAGGGTAAAGGTAAGAGAATATAGGAATTCAGCCTGTCAATACACAACCTGCTGTTATTTGGAGAGAGTTGTCATCTTAAAAAAAAAATCCAAGTTTTCTGCAAGTTCTGGTGGTGGGGGTGGATGGCAGGGGCATATGTTTTTGGTATGAGTGATGCTCTGGGAACATGATTCTAATATAATATTGTTCTACAATATTCTAGATATGGTGGACAAAGAAGCCCAAACACACAACAATGATAAACTAGGATCCATGGGCAGCATTAGTCCTCCAGAGAGGAATATGAAAGAAGATGAAATAAACAAAATCTATAATTAAACAACCATATGGCATTTAACCAAAAAAAACAACCATGTGAGAAAGTACATAGTGTCTGATCATAGCAGTGGAAATAAGACTGTGTAGAAACAATTCTTGTAAAGTGTGCAACAACAAAACTGGCAAACAAAAAATTTCAAACAATGGAACTCATAGAACTGAAATAAGGAAAATTGGGGAAAACGATCATTACTCTGTAAGGGGTATTTCACAAAAGAATGACAATAATTAAGGTCATCCGCACGAGATCTATAATGATCACTCACAGTTCATTGATACATCTTCTTCGGTCTTCTGGAAGAGAATTTTCAAGCTCCAATTGAAGAGATAGCAAGTCAGACTGCAACACTGATATCTGCTGAACTATTCCATGTGCTGACACATATGTTGGTAATGCAGCTTGAGCATCTGCAAAGAAAATGTACGAACCAACTTAAAGAAAGGTGCACAACCAAATAAACATGCTTCAAGTCAGTAAAGACTATCATAATATCATGCACTTACTAGAATGAATGCTCAGAAGATCTCGGACACCATGCAGAAAAGTATCGCGGTCGTCAACTGCCCCTTGTTCTTGTACCTCAGATGCAGCTTGAATGAGTGATAGACAATGACCCTATGATGTTAACAAAAGACTCTTCCGGTCACTAAGAGCTTCCTTCTGGATGAAGATGTTACATGATGCAACTATGTGAAAATAGAAGACAATAACAAAGTGATGCCCATGAAAGAAGATCAGCAGGCTTTTAGGAAAAACAAAAGGCAATCATATAAGAAGAGAAAAAGGCCTTCTTCAAGATATGATGCATGAAACATGAGGAGGCACAGTAAAACATTGATGCTACAAGTCTTAACCAGATAGGTGCATACCACACGAGCATTGGCTGCTGAAAGATAGCCCTGCAGCTCAGATTCAATCACCTTAAGCAAGGAGTGTGCACCAAGTATGGTTTTACGTTCCAGTTGGCAAGCTATATTCAAAAACTGATGTCTAGCTAGCTGATGAACTAGATGATTAATGAACTGCACAAGAAGAGAATGCTGCAGTAAGTTCCACAGTTTTTTTTTTTTTGCTGAACTAGTATTATGACACTCATGACAAACATAACTGGTAGAATATCTATTTCAAGATAAAAGAATGAAATGGCATTAGAAGAGAACAGAAGGCAAACCAAGAAAGATAATCTCATTCCAAAACCAATGAGAAAATAAAAGAGGTGGATTGGTGAAACTAGTGTGGTATACACTAAAATATTGGTTAAAATTGCAAAAAGACAATCCACAAAAAGCAATTCAAAGCTCTGAAGATGTTGCATCTCAATTTTGACATTTCTGAGCTTAGAATAACTGACAAAAACCATATATAATTTATCAAGAAGATAGAAGAAAACTAACAAGTAACCCCTTCATCCAGCGTGCACATAACTATGCAATTTTATATTGGACAGTCTCTGCTTTGACGTGCTAACAAGTCTGACAAAACGTACATATTTTCATACTACTGTATACAACCCATTTGCATCCAACCATCTGCATCACTGATTAATATCTAAAAAATATGTAAACTTTGCATCTCTATATAACAAAAAAGGGATAAATGGACATAGGCAAGTGCCTTCTAACATGACTATGTTAGTCCTCCTCAAAAAAAAAAAAAAAAACTGAATGAAAGAAAATACTAGCTG
Source organism: Phoenix dactylifera (assembly GCF_051530095.1). Taxonomy (NCBI): domain Eukaryota; kingdom Viridiplantae; phylum Streptophyta; class Magnoliopsida; order Arecales; family Arecaceae; genus Phoenix; species Phoenix dactylifera. Next base: position 11,108,587 of record NC_143190.1, on the reverse strand, counting down.
CCTTCCCATTGATGACATACCGATCACGGAGAAAGCCCTAGTAATTCCCTCAAAAAAAAAACTAAGGACATGGTGAAATGAATCAGATCATGATTTGGAAACTGAAATATGTTCTGATCATAACATTAAGAATACGTCAGGAAGTTCAGCTACTTGTTAGAGTACAAGCCCTCCTTATAATGCTAAGAATAAGCTTAATGATGTCCATCAAGCAATTGCAATGTGTAGAATTCATCACAAACTTGAAGGATACCATAAATCATACAAAAATCTGACAATGTCTGCATCATATGAATACAATTCTGTAAGGCCCAATAGATAGGTAATTTTAAGTGCTATAAGGCAAACATGGACTGATGGAAGTGTGGATTTTGCATTGCACTATATCAAACTTAATGTCATTCTTAGAGGCTTATATGTCAGGTGAAATTTGGATCTGAGAGCTGAAACCATTAAGTGGATGTGTTCATGTAAGACCAGGCCCAATTAAGCCATTTTGGACTGAAGTCGGCAGGCCCAACCGAATTCTATCTGTGATTCCAAAAAAAAAGGGGCTCAAGCAGAGGACACAATCACGATCCTCTAATATCCCCCCTTATGTTGAATCGTTAAGGCCACGATAACCGTGGTCGGTGGGGACTTCAGGAGTCCGGCACGGAGCGGCTGCTCGGCCGTTCGAGCCACTCCTAACTGCCACTAGATTCGTGGTTCATCGTGCTTATCTTCCTGTTAAGCCGAGTTCATCTTTCCAAAAGCCCACCTTTAAATTTCCTCTTTTTCGGTGATTGATCACTGTCGAGCCTCCCTCCCTTTCTCTTCCTTGTCTCCAGTGGCCGTCGCGCCACCTCAGTTGATCGCCGCCCCAAAACCTCATCTTCCTCTCCCTAACTCCTTGTGTGCTTTGTTTCCCAATTCTGAGGTCTATCATGTTCTTCCCATCGGAAGCCGCCACGGTCGCAAGATCCACCGCCGCCTTCGTCTGCTGGTAAGCCCCTCGCCTTGACTTGCTTCTTGCTCGGCCGAGGGAGCTGCCACCTTAGGCAGCTAGGGGCGATGCCCTTCCCTTTCTTCCTTTTTTGTTTTCTCCTTGTGCATACTTGAACCACCACGACACCTCGTTGCCGGCTGCGCCACTGCGCTGCAGGCCACACCACCGTCGAGCCATCAACCACCTTCCCCGTTCATCCCCATTTTGGGCTGAGAGGGAAGAAAAAAAATGATTTTCTTGTCTAGTTGTTAATTCCTCTTTTCTAGCCCATAGGCCATATGTAGTGATGATTTATGCCGCTATGATAGACCAAACCCAGACCCCTGATTGAACCCAGACTAAGACTCTCTCTCTCCTTCCTCTTTCTCTCTCTAAGCCAGACCTAGAAATCTTAGTTTAAAGTCTTGACTCTCTTTGCTCAGATTCAAGTTGAACCCTGGGTGGAGGCCCTGAACCGGCCCGATACCCGAACAACATACCGACCCAGTGCCTCAGTCTTGTCAGGTACCCCCTAAAAATTGGTTACCCTTGACTTTTATTGAGCCACTTTAATCAGAGCTCACCTTGATCAGTTTAGTTCACCTTGTTCAGACCAACCCATGCAGTCGCCCCTGACCGACCTTGCCTTTCCTTTGCCTTGATTTGGGTATGAGATCGTATTCTCCAATAGTATTTTAATTTTTGACTTCACTTGGCTTCTAAGATAATAATAGAATTAATTGTATTTTAATGATATTAAAATAGGTGAACCTGACCCGCCTACCTGAAGTAGAATTTTGAAGCAAGAAGAGGTAAGTAGCCTAATGCTTCAAAGTGTGCTTTCCGAATTTTGGTTAAATGATAATTAGTTTATTGAATACGATTGTTATATCTATTTTATACTTGGTTAAACAGGTCAGGCATGTTTTTGTTATAATAGTAAATCTTTTTTTAACTATATTGTGTGTTATGCCATAAAATTTGAAAAATATAACTGGATAAATTATGAAAATTGTTTCATATGTATGTATTTTCAGCACAGCTATGATCTGACTTCGACAATGGAAATTATTCATTGGTCCTATCGACTTGTATTCTAAGAAATTAGTTTCGATACCGAACCACTGGTGATTAGAATAGTAGTATTTGAATACCGAACCACTAGTGGTATTTGGCACTTTGCGCATTCTGACCCATACCACTGGGTTATGTGGCCATAGCCTGATGTTGGGTTTCTAATATCAGTTTATGAAAATAATAGCAAACTTCAAAAGAGATGTATATATTATTCGAGAATTGATTTATTTTCAGTCTATATCTTACTTTTTAACTAATTATTTGGCATGCTTAGATCACACTTTGGGGTGTTATGTTGCTTACTAGGCTAGTGTAGCTCATTATTTCTTCTTTCTCTATTTTTCAGATCCAGATTCACGATTGCTCGGGACTTGCGAGAGTGCGCTAAATCTTCTGAAGATATTCTCAGTTCTAGTTAGACTATTTAGACTAGTTAGAACATTTTATTTGAATAAATAGTTGAGCATATGTTGACTTATGTCACTTTGGAATAATTGATTGTAAGAATTATTTGTATAAAATCTTGATTAAATTAATTTTCAAGAATTATTGCTTTAATATGATCGGTAGCTTTGTATGTCTGTATGGTCTGCCATACAGGTATGCGGCGTCTGTTATGCTCTGGGTTCGAAGCGTAACAATTCATCTAGGAGGTATAGCGGTTTTATGGCGATCAAGAAGCAAGTTTTAAAGTATTTTGCATTTTGTGTTGCTAGATCATGAAATTAAAAATTGATGATCCATCTGTTGTGTTAAAACAAAGAAGATCAACAAATGATTTCAAGAAAGATTTCTACAACATAAGTTCAGGAACACTACTATAAAATATAATGTATCAAAAACTTCCAAGATATAGACTTCATCAGAAAAGCTAACTGGAGTTTGAAGAATTATGCAGATGTTAAAAATTAAGATGTTTTAATAGAATTTTTTTCTTTTCTTTTTAAAGTAAAAAGAGCAATTAGATTATTGTTGACAATGTGGAACCAAGGATTGCCAAATCGATATCGGTAGGCGTATCGGTCAGCCACCGGACCGGTTTGGTACCGGATCAAACCGGTACCACTAGTTCGGCCTCCAAAAATCCAAAAAAAAAATTGGTCTAGTCGGTACCGGCCGGTACGGAAGTCAATACGGACCGGTACGGGCCAGTACCGTTTTTAACGCCGAAACGGACCGATCAGAGACCGGACCAGTTTGGTACAGGCTGAACCGGCCAGTACGGGCCGGTTCAACATTCCTTGTGTGGAACAGAACTCCAGATTACAGGTTCCTTGGAAGGTTCAAAAAGTTCGATAGCAATATCTACAAAAGTTCGCACGATTAAAATGTCATATTATTTATTAATAAAGAAATTCCATCTCTATGATATAGTCTGCAACTTTACAAGATTCTACGTTCAACAGGCAAATGACAAGAAGCAGCTTAGCATATTTTTTTCTTTTTTGGTGGAGGTAGAGGTTGTTTAGCCCATAGGCTAAGATACATCACCTTCCTAGAAAAACCAAACCTGACATATCCAAATTGACTTGCTGACCAGCTCACTAGGGATTGCAGGCCCTTATGCTGGTTTCTTCAAATGTCTTCTAGCTAAATTAGTACTCTAATTCAGCAATTGTGTTTCCCTCTTACCATGGTACGCCATACCATACCGAACTGAGCAGTATGAGATATATCGTACCGAACCGAGCAGTACGAGATATACCGTACCGAACCGAGCAGTACGGAACATACCGTACTGTACCAGTTCGGTACCAGTACACGGTATGAGGAGCGCACCGACACTCGGTACATCAATCCAGCCCCCATACCAAGCATGCAGACACGGTGATAGGATAGCACCAGTACGAGGCTCGGTGCCGAGATGGCATACCTTGCCTCTTGCCATATGACCGTAGCACCTAAATCCTTCAAAATATGAATAACAACATAGGATCTTGTAGAATGAAGGCAAAATGTTGGTATCCTTTATAGGTGACTAGCAATTCTCTAAGAAACTGCACATAGGATGCAAAATTACAAGGCAATATGCATGTTGTCAAAATGACAACAACCAACAGTGCCCTTGAAGGCATTGTTTGCAAACACAAATGATTAAACATAGAATATTTTGTGAAAAGTCATAACAGCTACCCAGAGATTTAAATGTAAAAAGTCACTGTCCATAACAAGCCAAAATGACGGTATTATTGCTTAATATATTCATCTAAAAGAATGTGAAGTTTTTCACTTCATGGCACCAGTTGCAAAGTAAGGTAGTCAATAGGCATACCGTTTTCAGCCGATTAATGTAATACTCCTGACGCATAACCTTTAAATCGTAATCCCCTAGAAGTCCAAAATAAGAAAAACGTTATACTAATATTATGTTGAACCTTGCTTTTCTGCTAATATTGGATCTGAAACTCTTATCAGCATACCCTGCAAAATATATGTGTCTTGGAGTTGAGCAAGCTCTGAGCAGAGGCTTGGAATAGTCTGGAAAGGAAAAGGATTCAACAAGGGATTAGAACTCACAAACATTAAACACAGCCAGAACAAAGGGCATAGCAAATGTAAAGCAAGTCTTCCACATCCAGAAGCATGAACAATGGTATAACTGGAACACCAGTTCCATCATCTTTTTACAAATGCATCTAGATGACATTGTATTTTTACAGTGCAACAGCTCAGAGTGATAGTGGCTAATTGAAAAACAGAAAACATTGTTCACATGAATTTGCTACATTTAGATTGCAAATTCTAAGATTTTTTTCTAATAGAAGACAAAGTAGTTGCCTATTTTCAGTTCTTTGGAGCTAGATACGATACACGGCTTAATAAGCACATCAGGATAATGTACAATTTGAAAGAAAATATCCTTTTAAGGCATGCAAGGTTTCAATGGAAATTAATTTTTTTTATTATGTCCAATTCAGGAGTATTGATAATAGTTTCAGACCCGCCCAACTTCCTAAAAGAGGAAACAGCTGGCCCTATAGTCTGCTAGCATGTAATATTGGATTAAATTATCATAGTAATCGATTGGCATCCTCTTCGCAAGTACAACAATAAACTGAAAACTAATGATTTTAACACCACCGTGGCCTGTATCTCTTTCTTTTTTTTAAAGGAACAACACTTCATAATGTATAAGAAATATGAAACAAAAAGAGAATTGTTATATATACAAGAAAAAGCTCCAATAAAAAACAACTCATTTTTGCAAATTAAAAATATTAGAAGGCTTCACATATACACCATATGCAGTATACACCAAATTAAAAATATACAACTCATATCTAAAATATTTTTAGTAATTAATTGTCATAATGATGGTTCACATATACACCATATGCAGTATGGACAAGTGTCAACTGTATACCTCAGATAAGAACTTCTGCTCTTTTCGGGAAAGATTAGATAGTTCTGCTGCCAGTTCATTAAGTTTTCTCCTGCAGGGTGGATGGAGATGCATGTAAATAGAACAATATGGGGGACTATAATATTACTGCAGAGAATAATCATAACTTCCACAAAAATATCGATTTTTTTAATAAGATTTTCCTTGTAGATATGTTTTAAAGCTTGTCGAGATAAGCACAAGCTTTAGATCCCAATGAAATGGGAAAAAAGGTTTCTTCATTATACACCATGAGTTCCATTTTACTTTGCAGCTATAGGGGTACAAAAAACTGACATATCAGCCGTTACCCTTGACAACCCTGAGGAGAATAAAGGATAACATTTCCCATTTAAGGTGACTTATCACTACCCTTTCACCATCTATCCTATCAAGAGCAAGTAAACTGAACTAAAAAAGGTTCAACAAGCACATACAAATCACGAAAAGATCAAAAGTTGCCGAAACCTCACATTTTGAGGCTTGCTCCAGTACTATGTTAAGGCAGTCCATAATCCTTGGACCACAAACTGATACTATCAAGAATATAGATTTTACAACATAGGGATTGATGGACAATATGGTTACCAGCTTATAAAAATTACATTATAAAGATCCAAAACGCCGCCATAGAAAAAGGAATAGCAGCTTCCCACAAACAAACATGCAGATCAGCATCTGTTGCACAATATCATATCCAATATATTCAAAGATGGCAAGAATGTGTTTTTTAGTATGCTTATCTTTAGCATCAAATGGACATGCCTATCAGCATTGGCAAAAAGACTGACCCAGGTCTATAGCCAAATGTTATGCATTGTTAATTCCAATCACAAAACTCATTCAATAATAAATCAATATAAATTTAAAAACCTGTCAAATAACAACGTTATAATAGTCTAACTGGTGACCAGGTACTGCATTTTTAAATACAAACAACTGGTTCACCTGCACCACTGAAACAAGGGAAAACAAAACCTTAATGACAAGTCTATGAAATATGTTTTGAAAGCAATAAAATTATTGAGCAAAAAGAGAGCAAATTTTGAATTGTATACTGGAAAACCATAAGAAAACGATAATATGATATAATTAAAATCCGAGTAACAAAAACAGTAGCCCCCACCCCTTCTCTCTTTAAAAACAATGCAAAATGACAGAAAAGCATATGCAAGAGATTGATGATGGAAAGAAATACCTAAGAGAATGAATATCTCGATGAATGTGTGCTTCGTCAGATGATATTTGAGACTTGAGCATAGACAGGATAGCTTGCTGCTTAGCATTCTCAACTTGGGCTTCCACCCACTGTCTTTCACTTGTCGCGAATCTGTTAAGTTTATAAATACATAAGTCGTATAAACATAACCAGCTTCAGTCATGAAACGTCAAACAAAAGAAGTGCAGAAAACAAATGCATCATAAACAAGTTGTGGTTGTTTTGTGAGAGGGATCGAAAATAGCAAAAGCCGAATAATTTTCATCTCAAAATTGCTATCATCAGGCGCCAAGGAACAAGTTTTATAGTGCAAGTTCTAGAGTATATAGATGTTGAAATAAATATCTGCACTTGTCTCCTATTATCAGGAATATTATGTTGGTTATATTTTCAAAGGTTGAACAGTAATACTTACTAATTTCAGAGAAAACTGAAACAAAAACTAGTGAAAAAATAAAGCACTTTGAGCTCTGAAATTTTTTTAACAATCAAAAGACAGATTCCTAAAATTCACGGAAAAATATTAGAATCCAGTTTTTACAATGTCTAGAAACAGAAAAAAGTGAAACATCCACACATCTTTCAATCTTCCATATCAATGTTTACTGTATAGTTATATTGCATATGTAGCATTCAATGATTATACATAGTGACGCCAACTTTAGCCCCTGCAAAAAAAAGAAATGAAACCCTAGAATGTATTTACATGGAGCGAAGCCGTTGCAGCTCAGCTACACGATGATGATGAGATTTTTCAGAATCTCCTGTATTGCAGCATCAAAGAAAAAGATAAGTGATATCCAGGATCTTTAAAAGCTCAAAAAAATGCAAGTAAAAACATGTATAATTTGGTATAGACCACATATGGTATATGTGCAGAAGTCCATTAACCAAGTTAGATGCATTCTGGTCAAATTTAAAAACAAATAAGGTGAATAAACAATTGAGTTTTGATGAAGATCTAGCAATTAATCAAATGGCATTTTCATTTTCTTTATCTGGAAGAGCCTACTTATCTTCTAACATGTAATTGGACCCTAATATGTGCTTTTGCTACTAGTTTCATGGCACAATACTCATTGTAATATAAACTTAGTGGAAAAACCCTTGTGTTCATCGGGACACCAAGTGCAGCAATGCTAATCGATATATCAAAAGAGAGGAGCATAGGATATGTGAAGTTAAACCATGCAGGCATGCAGCCCCCACCTCCCAATCCACCATGTGTGCCTCTTTCTTTCCCTCACCAATATATTCTTCCTCCTTCTAACATCTGTACAAATTCATCCTTAATGTTGTATTTATTTTTATCTTCAAAGGACTGCAAACATACAGTTATCTGATTTTTGCAAGACTAAACATGTCTGGCTTGTTGCCACCTTTGAGACCTCTCAGAAATTAATCTCATGACATAATTGATTACTTTCAGTCCGCATTATTTTCGCATTTTGCATCATCTTTTCATCCTCTCCCCCTGCCCCCACCAAAAAAAAATCTAGGATATCACTGAAGACCAATTCAGAAGCTGATTTCTTTTTCCTTTTTCATTTTTTATGTTTTAAGTGATATGATTCTGTTCCATGTCAGCACTACTTGTGTTGAAGATTTCTTGTTAAAAGTCAAAGGAGAATATGGAGAGGTCAAAGTATTGATGTTGTTTGAAATTCATTCTATATGATTTTATTTAGCAGAAAAATCTAAAAGTGCAATAATATTTCATTTCTTGCCATCAATGAAGAAGGTGACCATGTGCTGTTCAAATTAGCAAGGGTATGTATTTTTTTCCAAGATTTGGTTTCATTGCATCTACTCATGGTGTAGATATTGGCAGTTGATTTCAGCTTCAAGGTAATACAATATTGATTTCTGATGCAGAGCAGCTATAAATCCATTAAATTAAATGGAAAAGACTATTGGCAAGAATCAGCCTGTATACAAAGAATATTTCAGGGCAATCTGTGCAGAGATTTATCTTACTTTTTCACTACCTAAATATTAAAGATCATAGGATAATATGAGGAGATGTTAAAGTTGTGCGATATCCCCAAAAAAACTCAAGAGAGGTCTCGGGGGAAAACTGAAGAATACCCACGCTCCTCAAACTTGCACATATCCCATGTATTGCTTGAAGTGGACATCCATTAGTGCAGACTAACGCTGTCTCCTAGCACTTTGTCATATGCTAGTAAGAGAAGTTCTGATGGTAGTATCCAAAACTTCGTGAAAGTAGTGTTATTGTAATTTTGTTGGTACTAATTGACTAATCACAATCACTGGCTCTTGTTAGGATTGCTACAGCAGATCCTCAATTACTTGCATGCACCCTCCTCAACACAGATATCCGCTGAAGGAAATGTCCCAGCATAACCAGTAACCTTGCACCTATAGCTTTGTAATGTCTTCCTAATAATTCTTTTGCAGATGTAAAAAGTAAGACATGACACAAATTCAAAGAAAATCCAAAAGTTTAATTTTCGACACAGTTGTACCAGCCAAAGTGGTCTTTTTTCTAGTTGCAAAATAATTACAACTGAAGAATTCATAATGGTTGTATAAAATTCATTAAAAATAAAAGAACAAATAAAAAAGATTGTGCAAAACATGTAAGAAGGGACTGGATATATACCTCGTATCAAGCAATTAGTAATATCATCAAGGCTCACCCATGAACACTTAGATTTACCCTCTTCAGCAACAAGTCGGAGTGGTCCCTGCTAGAAAAAACATATCAATTCCCAATGAAGTTACTTGTAGCCGACTCTGCAAGAAACTCAAACAATGCAGTGAAACCTCCAAATAGGATGTGAAAGTTCTAATTAGAAATCTTTTATCTTCACATATCCCAGCACAGTTGCCTATCCTATCTTCTATTGATTATCTTCCAACATTTGTAACCATTATTTCCACTTATGGATGCAAATTTAGCAATCCCTCACTTTAGCAGCCATCTGATATTATACTCTCAGATAAAGAAAAGACCACTCCCAGCAAATCGAGCTTCTTAACTACCAATCACTCCCAGCCAAATCAGATAATAAATAAGGTAAGTAAAAGACCACAGATAAAATCTCTAGTGTCCTAGAGAAAGTTAAGATTTAATTAATCAAAAATTAATGCTTAAAAGAATCATTTTAAAAGAAAAAGAAGTATACCTTGTCAAACTGCTTTGAAAACCACTGGTTCAGCTCTTTTGTGCAAGCTAAATCTCCAATTAAGTAAGTATGGAAATCAGAATAAGCTAAGTAGATCCCATCCTCTGCATATGAGGTCATACTAAAGATTCATCAGAAGCCTATATATGAACCTCTACAAGTCATATGTTATTTTAGCAAATTTCTGCAAAAAGATAAATGACAGAATTCGATCTTTTAAAAAAAGACAGTCAATAAGCATCCATGTTGTAGCATCAGGTCCAACATCCATGACAGATTTGAAGAAGCATACCATCCCCTCTATGATAGTGAGCCAGCTCCTGAGCAGTGGAGGCAATTTTTCCAAGAACTGCATTCATCTGAAAATTAGAAGAAAGAGGAAAAGATTTTCATAAAGCATTCAAGAAGTTAAAGCATGCATCTTACAATCTATCCAAATTATATCCATAAATGCAAAGCTAAACAAAGAAACATGGTCCCAGTGCATCAAAAAGAAACAGAAACATGAAAGTTTCAGTCCAAAGTAAAATATTTAAAAACATTAAGGCTGTGTTTGGATGTTGTATAGCTAACCACTCCCCAAACAGATTTAACCATGTGTATCTACTTCCTAACGAGCTAACCAGCGAATAAAGTTTTTCATTATTTGGTTGGTGCTCCCATTGTTAGTGGGATAAAGTTGCAGAAAAAAGTGAAAAAGGAGAGAGAGAGAGAGAGAGAGAGAGAGAGAGAGAGAGAGAGAGAGAGAGAGAGAGCTCTGTGTGGTTAACTTTATTTCACCCTCAGACCTGAAGTTGCCCAGGTTAAGTACCTTTTTAAGCCAAATAAAGTTACCCACCATTTTTTGAGTGGTGTGTGGCTGGTTAAACAAGTAACACCCCTTACCCACCACTTAACCAGCATCCAACCGCAGCCTAAGAAACAAAAGTATAAAATTTTGATACGAAATAATGCATGTCCAATTACCAAAGTTTAAAATATTCATGAAAAAACTCAATGAACATACTTTATGCTTTCCTGAAGAATTTAACGAAGAGTAAATTACAAATAAATTTGCATAAACATAGGACAATAACTTTAGATAAGAAGTCATTGTACTAATGCAAATTCTAAGCATTTGATGATGTAAAAAGATCTATTTCCAATGGCATTAGACTCTTTGAAATAATAGCAGATATTTGATTTCAGGTGCTAAACAACAAGTATTTGTAATGGATCTACTGCATCAAGAGCAATACCAGCCTGCAGTGATCCTTCAACATCTTAATTTAGACCTGGATACCTTCCCACATTAAAACATATCAAGTTCATTTCCATTTGTTCCTGTTGCTGCGAATTGTATAAAGTTTTAACGGAATTTCTTGCAATGTTCTCCACTTATTCATCAACAATATTAATACAAAAAACATATTTTGGTACAAGCAAACATCTTTAACAAAAGATATTGTTTACCTCCAAATTTCTAGCAGAAAGCTTCTCATCCAACACCATAAGTTGTCCATTAACTGCAGATGTTGCAGCTACTCGAGCCCTTCTTCCCTGGATCAGAGCAGAAGCTTGGCCTGCTAGCAAATCAAACTGCGACTGCTGGCGTGCAAGCTGCTTTTGCAATTCTAAAACTTCTGCCTTGTAAGCTAGTTTTGCCTCCCTATAGAAATTATAAAAGAAGATTTCGGATTATTGTTACCAAAAAAACTAGAACTATGTGTGCAAAGGACAAGGAGCTAGTTGATGAAAACGAAGTTAGAAAAAATATTTTCAACTATAGATTGAGTCCTGCAACTTATTGTTAGCTCAACATATAGTACATCAAATAGATGAAGAGCAGCTACAAAAATACCTTTTATGCTTAAAAAATGCATATTTAAATAAGAAACTTGAAATGCATACTTCTTTAAAAAAAAATCCTCTGCTTATATATCTTAAGTAACTCCATTTTTTATAGTTTTCTTGTATAGCTGTGGCACCTCAAGTTAATATAAATATGAGGTCTTGATGTGCATTAATCAGGAAAACCATATTTTGACATTAACAATCTTTAAGACCTTCTTGTTTAAAATGCGAAGCAACTATTCCAAATTCTAACGATGTCTGGTATATCACAATCATGGAATAACGATATCTGGTATATCACAAGCATGGACTGTGCAATAGGCCAACATATAAGAGATGAATCTTTAAATACAAGGTTCGCAATCTCGGTAACGGACCTTATACTGGTGCCATCTTCTTATAATGTCGTTATGCGCAGTATGGGGTCGGTTTAGCATGCTGATATTCAGTACCACCCCACCCCACGCGCACAGCATACTGGTTGGGTACCGCTACAGTAGGGTATGCCCAATATGCACCAGCTTGCACCAGTACGCTGCAAACATACAACAAAAATAACAACAACTCTGAAAACTTATAATTTCATAGAAAAGCCTCAAAACCACTCCAGGAAAAGAGTAAAGCTTTACATATGCAGTATTCAACTGTCTACTGAATCAAGCTTTGCTGAAAACTCAGTATGCAATCACAGTGGAAGACAGCATATGACACAAATATCGCCCTCCAAAAAAATCATTACAAACTACAAATATCCGTATGATGACATAAACATTTTAACCGCATGGAACTTATATAAACTAAACAACAAATTTGACCTACAAAGTAGTAAAAGAAAATTCAGTGATGCATAAAATCTATGGAAAAAGGAGCTTTGTCAACAAAGCAGACTTGAGAGCACTAGGAACATGGCATAGTGGTAATTTATATAATTTAGGCAATTAATTGGAGAAAGGACAAAGCACTGGAACGTTACCGGATATCTATTAGTCTCTCCTCAGCACCAAATACTGCTTCCTGATTGTCTCTCCTACTTGAAAAGGCTGAAATGCTATCAAAAGCAGAATCCAAGTCCTCTCCCTGGGAAAAGAGTCCATATCATATGACAAGATAGTGCATGAAATGTTGCATCTTGGACAAATGGAACTGATACGGAACATAACATATGTTTAGCTTTAAAAAATATAAACAAATAATAAACAAATATATAAATAAAGAGGCATCAATTCGAAAAAAAAGGCAAATGAGAAACATAAACCATTATGACCTTAAGCGACTCGGCTTATTCCAACTATTTGGGGTTAACTCTATGAATCCATGTTAGCCATTCATTCCTAATAATTGTGTCATCAATTTCAATACCAAAATCTATGAAACCTTTTCAAAATGTCCATTCAAGTCATAAGGTCATATCATCTTCTTCTTTTGCCTTGAAACAGATCCCAACCACTTGCATTACAAGCTCCTTAGGTATTCATCAAACATGTTCGTACTATCTCAGTCAAGTCACTATTTATCATCAGTCTATAAATCCCTATGGCTTCCTCATGCATTCTTCAAGTTTTGACAAATAAAGAAATAAGTGAAGACATGATAAAAGTTCAACAATTTGCAAAGGACAGAGGGTTGTATGAAGTTCTTATCAGTGCCTTAACATTAAGAGTATACACAATGTTGTCAACTCTGAAGCGACTTATGGCATAGGAATCCTACATGGCCAAGATAACTTCAAGTTAAAAAGGTCAAACAGGAATAATTTTTAAAGTCGAATACATGTCCAACTGTTTGGATGTGTTAACAACCCTAATGGGCCATCATATAATCCTACTTGGATTAAAAATTGGCCTACAGACCAGCCATTAAGGTATCCAAATATCGGGCAATACATATTATCGAAGATTCATGATGGGTCCAGAAATATCATATTGGATAACAAATAATGGTCAAAAACCTATCATAGTTTTAAAGTGAGATTTTGTTCATTTGAAAAATTGCATGACCTTACATGCAGTAGAATTAGTGTTATAGTTTAGCAAATGCTCCTCTCGGATGTTGAGATAGCCTTGATGAAGAAAGTAAATTCTTCCTTTAAGTAGTGAAGTCATCACAATTGTCCACTTTACACCCTGATGATCTAAAGCCCAAAAAGATAGCTCAAGCTAAATTAAAGGAAATGGCTTGGAAAATATAAAAGAGATATGAATATAGATATGCAGAGAGATAATACATCATATCTCATAACTCTATAATTCAGTTTACAAAATATATGTGTGTATTTTGGTAGCATCATACAGTTGAAGGGTGAATTTAATAAACGAGAGTAGGTACAGAGCAGACCCCTAGACCATCATACATGGCCCGTTTATAACATCTGAGATGTGAATATGAAAGATGTCGATTAGTTCGATGGACTTCTCATTTAATAAACATTCAAATATTCAGATTCATCAATTTTACAATTCAACAAAAATGATGCATGCATATTCAATGTGTTCCCTGCTTGCTATGCAATTTTAAAGAAGACCAGCACAATGATGTAGAATTCAATTATTGAAATGTAAAAAATGAAGAAACTTCCAACTCAAGATAAAAAAAACTAAGAAAGAACAATCCCAGCTGAATATTTTCAGGATCAGAAAGAAAGGCAATGCAGTACCTCCAGCAACTTTCCATCCTGTAGAAATTGTTCATACCTGCAATGTGAATCATGATGACATTTATTAGAAAATGTAAGTAAAAACAAGGCCAAAGTACAAAAGCATTCTAGCAAATATTAAAATGAAGAGTTTCCTACTGATGAAAGAAAAGAAAAAAGAAAACAAGAAATCAGCTATTTAATCTCAAAGTTCCAATATTTCTTAAAGCTTCTACTTCCACTGTTTCTCATTCTACAAATCCCTAGAAAAAAACATGTTTATCTTTGCATATTAAAAATAATATGAGAACACAAAAAAATATTTAACATGATAAACCACAGAAACATTGGAAATCTACAAATAAAAAGTTCTTTCTTGCTTAAGAATACGGGGAAAAATCAAGAAACCAGATATTCCTCCTTGGAAATTTTAACTCTTCTCTAAGGATTCTACTTTCACCATCATCCAGTCTACAAGTGCCCTACAAACTTGGATTCTTTATCACCACATGCTAAAGCATAAATGAAAATATAATAAAGAATTCAAAAACCAACTATTTAATTCATCTAAATAAAAAGCAATGACGGAATTTTCAATTTTTTATTTTCAAAATTACACTATATAGGACAACCACAATCTCTAGAAAAAAGAAATCTTGTTCTGAAATAATAAAAACTAAATGAGACCACTAAGAGAAAAGAAATGATGATCTATTTTTTTATTTCATAAATCGTGTAAAAAAAACCTCAAGAACCTACCAATTGCACCATTCGAAATAAAAGAAACTTTAAAGAAACAACTTTTTCCGCAAAGTTTCAATGTACTACAACCCCAAA
This sequence comes from Phoenix dactylifera, assembly GCF_051530095.1. Classification (NCBI taxonomy): domain Eukaryota; kingdom Viridiplantae; phylum Streptophyta; class Magnoliopsida; order Arecales; family Arecaceae; genus Phoenix; species Phoenix dactylifera. The sequence goes on along the minus strand of NC_143190.1, from coordinate 11,093,488 downwards.
TACCCTAGAAGCAAGAAATCATATACTTTAATAATAATAACTAAATGAGAATTCTAAAGAGAAAAGAAAAGACCATCCATTTTTCTTAATTTTGGGAAAACAGATAAAAAAAATTCAATAGCGAACTATTCCATCGGTTTAAATCAAGAGGACTCGTAAAGATTACATCTTTTTACCAAAGTTCCCTACACACAACCGCAATTACCCAAGAAACAGGAAATCTTGATGCACGATACGAAAAATACTAAAAACTCCAGAAGAATACTAAAGAACAAGGAAAAGATGATTCTTTTTCCTTTTATTTTGAATGGGGGAAAGAGGCGAAGGAGGTACTGGGCGAGCTCGGAGGGGGAGAGGACATTGGAAGGGCGGAGGCTGGAGCAGATCCAATCGAGGAGAGGGCGGACCTCCTCGTACTGGAAGGGCCACTCGAAGCTGTCCGGGTCCAGCGCATCGTGGCCGTCGAACCCCAACTCCCCAAGGACGGCGCACAGCTGGGCGCCGCTCATCGCCTCTCAGCCTCACCCGAGACTCCGGCCGTCAAGCTCCCTCTCTTCTCTCTCTTTCCTCGCTCTCGGCACTGCAGAAGGGAACCGGGAATGCCGGCCAGCGCCGATCTCTTCGTTCTTGGGAAAGGGCTCGTGCCGTCGTCGCTTGCCGACGAAGTTAATAGAGAATTGTTTGTGATGCTAACGTTCTAACCGGGGTTATGTGGTTAAATAGAGTTTCGAATTTATGTCGGCATATGATCCGCCGGATTCATTTCAAGTTTCTCCCAATTAAGCCCCGGTAACATATAATTATTTTATAATAAAATTTTGAGTTGGGATTAATGGAGGCATTTTTTTATTTTGTGCTTATTGTGCACCATATAGGGCATTATTTACTTAGATAGCCACCACATCATTTATCTCAGAAGATGAATAGCTATGCTTATCTTATGAATAGAAACCATCGCATTGAGATGCCAAACAAAGCTTGTTGCTAAGATAAACAAATTATTTTCCAAGCTAAATAGTTTGGCAAATATCTAATCACATACCGCCCTATGTAGTATAGGACGGCTAGCCCCGCCCTTCCTTTCTTCTTAGATTTTCTTTTGTTGGAAATGAAAATACTGGCTAATATGATAATGTATTTATGAGATTACATATATAGATAGTATTGTTTATAGGAAGGTCTCATCTGCTTGTATTCTATTGCATATAGTACAACTATGCATCTACAATTGAAACCATGAAAGTGGAAGTATGCACATCTACACACAACAAATGAGTTTTAAGTCATAGTTCTATATGCACTCTTTTCTAATAATTACATCCAATTACTCTGGTTTTTCTCTTTGCATAGACTTGAACTCCTTGCATTCAAGACTAAGATTAAAAAGAAAAATTGTATGAAAAAATATAAATTTTATCCATGAGTTAAATCGGGAAAGAAATGAGAAAATATGTGAGACAGTATTTATTCATCTTTACGATGCATGTCTTGGGAAGGAAATACAAGAATAAAAGGAGGAGATACAAAAAAAAAGGGGAAGGAAAATATCATTTTTCGTATCATGTTACCTAGGCTAACTCGCAAGCAAAGTTTTACAATGTGAAGGCTAAGTTATGATGCAAGACTTAACTAGTACTCTAATTATCCTTAGCCTATGCCCTAATTTGTGCATAACACTACTTCTTATCTATCATAACACTATTATATATGTATATATTGATACATGCATATATGTGTATATGTATGTATTTATGCATGCATGTATATGCTTATGTATAAGGCATACAAAGACAGCAAATTATTTGCTAATTCCATGTAGAACTAGCAACTAGTAAAATAAATAAATGAAAGATGACCACAATATAGCACCACTAAAGATGTTCAATTAGTAATGATATTAATTGATAGATTGTTCAAATGACATTGCTTTTAGGTGTGTTTTGGTTGCATGCTAGGAGTTTTGATAAAATAAAAGAAGTGAAAATTAATTCATGCTGTGTGAAACAACTATGCAAAGAAATTGAGGAAGCCATTGCACATAACATACTTAAAGAAACACATCAACCAAACCTAATTAATTGGTAATACATGATTTTTTATATTTAAAAGCAAAAGAGGGAGAACAACCCATGCCATGATTGCCAATATATAGATATGTTAAGGATGCACCAAACAAGAAACCTTCGAATACCAAGTATAAGAGTGTGATTATTATCACTAGCCATTATCTATAACAAATGATTATTTTAAGATTGCTATCTTAGGTGCTCCCTTAACTTAATACATATTATATAAGTTGGTGAGCCAACTAAGACATTAGCTAGGCTCGAAGAATCTCTAGTTTGCTTGATTTATAGTGTGGCTATAAGTCATTCAAATTAATGCACTGTAAATTTCACTTTGATTAAAATTTTACTTGCAAGGTGTTATAGCAATAGTCTTATTTCAAACATTAATTAGCCTTTTTTCATCTAATATTGTCGAGTCGACTTTGATTGTAAAAAAACAAAAAAACTTTCAAGGATTCACCTGGAATGTTTATTTATCTAACCATCTAGATGCATTTTTGAAATATTTCGTTGAGTTTTTTTTATGTCAAGTGCTAGTGGTATCTATGTCCGACAATGAGTTCTATTTTTCCTTCAACTAGCTAATCACTCTCCACTCAAGATAGAGGGTTGCCATTTATGCGATACCCAAACCCAATATTGATTCAGGGCCTTACTCCCTATTAGAGTTGTGAAATCGTCGTCTAGCCATTAGTCGGTGAGATGCCTTCTTTAATCACGGGAGTTATGGATGTAGGTTCTTCCTTCATAAGTCGAAGTATGCTCAACCCAAGGATCTTTTTAAAAATGGCTGAAAAAGTTATTCAATATAAAACTACAAGGATGTAGTAAAATGGTAAATGTATATAGAAGAGAAAATAACTACTATGTATCAACATGTACATAAAGGATGGTGGAAAAGGAACGAAGTTTGAGACACTTTCACCTTCCTTTAACAAAAGGAAAAAAATAATAGGTAGGCTAAATGTCCCATCCTCGTGCACACATGGGAGTCATGAATGAAAGATATATATAAAAAGAAAGATTAAAAGGAAAAGGGATAGGATAAAAGAATAGACAAAGAGTATAGTGCAGGTGTTGAATTTTAAAAAATCTTAGAGCGCCTCCGCAAAGCGTACCTCCTCTAGCTACCACCTCCTCTCAATACCGCACAACCATCTCGAAGCCTCCCATCACTCAAGAATTTGAGTCAAAAACCAATGATTGACCATCTCTCCTTTATCGCATTATGTGTTGAGAGAAGAGCAGAGGGCGATTTATAAAAGCTTAAAGGAATCTATAAGCTCACCTCATCTGCTATTCAAATTAAAATTCCAACAAATTTAAAATTCTGACACAATTAACGTACATGGATTAAAAGAAGTTTTGACACCAAACAAAGTAGCATTTGAGAGTCTAGATGTCAAAATTCGGTGTCAGAACAACCAAATGCCCAACTTTTGGTTTCTCTAAAATGCCAGGGTTGTTCTGTGCGATTGTGGATAATTCAAGAGCACCAAAATTTAAAATTTTAATCCAATATCAGATGCCAAATAGTTAGCACCGGAACCTTTAGATACCTAACTTCTAGCATTTGATAACTAGATTGTTGTTATATTGTTTTGCACAAGATTGTGGATGTTTTCAAGAATGTCAAAACTTGAAATTTGATATTGATGCTAATGATGTGGCACACTGAAGCTTTTAGACTCCAGAAACATGGCATCAAAATTGCATAATCAGGAAATCATAATCTTTTATTTAGAGGGTTCAGATTTTGGCATTTGAGGATTCTAATATTAAAACTCGAGGTGTCCAAATATTTAGGATGGGCAAAATAAGAGGAGAGCACAAAGTGCATGTTTTGGATATGATTATGCTTTAGGGATGTAGTACTATGGAGTTTAAGGGTATTTCATTATATGATACTTCCAAATGGCATGCAAGAGGCCGGAAGTGGGTGCTTGCAATGATGTATTCCCATTGACTATAGGTCTTAATCATGAAAATAATATCAATATATATTTTTTATTTTCCAAAGGGTTTATATGTTTTTTGAACATTTTAAAAAATAGGTTTTGTATTGAATTTAGATACTTCTAAACATGAATTGTTCGTACCCCTTATCCATCATTTCATCTTTTTGGGTCAAGTTGTTTTGTCCCTCTTGTAATTGTTTTGTCAAGTTCATATTTCTTGAATCCGTGGTATAACAATTTAAGCACATCAAAGTAATATTAAATACAATATATTTTTTATTTTATATTTTCTTAAAAAAATATGACTTGTTGTTGATTTACTAATTGCCATGTCTTTAATAGGGCTAACAAACTAGAGAATTATTCGCAAGCTAACTCATATATTGCTTGAGTTTGGCTCAAAATTACATGATTTAGTTTAAGGTTGACTCAATTATAGAATGATCTAACTTTAAGCTAGGACTAGCTCTCTATCAAGCATGGGATGTGTTAATAAACATATTTGAAAATTACTAAGTTTTTTAGTTTACAATATTTCTCTTGGCTTTAGTTTTAAAAAAATAAAATAATATCATTAGATTTTGTTATCAATTATCTTGTTATGAATTTGTTCTTGGTGAACAATGTAACATGATGTTTTTCATTTGATGTTGACTATTAAGCTCGATAATATTTATGTTTGAATAATAAGTATTTCCTTTTCAATAATGATGATAATACATTTTTTTAAAAAACTTAAAATGGTTTATGTATAGGGCATTACTTTCTGAAAGTAGATTTTAAATTGGATCTCTTCGAAGATAATCTTCCATATCAAACAAGTTTAGTCGAATACTAAAATTATGAGATTTGTTCATATCACAATTTAATTTTATATTTGTTTCTATTTTTATTTAAATTTATTTTTTGCATGATAAATTAATTAGTAACTCCTAATGCTTTGTTGCATGGTCCTCTTTTACTTTACGCGCTAAGTGCGATATGTGTACTAATGTAATGAAAATTTTTCTTATAATGACTTGCATAAGAGAATATATTTGTAGGATTAGTAATACAATAACATGGCTCTTGGAATTTTTGGCTTGTATGTTATAATATAATGGACTTTATAATAAATTCTTTATATTTTAAAATAATATTTATAAATTTATATATATTTAAATAAAATAGTTTATTTCTAAAGATATATTTGGAAATCAGAAAAGAGTAAAATACATAAAACAAGAATGATACCATGAGATGCAGGGGAAGATAATGAAAATTGAAATATAATTTGATGATAATAGAAGAATAAAAATAATCTAAAAATTAAAAATATTATAAATAAAAATATTTAATAATGTTATTCCCAACATCTCACTAATAAAAAGATCAACAATAATGGAAAAGAAAGATTGCTAATATAATAGGTGAATGTTCATAACAGGATAGAAAACATGTATGCTTATATTGAGACATCCGATCCTTATTAATTTGATGCAGGAGATTTCAATTTCTTCTCTTTTAAACTTAAGCAGTTGTTTTGTTTTGCTCGAAATGTTCATGTTATGATTGTTTAACTTACAAAAAAAATAGATAAGAAAAATTAGCAATATGTATAGGATTTAAATAAATAAGTAGAAAAATAGTATATATATATATTTTAATTTTGATTGCCGTGATGGTAAATATTCGAGTGCAAAGAATAGTAAATAAGCAATGATTTTTCGTGTGTGAAAAATATCAAGTAGATTTGAAGGATTTTGAAGAGTCATATTTCAAAATATATACTGAGATTCGAGGGATGATATATTCCTTACCCCAACCTGCAACATGGTCGTTAAGCCTGGCCACCCTACATCGATCGCACTCCATCCTCGTTCCCTAACTCCGATCTTAGGTCTTCATCTCTTCTAGCCTCACTGACCGCATCCTCTTCCTCTCGCATCTTTTTGGCCTCAACCCCTACTTTATACCTAGGGGTGCAAATGGGTCGGGTCGGGTCGGGTCCTAGGTGACCCCGATCCGACCCGGTTTTTTGTTCGGGTCCCAATTTTGGACCCGGACCCGACCCGGTTGAAGATCGGGTTGGGTCGGGTCGGGTCCGAGTCGGGTTCGGGTCGGGTTCGGGTCTGATTCGGGTCGGGTTCGGGTCCGATCGGGTCTAATTTTTTTGTGCTTTTGGGAAAAAATTTGGGCAAATCTAATTTGGTCATATCATAATTATGAGGTGCTGGGTGACCCATGACTTGAAAGACTTGCAATTGAGCTCCAGTCAGAACAGATGACCCATGACTTACTAACTAAGTCGGTCTACAAGCCAAATTTCATATCACACTATTTTTTATCTGTATGACTGATTGGACGGAACTCGGTGTCTCCCAGCTCCCCTCTCACGAGGACAAAAAAAATCCTAGACCTTCTTCCAAAATCCAATTCCATTACAGAAAACTGGCACATGACCCATATTCAGTTGCAGTGTTCCCTCACTTTCTCCCTTCAAAGTTCAAAAGTTAAAAGAAACAAAAACCAAAAAACAGAAGGAAAAAAAAAAAAAGGCAGCTACCGAGACACCAGAGGTCTCAACAGTGTAATAGATCGAGAGAGAATCCTGACGGGCCGACGTTCCTTTGGATTCTGTGAACCTATGCTTGTTGCTAACTTGCTATCCTCCCACACTGACCAACAGTACCACAACCCACGCCAAAAAAAAAAGAAAAAGAAAAAGAAAAGACTTTCTTTTGCTTTTCCTCTCTCTCTCTTTTCGGGTCCATTCGGGTCGGGTCGGGTCCGTTTGGTAAACCCAGACCGGATCCAGAAAATGATTCGGGTCCAATTTTAGGACCTGACTCGGACCCGCGGGTCTTAAAATTCGGGTCGGGTCGGGTCTACGCGGGTCGGGTCGGATCGGGTCACGGGTCGACCCGACCCATTTGCAGCCTTATTTATACCCGCCAAAATTCCAATAATCCCACTACCCTTAACCCTAATCCCTCTTCTTCTCATCACCCCTCCTGGTCCCCAATAGAAGTTGATATTTAAACAAAAAAACAATATATAAAAATATTAAAAATAATCAAAGAAAAATTCTTACTCCTTGCTAAAGGATTTTCTTATGTTTGAAGAGTCCAAATAAAATTCTAACTCCATGGACATCTTTTTGTAATTTTTTTAATGTAGTATTTTTATGTTTTCTTTTTTTCCTAGTTTTTTCAATGAATTTCTTTCAATTTTTGGCTATGTATGTCTTTTTTTAATCTCTCTTCCTTCTTAATGGATTTTCTTAAGTTTGAAGAGTCTAGACAAAATTCTAACTCCTTGGATACTTATTTTTTGAAAATATTTTTGTTTTCCATAGATTCTTCCTATTTCCCTTATCTTTTGCAAATATTTTTATTTCTTTGAATTTTGAAGAGGGCTCTAACTTTTTCTCTCCTTTCTATTTAATAGGCATAGAAATAGAGATTTAAACCTATAAAAAACAACACACATGTTTTTTTTTTAAAAAAATCTAGTTAGAACTAAAGAGTGCATAACACTTGAATGCAGCTTCAAAATCTTGGAATGATAGCTAATGCAATAAACTAAAAATAATAACTCATAATCGATAACGTTGAGAACTAAGAAAATCAATTGTAAAAGATCTAAATCATCTAATTATACAATTAATGCCATATGTCCCATAGGGCTTAGGAATCAAATTTAAAAACCATATTACCACAGATGGTGAATGGAATCTTTAAGAATCAAATATCTAATTCAAAACTACAATGACATTAATAAATTAGCAGAGAAAAAGGCTAAAAAACAAATACAATGAATACTAAAGCCCTCAAAGACAAACCCAAATACCAATGAAAAATCTAAGTTAACCATAATCAGGACTTCCTATGGGACAGATAGCCAAATCTTATAATTTCAATATTCTATCGCCTAAAGTACATGAAAAAAATAGAAATGAAGGAATAGTAAGCCATTGTAACATATATAAGTGCACTTAAATAATATAATTAGAAATTAGAGCAAACTATCCAACTTTTCCAGAATTAGAACAATGATGCAAAAATTTAGAAACAATTTTGCAATGATGGAGACATAAAGAGAAATTAGAAAAAAGCTACCTAAAATCTATCACCTATAATTTTTATGAAATTAAAAGAAGAAAAATCCAACTACTAGTACTTATCTCTAGTTAAACTCCAAATCCAAAACTAATAAAAACCCGATAGAATATTTTTGAAACACACCCTATAATTAAGTACCAATACTCATTTTTTGCTAAACCTTTAATTTTAATTAAATTTTTTATTAGATTCTATTTTATTGGTGAGATATGGGTTTTTTTTTGCTCTTTTCCTTCTTAACATATTTTTTTTTTAAGTTTGAAGAGTCCCAATAAAATTTTAATCCTTTAGCTTGAATTTTTTTAATATATTAAATTTATTTAAATACTCTTTATTTTTTTTGGGAGTCTACTTATTTTTTTTTCAGTTTTTTTACTAATTTCTTTCACTTTTTTTTGATGATGTATGCATTTCTCTATCTTTTTTTCGTTTTAATAAATTTTCTTAAATTTGAAAATAAAATTCTAACCCTTTTGAATTTTTTTAATATTTTTTATATGATATCCTTTTTTTTAATTTTAATTTATAATTATTTCAAGCTTTTCTGAATTTTAAGGAAGGTGCCAACTTTTTCTCTCTCCTTTTCGTTCCGCCCATGACCAGTCATAAATCATAATAGTACACAAGAAAAAGAATTACCTACCGCTGTCTCGTATATTATATATATATATATAACGATTTTCGTTCCTCTCCCTTGCCCTATTTGTAATTTCCCAAATAGCGAAAGGAAAGGAAGCCCTCGCCTCGATATCTTTCATATAATTTCGTTGCAGCAGCCATTTTCCTCTTTTCTCCGCGCTTCCTCGCCCCTCACCGGCCCCAATCTTGTCTCCTCCTCTTCTTCCTTCTCTCGCCTCTCCCCGTCTCCCGTATTTTTCGCTCGCCTTCCGTCGCACGGAAGAAGGGGGAGGAGGCTTCCCTTTGTCTCTTTCTCTCACGCCATTCCCTGCTGCTTCCGCTGCGTCGCCGTGCGCCATCCAAGGTTCTTCTCGATTCCCAGATCCCTGCCTCGCCCGGGCCTGCCGTCTCCCCCATCGGCTCGTCTCGGATTCACCGGGTGCTTCTTTTGCTGCGGTTCGGTTGGTTTTGGTCGTCGATTTCAAGAAACCGTGGGATTTTTTGGGGATTCGGCTCGTGGGTTTTTCCAAAATCGCGTTTTTTTTCCCTTGATCGGACGATGTGTTGAAAGATGTCTGCTTCCGTTGATTTCTGTTTTGCGTCTGGTCCTTGGGGTTTTGGGTCTAGAAGTTGTTCTTGATTGGAGATTGGAAGAGGAGCTGAGGGTTTTTGGATTGGATTCACGATTCGTTTTTTGTTCTCTTTAAAGGTCCTTCTTTCTTTCACTGCTGAGTTCCTAATGTTTTGATTCGAGTGTGAGGGAATTCTGCGTTCGATGGGGTTTTGGCATCCAATTTGTTTTTTTGGGAGATTTTGAGCTCGGATGGCTGATTTAATTGGAAAATTGGTGATTTCATAATTCGTTTCGCCTGTTATCTGAGATGATGGTTCATGGTGTAACGGGCATCTTACAGGAGAAAATAATATCTTTGTGAAAAATGGCCCGTGCCCGTTCTGTGATCTCTTTTGGCCTCGCTCTTTGTTTCCCTCTTACGAGGTGGTTCGAATCTCATTCTAGTTTTGATCTGTGCAGGTGAAGAAGAAAGAGGGGGGGGGGGGGGAATAATTTAGGTTTAGTTAAAATAATTGATTGGGAAATGTCCGGTGCAATAGTTGAGGACTATGAGACGGCTGGCAGGTCTTCATCAACAGAGGAGATGTTAAGCGAGCAGCGTTGCCAGTCTGGGGATTCTCTTGCAGAATGGCGGTCTTGTGAGCAGGTCGAGAATGGAACACCTTCGACTTCACCTCCTTACTGGGATACTGATGACGAGGATGACTGTGGTGAGTTATCCGACTCCAGTGTTGTTCATGGTAATTTTCGTATATATCTTTGTATATGAGTCTTCCTTGCACGAGGTCATCTTGTGTACACAGTTTCTTGTGAATCTAGATTATGGATGCTTCTGGTCTGAGTTTCATTGGTCTATCCATAGGTTGGATGTAGTGATAGGTGCACCCTAGGCACCTCATAGTGATATTGCATGGGAGCGTGGAATGCCATATAGGATTTTCCTATGCCGCTCTAACTGAAGAATAGCCTGAACAAATGGAGCTGTTTGCTTGCGCAAACTCATTGGTGTGGTTATAATGCACTAGAAGGAAACGTTTACTTGGATATTCATTGTACTTAAGCTAATCATGAAAATGCATTGCTATAATTTGTAAATGATTCTATATTTGTTTTCCTTTTTCTAGGTGATACCTGAAGATTTGGCTATCTCTTAGTTGATGTACTAGGCACACAGTCTACGAGTTTTCTAGAAAGCCAGATGGTTCTCCATCGCTTTCATGTTGTCATAAACTTCAAAATTAACAATCAAATCAAATCATTACCTAACCAAGCCTTTTCCGTAGAAAAGGGGCTTCGTTATGGAGCACAAGTCAATAATCAACACGAAGAAGGGCATTTGAAAGGATTAAGTAGCTTTTTGTGCAAAAGATTCAGTAGCTGTGGAGCGGAAGTCAACTTGATCTCAGTCACTTATGAATTGGTCTTGAATTCTTGGCATTCTAAAACATAAGACAACATTTAGAGAGCATCTTTTCTCTCACACCAAACAAAAAAAAAACATTTATATGGTATGTAAGTTTCACATAAGCTCATTCAAATGGGGATCAACATTTTGAGATTACCAGTACCTTAAAAGAGCAAACTAAGAGTGAAGAAGTATGTTTTGATGTAGCAAATTGCATCATTTACTGTCTGCAAAAAATAATCCGAGTGCCAAATTAGAAACCTAACACCATAAACTTCAAATGTTCCATAAAAACGAAAAGTAAGTTTCGAAAATGGTGGAGTTAACTAGGTGTTCTTCAGGTTATATCCTTTGGTGGTCTGGATTTTTTTAGTAATATTGGGTTTATATGCCAACTGTTAAGCTAAAAATAGGATTTATATTTGGAAAATTTTTCGAGCCACTGATTAAAGGCAAATGGAGTCAACAAAGTATTGACCTGGTTGAAAATGTATGCATTGTAACTGGGAACTATCAACCATGGGATTGCCAATTGTCCAAGAAATGTTTTTGATTAATACATGTCAAAAGATCAGGGAGTCCATTATAGATGCCATAAAAAATTATAAACTTGCTACTTAATAAATTGGTAATATTGGGAAAGATGATAGTTATTTTGCGTAATTTTAAATTTAATATAATTTAAACCTCCTAAACATCAAAGAGCAAAACTTTTGCTGTGAATTAAGATCTTTTCAAGTTAGTTTTTAAACTTATGATTTGATCTGTTAGAAGGTTGAAAGTTGGAGCCCCCCCTCAGAGTCTTGGTTTAGACTCATAAGAACAAGGACATACAGTTCTAGTTGGTCAGCAAATAGTTTTAATGAGAATAAACCATAACTGGAATGATATCATCAGTGTTATTATTAAATTAGGGCTTGAATGGTATGAAGGTGCAGGCTGTCCTTTCTGAGTAGAGTCCATTTCACTTCTTAAGTGAAGATCATTTCAAGTTAGTTTTAAACTTATGATTAGATTTATTGAAAAGTTGAAAATCTGGAAGGTTCCTGAATTTTGGTTTAGACTCATAAGAATAAGGAGATAAAGTCGTAGTTGGTCAAAAATAGTTAGTTAGGATGAGCCATGACCTGAATGATACCATGAAGTCTAATATCAAATTAGGGTTTAAACAGAGTCCAGCCCACTTTTTATATAAAAACAAAATCTTACATGATCTCTTAGCTTATATGCGAACCTTTTTGTTGATTTTGCCTGGGTCTTGTTGTATCCTGCTGTTTGTATTGATACATGCAATTCGACACCCAGAACATGAGGTAAAATGACTGATGCTTGAGATATGGCCGAACATATGTTGATGAAGCTTGCATTATTATCAACTAATATGTTCAATGATTTCGTGTACTATAGCTTTAGCATGCTCCATGTAATTGGCCTAGCTAATCTACATATAATACAATTACTGTGGCCAACCTTTACTACCTGACAACTTTCTTCTACTATCCTATAGCGTAATGCTGCTTCTGTTGGCATATATTTGCTCTAACGGACGCCATAAATAGCTTGTAATTCAGTTCTTAGAGCATTTATCGTAAAACTTGACATACTACAAGAGAATTGCAGCTGAGGCTAAGCTCTTTTCTTTTGTGAGAATAAAAATAAATAGGATGCTGTAATTCTGCCTTCTTTCTTTGGTTGAGGTTTGTGATGTGGTCAACATTATTTAGGTGAACTTCTATTTCAGGACCAAAGCCTTCTGAGTTGTATGGAAGATTTACATGGAAGATAGAAAATTTTTCAACAATCAACAAAAGAGAATTGCGGAGTAATGCATTTGAAGTTGGTGGTTACAAATGGTATGAGATGCTTTTTAGTCATTCTAATTTTGCGATCCTTTACTTTCCTGCCATGTACAGACATGCAACTAGGTCTGTGTTGACCCACCTAGTTTGCAGACTTGTATTTTTGTTGATGTATGTAGTCCTAATATGAATCTATGTATTGTAATTTGTAGGCTGTTTGGTAGCCTAAATGTTAGTAATCAACAAACTCACCCTTATAGATCTTGTGTCAGACTTTCAACACATGCTATGATGCTAATTTGATTTCACTCCTATTTTCTACATGTACATCATAATCTCATTATCCAGAAAGCACAATTTTTCTACACTTGGTAGTTTATATGGTTTAGGCTTTTTTTTGACAATCCATATATTGTAAGTGCTGCCATTATACCCTGATACAGCTAGTCCTTGTTTCCAAGGCCTCACCAATCTAGCAGTATTCTCAGATCACCTTAGTATTCTTGTGAGTTGTGATTGCACCTCACTTCAAGTCATAGTGAAATTGTGTAAGGAGCATAAGACCGTTAACTCCTCCGTATTGCTTATCCTTCTTGTCAGTTTTCATGTCACTACTACAAGCATGCCATATGTAACCTCAAAAGACCACCAGCATCGTACTCTTCTCTATCCTTCTTGCTTAATTCTATAAACAGATTTTTTCTTTATAGGACATATTTCTTCAATAAAGTATGTCATGCACATGTCTTACAGCAGAAGACTGCACATTGGAAATGAAGGTTCAATCTTACCTGTGCACGAGTACTCTCTGGGCAGTATTGGATGAAATCTTGTATGTTGTTTTTGGACATCATTCAAGAAAATTTTTCATGTAAAATTAATAGGGAACACTATTTAATAACTGAAAGACACTCTGACGATAACATCCTATTGGTTATTTAAAGTATGACAAAGTATAGTTCAAATTAATCATGAATATTCCTCATGGGATAATCGAATATGCCAGACATAATGATCACATAAAAATGCTACACATTTCATGGTTTGTTTGAGATCATGCTGCTCCAGGTTGGAATATGACAATGCTAGTTTCAGTTCTTAGATTAAAAAACTAAGATGTTTTTGGTCAATTTTTAAAGCAACTAAAACTTTTAAAAATTTTGCTTTATAGTTTGTAGTAACCATGCCATCATATTTTGATCAATCTTTGTAGTCAATGTGCATGGAGAAAAATCTATATAATGGATGAATTCCTAGGAATCCACCACACATTTTGTTGGTTTTTGGATGACCTATTTATTGCATGGGCATGTATGTGAACTTAATGGGATATTTGTCATATAAGAGCACTAAAGTTCATTTACGCTGAGCTGAGCACTTTAAGGCTCTTGTAATAGTTGCATATTGTGTAACGTCCCCATTTGCAAAAGGACCATTGTTGATTATGATATCTGGGGTATTTAGCAATTCAGCGATTAGGTCAAGCGTTCTATATGCATGCATACTTCTTAGGGGGTATCTTAGCATGCAGTGTTTTGTATCATACTGATGGGCTATTGACAGTTGGAAATTTCTGAATTGCCTTTTCAGGTACATTTTAATTTACCCACAGGGATGTGATGTCTGCAATCATCTATCATTGTTTCTTTGTGTTGCTAATCATGACAAACTTCTGCCAGGTTTTGCAGCATGTTCAGTGTTATTCTTATTTGTCATTGCAGACTGAGTTCTGAAATTCTCCTATGCTATGTTAAAATGTTCTGCTTTCTGTTTATGTATATTGACAGGATGGTCTCATTTTGCACAATTCACGATAGCTGTAGTGAATAAGGATCCAAAGAAATCTAAATACTCAGGTTAGTCAAATATTAGAGACATATTTACTAATGGTTAATGTTGCTAATTTGTTCTTGCCGGTTTCATTTAATTGTTTGAGGAGCTTATGCTAGTAAAGATGTCTTGCAGATACATTGCATCGATTCTGGAAGAAAGAGCATGATTGGGGATGGAAAAAATTTATGGAGTTGTCGAAAGTATATGATGGCTTTATTGTTGCTGACACTCTTGTTATCAAAGCTCAAGTTCAAGTTATTAGGTATTTAATTTAATTTAATTTTAAATTTGCTACTCCGTTGTTGTTGCTTTCTGGAGAAAGGGAGGGACACCCACCCACACTTTAACTAGCCAAGTCCAAATACCTAGGGATGCACCCCAGATCGAACCTTGAACCTCTGGTAGCTAAGCAGAGTGGTGTGACTGTTGGGACAAAGTCCCAATTCACATATTATATCAATTGATATGTATTATTATTATTTTTTAAGTTGGTCTTTATATTCAATTGAAACATAACATGTGATCCACATATCACATCAAATCTTATACGACATAGATCATTTTGGAATGGTTAATATTAAATGGCATAAAATCATCATGTGGAGGAAGGCAAAAGGGAGTAGCAAATGGTTGCCAAAATTATAACAAAATGCATCATTTTACTTTTATACAAACTTTATATATAGTCTACTTGGAAATTTGATAAATGCGGTCATTTAGTTTCGAAATTTGTATGATAGCTTATTCTAATAAAGGATCCAGTTAAGCTTATTTTCTGCGAAATATAGAATTGATGTATGGTTTCTTAAATGATTTTGCGTCAAATCTTAAGATCTTATTATTTAATAATTAGTCTCACTTGTTGTTTCTGTTGCTTCCGTTCTTCTTGCTCAGCATGCACTTGTAACATAATATTTTATCATTCACCTTTTCCTTATTTTATGTTTTCTTATTCGCAATCTTTGGGCTCTTTCAAACCTTTGGTATTTTACTGCATGATCTTAAATTTTGGATATTTGTTTGGTGAAATTTTCTACTATGGTGTGGATAGGAACATCTGCTACAAAATTGAGGATTTAGCTCTCAATATTTTGGCTGTGTTTAAGGTTGCATGGTTGTTCTCTTGCAATCTACGGTACATGCCTAATAGTGAGGCCTCTTGGTGGCTGGGAGTAATAAGAGGAATGGGGTAGCATGAGAAAGATCAGTGCTGTTGATTGGCAGTGCCATTGAGATAGTCAAGTTGGTTAGTATCTTAATTTTGATTAAGGCTGAGGACAATCAAGTTGAAGGATTCAAGTATTTGTATCATGCCTGTGGCAGGTGAAGAAAAGAAGTCAAACATGGATCATGATATCGTGGAGCAACTTAATAATAATGTATGTCATAATTTGAAGAAATTGTTACCCTGATTAAAAGAAACTAACATCTTGTAGGATTGGACAATCCAGAGCTGCTGAAGAGCTTAAATACTGTATTGATATCTAACTTCATATCGCTTTTATTAGAAAAAAAATCTTTATGCCCAATATTTCATGAGAAATGGATGTGCAAATAAAACAGTGGGCATCAACTTATCAGTATCGGAACTCAGTTGGAGGGTACTGCATTGTCTACCTTTTTTTTATCTTAGATTCATTCTTTTTGAATATGTGCAATCTACCACTGTGCCTTTTCATAACTGTGTCTCTGCATTTTGGTATTTGAGGGAGAAAGCACACCGCCCATTTCGTTGCCTAGATCGTCAATACCGAAGAGAACTGGTTCGAGTATATTTGTCAAATGTAGAACAAATCTGTCGACGATTTGTTGAAGAGAGGAGAGGCAAGCTCAGCAAGTTGATGGAAGATAAAGTGAGGTGGTCAAGGTAGGCTCATATCCCATATACTCAATTTTCTATATAAACGGTCTGAACTCTGACAGCCGCCATTTAGTTAATATAGATAAGTAGCTACATCTGGTTTTTCTACTTGTAACTGATGTTGGGTATTTCTTAAAATCGGTGCATGCTTATGATTTGTTGCTTGGGGTGTTGCAGTTTTCGTGCTTTCTGGTTAGGAATTGACCCACATGCGAGGCGACGCATGTCAAGAGACAAAACAGATGCCATATTGAAAATAGTTGTTAAGCATTTTTTCATAGAGAAAGAAGTCACATCTACCTTAGTTATGGATTCTCTCTACAGTGGGCTGAAGTATCTAGAGTGCCAGAGCAAGAGCAAGAAAGGGAGAGCAAAGCTGATAGATATGGAGGAATTACCAGCTCCAATGGTCCTCATCGATAAAGATATGTTTGTGCTGGCTGATGATGTGTTACTATTGCTAGAAAGAGCAGTTTCAGAGCCCTTACCTAATCAGCCTTTGCCTCCTAAAGATGAAAAGTGTGCACAGAACCGTGCAAAGGTTGGTACACCATCTATATGATCTTCTTTTACAGTTGAATGACTGTCAGTTTCAAACTATTTTGGGCCAAAACTAATTTGTTACAGCTGAAATGGATTAATCTCAGCCAAATAAAATTCCAAATGCTTCTATGAAATGTTGTCCTTAGGCACTTGTGCTAGGATTCCCATGTTAAAAAAGATTTAGTTAGCTTTTTGCTCATTTCGTTATCTGCTACTTCTGTTGTTTCTGCATGATTTTGTGCTACCTATTGTAACTTGTGTCTTGTTTAGGCTACCTGTTGCATCTGAGATATTTTTTGACTAAAAAGTTATTTATTGACAATACTATATGTCTTTATCTACTATTGATCACTTCCTTTGCAAGGATTGCCTTTGGTCTTTAGCCTTAGAATACAGGTCTTTGGTCAAGTATATCAATGGCTTGATCCTTACGGTTGAAATGAATCCATCTTCATGCTGTAAAGTAAAATAGCGATCAAAGCTGGCATGCTTTATGTCACTTAAATCATCCATGTATACCATGTTTGATATATGAACCTGTCAGCAGATCTGGTTACACCACTTCTGATTATTTCCTTTCCAAACTGTTCTCAAACTACAATTGGCATTGCCGTATAGGACTTTTGTTGAGTATGTGAAAGGCTTGACCCTTACTCTTGAAATGTATTCGTCTTCACATGATTAAAGCTGACCTGCTTTATGTCACTCAGATCATCCACAGATGCCATGTTTATGTTTGAGATATGAACCTGTCACCTTGTCTGGTTCTTTATGCTCTTCTTTACTTGTCTCATGTGTTACACTTGCCCAATTGCTTGTTGAAGGCATTTCTAGGATCCTCCTTTAAAATGCTGATGGGGAAGTGGATCGAGATCTTCAAGTTCTGTATTGAAGTGATGGTCCATAGCAACAAGATCACTGAGTCAGTTTTAAGGGGCTTTGGTTATTTGTAAGATCTCTTAAAACAGATAATCATGAAACCTAATTTTTGTGAAGCAGGCTTTATGAAAAATAGGGGGAGACCTGCATTCCATACAACTTATTTTTTTTCAGGTTTTGCAGCCTGCAATTTTTACATAATAGTTTCATGAAGGGAAACCAAACAAGTGTTTTTTATAACATATTCGTTTTAAGATTCATATTAAATCATTTTAGTAAAACTTGATGATCAAATCAGACAAAGTCAAGTGAAAGCAAAACTAAACAATAGGGGATACATTCTTGAATTTATGTAATATAGGATAATCCAGGACAGCCTTAAAATTTATTTAGGTGATTATATGCCAACTTTTTCTTATTAGAATTTGGACAAATTCGGTTAGACTAGATTAATAATTTTCCAATTAATTTTTAGATTTATGTTGGTGTTAATAAAAGTAAGCGTGCATAACATGGCCCTTTCATATTTTCACTAGTTCAGATATTCATGCTATAATTTCCTAATAAAAGTTAAATTAGTTATAGATACTGCATTCTTCCTAAAAAAAACATAAGATGTTCATGATGATCAAAAGCTTTTTCATCAAGGAATACCTTCATATGCAAAACCACATCATTCTATTAAGTGAAAACCAGTTCAAAAAGAAACTGGAGTAATTTTTAATTGTCAAAGTTACTAGCAAATGAATGTATATAATTCTAAGTGAGGAAAAATGATAAAATTATAGCTTTTGTTAAGAATGATGAAATATGACCTAAGAAGAAATAATTTGAATAAAGAAAATTATTATAGAACAAAAATAAAAATAAAAATGCAGAACCCAAAATGCAATTTAGAAAACAATACAAGAAATAAACATACAAAATAAAGGATTAACAGATGCCAATTAAAAATACAAAAATAGAAAGTAGAAAATAGTGGAAAATAAGAAAGAATTTATGTTAAATACAAATATAAAATAAAACAGAAAAAAATAAGGTGCATCTTCTTTTGTTTTTATAATTTTTCATGTCTGTGAAGTAAGGAGAGAAAAACTTGATATTAAATAGGCATATTGTATCTGTCTTAAGATGAGCTTGCAAACAAGAATTTTATATATCCATCTACCTTATATAAAATCTTAATGTATGGTCTTGGTACCAATTTGAGTGATAAAGAAGAGAGGCATCTATATTTATGATAAAATTAAAATTTAATGGTATGGGGTGGAGGCATCTATGCTATCAATAAAAAAGATGAGATATTAATGCAATAGAAGGGAGGCATTGGGCTGCAAATTGTGCTGATTGGACAGACCACTAACGATGTTGGACGTAGCTCCTGTTTTCCAAGCCCATGGACCGAGCTTACCCAGCCTGTGCTTGGTTCAACATACTTGGTCCAGGCCCAAGCCAATGTTGTACATGTGAGGTCAGGCTGCAATCAGGCTGGCCCAATCTGGATGATACCGAAAATTAATTCTCTTATATCAAAGACTGACCCCCTTTTTAATCACAATGGGGTGATACGAAAAGCTACTATCTTGTTCCACATACATTACTAGGTTGAAAGAGAAGTCCCCTAAAACTGTGACCAACCTTTGCTCAAATTATGGGAGTTGTGTTTATACCATATTTACCCATATGCATACTACATGCTATATAAACTTTGGTTGGAATTGGCCAACATATTGGGCTTACAGACTGTGGCCCATCCCTTATCTGTTTTTTATTCGGAGTGAAATTTTGATTCAAGCTTTGTCCAACATAAAACAATATCTGCCTGGCACCCAGCCTGCTTGAAAGTAGTTTGCATTCTGAGCATACCTGTGGGCTGCCCTACCCTAATGGGCATCCCTGGAGAACTGTTTATCTCCGGTCAGATGAGATATTAAACCTTTTTTTTTTCTGGAATAGAGATGAGACATTTTTAGGCTAAAAATGGATATTAACCCAACTTGAGCAGAATAGATATTAACCCAACTTGAGCAGAATAGATGAGGTGTCTATATTTGTGATGGGACTAGAACTTGATCAAAATGCAAGAGAGGTGTCTATATTTGTGCTAAGATGAGATATTAAAGGAATCTTATTTAAGCATCTATATTTAGGCACGATATCTTCTTTATTCTTCACATTTTTGGAATGTCCATGCCATTAGGATAGAAGGAGACTTGTTAAATCGATGCAATGTTTGATAGACGAAAATGCTCATACTGATTGCATGAGGATTTTTTGCATACGAAAATGCTCATAGAAATGTCCATATCCTCTTGCATCCTATGTTGAAAGAGGAAACCTAGGGATCCACTCCTAGCTTTCCCAGGCTCCCCCACCATGCGGATGTAACTGGCTCATCCTTGAGTTGTTGCTGCACACGCCTCCAAGTTCTTATTTCTCCTCTCGCCTCATGCCTCCACCACAAACCTTTCATTTGTACTAGCCCAACCATGGCAATGCTCTCTCTCTCTCTCTCTCTCTTTCTCTCGCCCTCTCGCACACACTCACACAGACACACACACATACAAATATTTCCTTCTTCTCTATCACTTGAAGGTTCAGAACACAGCTTCAAGGTTTATGGATGCTAGCTGCCTAGAAATCTAGCAAGTATTTTTATACACGAGATATCTTTTATTTTTTGACGTTGAAACTGCATAGCACAGAGCTTCTGTTCAGATCATTGCCTGGCCCCTGCATTGCATGGTCTAATTATTGACTGATTCTCTGCTTTTGGAACACTGCAAATAAGGTATTAGCTTTCTACTAGGGGGAAGGTAAGAAACGGCATGACCAACACTTTTGATATCCAGAAATCGGACCGAAAAGATAAAACAAAAGAACGAACAAAATCAAACCTTTTCTGATCGGCTGCCAACTATTGGGTACACATTTTTTTTCTTTTCATGTTTTTTTTTCTTTCTGTTTTTAGTTATATATTCATGGACCAATCTCATAGTTTTGATTGTTGATATGTTATAATTTCATCAAACACCTGATTGCCATCCCCATTTTTTGAACCCCCCCTTCCCCCTGTGTATGTGCATCCGCTCATGTTATGAACATTCAAAATTTGAAGAATAAAAACTATATGGTGTCTCTATGTCCAATCAAGACGATTTCATTCATATCCCATGTTCCTATGAATAAAAATACCTCTCCTCTATTTTGATCAGATTGGGATAATATTTTATCTTATTAAACAATATAGATGCTGCTCCTCTATGCTGATCAAATTGTGTTACATCTCATTTTAGCACTAATATAGGTGCCGCCCTGTTTGCCTATCAATTTCTCATTTTTATCTCAAAGAAACATATCTCTACCTTATTCTTCTTAAATTTTGGTTACAATGACTAAGATTGTTGTTGTTTGTACACACTCTTTTGTCTATGTGTGTGCCTTTTGACTTTCTTCTGTACATAAAGAGACAGAAAAATGTAACTCAACAAAAAACGTTTTTAACAATTCATAAATATAAATAGCTAAATGAATAATTCCAGATATATCGTTGCTTTGTAGGATAACATTCATTTATCAAGTGTCTTCTCATTTTTATAATATTTATACATTTTAATTTATTCTCTTATTTTTATGCCTTTGTTATATTTACTTTTTTTTATTTAATATTTTTTGTTGTTATGTTTAATTATTTTGATTCTATATGCAATTCATACTTTTCTAGACCTTTCCTTGATATGTGTTCATCTGTAGCTTTGCTAGTATAGTATAGATTAGTTAGCTCTAGATTTTGTCCCAAAAAGGAAATTGAGAGCCATTGAGTAGTGACTTAACCATTGAATCCACCTTGCATTTATTATAGTTGTGATGCAAAGTAATGATTCAGCTCAAACCCCATTCCTTCTTAAAATGCTATCACTGGGATGTTTTGAGTGCTTTGTTATATTTTGAGTTGCTACATTACTTCCATCATATATATATATATATATATATATATATATATAAATAATCATTCATAGCAGGTGCACCTGGCTTTACGCATGCACATATGTATATACCTATGTATGTATGCGTTTATGCATGAAAGTTTATAAAATTTACTTTTCCTTTGTATCCTTACATCCTGGTGTTTCATACATAGCATGTATAGAATGTGATATCCATTAGCTCCAAGGTGGTTCAAGTTGTACAAAACAAAACCTTTAATTCTCTGTTCAGTACATTTCATCTGTTTAAAGTGTCTTTCTGATTTCTTTTTGTTGATGATATTTCAACTTAAATATGCAGGATGGAAATTCTGGAGAAGAATATAACAAAGATTCCATTGAGCGTGATGAACGGCGCCTTACAGAGCTGGGCCGCAGAACTGTGGAAATTTTTGTTCTAGCACATATCTTCAGGTAATAAACTGGCTTCCCTTGGTATATGCTCTAATAAATTTAAATCAACCTTTTACTTCGGCAATACCTATTATAAGTATCTTCTGACTATGCTGCTGGAACAAGTTCAGATAAATCAGACCTTATGATACTGTCTCTTTGAGATCTTTTTGAGTGTGTTCCTATCATGTTGATCAGAACTATAGCTCCAAATTGGTCAGGACTAATTTGAGTTTTGACAAAGCAACACTTATAGTGGCTTCATGTTCAAATTGTTCATGTTGCAGAATTTTCTTCCAAATATTTGTCCATCTTTCTTGATATCCAACAAGGTCTCCTGTCAAAGTTTTGAAAATCCAAAGTTTCATACTTAATACATCATTTCATATTTATAATTAAATCTTGAATCACCAATGAAAAGTGAAAAATTTTATAGTTGCTCTATTACATTGGCAGTTTATTCGTTCTGGACAACAATGAACGAAACCTGTACAAGTTTGTTGCTCTCTTTTTTAAATTCTTTTTGTTTCTTATATATTTTCTGGCAGCAGTAGAATTGAAGTTGCCTATCAGGAGGCTGTTGCTTTGAAAAGGCAGGAGGAGCTCATTCGTGAGGAGGAAGCAGCTGGCCAAGCTGAAAACGAGCTTAGGGCAAAACGTGGTGCTGTTGAGAAGGAAAAGCGTGCAAAGAAAAAACAGGTTCCATCCCATTTTACGTAACCTATGAGCTGCTTTTTCTCTCTGATCTAGTCAGCTGACAGCCGTATTAGTTATGAATCTAGAAACCTATCTCTGGCATTTACGATTGATTGGATGTTTGGAGCATCCTGGACAAGCTTTTGTTATGTTGCAACTCCATGGTCAATTATTGGCCGATATGTGGAAACTCTGCAATCAAATTCCTTATGTACCTATGCACTCAAGTCTGGAGATTTTTCAATTTAGCTGGCTGAATACGTAATTTCTAATTTACTGCTAAAGCTGCTTTTTTTTATGATTCATTCACAATTCAACTGCTATTTATATGTCTGATAGTCTATCAATGACAGCCAAGTAGTTTGACGATTTTCTCGAATGATATATGTTTATTTCTACATTTTATCAAGTTTAAATCTGTCTTGTCTTTGATCTGAGTGATAATTAGATAGCACATATCTGTTTATTTACATTCTTATTCTTTGAGATCTATGTTAGACAAAGTCAGATATTGATTTTCAAGTATATATTTCCACTTCACTCAGCCTCCGGAATTGTCCTTTTGTTGTCACTATTACTGCTTTCTAGTTTTGTGTTTCCCATTTCTCAACAATAATTCACCACTTTTATGGTTTTCTCTCCTCTCTCTCTCTCTATATATATATATATATTGCATAGTTAAGATTGATAACCAACCACCTGTATCGTCATATTATTGTAGTTGATTGTGTGATCTTAATTAGCTTCATATTACTTTACATTTTTCTGGTTTTTGATAACAATGAGGGCATTTCTAGGTTTAGGTTGTTCTTGGAGTCAGATTACCTCTTTGTGTTACTTTGGATGTTAAATTAAAATTCACATATCAGCTGTTAAGCTGCCTAGCAGATTGTTCTGTGATTTGTTCCTGCAATGACTGCATCTTTTGAGCTTGTTCTTCTTTTGCTGGCATTCCTTTCTTTAAAAACTCAGACAGGTTCTGGTACCAGTAAGTAGCAAAATGTGCAATTGTTGTTTTGACAATTCAATCTTATGTTATATGACCCCATTTCCTTCTAGATCCCATATTATCCTTTTTTTTAATGTGCTGGCGAAACTTTTTTGCAGTAAATGAGTAGCATGTGTTTTCTCCTGTCTTTCGAGCTTCCATTCTAAATTACCTTTTATATTATTTTATTATATTACGACAATAGAGAATCTTGGAGTTGTAATACAATCCTGTCTTCCTTTTACCATATATATTTCCAGGGTAAACAGAAGCGGAATAATCGCAAAGGTAAAGATAGAGGAAGGGATGAGAAGTCCGATGCAATAGTGCAGGAAAAACTCCAGCAGCAAAACCCATCTGATGAAAGAGGTCTGGATGACTTCCCTTCTAAGAAGACAGAATCGGTGATTGAAAAGATCGACACACTGGAAGATGCATCTGATGTATCAAATGGAGACGAAGTTGCCGAGATCCTTCAGCCTGATTTAGATGACAGAGCTAACAGCACTATCAATTGGGACACAGATGCTTCAGAAATCCGGCCTCCCATGGAAGCTACTAGTAGTGAGGTACAAAATGGGCAAACGGATAAGAGAAACCCTTCTGTAATGGATGACAGCTCCTCAACGTGTTCAACTGACTCAGTCCCTTCAATTGTCATGAATGGACCATACAAGGCAAGCACTTTGCCAATCAAAAGCCAAGCCTCACCCAGCAGGTAACTTCAAATTTTGGTTTTGTTTTGTTGATCTGTGACCCTTGGAGAACTTAATTTATGAAAAACAACTTTGCAGAGCCAAAAATCTGCGGGGTAAAGAAATACATGAGCGAACAGGTTTTACTCATGGTGGGAATAATCCACCATCTAATACCACTGTTGATGCTGGTCGTTCATGTGATGTCTCTAGCAGTAGATCTTCCCAACCTGAATCAGAGGCTGTGGTACTTTCTTCGAAGAATCGGGTACATTGGCTTGAACAGCATCAAGTTTTTTATTCAAGTTTGTTTTTACTTATATCTATAGGGGACGTATGATCAATATAAACTTGATTATAAAAGAAAATTACTGATTTGGTTTTTGTTCCTTCATAGATATCTTTCACTAATGTCTGAATTTCATGTGTTTATTAGCCTTACATGTAAATTGAAGTCTGAATGCATGCATTGTGTTTTTTTTCATGTTATAGTTACATGGGGATGACATTAGCTGCTTATTGCATTTTCTAATGTTCCAAGTTCCAACTTATTATCTTTTTGCAAAATGGAGGCTTCATAGGCATTAGTATTGAAGTAACAGGTATATCAAATATGTACGTGGATTATTCCCAGTTTTTTGTTTGCAAGACTGTTCAAATACACTTGTAGAATTGTAAAATTTGTAATCTCTGCAGCCACTCATATTCTCCACCGTTTCCTAGCAAGTATTATTCTGAGTTATTGGTGACAATGTTGCTTCAATTTTTACCAATGGTGCCATTTTTCCATTTTCTTTTCCCAAAGATTTTGCATGATGATTGTCTATCTTGAGATTCTTTCTGATTGAGGCTCTGGGAGACAAATATAAAACTATTACCTTGAGGAGTAAATATTGACCACAAGAATCAAGAATTTCATTAATTTTCATCAATGTTCATTAACATGCCATGCCGTCCAATCACTTTTTTATGGAATGAATATTTATCATGTGGTCTTCATTATTAAGTGATTGCTCTGATCCTTTTTTGTTTACAAAGATTATGGTCCATAGTTTGTTTTAATTGAAAACTGCCCTTCAATGCATTTTTCCAGCTCTTGTTTGTCTTCTAGAAGCTGTTCTATCTGAAACAGGTTAAATTTAAGGAAAGTTCATGCATTACATATTATACATTAAGTGCATACACGCGCACATGCGTATATGTGTGTGTGTGTGTGAAGATAGAATGCTTTTGGGAGCATTTGGTTCTAAATGCTTCCCAATGAAAATCAATGACGAGCCTCTCAAAATGAAAATTGACATTGATCAATATATAAAATGGCTAGAAACCAAAAAATATGAATTTTTAAGATCTTTTCTCCTGCATCAAAAGAAAACAAAATTGACAATTTCAAAAGTATGATATCATGTTTTAGTTTGATCTATAGCTTAGAAACATCCATATTAGATGAAATGTAATCATTATTGGTTTTAAAATATTTGGATCAAGATCAGTTTGGAATTGCAAATTAAATACTCTATGGTGTGTTTTTGTTCATTAGCTATATTATTGCCGTTCATTCTTGGCTGGCTAGATGCATATGTAAGAGAGCTCCAAAAGCAATTTTTAGTTTCTAGGTACTCTATACATATTAGATCATGATTAATGGTGCCGATTTCATTTTGAGAGGCCCTTACATTGATTTTCATTGGGAAGCATAACAATGCTCTTGGAAGCATACCAGCCTAACTCTAAATATATATTGTGTAAATACCTAATGGTACTGGCACAACAGCAGCCGTGTACATAATGTGCCAGTGCAGGGCCTAGCACATTATTGGCGTGCCATACTTAAAAGGCTCTACTAGGAGTTCCCCCCGCTTGAAGGCTGATCTCATGTTTACCCATTCTTGTTGGCAATTTCAGATTTTATAAGCCTCTGTATAATTCCCTAATGAAGGGAGATATTGTTAATCTTGGGTACTTTTGCAAGAGTCATCTTTTTTATCTGGCACATAGATGAGCTTTTAACACTTGAAAGTACAGTTATGTTGCTGCAGTCAACTGTCGTTGGAAGCTACTTAACGTTGTGATCTTTCATTAACTAATCTCAGGATGAGGAAGCTGTATATCTACAAAAGAAATTAAACGTCAAAGATCAAGTTGATGTTGAGAGGCCTTCTAAAACAAGGATAGCAGAATCATCCTCTTCTTCATCCAGTCCTGGGAAAAAGCCACCCTACATTCTACAGCAGCCAAAGCAATCCTCTGAAACAACTGCCAGGACATCTGCCACTGCTTCCACCACAACCATGGTTGAGCCAGTTTCTTGTAAAGAGCCGCCATCAAGTAGCACACCCCAGAATGATAAACCAGTTCCTCCAACATCAAGGTCACCGCAAATTTCCTCCACGTCCAAATCTGAAGCTTCAAGACACATTATTCGCTTGAAGAACACCAGTAGTACGAACCAAGTAACTGCATTGTCAAGGCCTTCCAGTGCTCCTCTTATCCCAGCACCAAGACCAACTGCCCCCATGGCTTCCACAGTTCAAACAGTGCCTTTACTTTCACGCTCTGTAAGTGCGGCGGGTCGGTTGGGTACTGATCCATCTCCATCTGTCCCAAGTTACATTCCTCAATCATACCGAAATGCCATAATGGGTAAAACCACCATGGGTGCAAGCCTGACAGGTTTTGCTCATCACTTGACTTCCACTGGCCAAGGTGCTGGGTTCTCTCAGCCCTATTCAGCTGTGGTATCATCTTCATCTGTGCTTCCTCCGCAGAACGGTGGTAGGAAAGACCGAAGCTCAGTTAGACCTGAATTTACTTTTGGATCAGTGAAGCCAGAAGCACTCCATGGCCAGCCCCCATGGAAAGATGACTCCTTACGTCAGGAAGCTAGCAGCAGCGATGCACAGTCCAGCTCAAATCCTGTGAGTGACGTTGAAAGGTTTGACATTCATGGGGAAATGCGAGCAAAACATTTTTCAGCTGAGATTCCTTCCAGAACTTCCTCATATCACGCACAAGCAATGGTTGCATATGAATTCCCCCATCTTGATATCATCAATGACTTGCTTGATGAGGAACAAAGCAATGGAAAGGCAGCAAATGGTCTCCACCAACATCACCACCACTCTTTCAGCCGCCAATACTCTTTCCCTGTCAATCCTTCTGCAACTGACATTGGCTCGTTAAATGGCTCTTGTCGGTTTGACCAAAGTGAGCAGTATTATGACGAGGGATTCCAGAGAGTCTATGGCTCCTCTAATAGCTCTCTTCATGGGCTGAGGGAGGGACATTTTTCACAAGTTGACCTTTCAGTCTATGCGAATGGCCATGTTGATGGAGTGATGCAGAACCAGTGGCCATATGGCCACACTGATCTGTCAATGCTGAATTTGGGAACTGGAGATGCCAATGGGTACTCATACCAGCTCCCGGAATATTCTGATCTGGCAAGTGGGGTAAACGGGTACAACATGTACCGCCCTGCCAATGGGCATTGAGGGCACATATAAGGATTCATCATTTCAATCGTAATAATGTTTGTAATTGAGGTAATTTGCTGAGCTTTGGAGTGAGGTGTAATCCTTACCTTTGATAAGAGGACATTTTGTAAAGAATGATTCCGCATTTCTTCACTTGTGCCTACTGCTGTGGGCTGTTTTAAGGTGTTTCTGAAGTTTTCCTTGCCTTCTAGAAAGCTAAGTATTGATATTTTCTATTTCGGAGGTAGGATAGCTGATTGTATTTTGTTAGAAGCCGTGAAATTGCCCAAGTATGGAGCTAATCGATGTAACTGTGGTGATAAGGGTGTGCTTCCCAGAGGTCGTTACCAATACAGGTGAAATTTTTCTTCTTTTTGTCGGCATCTGGGTTCTTATCTTTGGCTACTCTTAATTTACTTTCATGAATAAAATTTTCTTCATGGGTTCCATCATGTTTGTTAACTTTTGGACAAATAGTTATGGATGTTACAGGAGAGTACATGTCAAAATAATCAGATAGCAGATGGAAATGGATGTGGGTAAGAGCACTCCCGAGTCAAGCGACTCACCACCTTTATTCATGATATGAGCTGACTGGCGTGGGATTAGAAGAGGTAGGAATTAGATCCGGGATCAATGCCAATAGTCGCAGCCTCACAGCAAACTTTATATAAAGCTTGAAGGCTTGGTACTTTGAAAGGTTCCAGGGAGGTTTCCAAAAAACAAAAAGGATTTAATAAGCATTGCACTGTGCAAAGAGATCCCCCAGCACACAAGAAGTTCTAGTATGGAAAGCAATGTGTTTCCGGTGTATGACCAAAGACCAAAGGTTTTGTCTTTTTTTTTTGATGGAAAGGGCCAAAGACCAAAGTTGAAGGAGAGAATTGGTTTTTCTTAGAAAATAATGAAATTTATATTGCATGCTAGAAAATTTGACCCTCATGTGAAAAACCTTGTGGAGATTAGAAGTTAGAAGCGAGCTTCTCCCATAATAATGAAGAGAACTAAATTTTGCTAACAACCAAGGAATACTGATATTCTGCTCTGTACCCCAACCCCTTCCATCCATCGTTATCTTCATAAGATGCCCCACAATACTTGTGCATGATACAGTGAATATTGCTTTTTTTTTTTTCCTTTTTTTTTCTTGAGGAATTACGCAGCGAAGTTTGTCGAAAAAATCAGGGATGCATAATTTTCCTCTCTGAAATGCAATATATAATTTCTCTTTGAAGTACAGATGAATTCGGGGGGTCATGGATTATTTGGCAAGTTCAGTTGGACCTCCGTAGGGCAAGTTAGCTGTAAGAAAGGAATCGAGCTTAATACTCACCATATTAAAAAGAATTTTTTTGCATGGATACCCTTCTAAATATCGAATTTTGTATGAATATCCTTCCAAAATTGATATTTGCATGTATACCCTCGTCAAATTTTGTTATTGTACAAATGCCCATAATATAACAGTTGTTCTAACGGTGTTAAGAAAAATTATATTTATATTAATTAAAAATAAAATAAAATTTTAAAATTACGCTATTGTCCCTGTCTTCTTCCTCTATCAGGATCACAATCTATTTGCATGTCTACTCATTAAAGGTATTTTAGTCATTTTAATTTGAAACCGTTAATTTTTTAACGTCATTAGATAGTATGGGTCGTACATATGCAAAAACAAAAATAAAAAAAAGGATAGAATGACAAAATAAGTGTTTTATGAGGGTATACATGCAAATATCAATTTTGGAAGGGTATTCATGCAAAATCCGATATTTAGGAGGGTATTCTTGCAAAAAACCCTATTAAAAATGGATGAATGAGTGAAGAAATGGATGAATAAATAAGCAAAGAAAAGGTGTACAGGATATATTTGTCTCTACTTTCATGGCAAAGCCTTCAAATCCAGATAAGGTTCTGATCCACTGCATGCCAAAACATGAATGTTGAGCAGCCGACGATCATTCATCCCTCTGATGACCAAGATGGTGTTTTTGCAGCTGTTAGCTGCCATGATGGAGAGAATTGTTGTAATCCATTCTATGTTGGATTTGATTTTTGTAAATATAATGGAGAACATAGTAAGACTGCATTCGTAGCCCTCAGCAAGGTAGACAAGTAGAGGACGATTTATTCTTCAAAACTGAATGCTGACTTGCTACTTGTACTAAAATGGCTAAATACTGAGATTAAATGCCATGGCAGCACCAGTATATACCAAACAGATATTTGATGACTCCAAGGGAGCTAAGGAGGATCCAATCTTAATGGCATGTATTGGGGATCAAGTGGCAAAAAGACCGATGGAGAGAAGTGAGACGAAAGCAGTGTCCGTGTCCGAAATGAAACTTCCTCAAAACAAGCACATGAAGATGACACGGTGCCTGCGGTGCACACCAACACGGCGACCTCTTCTTCGCTCTTTCTTAGCTGTCTTCTTTTAGCTGCTTATTTATTGTAACGGAGGTATGGGAAGAATCGACGAGATCTTTCACCATTTATAGACAAATTTTCTCAATCAAGCGGGCTTTATGATGGAGATATCTCGACGAATGGTGTCGCAGAAATACGAAGATGCTGTGTATTTTGTTTTCTTTGATGTAAATGGTTATTTATAGAGATGTTATTTGCAATATTAAGATAAAAGAAAAGGCGATTGTTCTACGCCTAAAGGTAGGACTGGCCTTAGTGAGGATTGGATTCATTCTGTGAGGACTGTGCGAGCATGTGTTTAGTCCCAAATCGGTTATTCACTAGGTAGATCTTGGATACTTATATAGGATCAAAGAACTCAAATAATACTTTATGGCTAGCCATTTTGAATTAAGTCCTGACCTTTATGGACTAGGGGACACTTTAGCACGGATTTATTGGGGCTGATTATAAGCCGATCATGGTACTTATGATTAAATTTGAATGGATTTGAACTTTTAGTCTGATGAGGACGTTAGAGCTGAAATGGAGAGAGTATGTGAGGATCCGTGTGTTTAGTCCCACATGATTAGTTATTTGTTTGGTAGATCTTGGATACGTTTACAGAATTTATACATCATCTCCTCAAGATGAAGAGGCAATGTAACATGTGGAATTAGCTAGGAGACAAAAATGTAAACCAAAAAGGATCCTAGATATTAGGTTGTTTGCCAGCTAGGAGACAAAAATGTGAGCCAAGATCTTGGATAAGCTTCCAAACTACTTACCAAGATCTTTGATGATGTATATTTTGTTAATGAATTGTGAGAATAAAAGGTAGGTCAACTTGCATGGACTAAAGAGTTTTTTTTTTTGATACTAAAAAAAAAAAATCTTTAGTGCTTGCAAGTTTAATTCATGAAATGCATGCAAAGTTGCAGATTATTATATTCAAATACAAGACTTCGCGACTCGATCTTTCTCAAGAGTATCGTCCCGTGCACGAAAAAAGGGAGAAAAATGCAATACTTTAATTATACAAGCTGCCTCTATATAAAGACGTTTTCCAGTACATGTACAAGCAACAAGTCAAACTAAATGGGATGAATTGTAATAATTCTCTCCACCTCCAATGCTGTAAGCAGCATCTCCGAGAGCCACCCAATAATAATCTAAAAGCCATAAAAAGAACAATAACACATATTTTGTATAGCAATGAAAGAAATGACAATCGCCAAAAAAAAAAAAAAAGAAGAAGAAAGAAGTGACAAAAAAATGAAGTCGAACACAGAATTCGCTCAAGGAATCGGACAAGAACCGCCGTTGTTGCTTGACCCCATGTTGCAACCCGAAGCCCGAGAAGACGTATCAGAGCCTTTTGGCAGGGCTTGGAACACGACCCACCATTCATTCGCCAACCTCCATTGATCTCCTCGCGGAAGCCGCGACTCCACCGGGGCTTGGAAACTAAGCATCACCAAGAAGATGGCAAAGATGAACGCCACTCTGAAGACAGTTCTCCTGGCAAAACCCATTGCAGGAGACTATAAAGAAGCTCACGGTGGAAGCGATGGTTGCAGCTGCCGGAAGGATATATATATATACACACACATATATACAAGATGGAGATGCCGCTAGTAATGGAGTCGTAATCGCCAAGGATTTGACCCGAGACTAAGCTGGCGGGCTCCAAGGTGGGATTGTCAATGGCGTGAGAGAACCGACGACTAAGGTTCTACATAAACAATTGGTTTGAATTTTTATTTGGCTTTGAATTGGGATGGGGTAAGTAAAGAATGTTGTATTTAACGATTTGGATTCTACTGCCATCGGCATTGGCCTTCTGAGTTCTGAGTTCTAATTGGATGGGCTGAGGCTCTACTTAAATAATTGGTTTGGATTTAAAAGGCTTTGACTTGGGATGGGGCGAGCAAGGAATGCTGTACCTAATTATTTGGATTCTATTGGCCTCGGTGTTGGCCTTCTGAGTTCTAATTGGATGGGGTAAGGAATGTTCTCGTGTAAGCTGCAGTGTTCGCGTTACTCTTTTGACTATTGCATTAAAATAATTTTCATTGACTTGATGTCTTCATTCTATGTAGGTTGGATTGGAAAAAAAAGGTAATCTTTTGAAGAACATGGTCCTAAATTTTACATTATCATTTGAGCCTTTGCAGGTAACAACTTAAATTAAGGGACGGTAACAAGAAGTATAATGCGTTCAATATATATAGACTCGGCATGCACATGACATCATCACCATTATCATTTATGTTAATTAAGATGGATCACCCAAACTAGTGTAAGGCATGGTTATCCTCTCTAGTGCGTTGAATGATGTCTCAATTTAAATGGAGACTATAATCTATGGATATGCATAAACTCGCCTAGAAGAATTCCTTCTGTTGTGAACTCTACATTGGTGATTGTTGGTTTAATAATATATTTAATTCAAAATTTTGAGGTTTTAAGAATAGTCTCATATTGGATATTAAACTAAATAAAACCTACTCAATATAAAATCTTATCTTAGATATCCAAATAACTACAATTTTTTAATGGATAAAGAGTAATTTAATCTTTATTTCTCTTTCCTCTTTTAAAATTCTATGCACATGCCTTATCTTAAGGAGAAACATAAAGAGATCGTTTTTTTTATTCTCATAAGACATCACCGATGACACCACTCAATTAAGTTAGTTAGGGACCATTAAGCATTTGAGATGGAGATTGAGAGAGATTTCTTCAATTTATTTTACTAATTTTTATCGCATCTGAATTTGACAGCTGGTTTAGGTTCGACCTTGATTATCCTTTGATATTTCAAAAAGAACACATGGTGCTTTGTTGTATTTGCCAGTGGGCATCGTTTTGGAGCAAGTCTTCTATCCAA
Source organism: Phoenix dactylifera (assembly GCF_051530095.1). Lineage (NCBI taxonomy): Eukaryota > Viridiplantae > Streptophyta > Magnoliopsida > Arecales > Arecaceae > Phoenix > Phoenix dactylifera. The sequence goes on along the minus strand of NC_143190.1, from coordinate 11,060,310 downwards.
ACCTCGAGTAATCTCTTCCTTTGTGGTTGCTATGGATAAGTTTTGCATCATTTCTTTAAAATATTCGGCAGGGAATCCTCATGGGGTGAAGACTTGTTAAATATTCAACTTTTAAGAGTAAAATCCCATTGACAACCTTGTGCGCTCACTCATCACTCATGATCTCATGGCGTTCATTGCGAGTCTTTCCAGGAACTGTTAACGTGCACTTTGGCTGGTCCCATTAGAACCTATTCCCCAGATGGCGTCACGTTGGGTTCTCCGAGAGAACTTTTTATACTTTAGTTGGTGAACGGTATCCAAGCATCCACACCGACGTTTATCAAACAAATTAACGTGTCACATAGGAAGCTTCCTACATAAAATTTTTATTGGTACGACATGCATGCATCCATACATACATACATATATACATATAAACTTATAATAATTAAGGTGGTAATATATATCTAATCTAATTCCATAAATATCTTCATATAAATTTTAATATTGTCCCATGTTGCATGCATACATAAATACATACATATATACGTACGTACAAACATATAAACTTATAATAACCAAGGTGGTAGTATATATCTAATCTAATTCAATAAATATCTTCATATAAATTTTACTGCTGTCCCATATAGTTTAATGTGGCTAACACCTCCCTTTTGTTAAAAAATTGTGACGCCTGATAGTTTACTCAAGATAAAAAAGATCATGACCATTACGTATGACAGAAGAGTTGAATATTTGAAATCAATGATTTAAAGGAAAAGATGGGACGACCAATTTACGACTTCTTGGATCCGAACAGAGAGGTGGGAAAAAAATGAAAAAAAGAAGAAAAAATGGGAGGGCAAAAAGAGCCAAAGCCACCCGCCCTTGGTGACTTTTCTCTGGGAAACTGGACGCAGAAATGCTGAAGGTGATGGTAAGGAAATTAAGAAGGGCCTGCAGCGCCACTCCTTTCCTATTGGTGCGTGAGATGGGATCAAACTTCAAGCCTCAGAGGCATCAATTGCAAAGCTTTTCAACACAAATGAATCCAGAGCCACAACCACATAGATGGTAGCTAGAATTGTGCCATGATACGACCCATTTTTGTTCCTTCTTACCCTCTCTTGCTGGTTCCTTTTCTTATAGCCAACAATTGATTATATAGCAAACATGCAAGCAATCTAGGATCCTTTGCGACTCATCGGTTCAAATTTTCTTGCTTGGATTATTATTGATAGTGCATGTATGCAAAGATTTTGTAGATTTTTCTTATGCATGTATCTGAATTTGGACCATGACTTGGCCTTAGATTTTCTTCTTCTACTCGTTCTTTTTCTTTTTTTGATGGCCAATGTTAGCCTTCTTCCAAATATCCTCAATCTCTCGGATCTACACGAAAGTGGAATTCAATCCGGAGCCACTAAGTCCAGCGTCCAGCTATCAAAGACTTTACTAGATGGTAGTATAACGGTGGACGATATATGTGGGGGTGTTGGATTTGTTATCAAAGATTCTTTTGGCAGGTTGGTAGCAGCCGGATGTCGGCATATACCTCGGCTCACTGTTGTAGGGGCAGAGCTTCGGGCTGCATGGGAGGGGTTGTCATATGCGAGGAGGTTCCTTGGGGCCGAGCGAGTGTATCTTGAGGAGGATTCCTCTGTGGCGATTGACTGGATCCGAGGTGTGGATAAGTATAGTGATGGCCATCCTCTCATCAGAGAGTCTTGTAGACTGATTTAGGAGATGGGCGGCTTCCAGACAACACATATGTTTCGGAAGGCGAACAGGGCAACAGACTGGGTCGCCTCCTTCGTCACCCGGCATTTTGGAGAATTCTTTTGGACATCTATAGGAGACGTTCTCTTTCCTTTGTACTCTTTACTTTCTCATGATTTGATAGGATGAACTCACGTTAGAGCTATATAAATTGCCATTTTTATCAAAAAAAAAAAAGAAGCTTACTATCAATTTACAGGTCAACTTGAGCCTGGTCAGGCAAAAATTTTGGGAGCCTGAAATCGTATGTTCTTTCCTTGTAAACAAAAAAAAAAGAAATCATTTTTGATATCAAATGGTTTTGACTTTGGATTTGGATGGAAAGTCGTGGCCGTGGCGATGGGCCAAAATCACGTACATTGGCAGGCCCAATATTCATCCACGTTTCTTATAATAAAAAAAAAATCATCATATCCATCTAAATATATTATATTAAATTGCATCCCATGGCAATCTACAACCACTGACCCAACTTTTTTTGGTTTGAGAGTTGTCGTCCCGTGCACGGATAGAATGCTATACATAATAAATCAATATATTAATTAATGTCATTTACAGTGCTTTTTTCTCTAAAAAAATATATTTACAAGTAATCAATCCAAGATTGAAAGGATCATCAAACTCAGACTCTCCATTGCACCAGCTATATATCCTCCTAAAGGCCTGCAGCGCCGAGAAAGCCTCTGGTCTTCTCAATACATGTTTAATAATTTCAAAGAATAAGAAGCAAAAAAAAAAGTGATCCAAATTACCAACGAATATGATCGACATGAAGACACGCACAACAAAAGATTCGCTCAAGGAATTGGGCACGGTCCGCCATTGTTGGTCGACCCACTGGTGCAACCCGAAGACGAAGAAGATGAATCTGCCCCCTTCGACAGGGACTGGATCATGAACACATCGTTTACTAGCTTCCTTTCTTCCACCAATAGCCGGGCCTCCGCCGGGGCTTGGAAGCTAAGAAGCAACAAGATGCCAGCAATGGCTATCACCCTGAAGAGATTTCTGCTGACAGGTCTCATGGTTAGAGGCTACTGAGAGAAGGTGGTGGAAAAGGATGGTTAAAGATAGAGAGGAGTTCATATACATACATATATATATATAGAAATGGCCTTTCGATTAGAGTCGTAACGTCCAAGGTTTTGACCTGAGGAGTTGGGCAATCTGGTCGGGCCAAGCTGTGACTGTCAAAGAAGCTAGCGAAGCATCGAGGTAACGAGGTTACGTGGAGTTTGAAGATAATGGTATTTTTAGTTTATTATAGGAGAAGCATGCAAACGGCAAAGCGTTCCATGGAGTTTGAAGTGCAGCAGCTGTTCGATCAAACCGCATGCAATAATGGACTGAAAAGAGGGAAAGAATTGTTAGAAGCTTAGCTTTCCAACGTGAGTTCGGGATTTCGACGCATGTTTGGATTGATTTGGACAAAACATGGTGACGCTGTCAATGCCGACCCATTGGAAGAGTTGTGTTTTCTTTTGACCAGGGGCTGGAATCACGAATGCTTGCTTGCCTCATCCTTTCCACGTCGGAAAATGGATGGGTGCATGCCATGAAAGGAGAAAAAGCTTCGTTGTCCGACCCGTGAAATGCCACCATCCTCAATCGTATCCGGAAGCCGTTGTCATTTTCATTTTGCATCATGTACGAGGCCTAACACGCTTGACCTGGTTTCTGTTTTTAAAAATTGAGGATAAATGAGAAGCTAAACCATATGTTATTTCTTTATGTTTTTTAGGCAAAACGATGGGAAAGTTCATTGGATTCATTGCATTTATGATTTTTATAAGAATATGAGGTGAACAATGATGGACAAAGAAAGAAAAACAAAGTTAAAATCAAAGATTTTAGTCGATTTTTCCCGATGCTAGGCAAACTCATAAAATTCAATGATGTTCAGCTTCTGTTAAAAGAGCAATTTCAATCTTTGATCGCTTTCCAACCAGATGGCCATTGACAATAGATCCCATCTCAACCTAACTTCTTCTCGTTCTCTTCAATTTTCCAAGCTCTCCAACGTACATGCGAGTCACTTGCAATGCATGGGCATTATGATTTATCCAAAGTAGTTTCCCTCGGCCTTGGCACACATCGCATCACCTAGTTTTGTAATGGGTATTGTTGGGGGAAAAATGGATCACTCAAAGCACGTGGTTAAATCACCGGCATTTGATGACGAACGTGACGACAGCAAGCATACTCTCCGAGTGCCCAATTTCAGGGCGTCCGACCTCAGAGCGCCCGACCTCAGAACACTCGGTCTCGGCACCAACGATCCTTGAGCTCACAACCTCGATCTCGGCCGAGTTAAGCTCGATCGACCTCAAGGCCAAGAAAGACCCAATCAAAGGGAGAAGAAGACCTTCCCACTCCACCGAGAATCAAGTCCACCTCCTCCTCATCCGGGATCAAATCCCGCAATCTCCGCCTCAACGACTGTCAACATTTAAATGCATACGATCTCAATGGATCGCCAGCCAGCCCAAAATCTCGGACCGTTTACGGTAGCTCATTAATTCGCACAATCACGTCCAATTATAGGTAACCCCTACACCCCCCATAAAAAGAGGGGAGAACTCGAGGCAAAAGACCTTTTTTTCCTTCGGCCTCGGCATTACTTTTCTCGATTATTTCTCCACTACTTCTCTATTAAAACCCCCCTTTGACTTAAGCATCAGAGGGCCGGTGCCGGAACCCCCGGCCACTGGCATCTTGCAGGTCTACCGGAGACAGCCGTCCGCCGCCGCACCATCAGCCGGAGCTCCTCCCCCTCGGTCCACGGTTGCCCCCGGGTCCAATTTTCAGCAACAGTTGGTGCTAGAGGAAGGGACGAGTCATGACTATGAGATTGAGGAGCAGAGGAGCCTCTGGTGCCTCTCAACATCGCGCACCAAGCCCCACTCAGTCCAGAACCTGCAACCAAGGCCTTTGGCAGATCAAGTCCCTCAGATCGAGCCTGAGCAATTCAACACGCTGGTGCAGCAAGTCTAGGCCCTGGCAGCAGCAGTCCAAAGCATGCAATGCGTGAAGGCCCCTCCTATGCCGCCTCCACAGGTTCAGGTCCGATCGGCGCTCCTTCCAGACGGACCTGTGTCCTAAGGCCGAGATCTCCATGACTCTTCAAGAGTCAACAATGGAGAACGGCGCTGCCATCAGGTTTCAACTCGAGTGTCTCCCCGGAGAGAGCCGCTAGGGAAGAACTAGGATAAAAGATCATAGCCTTCGGAAGCCGAATCGATCCCGGATCAGTCAGTACCGGGACATACCATCATGGCGACTTCCCAAGGTGGAGAACTCGACAAGAAGGTCGAGAAACTCGAGCGACAGATCGAGGCACTCCAAGACTAGAGGGAAAGGCGCGAGGGCGACCTTGAGTTCACCACCAAGTCGCCTTTCTCCCGCCAGATTGAGGACGAATCGGTCCCACCGAGGTTCAAAATGCCTTAAATATAGCCCTACAACAGGACCACCGACCTCCTGGACCACTTGGAGAGTTACTGAGCCCTCATGGCGCTGCAGGAATTCTCGGAGGCTGTACTCTGTAAGGCTTTTCCCGCAACCCTCCGAAGAACGGCTCGGCTTTGGTTCTCTGATCTAAAGTCGAGCACCACGTCTTCCTTCGAGCATCTTGGCAGGCAGTTTGCTACCAACTTTACCGCCAGCCGATGCCAGCGTGAACGTCGGATTCTATCCTCGATATCAAGCAAAAGGAAGAAGAGTCCCTCAAAGACTACATCGACCGTTTCACCGCTGCAACCTAGGAGGTCCGCGAGCTCGATTAGTCGATTACCATGTCCGTGCTGAAAATAGGAACTCGGTCCTATAGGTTCTTTTTCTCCATTGACAATAATTTCCCCGCTGAATTCATTGAGATGCTGGCCCGAGCTCGAAAATATGCAAAGATTGAGGAGGCTATCGCCTCCCAGTGGGATGCACCTGAGCAAGCCTCAAAGGGGCAGAAAAGGCATTGCGAGGAGCGCGGCCGCCCAAGAAGTCGGTCTTCCCGCCGAGAGAAGAACCTGCCTCATTTGACGAGTCCGCCTCGTCAGCGGGCACAGCCCCGTCACGGAAGGGTGGTGGTCGAGCACTCTTTTAGAGTTCGCAAGCGTAGGGAGCGGATAAGAGGTGGGTTAGAGATGTCGTGCTTATCCAGAAAAAAATGGAAAGTAATGATCCCCACCTTGGCTGAGATCCCCGCCTCGACCAAAGATGCTTCTAAGGAGGTACGGAAACTATACTCCCCTCAATGCAAATCGGGCATAGATCATCATGGAAATAGAAGGCCGAGACTATTTCCAACCTCCACCTCCGATGCGGGAGTCAGAAACTCGGCAGCGTTTTAGAAAGTATTGCCGCTTCCATTAAGACCACGGCCACGACATAGAGGAGTGCTTCCGACTCCAAGATGAGATTGAAGCACTCATCTGTCGTGGGATACTCAACCAGTTTGTGCAGAACCGGCATGACGAAGGAAGGCCAGCGGAGAATGCTGCACCGCCTGAAGGTCAAAACGACAATAGACCCCTCGCTGGTACCATCAACACCATAGGGAGAGGCCCAACCGAAGGGAGCTCAGCTGAAGAACTGACCGAGAGGAAAGTCTCTCCGAAGCGTCAACGCACCTCTGAAGCCATCTCGTTCTTGAACGAGGACCTAAAAGGAGTTGAAACTTCTCGTGATGACACTGTAGTCATCTTCATGGTCGTAAATAAATTTGATTTAAAATGTATTTTAGTTGATAATGGAAGCTCGGCAAAAGTTTTATATTACGATGCTTTCCAAAAAATGGGAATAACAGAGGGCCAGCTCCGAAGAATGAATGTTTCACTGGTCGGATTCACCAGAGATTCAGTCCCGATTGAAGGTGTGATCAACTTACCTATCACAGCCGGGCTCGCTCCTCGAGAGAGCACGGTGAGAACGGACTTTCTTGTGATCCGTCTGTCTTCGGTCTACAACGCCATCCTTGGCTGATCAGGACTCAATGCCCTCCGAGCCATAGTCTCGACATACCATCTGCTCGTGCAGTTTCCTACCGAACGAGCAGTCGGCAAAGTTCTAGGGGATCAGGTGATAGCCAAGCAATGCTATATGGCGACCCTCAAAGCGAAGCAACCAATCAAAACACCAAGACGAGCAGAACAATCGACTGACGTATCAGCCCAAGTTTCGGACCAGGCACTGACCATCGAAACTCTAGAGGTAAGAGATGAGCCTAAGAGGGAATGGGCAGAACCTGGTGAGCTCCTCATTCAAATCCCCTTGAGAAAAGACTGTCCGGGGTAGACCGTACAGATCGGCTCTAGCCTGAGCCCTCGCGAGTAGGATCGCTTGATCGAGTTCTTCCAATCCAACATGGATGTCTTCGTCTGGTTGCCCACTGATATGCTAGGAATAGATCCCGAGGTCATGGTCTACCAACTCCAGATGAAACCAACCTACAAGCCCGTGAGGCAGAAGAAATGGAGCTCCGCACCGGAACGACAGCGAGCAGCGGCCGAGGAGGTTGACAAGCTCTTCGAGGCTGACTTTGTCTGAGAAGTCTCCTACCCAAATTGGCTCGCCAACGTAGTCCTCGTAAAGAAAGCTAATAAAAAATGGCGTATGTGCGTGGACTACACCGACCTGAACAAAGCCTGTCCAAAGGATAGCTTTTCTCTTCCTATGATCGACCAGCTCGTCGATTCCACCTCGGGACACTAGCTGCTGACCTTTGTGAACGCCTTCTTTGAGTACAATCAGATTCGAATGGCATCCGAGGACGAAGAGAAGACGACATTCATCACCGACAAGGGCCTCTATTGCTACAAAGTAATGTCATTCGGATTGAAAAATGCCAGGGCTACCTACTAGAGGTTGGTCAACAAGGTCTTCAAAAATCAGATAGGTCGGAACATGGAGGTCTATGTGGACGACATGTTGGTAAAAATCCAGACTGCCGAATGTCACATAGCTGACCTCGACGAAGCATTCTCAACCTTCTAGAGGTATCAGATGAAGCTCAACCCCACAAAGTGTGCTTTCGGAGTTACCTCAGACAAATTCCTCGATTTCATGGTGACTCAATGCAGAATCGAAGCTAATCCTGAAAAGATTCAAGCACTGCAGGAGATGACATCACCGAGGATGGTCAAAGAAGTACAACAGCTCGCTGGACGAGTTGCGGCCTTGGAAAGGTTTGTCTCGAAGTCAGCGGAACGGTGCCTCCCTTTTGTCAATATCCTTAAGCAACCGAAGAACTTTGTGTGGACCGAAGAATATCAACAAGCCTTTGAAGAGCTCAGACGCCATCTTGCCTCCCCTCCATTACTTACAAAGCCTCGGCAGGTGAGCACCTTTATCTATACTTGACCGTCTCCCTAGTGGCAATAAGCTCGGTCCTGGTCCGAGAAAAAGACAAGTCTCAAAGATCAATATACTATACCAGCCGAGTTCTGAGGGACGTCGAGATCCGATACTCCAAGCTGGAGAAGACAATCTATGTACTGCTTACCTCAGCTCGGAGGCTCCGATCCTACTTCCAGGCCCACACTGTGGCCATATTAACCGACCAACCCATAAAGCAAGTCCTACAACGTCCGGATCGCGCGGGGAGAATTGCAAAGTGGGCAGTCGAGCTCGGAAAATTCGACCTTGAGTACCGTCTGAGCCCAGCAATCAAGGCACAGGTGTTCGCTGACTTCATAGTAGAGTGCACCTTACTAGATTACCCCGAGCCCGAGCTCACATCAAGAGAGGAGGCCCCGAGGCAACCATGGGTTCTATATGTGGACGACTCCTCAACCTCGGGGGGGGGGGGGGGGGGGTAGCGGTATGGGCCTCATCCTCACCAGCCTGGATGGGGTGGTCGCGGAACAGGCCCTATGGTTCGAGTTTCCTGCCTCTAACAACGAAGTAGAGTACAAGGCGCTCATTGCCGGGCTCAAGTTGGCAAAAGAGCTCGAGGTCAAAAGCTTGAAGGTCTTCAGCGACTTCTAACTGGTCGTGAGCCAGATCTTGGGAGATTTTGAGGCAAGAAAGCTGTCAATGCAGAAATACCTCCAAAAGGTGCGAGATATCACCTCCACATTAAGCGCCTTCGACATCCAGTACATCCCCAGGGCAGAGAACGCGAGGGCGGACCAGCTGTCAAAGTTGGCAACTTTCTACATGAGCGAGCACCCAAAGACCACGACGCTCGAGTATCTCCAAGCGCCAAGCACCGAGGAGCCTGAATCGGTTCTCTACGTTGAAACTGAACCGAGCTGGATGGATGCGTTCGTCAGCTACCTGTGGAGTGAAATCCTCCCCGACGACGAGCTCGAAGCTCGTCGAATCAAGCATCAGGCTTTTCGATACCTCTCTCCGATGCCTCCATCATTCGGAGGCGGATTATGCCATGCGAGAGGTTCATGAAGGGATCTGCGAGAACCACCTCGAATCTGCATGGCTAGGTACCAACAGAAAGCGGCGTAATACTACAATTTCAGGGTGAAGATCAAGTTATTCAAAGCAGGAGATCTTGTCCTGAGGAAAGCTGAGGCTTCTCAACCTACCGAGCGAGGAAAGCTTGCCCCGAATTGGGAAGGACCTATCAAGTTGCTCGGGTCCAACGGCCTGAAGCGTACAAGTTGGAGTCCCTTGATGGGACCCCCATTCCTCGAAGTTGGCACTCCGAGAACCTCCGAATGTACTACTAGTGAAGCCCTTTTAAGGGTCTTCGATGTCTGAAAACGCAACCAATAAGGCATTTCTCAAGATTTTCTCTTAATTATTCAATGCTTCTTCTAATGATAATCTGTTTATGAACTCTAGGATGTCCTTGAGATGATTCGAGTCCTTAGGAAAAATCTAGCGATGCCCTAATCAAGTTCGGATGCCCGACCAAGCTCGGATGCCCGACCAAGCTCGGATGCCTCGACCAAGCATGAGATGCCTCAACCAAGCTCGGGATGCCTCAACCAAGTTCGGGATGTTTTGCTGTGCCAACCGCGAGCTTAGTCTCCCTTAACCTCAGGTCCTGTTAAACGATGCCCAACCAAGCTCGGGATGCCTCGACCAAGCTCGGGATGCCTCGACCAAGTTCGGGATGCCTCGGCCAGTTTGGAATGTCTCGACCAAGTTCAAGATGACCTGCCGCAACAACCTCGAGCGCAACCTAATGACGTCCCGACCAAGTTCGAGACGCCCCGTCAAGTCAACTATTAGCCCGAGCTCCCTCGACCTTGGGTACCACTGAACGAAAATCGAAGCTATAATCCGAAACACCTAAGGCAGGAACTACGGGTCGAAGAGTGCTCAAGCTTTAATGGCTGAATGATAGCCCAGCCTTGACTTGCACTACAACAAAAGTCAACCCCAAAGACTTAGTGGAATTCTCCAAAAAGTATCAGAATCGCCTGTGAAAACGAATAATGCGCGAAGTTCAACTCAAACGATCAAAGATAAGGGTTCATTGAATGCACAAGTGGAAGCAAACTGCGAGCATCCGTAGTAGCCTTAGGTGAAGCTTCGTGAGCATCCTCGGGAGCAGCTTTAGAAGCTTCTTCAGGAGGACCCCCAGCAGCCTCTCCGGACAGGGCCTCCTGAGTAGCCTACTCAACCACCTCGGTCTCGGCTTTAGGGCCCTCGAGCACACTATCGAGCGCACCATCATCCTCGGGGCTTCCGAGCGCATCGTCATCCACAACGGCCCCTAAACGAGGCTGAAGATTGTGGAGGTCGAGCTTGGGGCAAATCCTCAGCATCTGCCTCCGAAAATCTTCAAAGCCGCGGATGAGCCCGTCAACTGCTTCTTCCTCCATCAGCTCCCGAAACTCGGCCGACTTGCGGAAGATCTACACCGTGTTCCGAGCTTGCTCCAGCACCTTCCTCTCTCAAGCTTCAAGTTGCTCGATCTTCAGTCGAAGGATTCCCACCTCGTACTTCTGGCCCATAAGCTCGGACTGGGGCACGAAGCATCGACCTGGCAAGGGCATGCGACGCCTCCTCCTCCTCGAGACGCTCGGCCATAGACTGAAGCTCGGCCTCGGCAGCCTCCATCCTCGCGGTGGCCTTCCTCCGCCCAGCCTCGGCCTCACCCAGATTTCTCTCGGCGTCCTCCTGCCCTTTCTGGATCCTTTGAGCCTTGTTTTGACACTCGGCCACCACGGCGACCAACATGTCGATTTCGTGAAGGTGCTGTGGGGAAGGAAAATGGAAGTGAGCCGAGATCGAAAACTTAAGAGGATAAGAAAATCAAAGCAAGAAGGCAACTTACTCGGACGGCGGAGCAGCAGGCCTGATCGACAAAACTGCCAACATCGCCAGCTTCAAGCTCGGCTCGGTCGGTGGGGAGCAACACGCAGCGAACTACTTCGCTAGCGACGTCACTGTTGTGGAGGGCCGAGTCATCCTCAAAGACCGACCACTCCAGGCAAAAGGGCCTCCCTTCGGAGCGGCCTCCAGCCCCGACGAGCTCGGGACGTCGACCCTTGAAGAGCTCGGGAGGCTGGGCCTTGAAGAGCTCGACAAAGAATGATGAGAGGAGCTCGGGACCTCGAGACCGCTGGCTGGCTCGGGACCCGAGTGCTGCAACCGGACGACCTGGCGGGTCGCTAGAAAATCGGGGTCGGGCATGCTTCGGCCGCTGGATCTCTTGCGGCCCCGAAAGAAGTCGCGCGCTCGATGAGGGGAGCTTCCTCCGGTCTACGTTCCCGGTCTTCTTCTTGCTGTTCTTCCGAACGAGCTCGGAAGTCTCAGCTTCGAGGTCCTCAACCTCGATAGGAGCAGAGGTCGAGGCCGGCCTAGCCCTCTTCTTGGGCACGGGGTGAGCCCCCCCGGCTTCGGCTGCCCTCTTCTTATATCTGGCGAGGAGGGCCGCGTTATTGGTCACCATCCCTGCAATGTCTGAAAAGAAGAAAGAACTCAGGTGTCAGACCGACGCCAAAAAAAGGGAGGAAAGAAAAACAATAAGAGAAAATAAATAAAATGAAGGACAACGAAATAAGGAAGAAGCGGTACAACTGCTCTTACCCTCAGGGCGTGCCGAGCTCAGGCCGACATTTACCAGGGCCTCCTCGCTCAGGAGGTCATTCAGGGAGATATCCCCCTTCATACCGCGAAAAGCTGCGAGGATTTTCTGCTCGCTCACGGTCAGTTCAGGGACCCTATTGTTGGCCTTAACTATAGGCTGGCCCCACGACGGGTTAAACCCCCCCGGATGCTCGGAGGAAAGAAAGAAGAATTTCTCCTTCCATCCACGAATGGAGGTAGGAGCATCTCGGAACAGCGGCCTTCCTCCCCAAAGGGCAAAGTACAACCACCCTCTATCCGCGGGGTTAGATTTTAACATATAACACCCGTGGAAGGCATTGACTGAGGTCGGTATGCCGTGAGCAAGGCAGAGAGATAAAAAACTGATTATTATCCTCCACGAGTTCGGAGCGAGCTATGCTGGGACGAGGCGATACCTCTCTAGGAGCTCGCTCATGAACTCGTGCAAGGGACATCTCAGGCCGACCCAAAGTGTCTCCATATACACTGCGATCCGACCTGGAGGGGGCCTAGTAACTCGGTCCCATAGCCCTGCGAATTCGAGCTCGAACTCATGCGGAAAGAAGAATTGGGTCCGAATCGTGCCCAATTCTTTTCTAGTCAGGCTCGACCCGACTTCGTCTAGACCGTGGCTCACCTCTGGCTCAAGCTCCGTCCTGCGAGAGGAAGAAGCGCCGTCCGACATTGTCTCACTCACAGTGTTCAAAAAGAAGAAAAGAAGAAAAATGAAGGAACAACAGAAAAAAGAAGACTGACAGTCCTCTGAGCGAACGTGAAAAGAAAAACCTACTGTGGACCTCGCTGAAAAGGCTAACGGTCAGGGGAATCAAGAGGAATCGCCAAAAAACACCTTGAGGCACCCCCGGAGAAAACTAAATAACGATCGGGAGAAGAAGAAAGCGAAAAAAGGAGAAGACAAGAGCTACGACGGCCAAATGAAAGCTTTTAGGGCCAGGCCAGGGTTTATATAGACCCTCCCAACGGTTCAGATCGACAAGGACAAGCCGCGCCTCTTATCCAGATCACGCCACATGTCGATCTCAGAAACCGAACCAGCGTATCAACTCAGATCATCGCTATAAAGGCAGAATCGAAGCGGTGTCCTGTCAAATACTGGAGCCTTATCATGAACCTGCAGCTCGAAACCGCCTCGAAAGGCAAAAAGCCGTCGCCTCGTGCTCTCATTGAAGACACCCCTAAAGCGCTCAAAACGATGGAACAATTTAAAGCCGCCTGATCTCGCCAGCATGATGAAAATAACTACTTCCTTTGCTCGAGCTCGTAAACGGCTCGAACTCGGAAGTCGGAGGGTAATGTTGGGGGAAAAATGGATTACTCAAAGCACGTGGTCAAATCGCCGGCACTTGATGACGAACGTGATGACAGCAAGCATACTTTCCGTGCGCCTGATCTTAGGGCGTCCGACCTCAGAGTGTCCGATCTCAAAACACTCGGTCTCGGCACCAAGGACCCCAGAGCTCACAACCTTGATCTCGGCTGAGTTAAGACCGATCGACCTCAAGGCCAAGAAAAACCCCGTCAAAGGGGGAAGCAGACCTCCCCACTCCACCGAAAATCAAGTCCACCTCCTCCTCATCCGGGATCAAATACCGCGATTTCCGCCTCAATGACTGTCAACATTTAAATGCACACGATCTCAACGGATCGCCAGCCAGCCTAAAATCTCGGGTCGTTTATGGTAGCTCATTAATTCGCACGATCACGTCCAATCACAGGTAACCCCTACACCCCCTCCTATAAAAAGGGGGGAGAACTCGAGACAAAAGATCTTTTTTCCCTTCGGCCCCGACCATTACTTTTCTCGATTACTTCTCCACTACTTTTCTTCATTTAAAACCCTCTTTGATTTAAGCATCGGAGGGCCGGCGCCGGAACCCCCGGCCACTGGCTTCTTGCAGGTCCGCTGGAGACAGCCGTCCGCCGCCGCACCATCAGCCGGAGCTCCTCCCCCTCGGTCTGCGGTCGCCTTCAGGTCCAATTTCCAGCAACAGATATAATTAATTTTTTTTTTTTTTTTGGATGATAAGGGAGGTGATTCCACCCGGGCTGTATGAAGTACAAATTTGAGAAAAGATGCAAGGGAGAGAATACAACAGTGTCTGTCGCTGCCAAAAGAAAGAGGCTGCAGCCAAAAGAAAACAGAGGACAATTTGCTGCTTTGTTCTACAGTAAACACACGCCAAACCTGTAGAAACAAAGGAAGGAGGAGGGATCGGGCATTCAGTGGCTCGTCCGAGTCAAGTAGCAGTGGAAGACGCCTCGTTCTCTTTTCGTTCTGAAGGTGGAAAACCGATCCCAAGAGATGGCGGCAGCAGCATACACTGTTCTGAATTGAGACTCAGCATTTAAGGTAGATTGGTTGCTGTTTCTTTTGAACTTCCAGACACTGATGCTTCTGTTAGACAAACCGTAGGTGGATCTCTGGCCGAGGTGTAAACAGAAAAAGGATTCAGCCAGATAGAGAGTTCCATGGTTCAGTTTAAGGTGCCCTGAACTTGGCATTGCAAAGTTTCAGACATCAGCCAAAATATTGGAAAGTGCACTTGACTTTTGCACCGCAGAGCTTGGTACCATCATGGATAGCTGCCGCATCGTCCATCTTTGAGACAAACTGCTCTTCTTTGTCTCCACGATGCTCTGTAATCGTATTGACAAATGCATGGGCATCTTTTTCATCTCCGAGATAGATGACATGGTGGCTATCCATAATGGCACGGGACCTTGCGCTGCAAAAATCACGCCACAGAGGATCCGAACTTTTTGACCTTGTGCCAAATTTCCACAAGTGCAGCAAGAAGCTTGTGATCACATAGTCCAAATTTCTGCAAATGCAGGCAAGAAGCTTGTGATCACATAGCGTGGACTAATTCATATCGTTGAAAAGACGAAGGCCTTCTGTAGCAATAGAAGCAACGGAAGATTGCTTGTTAAGAAGAATCCTCAAGTTTCTTTCCTTCCAACACGCCCATGCCACAGCCTCAAGCAACATTAGGATGACCGGTTGGGCTGATTTGCAAAAATTTCTCAATCTCCAGCTTCTTAGCAAAGATATCTCTAGTGTTGAACTTTTTCTCTCAAGCTTTGGAGTACCTTAATTGGATTTAAAGCAATGGCACTCTTTAAATATAGGAGATTATAATCACTTGGATTAAGCCCCGGTTAGATGGAAAATGCTAAAAGCCATCACTCCATTCTTTGCTTCGGAGGTGGCAGTCAACAGGTATTGATATGGTGCTCAAGGAGTAGATAAATCACTAGCTAATACTCACCAACTCCTTGTGTGTTGCACCAATCCATAGCATACTCCATTCAGCTTACCAATTCTCTAGCAGATTCCAGTCAGCTAAATTGTATCCAATCCATCTCCTAGTTCGAGTTACACATGCCCTAACCTGTACTGCTATAATAACCAAAGATGTTGGTTTTTAATTTCCTATTAGTGCTATAGTCCGAGACATTTTCTATCATTGCCACAAATGTCAATTACACTGGTTGTCAATTGTGGTAGAGCTTGAAACCAATAGCAAGTATGCTGAATGTTCAAAAAAGAAGAGCGAATCTCCACCAAATACTCATTATTGCCGCTTCTCTCCAAAAAATCAGAGAAGAAACAATGTCCTAGCTAGCATTTTTCAGCCAGAAATCATTGAAAGGTGTCTTAGGACCCAGCTAGTTAGCTAGCATTCAAAAAGGCTAGTGAGAATATATTTTTTGGGTTCCTTAATCCAGTATAAGTACCCAAAAGTTTTGCGATGAATAACCAATGTAGAACTAAACATACGCCACACGGGTTTTCACATGCTCTCTCGTTTAAGCTCTAACATCCAAATCTATTCAAATCTAAAGATAAGAACTACGATCGATTTGTGGTCAGCCCCAATAAGCTTGTATTGCAATGTCTCCAAATTCATATAAGTTATGGGTTAGGTCCGCTCCGATACAATTTATCACAGCCTAGAACCTTATTCAAAAAATTATTCAAAATATATTTTTTAGATTTTTTTAGTTCTTTATAAGCATCCAAGATCCTTTCGACGAATAACGGAGGGAGGTAGATCCCCACAAAACTATCAGGATTGCCTACATTAATTTTTATTTATTTTTTAATTTCTTCATAATAAATGCTTTTTAGAGACCGAGAAAGTTGTGGATTACTCTTAGGAGGTCCCACTTGAGACTGAAGTGTTTCACATTTTAGAGTTTGGTTTAAGCGTACCACTTCGCCAACAACTGCTCCCTTGTAGGAAAATTGTGTAGGGAATACAGTTAAGTAAGGCCCTAACTTACTGTTCGGCGCCCTGTGATCAGCCTCAATGAGCTTGTACTGTAATGTTCCTAAATTCATATAGGCTATGGACTAGGTTCGCTCTGATATTATTTATTATAGCCTAGAATCTCATCCGAAAAAAGTTATCCAAAATATATATTTTAAATTTTTTATTTCTATATAAGCATCTAAGATTTTTTCGACGAATAATAGAGGCAGAACAAGATACATAAGGATCCTCACAAAAGTGTCCATGATTGCCTACATTATTTTTTATTTATTTTTTAATTTTTTTCTTCGGAATAAATGCTTTTAGGAGATCTAGAAAGTTGGGGATTACTCATAGGAGGTCCCACTTGAGATCCGTGAAGTGTTTCACATTTCAGAGTTTGGTTTAACCGTACCACTTCGCCATCAATTGCTCCTATGTAGGAAAATAGCGTAGGGAATATAGTTAAGTAGGGCTCGTAAGTTACTGTTCCGCGCCTGTGATCAGCCTCAATGAGCTTGTACAGTAATGTTCCTAAATTCATATAGGCTATAGACTAGGTTTGCTCTGATACTATTTATTACAGTCTAGAATCTCGTCCAAAAAAAAGTTATCGAAAATATATTTTTTAAATTTTTATTTCTATATAAGTATGTAAGATCTTCTCGACGGATAACAAAGGCAGCACAAGATACATAAGGATCCTCACAAAACTGTCCATGATTACCTACATTAATTTTTATTTTTTTTAATTTTTTCTTCAGAATAAATGCTTTTAGGAGATCGAGAAAGTTGTGGATTACTCATAGGAGGTCCCACTTGAGACCGCTGAAGTGTTTCACGTTTCGGAGTTTGGTTTAACCATACCACTTCGCCATCAATTGCTCCCGTTTAGGAAAATTGCGTAGGGAATATAGTTAAGTAGGGTCCGTAAGTTATTGTTCGATGCCTGTGATCAGCCTCAATGAACTTGTGCTGTAATGTTCTTAAATTTATATAGGCTATAGACTAGGTTTGCTCTGATACTATTTATTATAGTTTAGAATCTCGTCCAAAAAAAGTTATCTAAAATATATTTTTTAAATTTTTTATTTCTATATAAGTATGTAAGATCTTCTCAACGGATAACAGAGGCAAACAAGATGCATAAGGACCCTCACAAAACTGTCCATGATTGTCTACATTAATTTTTATTTATTTTTTAATTTTTTCTTCAGAATAAAAGCTCTTAGGAGACCGAGAAATTTGTGGATTACTCAAAGGAGGTTCCACTTGGGACCGGTGAAGTGTTTCACGTTTCAGAGCTTGGTTTAACCGTGCTACTTGGCCATCAATTGCTCCCTTGTAGGAAAATTGAGGGGGAGGGGGGGGGGACGCATTTCAGTGGGGCCCATACGTTACTGTTCGGTGCCCCTGTAGTATCCATTCACATAACTATGCAATCACATGTTCCTGAGACCTTTGTTTAGACTAGTAGAGCAAAGACTTTGATGCCACGAGGACTAGGTCAGAAATTGCAGCACTCACCTCCAGCTTCCAATGAGGAGTTCAGGATTTTGAGTGGAATCCTTAATTCTTAGTTGAGATGTAGAAGAGTGTCATGAGACTCTAGACATCATAGGTGTCCATTTATTATATTGTTGTAGCAACTTATAGTCAATCTAGATATCATTGGTGCACAACCATATTATTTTGTTCGTGACAGAACCAAAGTCAACAAGGATCAGGCAACCAAGGCCAATGCATTTTGTAACGACCAAGAAGAGCCTTTGAAGTAGGGCATTTTGCAACAACCCAGTATCTCATCCAAAAAGACTAGCCGAGACTAAACATACACCCATATGGATTCTCACGTACTCCTTCCGTTTAAGGTCTGACGTCCACGTCAGCCTAAGGATTTAAATCTATTCAAATTTAATCATAAGCACTATGATTGGCCCATAGTCAGTCTCAATGAATCCGTGTTGCAGTGTCTTCTATTCCACATAGGTTATGGGCCGGATCCGCTCTGATACTATTTGTAACAACCTAAGATTTCATCCAAAATGCTAGTTAGAAGATATCATTTGGGTTTCTTAATTCTTTTTAAATACCCAAGTTCTACTCAGTGATATGCGCCCATACCATTCTCACACATTTAACGAGCAGAAAGATTACTTGCCTTGATGAAGCCTTCAAAAGTCCGGTGTAATTGTAGAGTCTTCATGCAGACATGGAATAATGGGGCTTGTTAGCCATATCAGTGGGACCAACTATTTTTCAACTCCAATCTTGGCATGGTCATCTGACATTGGTGCCATATGACTCGGAGTTTTTCTTGTATACCGTCCAAATAATATTTTGATGCATCAGCCATCAAAGCTGTACCCGGTATGAATGGAGACAGCAGAGCTGCTCCCTAAACAGTAGAGTCTCATGTGAAAGCCTATTGAGTTGGGAAGTGCCATATGTCTGTCTCGGGGTCGCGGGACCCTCTGTGTTTTTACTTCCAGTAAAACATGGAAGACAAAGTAAAAAAGAGAAGGTAAAAAAGAAAAAAGATACAGAACAGGGTGGGACGGTGAGAGAGAAGATTTGAAGCATGTTGTTATTAGTTAAGAAGGCCGGGCAAAAGGACAAGTCCAGTCGCTGGCAAATGTTGCTTTCCATGCATGGGATAAAAAGATTCCAATCCCATCCATCCCATCCCATCCCCATCTCATCCGGCCAGCCTTTATCCAGCCTAACAACTCCATCATGTTTGGGAACCGGGAGCATCTCTCTTGCTTCCTCCTTTTGCTCTCTTGCTCTTCTGAATGATCCGACCGGCATATAAAGCGATGCAGAAAGAGCACTTCACCAATCGAGTAGCAGAGCTTGGAGGCAACCCCAAAAGTTGCAACCATGATGAGTCGTTATAGCCTGGTGCTTTAGTTGCAGCAAGCTTCCTCCACTTCTTTCTTTTCCTGCAAAGAGACCCCGCTTTGCCTTGGGGTAGCTTTGCAATTGCCCCCTGAAGCCTTCATGAATCACCAAACAGTCATACGAACTGGTTATTTATCGTAGGAGATGGGTGACAACATGCTCTGTGACAGCATCTGTTTGCCTGAGTAGAGTTGACAAGGAAGAGCGAAAGTTAATTAAATTTCATGGTGCAAGCTTATACATGTTTTTTGCTGTAAAATCTACATATTGTTGTCTCTGTTTTTGAAATAAAATTCAATCTGTCAACTAGCTTATCAAGTTGTTGAGGAAAGAAGACATGAAAGAATAGAGGCAGCCTTATACTCAAATATCAGAATGGCTGCCTCCTATGGTTCAGGATTTATCTATGAAATATCACCTATATCCATGTATTGAAGGAGTCATGAGTATGTTCTATAAAACATGGTCATGAAACCACCTTGATTTGGTTTCCTAAGATAGCAGCATGTTTTATCCTCCCAATTATTCAGTTGAATGGTTCTTTGAAATTCATGAGAACTATGAACAACAAAGACAATCATATATGAAGATAACAATGACTTGGCATTTGTGTTTTTATTTAATACTTCGCTTTTTTATAGAAAAATCCCAGTGCAAATCTTTGGAAAATTAGACCTCCCTCAGATTCGTAGATTATTTTTTCAAATCTTGCAATTCATGCTTTCAGCACATAGATTCCAAATTGATATCAATTGTTGTCGACTAGTTTAAAGAAATGATAAATAAAATTGAAGACCATGAACTTTGGACCTTGAATATGAAAATGTCTGGTCAAATAATGGAAAATAATATTATTTTTTTTTTGAAAAAAAGATGTAGCATATGCTCACCATCCTACCTACCACAAGCAAGTTTATTGCATGTCTTTTTTATTTAACACTTTGTGTTTTTATAGAAAAAGCTCAATGCATTTTTTTGGAAAATTAGGCCTCCATCAAATTCATAGTTTATTTTTTCAAATCTTACAATTTATGCTTTTAGCCCATAGATTCCAAATTGACATCAATTGTTGTCGACTAACATAAAGAAATGATGAATAAACCTAAAGACCATGAGCTTTGTATCTTGGATATGGTCATGCTCGGTTAAATATTGATTTTTTTTTTTGGAAAAAAGATGTAGCGCATGCTAACCATCCTACCTACTACCACAAGTAAGTTTTTTGCATTTCTTTTTTCTAAGTTGAGAATTATGAGAAATGCTTCTTAATATAGCACTTGTTGCCCTAGCTTTGCTATTAATTAACAAGAAATTCACACTAGACGATCAGCAATTAACATAGCATAATGCTGCACTATACTATTTGTCGTGCCGGTCCTGAAATAGCATGTACAGTATTGAATCATCAACATCATGCCGATCATACGTCTAGGTATATGCAACAAAAAATTTACAGAGCAAGATGTTCTACAGATTTGCATTAATTTGCATCAATTTGCTTCGACCAGTATGGACCGACACATACAAAACCCTGGCATGGTATCTCCATGCCACACCTTTCCTCTTTCAACAAAGTGCATGTCGCATGCTCTTCATCTCCACTCTAGCTCCACATTTACCACCAACTATGCTCTTTTTTATTTTCAGCAATTAGAAAACTAAATCACAAGGCACCTTCCCTTCTACAGTATTACATCTTGCGCCCAGAGCAATGAATACGCCCCCTAGAAACTGCAGCAGAAGTAGCGGCAGAACGGGCATGACGAAAAATTATGGAAACCCCATCCCCGACCGAGCGGTCCGACCGACCGAACAGGCATGTGATCCAAGATTACGGTCGTAGGTTTCCTCCCCCCCTCCCCCTCGCACGTGATGGTCGGAGAGGGAGACAAAAATAGAAAGCATTGAATCCCCAGCACCTCAGGTGAGCTCACCTGCCAGCATCCACCGTATAATAAGTAGCGGCAACGGCTATAAAGCTAACGGAAGTATAAAGAAATAGTGCATCGGAATGCGAAGGAGTGGCGTTACGCGGTGAGGGGAGCGTGAAAGCAACTAGACGGGGGAGGGGAGCAAAACCTCCCAAAAAAAAAAAAGAAGAAAAAACCCTCCCAAAGCCCAAAAAACCACCACCCGGCCCTCTGCTTCGCCACCTGCTCTCATCTCATTTTATTGCCTCTTTCTTTGCGACGCGAACGCGAGAAGGAGGGAGGGAGGGAGGGAGGGAGAGAGAGAGAGAGAGAGAGAGAGATTGCGTGTGCTTTTTAGAGAGAGAATGCAGCAGCACCTTATGCAGATGCAGCCGATGATGGCCGCCTACGCCTCGCCGAATCAGATCACCACTGATATCATCCAGCAGGTCCTCTTCGTTTCCACTTTCCATTTCTCTTTTTAGAGGGAAAAAAGTCTCCTCTTTTCTTTTAATCTGTTTGTTGTTTGAATGTTTATCTGGTTTTCTGTTTTGGTTTGTGGCGGTGTTCCGGTTTTGATCGGATTTTTGGGGTGTGATGAGATGTATCTGGTGATGCATTTCAGGTGGGTTGGGTGGTATTGCTTTTAGAGATATATTTTTTTCTTTTGCAGATCATTTTCTTTTTGTTTCTTTTTTTTTTTCTTGTTGATTGTTGATGTTTGGATGTTTAGGAAAAGTTGTTTTTTTTTTGGCTGATTCATTGGCAAATAGGTCGCTTTTTCTTGGGTGCTTGGTTGAGCTTCTCATTGGTGATTCGTGCGATTTTTGGGTACAGGGGGTTCTTTGGTGGTTCATTGTCATACGGGGATGTTTTGTTTTTTTATTTCTTTTTATTTTTTCTGTTTTTCCATTAGTTGCTTTACTCTTTGCGTTTCAGATGAGTTGGTCTGTTTATCGACTGTTTGTAAGCCAATAGCGGATTCTTTGGTTGTTTGGTAGATGTGTGCCCTTTTTCTTGGTTAGATTGCCGATGATTAATCTTTGTTGCCATAATAGAATTTTTTTTTTTTATAAATCGATTAGTGTTATTTTTGCAAAATATCAGCGGGTTTTTGCTGGTGTGGAGAAGGTAGGATTCCTGTTTTTACAAGAAGTGAGTTGTGCTTTCATCTTTCATCTTTCATCTTTCATTCTTTTTTTCTTTGGCATTTTTAGTTCATTCTGCCTGGGATGGTGCATATTGGTTGAGTTCTGTTTCTTTTTGGGTGCCTTTCACTTATCATAGAAGTTTGGCAGTTCATTGGTTGCTTCTTTGCACTGGTGACTTTGAACTCTTTTTTTTTTTAATTTGTCAGTTTTGGAGCTCTTTTCACGAGTGGGCCTACTTCTGGTTGATATTATTTGATTTCTTTTCTGTGCAACTTTCTGTTTTAGTTTTGGTTCTTTTCCTAAATCTTAACTGACTTGCATATCGAAAATATTTTCTTACTGAGCCTATCCATTAGATTTTTGTCACAGCCATCTGAGTGCGACATGATCATCAATGGATCATATAGTCGCCAGTTTGGTTATTTATGAGATTCAGTAGTTATTAGCATCGAATTTATAAGGTACGGTGCATTTTGTTTTTTCTTCCTTTATGGGAATTCTATAAGTCTCACGTGTGGATTGGCGCATTTTGAATCAGTTTGCTCTGCTTCTCAGAGAATATTTTATGTTTCGCTGATGTTTGGCAGTGCACAAAGATATGATGTGCCATCTATTGCTGCAAGAGCTTCTGTTTTGCATTGATTGGCGCTACTATGATGCTCCTATAATCTATATGCCTATCTGGTTTCATTTTTGTTCTTTCGTTAACTTCTAGTTAAGTCTAAACATAAAATGCTTCACTGATCACAATTACCTTTTGCGTCTATTAGTTGTCTTTTCTGAAGTAGCCTGTTCACTTCAGCTCTCTCTCTCTGTGTGAGTGTGTGTTAATGTGGTCTACTTTTCCATTGAGTTCTCTCTTTCTGCATTCTAATGTGATATACTTTTCCTTTGAGTCTCAATCAGGACTTGTTTTTGCTTGGTTCTGTTGCAGTATTTGGATGAGAATAAGCAGTTGATTCTGGCCATTCTTGACAATCAGAACTCAGGGAAAGCTGATGAATGTGCTGAGTAAGTTTGGATCTCTTTGTTATGCAATAGGGGCACATGCAGATAACATTGTTAAAATCAAATCTGACCATCTGAAGTTCTCACCCACAATCAGTTATTTGAAGTATTCAAACCTGCCAAATAGAAAGCTTCGTTAATCCTGAAAGCAAGGTTTTTTTAATTTATAGTTAATTTCTTCTGCTACATACTAGCAATTTCATGGTCTACCGAGACAGATGGAAGTCTTCTAGTTTAGCTTCGACGTTAAATGTTTCCTACAATGATGTTTAAACATTTAAAAACATCCTGTGATATATAAATAGCAATAGATGAGATTTCGATTACCCTGCCGATCTTGATGCGATCTAAGTGAAAAACGTGATGGTTGACATCAGTTTGAAGGCAGATGTTGCAAAGATACTAAGCTATTCAGTAAATCCTGATTTGATTTGCAAGTCGATGACTCAAGGCTGATTTGTAATCATTGCTGTGACAGACACGTAACTTACATATATCCAGTATTTATCATAATGTGATATTAAAGTAACTAAAATTAATATAGCTCGTTTTGAATTGACTTAGATGCTGTCAAAGTTATTCACTTCTGTTCTTCAACAGCTGATTACCTTTTGCGCATAACATGAAATAGTTAGTTAAATTTTGTTTTATGTTTCTACAGTATTTCATAAAGATAAATAGAATAACGAACAATGTAAGCAGACTTTGTGGCTTTTTTTTTCCCCTGGATCATGATCTAGGAGAACAAATATAGAATGAAACAACTTCAGAGAAGTCTCTCTCTGATTTTCGATTGGGGTTAATGAAACTGGATGCATGCTAAGATTTCTCTCACTAAATCTAAATTCTTCCCTTTTTCATCTCTTATTTTTTAATTCTTATGACATTGTCATGTTTCTTTTTTCATCTTTGGAGAACAGTGTACATTACCTAGCTGGAGTTGAAGATACTACATCTTTCTACAGTCCTTTGTAGACAGAGTTGTATCTGAAGCAGTTTTATTCCCAAGGCCGTGCATCAACTTTACATGACATGCTTGTTTTCTTCTTCCATTTCTGCTGGTTGAGTTAAAAAAATGAAATTACCTAGTTATATCCTATATTCTGGTCATCTTTTAATTATTACAAGTGCTTATAATTTTGAAAACAAAACTATGCTCTATACTCCATCTTCTATCCTAGATTAGATATTTTGAAATGTTTCCACTAGATACATGCATGTATATTGTTATTTTGTACTAATAATAAACTTTTTCATTTATTTACTGTTTCAGGAATCAAGCTAAGCTTCAAAGAAATCTGATGTACCTTGCTGCGATTGCAGATAGTCAACCCCAAGTTCCCACCATTGCCCAGGTATAAATCACTGTCGATGTTAAATCATGAATCCTTCTTTTCGTCTTGTCATATAAATCATGAATCAGGAGATTCTTTGGAAGCCTAAGTATGATATTTGGCTTATAATATTTATTTCTTCCAGGAAATGGGTATATATAGTTTTCTAGCATGAGTATCTGAACTACTTTACTTTCATATATAAACTCCTTTTGTAATGTTTGATGCTTTAAAGTTAATTCCTTGCCTAGTACAGCTATGAAGGAAGACATGCTTAGTGATATGCATATCACTAAGGTGTAAAACTATGTTAGTGATATTGTCGAATGTTTTCTTTTGTATACCGTGCCTATCTCCTTTAAATATGCAATTATTATGTATGAAGTTTGCTCTACCAGCACCAAGTATCGAACCAATAGCTTATCGGTGCAGTACCGGTCGGTATGGTGCAACCCTGTACCAACATGGGATGTTGCTAGATGTGAGATACAGTTATACCAAGTTTCGGTACAGTACCGTACTAAACCTCCTTATTGTGCTGATACTTGACCAATATACCTAATACTATGCGGTATGGGTCGGTACATTAAACTTTGTTATATATAAATTCCAATTATGATCTTTGGTGCTTTATATTGTTTGCCTAGTATAATGACAAAGAAAAATGGTTCATCACCAGAATACACTTTTAACTCTATGGGTTTGTGTACTGAATATCTCATACTGTTCACTTTTCATATAACTGTGGCTTTCTTTCTTCCTCATTGTTACTAGCCAGTTCGCATGTTCTTTCTTTATTGAAAAACCTGACGATCCCCATGGACCTAGGCAATAAAGACTACCACATTATCTGAGCAAGCTATAGCGAGTTGACTCACGAGTTCCTAGGTAATCCAATGGAAAGGCGGCAATTCCTTGCTCATTGCTGAAAAATGGATTGGTTGGAAACTATATTTGGTATTGCATGCCATTGCCACCTTGTAAATTGACATCGTACCTACCTTTTGCTATTGGTGCAAAGATAACCATTAGTTCTTGTAAATAGGTAAACAGCAATGAAGATGAAATACTGATGTACAACTGGAGGCCACGTTATCGAGTGACAATATACACTTGGAGCAAAGTAATGAAAGAAAGTGTAAACATAAACTGGACAAATCAAATGCATGGATATGACACTGTCAGCTGTCTACAAAGTTGATGTAAGTGCACTCCATGCCTTATGTGGTGTTTAGAAAAAGTATGCATAAGTGAATCCCACAAATGTCTTGAAGGAGAACTCCTTTTATGATGTTGCCTAATCTTGGGATGCATACTTCAGTGGCAATTGCTTGTTGACAAATATTGGTTCATTAGCATCAACCATATGCCAAGGTTGAACAAAGGGCATGGCTTCCCTCCAATGAAATGAGCCTATTGTTCCCCTGGATATATTTTGCTTGGGGACTTCTGTAGTTGCTAGGGGGCTCATGGTGCTTCAAGAGGTGTGCAGGGGTGAGAGGGATCAGGGTATGTGAAAGATGGAAGATATGGAGGATAAAATTTACTACACCCATTCATACAATGTTATAACCATATGCATCTCATTATAACTGCACCTGAAGTAGATAAGTAGTGTTTAAGCTCAGTTTTTCAGAATTAGACTGTTGGAAGAGAATTTGTTAAAGAGTTGAAACTTGTATTTTTTGATTGTAACCATCTTAATTATGCAAAATCTGCTTTCGGCCCATCACTGTATATACATACATGTTATATGTGTGTGTAGATATTGAGGGGTCATGGAAGAAATTTGAGATGGAGAAATGTTATGCTCACACCTAAAAACTGTTCTCAAAAACTTTTTTGGAAAGAAACGCCATATTCTGACTGCTGGGAGGCACCAGTATGTGATGCTTCTGGGAGTTCCAATATCTGGATTCACAGTTTTCCATGATAGCATTTTTAAATTTTGAGAATTTGATACAATATCCAAGTCAGTTTTGGCCCGTAGGACCTCAACATCCACAAAAAATAAAAGTGACCTGATGATCGTATATCTAATGTTTATTGTCTTCTTTCCTACAGTTTCCTCCGAATGCTGTGATGCAATCAGGCCCTCGGTATATGCAGCACCAGCAAGCCCAGCAGATGACACCCCAATCTCTCATGGCTGCTCGGTCCGCCATGCTGTATGCTCAGTCACCAATGTCTGCATTGCAGCAACAGCAGCAAGCAGCACTGCATAGCCAGCTTGGAATGAGCTCTGGAGGGAACAGCGGGTACAACATGCTTCATGGCGAGACCAGCATTGGAGGTAATGGGACACTGGCTGCTGGTGTATTTCCTGACTTTGGCCGCAGCAGTGGATCTGCAAAGCAGGAAGTGGGGAATGCATTGCCTACCGAAGGACATGGTGGCAACTCAGGTGGCCAAAGCGGGGATGCCACTGAGCCTCTGTACCTGAAGGGATCGGAAGAGGAAGGGAACTAGTTGGTTTCCGTGGTGGAAGTAGTTGAGAGTTTTAAACTCCACAGGAAGGTTGCGGACTTAACAGGCAAAATTTTCATGTTGGTTGGAACAATCTGGATGATTGGCATGTCATCCTGATCTTGGTAGTGGTGCATGTTAATGTTGATGAGGACCATGAACCTGTCTTTCAGACTTTCTTTAGTGTGAGATGCACTAAGCATTAGATTTGTAAATTTGTAGGCTGAGGGATCATAGCTATTGCTTTGGCTATTGAACCTTTTGTTAAAGTAGGGTACTGTGGTGATCTCATTAATCCATGTTGCTTTGCTTTGCTTTGGCTATTGCTTTGTGGTATGCTCACTGTCATGCATGGAGAAATGACAGGCAACCTCCTTTGGGGATGCTCTTCTGTGAAAATATTTCCTCTTCGCATGGTACTTATTGCTATTAACCAGTTGATCTGTAATCATTGAAGAAACAATCTGATGCAATATGTATATGCTTACTGTGGAGCCATTATTGTACTGTGCACAGCTTATTAACTTAAATGTTCAAGGAGCACCAGGGGAAGCTTTTTGGGGTGAGAGGATAGCTAAGTGACGGGTATCAGAAAATTTTCTAGGTACAAGAGTAGCACTTCGATGGAAATATGGCTATCATCAGCAACCTGATCGGCGGTAGCTGATGCTTATAGTATCCATCACCAAAATGAGAAATGTGACCTTAAGAAGTCGGAACAGAAATCAGGGAATATTTTGTTTTGGTGAAGTTTTTGGATAATAATTTCTGAAATGTTTGCTAATGCTTTTATACCAATCCTCTGGTGACTACATTTATCTGAACCTGACATGCTGTAATTGATTTGTGTTATTATACTTTCATGCAGTTAGTTATGTGGGAGAATGGTCTATCTCATTAACTTGCTTACAGAAAAGGGGTGTAGTCGGTGCACCTTGCAAAATCTGGTAGCTCGGCGTGTAGTTTGAGCTGTTTATGATTTAGAAGGTCTCATTCTTACAGTAATTTGTGTTGTACTCAATGCAGAGTCAAGCTATCAGTTCTCAGGTCAATTTCAGAGTCTGGAGTTTGGTATTGCGTGAAGCTGAATGTTCACGTTCTTTTTTCGTATTAATCAAATAAACAATTAAATGATCTCTGAATCATTTTCATGTTTAAAGTTATGATCATAAAACTTTCCTCTTCCATATTCTGATATATTTCATTATTTTGTTTTTTTAATGCACAATGGTGTGTGTGCAGTGTGCGCCTGTGTGGAGGCCTGGTGGTTTTCTTTACTGGTCCACATCAGCCTTTTATATGGGAAGCTGTTGATGTTAACAATTGATGGAAATTTAATAAAAGTTTCAAATAATATAAGATTTTTTTTATTAATTTTTTTTTTAATCTGTGATGGAAATGTAAATTAGTGGGTTAGTATGTGTTGTAGAAGGTATAAAAATACATATAGAATATCGAAAGGTGGGCATTTAGTGAAAGCTTATGAAAAAAGGATTGCAGTCTGCTCATAGAATTCTGGCTCGTGGAAGTTGGAACTCTGCAGACATTTGTAACTCTGATATATGAAGTCTACAGAAAGAGTGTATTTGGATTTTGACCTAGCTAGCAGATGTTGGATCCATTAGTTATGATTACCTATTACTTGCATACATTATTAGGACCTTTTTGTTCCCTTTTTTTTAAAAAAAAGAAAGTTTTGATCATATAATAATGTGTCAAAGTCTGTATTGTTCATCAGGAATCTTAAATGCCAAAAGGGAGATAAATTTTTAATTTTTTGCTGGTTTCATTGAGGAAGATGAAGAATACAATGTATCATTGTCTTCGATGATAGCATATATTCCTCTTTTCTTCTTCTTCCTTTTCTCCCCTTTCTCCATCTTCTAAAGTTTATAGCTCCAGGATTAGGGCTCCCTTAGGTCACTGGAGTTATGGACCATGCAAGCTCATTATAATTCTTTATTGCTCACACTTTAATCTCTAATTGAGAAGGAAAAAAAAATCTTCTTGACTGCTTGGATTTCTCCTTTTCCCTGTGCTAAATCATGATTTTGCCTGTCTTTATTGCGTGCTAAAGTGTTCTAAAACATCCTGTGCGTTCTTCGGATGAAATTACTTTATGTGACCATCCATATACTTTAAAACTTTTATTGGGTTTTTTTTCGAGGGGCTTCTATGTGCTTTATGTTGTTTTCTCTAGAATTTTCTTTTAGAATATTACATTTTTGTTCATTGCCTGCAGTGCATTTCTGGTCTATTTCTAACCTATGCATTTCTCTTTTCAAGTTTAATGAAAAGATTCAGTATTTCTGATCATTGATTTAATTGTTTGTTTATCCACTTCATTTATTTTGGTTAAAAGTTTTTTCTAGTAGATATTTTTTTTAGTTTTTGGAGGAGCCAAAAAATTATTTTAAAATTTTTACCAAACACCTTAAAATCATCCAAAAAAGCTTCTATCCCTTTAATCTAGAATTTTAAAATTCTAGATTAGAAAAAACACTAGCTCTTAGTGCAGCAACATCTGCATATGCTACAGATAGGAATTTCAATATAAAGTAACTCAAATTGCCTCAAAAAATGAAAAAAACAAAATAATGCAGCCTGTTCTTTCAAACCAAAACAAGTTATTGCTGATTCCAGTAAAAGGTAAAGCAAAATTTATTGTTGAAATCATAGGTTTATTTATGAGATCAAGAACGAAAATGGAGTTAACTTTATTGAATTTCATGGAAGAAGATTAGACAAAGATTTCTCTGAATCCTTCAAGCCATAGGTGAACCTTCTCCCACCAGCATGCATTAAGCTTTTATGCGTACCACAAACGAACCTGTCAATCAGTCAGAAACCATAGCACATTAGATTCAGATAATGTATGCTTATCGCCTATCAGTAACACTCTAGAAAATGGACTACAGGGTATGCCTATGATCAACATTCCAGAAAAAGGGATACTGCACTATGCTTATCATCAACATCTAGATAATAGAACTTTACAAGAGTCAATCAGCTGCCCACCAGCAAATACCCTATTCACAGATATATACCTGACCTTCCCAGCTTTGAAGAGGCCTGCACCTGTTGGTGCTCATCAAACCATATCTTTGAGGGAAAAATTGGTTGCTTATTGAGCTATGCTCTGTGAAATCACCCTAAGTGTGAACAAGGCAGGCCAGCTAATCTACTCAAGAATCTTTTGTTTAGCCAACACTTTAGTAGGCTTTATTGACAAGTTCAATGAAGCAACAAGCTAGAATGAAAAAATTCTACTAGTCCCAAATGCCAAAACAGAGGTGTAATTACTCTCACATGCAGGCAGGTTGGATATGTCAGCAGAAACAGCACATGGAATTCCCAGGCTGGAGAGGGCCCCCCTTATAATTCCACATGGGAAATAGAGATGCATGCTTGTGTCTTGAGCTGCTTTATTATCAGGGGTTGGTGCAGAAGGGTCATGCTGGGATGCATCCATCTTATTGGGCAATGAATTGATTGGTATGCGTGTAAGCCAACGGAACCGATTATCCTGAAGCACAAACGTACCCTGCAAGATGATAAAATACAATCATGCATATCCTTGAAAACACAAGCACATAAAATATATCTTTGAGGCTTAACAATCTGCTTGTTGGGATTACTCGGTGATTAGTCCTCAGGTTATCAATCTGCTTATTGAATAGCTCTGACCAAAAATCTTTGCAGATGAACTTGATTGCCTCTAGATGATCACCAAACCGTGGGCGCTCTGTTGTATATCTGGTAAGAAAAAAGGGGATAGGAAAGAATGTAACAGTCTCAAGCATAAAAAAGGATATGATCACCAGAGGACGAAGAACTGGATTCTCCAGTTCTTATACAGACTAAAGTAAATATGAATTGTAAGAGCTAGCCTTACATATTTAATTGGACTCAAAGGATCAAATTTATATTAAATTTGTTAAGCATCAGATAGTTACCCCAACCATAATCAAATGACTTACTCAAATTCAGCGGACTGGGTTCTAGCATAATTGGACTAAGGACTGCACCCAAGTTTAGTTCAACCAAGGTCAGAGGGCTAACCCTGGTTACAATATTTAATGGACTCCAAGAAATAAGTCCATGTTCAGTTTCATAAGGGTCAGAGGGCTAGCCTATTCGGATTGTTTGATTGGACTCGGAGTGCTTGGCCCAACTTTAATTGACCAGGGCCAAAGGACTAACTGTGGTTGTATCTTGTATGTTTAACTGAGCCTGAAACTTAATTCAGATTCAATGATACAAGGGTTGAAGGGACCAAGATTAGAGGACCGAGCATACTTACGTGATTGGATCTGGAGGAATGAATTTGATCCTAATTCAGTCAGGCTCAAAGGACCAAACTATATTTGGGAGATGGTCAGCTGGTCACATTCTAGGGCTTAAGAAATTGAGTTGTAATCATTACAAGAGTGTTTAAGTTCTAAGAATTAGACTCATGTTAATTAGCTTAGAGGAGTAAGCCAGGTGAATCTGACTAGTAAATAAACTTAGAAAGCTGAACTCACCTACAATAGACTTACAGGGCTAAGTTCAAATATATTAATTTGATTATCAGAATTGTCCACTTATCTTTTTTGAGAAACATAAGATTAGTTTTGTTAAAGAAAGATTAAGTCCATTAATCTTGAACCTGACGAGGTAAGTCCGTATGTATCTTGAAGGAAAATGCTGTGTCCTCAAAAAGGTTACCGTAGAAAGCTATAAACCCTGGTTTTTCTAGGGAACCACCATAAACCAAATGGGCATTTTGATCCCCAAAATCAACACTCCAACCCCCAGCTATTGCACCAAAATACCCTTTCGTTGGACATTTTGGGGTAAATGTTGCAGCATCCTTTTCAAATTATGAAGCACCAAAGGCCGAACTCATGTTTGTCAGAACCATGAACTTGAGCCAACATTTTGGACCTACAGGGACGGGCCCAAATCATCCTTGTAGGCATAGAAAACTTGGCACAAACTAATGTTCTGTGCCTATAGAGTTGGGCCTATTGTCATATAGTTACATCTGAATTCAAAAACAAGGTTCATAGGTTTGAACTGTTCATTCTAGAAACCAACTGAATTTAGGTTTAAGCTCAAGAGGCTTAAATCAAACAACTTCTAGTTTTAAAAGTTCAACGAGCTGTATTCTTTGCTTTGAAGGTATTTTAATTTCAGGAAGGTTGAGTCCCATCATCAATTTTGATTTCCAAAGATGACAGCTTTTTTAAATGAGGCATATTAAAGAGCTTAGCTCCAAACTCCAGCCTTTAGAAGGATCAGACCCAAGCTGAGTTTATAGGGAGTAAGCCTCTTTAGTAAGATTCAATCTTACGTGCATAAAGCCAAGCCCCACGCCTAAGTCTTGGAGAATGAAGGCTCTCATGTTGGGCGTCCATTTTACAAAAACTAGAATTTTGTAGATTCATTCATGAATTAAATTTTCCTTTCAAACATCGAGGCTTGTAGTTTTGAGGCAGTCCATTTTCGTGGGATCAAGTCCTCCTTTATTGTTGCAGAGCTTATAAGGCTTTTTGCTCCAGCGCCCCCTATCAATTAGAATTCTCTCTAATTAACAGAATTTAAGGAAACTAAACCTCTGTTTTATCATCTGGGCTGAAAAACCTCCATTCTAAACTTGAGACATAAGAGATCCTCATCCACTCCAAACTTGGAAGTCTCCACAAAACAAAGAGGGGATTAGTATCTTCATCATAAGGAGGTCTTTTCCAGAACCTAGACGAAGGCTTAACTATTAGAATCTGGTCCTCAGTCACAAGCCTAGCTGAACGTAGAATCCATGCTACAAACACAAGCACCAATTATTATCATATGCTATTAGCATTTAATATCTAAAGACAAGCCATTGCCGCGTCCTCATCTCAAGAATGTCCACAACTAAAATCCACACTATCTAATATCTTCCACTTGGCTGCTCCATAAAATTTATTCTTCTTGGGGAGAATAAGATATGCAAACACAAACATTTCTAAAACTTTATCTTCCTAAAACGTGATGCCCGCACAAGCAAATTTAACATAGAATTAGAAATAGAATTTAGAAAGGAAAAGGAGGAGGAGAGGAAAAGGTAGGGTGGTAAGCGTACCTCTCGGAGAGCTGGAGGCCGACCTGGTAGCCAATGGCCTCGATCCGGCGGGCGGCGAGGTCGGGCTTCGTGGCGTAGAAGCGGGTGGAGTACGCGGACACCATCTCCAAGATCATGCCTTCCATGCAGGTCTCAGCCACCTCCCTCCCCATCTCCACCGTCCGTTTCCGGCGGAACAATGCACTGCTCTAGGAGGGAAAAAAAAATCCAAGATAAAAATATATATATATAGAATATAATTACCCACCTTATTTAGGATTAGGGCGGCGGATACCTGAGAGGGCGTCGGACGCAACTCGATCGCCGTTCGTCGGAGAAGGGTGCCGGCGGGTTGGGGTGACGGCGAGCGAAGGAAGACGAAAGGGACAGGGAAGGAGGGGATCAAGAAGGGCGTAACACCAGACAAGGCTTACTCCTATTTTCAGATAGCAACATCTCACTGTCGGCTTAGCTGAGCTCTTAGGGGACACAAACGGGGTGCACCAGATAAAAGCAAGGGTGTGCTTAGATCAGGAAAAAAATCTAATCGGAAGTCAGTTACATCTAGTCGGCGAGGTACTTAAAATGGAATTATAGGTAGAATGTTGCTCTTTTCCTCTTCCGCTAAGCTTTCAACTTACTGCTTAGATTTTGCTGGCTGCCCTGACACTAGATGTTCCATAAAATTTTGCACCTTTCTTGGAGAAGCATTACTTGCTTGGAAACATAGCACTGGTTCAAAATCCGCTACCGAAGCCGAATTAGATCGATGCCAATTGCTTGTAGTGAAATTATTTGGCTTCAGGGACCTCTCAAATATCGGTATCAATTTCTTTGCTCCAACTCCCCTTCAAGTTGATAATATGAATGCCATCAAAATTGTAAGCAATTGTCTTCTACGAGCCAACAAACCACATCGAAGTTGATTAATTGTCATTTCATTAGACAGCACTATCTATCTTGACAATATCATTTATCTCATGCGTCTTCAACACTACTAATAGCTGAAATCTTTTCCGAGGCAATGACAAAGGAGTCGCATAAATTTCTCCTAGAAATTTATGCATGTATACATACGAGAAATTTCTCCTAGAAATAAAACATAGTTATCTTAATTGTACGTGTCACCTATATACATACATACATATCTATAGTTGGATTGTCACTTTGTATTCTGAAGGGTAGTGATATTGTTTGTAATGAGAAGCTGGAATCCAGCCAGCGAGCGAGTCTTTTCCTTCCAAAAATCCGCGAAAGAGCTTTGCTTCCTCTCTTTTTCCATGTTTTCTTGTTGCTTGATATATGTCTGGACATCATTGCGACTTTTCTATTTCTAATGCTGGCATAAATTAAGTCTGCAGAGGGGCCAAGTATTATTCAGGTTTGTGTCTGGACTCTGGAGACTGCCATGGGATATCCATGAGCCTGTTCCTCTCCCAAAAAATGTGCAACTCAAATTAATACCATCTAAAAAGATTTCATTTCAATGGAACCGCCACAAACCATTTATTTCTAATGACACTTATTTCACTTTGTACATAAAAAACTTTAATTTTACCACGAAACTACTTGTTAAACTTCCTAGAAACCTGATCATTATTGTCTTGTTTTAAGATCAATTATGGTCAAAATCTAAATGGTTGGCTTCCAAGTGGATCAGAACCCCATCAAAGCATGGCCACGCAACATGGAGGAACAGCCACTGGACCTCGAGACCGCATCTTGCGCACTGTTTGTTACGAGAATGGTTTGGCCCTGGCCGGCCGGCGACCACGTACGTATCGATAGGGCATGGGCGCAGGGACGGTAGCACGGTAGGGCTCGCTACATGACCAGGAATTGGAATCCCGGCCACTCCGGGTGCAGCCGGCCCCGTAGCCACTTCCTTGCCCGCTTTGATACGGCCCCTCCATGAGCTTTGCAGCCAAGATGGGTTGCCAACTCAAAAGCCAGAGGAAGAAAACCATGGAGATCACCACCAGTAGGTTCCTCTGAAAACAACCCATACGCTCTCCAAGATTAGTATCCGTACGTTGGTTGGATTAGAGGAAGGCAAGGATTGTGAGAAGAATGGGTACCTTCGTGTAGGAATATATACAGGGCAATGCAAGGTCAAAAACCGGGGGAAAGGGTCATGGCCAATTCTAAATCCTTGTGACAAACCAGCAATGGCGAACTTGGAAATGCCTCGCATTCCTCCCACTGGAAGAGGTCCAGGTCCATAACTTCCACGGCTCTGCATGGGGCAAATGCATGCCTCCGAAGTTTTAATGAATGGACTTCAATTATTTTCTGTTCACAAGTTTGAGATATTCATTAATTTTTAATGACAAGGTTGTTCTATTCTGAACTAGCCTTTTCTATTATTTTTTAATCTCTATTGTCAAATAATTAGATTATGTTATCATCAGTGTATAAGGTACATGGTATATTACCAGGAGCCCTCCTTTTTCGACTCTGAAGTTGAAAAAAAATAAGATTATATTACAGTCAGCATGCAGCGTCCATGGTATAGCACGTTGGCACGCTAAATTTCTGTAACACGAGAGGTTTAAATGGTTCCAAGGCCCACTAGTAGAAGATGGATTCAGTTGTTTGCCTACGAACACGAGAGGTCCCATTGCAGCAGCTGAGGACAAATTGAGTCCATCTCGTGTGCCTAAAGAATTCTACCCGGCCAAAGTTACATAAAATATCCAAAAAAATTGTATATGGATAGTCCAGATCATAAGCAACAATTGAATAGTTCATGCTATCTTTAGAGAAAGAGTAAGGAGAGAGGACGCTGAGTCGGGCTTGTCGGCCGGATACTAGAGAAAAGCCTTCACATTTTAGAAAAACCTGATACTCTGGTGGTGGTACGTTATGGATGGATCATGGAACCATGCCTGTTTGGTTCCATGATGTTTTATTTTCTGATTTTTGTTGGATGTATTTATAGTAGATGGGTATAAGCCATCAGCGCCATCAAAATAATAATAATAATAATAATAATTAGAGGATGAAGGGAGGGTACATTGCCCTACGTTACTTAACAAAACCTTGGAATAGCGCAAAAAATTTTAATTAACTATTCACACTTGTTAACTATATTTAAGCAGCGTGCATTGCATGTAAGTATCTACGAACATACGTACGTGTGACTCTAAGGCCCTGTTTTATTCCTGAATAAATATTTATAAATCTGAATAAAATTTACTTTTCAGCTCCATTCATATTTAACCAGGGTACTTTTAGGATTAACAAAAAAAACTGAGAGTACTTTTAGGATTTCAAAAAAAAATTCAGAAGCACCTTTATATTGCTTGGTTGGTTTTCATTGGGCTAAAAGTTGAGAAGCAGCTTTATAACTTTGTGATGTGCCTTGGGCTTTTCGGGCTTTTCAAGCACCCCTGTGGCTATGTTTGATGAAAAAACTTAACACGAGGGAGAATCTCCAGAGGAAAACTGGCAGACGCATGGGAGGATCGGTTCTCTGTGATGATAATGCGGAAACTTTGGACCACACTCTTTTGAAATGCCAATATGCAATCAGAAAATTGGCATCCTGCACCCACCAGAGATGTTTTCAGTTCTCTTCTCAAAAAATCTTGGGAAACAAATCCCTCATCGAATGCAATCTGCCTTCTTGAGCCTTTTGGAAGGAAAGAAACAGCACAACAGATCAGCCCCGCCTTCGAACCGTGCTTCAGTTGCAATCGGCCTCTTCAATGACTGGTCGGTGCTATGTAAAGACAGCGAGCCCACTGGTTTTGCATCCATTTGGGCAAAGGTTAAAAATTTATTATATCCACATCTTGAAGTTTGAAATATCAATCCTTTGTTCATGTCAGAGGGATTGCGGCTTTATTTCTTTCAGCTACAGCTCTTGTTCAACCTTTGTTTACTATCATTTACTAAGTCTCGAGCTTCAGCTATTATCAAGATGGTGGTACAACTAAAGTACTTTTATCTGGTTTTGCCGAATTTCTAATGGCACAATATACTGCTTTTGAAGGGTTGTTTTTGTTTCTTTATTTGGTGGAGCCACCTAACAAAGGATGGAAACATTCTGATAGAAAACTAAATTGAATCAAAGACCAATCTGACAAGAAGTTGAATCTAACTCCTAACCATCAATCGGGTGCGATCTTCTCCTTTTTCACTGGTTGTTACTCATCCTTCTCCTGCCTTTGCACTGTACATTCCATCACTGTTTCCTTTCACTCTCATGTACATGCTCCTCTCCCATATTCAATAAATTGGGTGGCTCAGCCTCCCCTTCCCTCAAAAGAAAAAAAAACACTCATGTCTTTACTTTCTTTCTTTTTTAAAATTTTCTTTCCTACGATTTCTTTTAGTTTCCCTTCTGTACCCGTTTCATGTAATGAAATGAGTGATAGTCTTTCCCACCTTTTTTCTTAAAAAGAGAAAAAAAATTATTCAAAATTATTTGCTGGTTAAAATTATCTGGAAACAAAACACATTCCCAAAAAAAATAAAAGAAATTAATTAAGCCTAGCTCCCTTTTCTGCTCGTAGATATGAAAAAACCTCTTTCTTCCGTTTCCTCGTCTCTTGCGCCTCTTCAATTTCTATCTTTTCCTTTTTCATGCTAGTACTAGCACGCTAATGTAGGACATGGGTAACACCCATTTTATGGCGGGCCTAGGCTGGCCTGAAATTGGTTTGGACCAGCCGCTTGGGCCATATACATGCATGGCATACTGGCATGTGGTGGGGGCAAAGAAGAAGACTCCCAATCATAGTCTTCATTTTTTCTGAGTCCGTTGAGGAAGAGGAGACCTATACAAGTCTTCCTTTCTTTCATCTATGCACCGCTCTTAATCGCCGATCAATCGTCGGTGAGATCCGTCCAAGTCTCCTAAATTTTTCATTGGGCATCCTCGGCGAGGAACTGTCGATCGGATGCGAGAACGAGGTAATCCATCTTAATATTTCTTCCATGCCTATCTCTGAGTTCCCTGGCCTTCATTGACGGCATGATTATCACCAATGGTCGTCGGAATCCATGAATCCGAGCCGCACCTATTTGACTCTTTTCTCCCTCATTCCGATTTGAATCCATCATTATTCGGGGCCGAGGCTCCTGTCGGATCTCTCATCGAGCTCTCGACCACCTCCATGACTTGAGAGGGAGCCGTCATCAGTCGGTGAGTCGGGCTACTCCATTCTTCTTATTTTTGAGCTGACCTAGGATTGGTTTTCTTTCTTTTCTCCTCATCACCGGCCACCGTGGCCGATGACGTTGCTATTATGTTGTCGCTGGAGGTCGTGCTAGGGTAGACGTTCACTCCGACCACCAGCCGAAATACAAATACTATGGTTTAGCACCACAAGCCAAAGCGTAAAATTATAGTTTGCCAGTCATGGGCTGAAGCGTGACCATGGATAGTCCAAATTAGAAAAATAATTGGTTGATAAAAAATCTCAATAAAATGAAAGATAAAATATATGAAATCCCTATATGACAATATTTCACATGTTTTTTGAAATGAGTTGTATGTTCGACGATGTACATTTATGGATGCATATTTATGTAGATTTACTCGAGCTATGTTGAATAATCGTAAGAAGTTTTATGATTTTTACCTCCATTTTGATATGTTTATAGCTAATCTCTATTTTAAATTTATTTTATCTATATTGGTATAAGTGTGTGTAATTCTTACAAGATTCTAAAACTCATATTACCTCTTTCTTTTCTTCTTTTAGAGTTCTGGGATGTGTAATTTCGGATGGGTTGGGCGTAGAGTTCAAGTGTCAGAATTATGAGTGAGTGAGTTTATTTTCTGATATCGATAATATTTGAAAATTTTGTAATTAAACAAGTTAGTTATTTGATCATAGTGGATCTATTTAGTTGGATTATTCGACTTCACTGCTGATTTAAATTTCTGAAATTATTTAGAAGTTATTTATCTTAGGCTTTGCATGATCTTTAGGGCACCGGTTTAGGATTCATGCGGCCATGTTACCTGATCGACCCAGGTGACTGGTTCGAGCATGACAAAATGAGCATAGATCAGTCTAAAGTCTAAACCCTAATAGATATAGCTTACAAACAATTGCATGGGACTATCCTAAAATCAAGTCCAAAAAAATTCACAACCTGGGCATCGTCATCCATGGAAGCTGATCATTTAGATTACCCTGTGAAATATCCGGGAGCCTTTTTCCTCTCATAAATTATCAAGAACCAATCAGAAGACTGGGCGCATGCCACTCGAATGCAACGAACAAATTTTTAAACAATTATTTCAATTTTTTCACATAATAATTATCAAAATATGCATTAATTCTCAAACCAGCATATGCCCTTGTAAAGTTATAGCAGGTTGACCAAATTAATCCATGCATGACTTTTTGAGCCCCGGCAAGTCCTGGTGCAGCCGCTGCCGCTATAGCCACTTGGTGGCCCGACGTGGTACCACTCCTCCATAGGCTTTGTGGCGGAGATAAGTCTGGGAACTTAAAAGCCAGATTTTAGAAGGATTTTTATTACCTGAACGTATGCATCTGATGTGCCAACTTGTATGGAAAAAGTTTTCACCCAGGCGTTTGGAAAATATCGGCTGAGGTTTCTTGAAGATCTTGGGCCTTTTTATCTCGGCCTCCGTCGCCCATGAAAATAGACGATATCATGGTTATGGAATTCCATGGCTTGGTTCGTCTAATGGCAATGCCAGGAAATTTTCACGATCTTGATCATCATGATGGTAAATTTCTTTTGGATGCACGGTTTCACGATCTTAGATTAATCATCAGAAAGTTAAGCACAAAATAGTTATGCAATAATTACTCAAGATAATCATTCACTGAATATAATACCTCGGATTTTTTTTTCTTTTGCCAACAACTGAGCTTGATGGCAATACACATACGACTATTGACACTTAATATTTAATCCTTCCTAGAAGTCTCAAAAACAACTTCCAACTGCAACATTCTTCAAATTAAACGCGTCAAATAAGTAACAATGATGACGACAAATATGATGCTTAGATCCATCGATCATTTGCTGCGCTCCCACAATTATTTTCAGAAAAGAAAAAGAAAAAGCAAAAAGGAGGAGAAAAAAAACCCAATAGCAGCAACAACATACAAAAAGAAGCTCTAAAACATGCTATACCGCAGTGCCCCATGGACATGTCCGGAGGGGGCCCTGCTGGCTTACGGTGGGGTAGGAATATGGATCTTGGGAGCAGGAACAAGGCGTTTGTATGGTTCAGGGCACCTCTTGTTTGCGTCCAGTGGGTTCCGCGTGCAGCCACCAGCTCGAGCTGGTCCTCGATATGGTGGAAAGCGTTCCAGATGCCTTGCACCGGAGACGGGTTGGGAGCTCAAAAGCCACACGATGGAAGTGATGGAGATTGCAACCAGTAGAAGGCCTCTCCGAGAAGAACCCATGGTTGGTCTGATCTGATCTTTCTTTCTCCTTCTCTTTGCTTCACCGAACAATGCTCATGCATATGAAGGTAAGGTTTGGACCAGACTGCGTTGGAAAAAGTCGAGACTGAGAACGGCAGGTTTCTACGCCGAACCAACTTGTTTTTAGAATCCTAGTCTTGGAACGGTGGAACTTGACGTGCGCGGTAAGATAATTGCCGTATTGGAATGGTTGGTTTAAATTTTGGCTGCGTCGTCTGCTCTACGCCTATACGCCATCTATCCTTATGAAAACAAAGAAAACTTCAGCAAGTATCAGCATTGTCAACTTACATAGAGCCATTTTCACATTGGTGTTATTCTCGAATCTGTGTTTCTCGCACAAAATCCTGGACGTATGTAGATTAAAAACAACTAGCAGCACACAGAAATCACAAGAAAAAAAAGAGAAGAAATTCCTTAATGCATCACAATGGGGCTTCTTATAAGATCACCAGAACAGACATGGAAAATGCAACATGGAGGTGCATTTGGGTTTAGTCTGGTCCTATTTTTTCTTTGGCTAATAACGGATATAAGACTAAATATACGCCCATGCTTCTCAAATATATGAACAGGCGTAGCCTTATTTCTCGTTCCTCTCGTTGGCTTTCTCAGTGAAACAGGGGAGGTACTATAGGAGATTGCATACAGAGAAGTCTACATCTGTTTAGTCACCTAACAAGATGATGGTGATCTTACTCCTAGTCTTTAAAAATCTCGGTTACATGACCACTTTCTGTTATTTCTGCAAACTTGGTCTTCATCTATTTCACGAAGGTTGATTTTAGAATTAAGAGAATGTGTACATTTTGGCCATGGACATAAATTCTAAGAATTTCTTACTACTGATAAAGATAGGACTGGTTAAGCTGTGGGAATTCAAGAAACCGCACGACAAGTTTGAGAGACAGATGGTCAATCACGTGTGTGGAAAAATGGACTTTATAAGTGTTTGCAGCGAACCTATATTTCAAAGTCTTTATATGAAAAGACTTAAGTCTTTCAATAATTATCAATAGTTTTTTTTGAGATAAGGGGAGGCATAGCCACCTAATTTTATTAAAACGAATTTTTTTACAAGAAAGGGTAGAGAATAAACAAGATGAGTAAAAGAAAAAGAAACTATATGAAACTAAAAGAACGAGATGGTTTAACAGAAAATAAATTAGATTAAAGGAGCTAATAAAAGCATGGGCTTTCTTAGAACGGTCGCTTTAGAATAACTATAGGAATCAATACCTTCACACATTCGGGACCAATTATAGCATAACAAATTAACATCCTTGATTTTCAAACCAATTTTAACAAAGAAGGTGCTAATTAACCGAGTTTGTAGAGCTTTTGTGTTAATATAAGACCTGGTTAATTTCATCCTCCTCGCATGCCAATCTTGAAACAAACTTCCACGATACAAGCTTTTTAAATCAACAAAAATAAACCTGCCGAACATGTTGAAATGCTTTTATCATTATTATTTGTTTAAGAAGTTATTTGCCCATCATTATCCATCATCACATGTCAACGTTCGGAGCGCTCTCTCTCTCCTCCGCTTTGTAGTTATGAGAAATATTAATTTCTACATTTCTTCCACCAAGTTGTTGCTCTTAAAGGGTAAAAGGGGCTCCAAGTTGTTGGAGGTGGATCAAGGCGAGGTCGAGGTCGGGTCGTAGGCATCGGAGCTGCATCAACATTCGTGCAATCTCTCAGGGATTTCCACAAACGGGTCGTAGGCATGTAGAGTGGTAATAGCAGGACTAAAGGGATGGAGTCTGGAACCAGCTCCGGCTCGGTAAAAGCTTCCCCTGAGTCAGGCCCGAGTTCTGTCGATGAACCGGTTTTTGTCGAAGGGGGGGCCGAGTGCACCCGCCTCCCCGCCGGATCTGGATCGGTGGAAAAAGCCCACCAAAATAGCTCGGTGGAGATCATTGGAGAAGACGAACCCGAAGATCGGGTTAGAGGCGACAGGCGCTGTGCTGAGTCAACCTAGAGAAAACTTCGAGTCAGGAAACGATCTGGCTGGTGGGCCAGGAGAGGAAACAGCGGCCCAATCCGTGGGCCAAGTGGATCAGGGCCCAGATGCTGACAAGCTAAGGGACCTTGGGCCGGGCCCAAGCCCACTTAAAAGTCCTAGAAGCCCGCCTAAGGAGCATCAGGCCAACCTAGATAGCCGAGAGGGGGCTTCGACTAGCTGGGCTTCGTCTCCAACCGGCCTACGAACCACCCCTTTCCGAGCCCCCACCCCAAGCAAGGAACAAAGAAGGGCGAAAGGAGGGTTGCGGCGAAGAAGCCGGAGCTCTCCTCCGCCCCTCTCGGCGATAAGCTCTCGCCGGACCGGGGAGGCAGTGTGGACGGAGGGAGACCCGGTTGACCGGCAGTCAGGGAGCTTTGTGACGCCTCGGCGAGGGATGGCTTGGGCGGCTTCGAAGGCGGCGGACCTATCGGAGATGTTAAGGAGGGCATCAGACTCGGTCGGAATAAGGATGCCGACGACCAAGCCGGGGGAGCCCAAAGTTGGAGGAGGTGAGGAGGCGACTCACGCGGGTGGTGAGAAGGAAGCTAGAACTCAGGGGGGTTTGGAGGACAAGGCGTGCCAAATGGCATGCATGCACAGTGAATTGAACCACAGTCAATTGCTTATGCACTTGATGGGGGTTGTCAAGGGAGCAGACATAGGTGGGCAAGGGGGTGTGGGGCACTTAATTGCATTTGACTCAATTGCACATGATGGAGGCGACTACAAGGGAGAGGGTCGTGCCACCATACCAAGGGATAAATGAGAATCCTTCTATGGAATTGCCGGCAGGTGGAAAAACCTTGCTTTGCCCCGACACTATGCAGGTTGGTGCAGCAACATAACCTGGAGATTTGTGTGATTTTTGAGACTAGATTGTCTGGAGAAAATATACAAAAGGCTAGGAGGGCTGTGTCGAGATCCTGGGGGGTTCATGCAGTAGAATCCTAGGGGTT
Organism: Phoenix dactylifera; assembly: GCF_051530095.1. Lineage (NCBI taxonomy): Eukaryota > Viridiplantae > Streptophyta > Magnoliopsida > Arecales > Arecaceae > Phoenix > Phoenix dactylifera. The sequence continues at coordinate 11,016,997 of NC_143190.1, read as the reverse complement.
GTCTGGGAAAATCATTGCAACATGGAAACAGAAGTGTTGCAAAGTTGACATCTTCAAAGTTTGTAAGCAGGAGGTTGCTATGGTCATATCGGAGAGTAATGGAAATCCATAGGTGTTAGCAGCTGTATACGCCAGTACTGACCTTAGGAAGAGGAGGGTTTTGTGAGAAGAGGCCTCCAAACTGATCAACTAGGGATATCCAATCCTGGTAGCAGGGGATTTTAATTGTATCGATGATCCACAGGAGAAGATGGGGGGAAGGCTTTCTCCAACACAAGGAAGGTTAGAGAGTTTCAGGAGTTTATCATGATGAATGGATTGATTGATTTGGGCTTCTCCGGCCCGAGGTTCATATGGTGTAACAATCAGTAGGGACAAGCCTGGATGTGGGAGAGATTGGACAGAGTTTTCGCCAGTGCTGGGTGGACTCAGAGGTTTTCGATCATCATGTGAGGCATTTGCCCAAGATTGCATCGGACCACAATCTGATCCTGGTTAGTACCACCCAATCTACACTTGTCCATTGCCCTTTCCGATTTGAGAAGTTTTAACTCCAGTATCCCCGGTCATGAGAGATTGTGTGGGAGGCATGGTGCTTATCGGTGAGGGGGGATGCCATGTACAAAGTGTCATGCAGGCTGGAGTTGACCTGGAGGCACTTACGGAGATGGAACCGGGAGGAGGTAGCGAACATCTTTTGAAAGATAGAGGAGTTGGAGGAGGCAATTGCAAGACTATAGTCCGAGGAGGCAATTGCAAGACTACAGTCCGAGGAGGCTAGCAGAGGAGGCTTATCAGTTGGGGAGATAGGGAAGCTCAGATCTATTCTATCTATGCATAACTCTTTTCTTCGTCAGCAGGAGATTTTCTGGAGACAGAAATCAAGAGTGCAGTAGATTCTAGAGGGAGATCGGAATACCAAGTTCTTTCATCAGTCGGCAATCATCCAGAGGCAACGGAACAAGATGAGGCCAATCAAGAGGGTGGATAGTCAGTTGTTGGAGGACCCTGATACAATCAGAGCAGTGCTAGAGCAGTTCTTCAGAGCTAGGTGAATGGAGCAGATCGGGTGTGAGAGCCCACCTGATTTACCAGCACCCTTGGCTGTGGTATCTAAGGAGGAGAATGTAGTATTGACCAGCCCGATATCAGAGAGAGAGATCTAGGAGGCAGTGTGGTCTCTTGAGGAGGATAAGGTACCAGGGCTGGATGGATTTCCTCCAGTATTTTTTTGGAGATATTGGATGCTTGTCAGGCAGGATATGACAGAGGCCATTCAGTAGTTCTTTAGCTCAGTCGCGATGTCTTTAGACTGGAAGAGAATATTTGTTACCTTGATTCTGAAGCGGCAGGATGCCACAGAGCCGGGGCACTTTTGGCCGATTAGTCTTTGCACTACATTATATAAGGCTACGGCGAAGATCCTAATAGTTAGATTGAGAGACATTCTTCCGAGGCTTATTAGTCTAGAGTAGGAAGCCTTTGTGGGCGGACATAGCATATCTGATAATGTACTAATTGCCCAAGAATTTATGTTTGATCTCAGGAGGGCCTCGACTAGGCGGAGCTTGATGGGGCTAAAGCTTGATATGGAGAGAGAGCCTATGACAGGATGTGCTGGGACTTTGTGCGATGTGCTTTGTAGGATTTTGGTTTCCATAAGATATGGATCAGATGGGTACTGGGGTGCATTAGGGTTCCATCCTTCGCTATTCCAGTGAATGGCACGCCCACACAGTTCTTTGAGTCCTCTGAGGGATTGCGCCAGGGCTGCCTTCTGTCTCCATTGCTATTTATCCTTTGTGTAGATGCACTTTCTAGAGCTCTTAGGCGTGCAGTTGACTCCCGGGCGGTGGAGGTCTATAGGCCAGTGTAGGGTGCTAACCTGATCTCTCACTTATTTTTTGCAAATGATTGCTTGCTGTTAGCCCGAGCGATGATGCAGACTGCTCGGACTATCCGGAGGGTACTGTGGGACTATCGTGCTGCATCAGGGCAACAAGTCAACCTGGCAAAGTCTGCTATTTGCTTCAGTCCGAAAACTAAACCGCAGGTAAAGTCATCCATTATGGAGATTCTGGGAGTAGATGAGCAGGATGGCATATTGAGATACTTGGGGGTTCCGATTTTCAGACAACATCTTCGTTGCAGGGACTGCTCTTCTCTGGAGCTTAGCATCAGACATGGACTTGAGGGGTGGCAGATGCATGCTCTCTCTATGATGGGGAGGGTAACTCTGGTATGATTGGTACTCACATCGATCCCGTCTATTTGCTGTCCAACTCCATACTTCTAGTGGTTTCCTTGAGGACTCTTGAGTAGTTATTCAGGAACTTTATTTGGAGGAGACGTGATGGTAGAGATGGTATTCACTTGTTAGCTTGGGAGGTACCGTGTCAAACGATGAGGACTAGTGGATTGGGGGTGCCATCATTATTGGTGATGAGGAAGGCCCATGCTGCGAGACATGTAGCCAGATTTCTATTAGAGCCGGAGAGTATGTGGTCCTCACTGATGAGGGCCAAATATGGGGCCATCTCGGCGGCGACGAGCATTCCGGTATGACGTCGCTGCTCACCGATTTGGAGGGAGATGTGTGCCAAAGCCCAGCTAGTGCTCCCGGCGATCAGATGGGCTATCGGCGATGGGCATTCAGTTGATGTCCTTGAAGATAACTGGGTGACTAACTTGCCTACTTGTCGACTACCGACTATGGTGGACACGGCTAGGCTAGCTGGATGCAGGGTTGGTGACTTGCTTATTCCTGATGAGGGTAGATTGAACGAGGGGTTGATTCGGGAGGCTTTTGGGGAGCACTTGGCAGAGCAGATATTGGCTCTTTCAATTCCGTCCCAGGAGGAGTCGAATAGACTGATATGGGTGCCGACAGGGCGATCTAGGATACGAGCCAGGGACCTTCATACGCTGATCAGTAGGGAGCCAGCTCGGTAGATTGATGGAGGTTGGATCTGGCGGATGTGGATCTACCCTCGGGTGGCTTTATACTTATAGAAGGTGGCCTGAGGCTGTCTACCGACCAGGAGGATATTAGCAGGGCAAGGGCTCCGAACCACCCTAGTGTGTGAGGCTTTTCCGAACACTGAGAAGACTATTACCCACGTCATCCTCAGCTGCCCTAGGGCGATACAGATTTGGGAGAGGTCATCTTTTCCTCCCCCATATACATGGGAGTCAGTGGAGGACCTACTGCATCATCTACAGAATTCTACGAGGAGACCGAGCATTGTCGAGGAGGGAATCATGCTAGCATACCTGGCCTATCACATATGGTTGGACAGGAATGCCCACCTCTTTGAGGGCAGTAGGTCAGAGCTGAGGATGGTGGTGGACAGGGCGTTTCGGCATGCTGCGGAGATCACCAGGGCAACCGCATCGAGATCCTCTGAGATGGCTAGGGATATTTGGAGTACTTGTTTCGCTGATACAGTGCCCAAATTTTCTCTTCTTTCTTGGGTGCCCCCACCCCTTGGTCATCTCAAAGTTAATTTCGATGGCGGTATGTCGATGGAAGGAGTTGATCGAGCAGTAGGCTTCGTGGTCAAATTACCGGGAAGGCTGATTGCGGCAGGAGGCCGGTGCACCTCCAGTTTGACCGCCATTGAGGCGGAGCTGCGGACAGCTTGGGAGGGTGTCTTATATGCGAGGAGGATACTCGGTGCAGATGGGGTATATTTTGAGGGTGACTCCTCCATGGTGATTGATTGGATATGGAGAGTGGATACATTTGGGGATGACCATCCACTGATTCGGAAGACCTGCAGATTGGTTAGGGAGATAAATTTCTTTCAGGCAGCACATGTGTATCGAAAGGCAAATAGAACTGCTGATTGGGTTGCTTCTTTCGTTGCCCGGCATTCTGGAGAGGTTATCTAGACTAGGGATACTGATGTTCTTGATGCTTTTTTTCTTTTCTTTTTGCTGATGTAGCTGGCTGTACTCATTTAAGAGCTATATGAAACGCCGTTTTTAACAAACAACAACAAAAAAAGGTAAAACTCATTGATTTTTTTAAGAGAAGGTGGTGATTTCAATTCTATTTCGATTTTGGAATTTTAAATAAAAATAATAGATGTTTCCTACGTTCCATCCCTGAGACTACATATAAAATATCACCAAAATACAACATCACAGGCAAAGAACACCCACGCCTGAACACGTAAAAAAGATTAAGATGCAATTTAATTAATTTCGTACCCATCCATCATCCTCCCCTGGCTCGAAAGAGCATCACTGGGCCCTTTCCTAAATAAAAAGGCCAACTAGAGCATCAACATGTCAAATAAACAGACTAGACTAAACTAAACTAGATCTACAACGTGATGTATTCCTCGCTTTTATAGGTATCACAACACTTCTGATTTGTTAATTACTTTTCTCATAAAGGACTGCATAAAACTTCCTATGTAGACCGGACAGAGCAAGGTCATGCTACATAATCTTTGCGTGGAAATCTGTAAGGCACAATCAAATGACCTCTGCTTTTGGTTGGTTCCCTTGCGTGTTCGGGATGGAAGCAATGGAGATCACAAGCAGTAGGAATCTAAGGAAAGAATTCATGCCCCATACAACAAAAATGCTCTTACCAATAAATAATTCTGGCAGGATGCTCCTACCCCATCTGCCACTATGAAAACAAAGGAAAGAAAGCTTTAATTTAAATAGAAGACTAGTAAATATTAGCACTGTCTACCATATAAAGAGCCACTTTTCCCTGTGGTGTTATTCTCGGATCTCTCTTCCTCAAACAAAAATCCTTAGCATATGTATGTACGTAAATAAAAAACAACTAGAAGAATACATAAATCACAGCAAAAGAAGTCTTCATCAACTGCAAGATGGCTTTGGACGTACAGCAAGCTTTTGTTCCCCAAAATCAATCAGGATCATGAAATGAAGTCTTGCAACATGGCCTTGCATGAATGCCCTGTGGGCTTTGGCCCCGAGGTATGACCTCCTCCTAAGGGTTTCGGGTTGGCGGCATCCTGCGTGGCCACCCGGGCACACGTGGAGGGTAATTGCCTTTGATCGGTTCCTCACACTTCTTGTTTGCCTCCGGTGAGACTCCGATAGATATGGTGCATGCAACCCTCCCTTCAACGGAGACGGGTTGGGAGCTCAAAAGCCACACGATGGAAGTGATGGAGATTGCAACCAGTAGAAGGCCTCTCCGAGAAGAACCCATGGTTGGTCTGATCTGATCTTTCTTTCTCCTTCTGTGTGCTTCGCCGAACAATGCTCATGCATATGAAGGTGAGGTTTGGACTGGATTGCGTTGGAAAAGTCGAGACCGAGAATGACAGGTTTCTCCGCCGAACCAACTTGTTTTTAGAATCCTAGCCTTGGAACGGTGGAACTTGACGTGCGCGGTAAGATAATTGCCATAGTGGAATGGTTGGCTTAAATTTTGGCTGTATTGTCTGCTCTACGCCTCTACCCCATCTATCCTTAAGAAAATAAAGAAAACTTCAGCAAATATCAGCATTGTCAACTTACAAAGAGCCATTTTCACTGTGGTGTTATTCTCGAATCTCTGTTTCTCGCACAAAATCCTTGGCGTATGTAGATTAAAAACAACTAGAAGAATACATAAATCACAAGAAAAAAAAGAGAGAAGAAATTCTTTAATGCAACACAATGGGTCTTCTTATAAAATCACCAGAACAGACTTGGAAAATGCAACATGGACTTGTATCCGTTTATTAGTGTTGGCCTGGAGGTGCATTTGGGCTTAGTCTCGTCCTATATGAGTTTGGGTTGGGCTGAGGTGGATGGACCCCAGAGACAAACGGATCCGGCCGGGCATGACTTCGCTGCGTCCGCCGGCGCCAAAGCCACGGCACGGACCATGCGCGCGCACCAAACCCATGCTCTTGGAGTCATGAACTTGGCGTGCGGGTAATGGGGGCCGGCACGATGGAAGGTGAGGACTTTGGGTAATGGAACCCAGTGAGGTTTGGACTGGATTGTGCGTCCAAGTCAAGACTGAGAATGACAAGCACGAGGCATGCAGAGTCAGTATCCACCGAATCAACTTGCTTTTAGAATCCTAGTCTTGGCCTGGTAGTTGAACTTGACGTACGCGCTGAGATAGTTGCGACATTGGAATAGTTGATTTAGATGTTAGACCACGAGGAGCTCACAATTGATGACTGCCCTTTGGCGCTGGTTAGCCTCTACTCCTTTCTAACAATCTAAGTTCTTATCCAAAAAAAATCAAAAAAAAATTATTATTTAGATTTTTTGACTTTATATATGTACGTCGGGTTTATCTGATGCATGGCCGATGTGGAACTCAACATATGCCCTCACATACTCCTCTCGTTTAAGTCATAGCGTCCTTATCAGATTAAAGGTCTAAATCCAATCACAAATACTACGACTAATTCATAACTTATCTAAATATGCATCTGTTGCAGTATTTCCAATTTCACATGCGTCATGGATAGGATCTACGATGATACTATTTATGACTATTTGGAAGGTGTTGTTTGAATTCCTTAATCTTATATAAATACTTAAGATCTACCCAATATATAACCGATATAGGAGTAAACACATGCCTGCAGGGATTTTTACATACTTTTCCCATTTAAGTCTAGAAATCTTTGCTAGTGTGAGGGTCCAAATCCAATCCAATCACAAATATTACAATCAGTTCATGGTCAACCTAAATGAACTTATGCTATAGTGTCTCCTACTCCATAAATGTCATGGGTTGAGGACAAACAAAATAAGTTATTATCGATCTATGGAGCATTACATACAAGGATGGACAAACTAAAAAGAGTGCAATACATACGCTTTGGTGCATATTGCTTCTCAGTTGGAGTGGTCCACCAACTCAATGGTGGACTTGATCCAACAACACGAGTTGGTCAAAGATCACCCGCATGGGACCAAATCTAATGAGTCTAGAGCTGTCTTGAAGCCATCAAGTTGGAATTCCTCCACATTCCTCTCCTTACCCACTATTACTCCCCTCTTATTTGCAAATAGATGATACCTATGAAGATCCATCGATTTCTACCACCTGGCCTCTCCTTGAAACAAGACAACACCATGAATCATCTCTCTCTTTTTTCCTTTTGCTCCATGTGGCCAACTCCGAGTCTCCGACTTTGTACTCATACATGACCATACTCTCCTCTTAGTGTGAGCACTCCCATGGCCCATGCAAGAAAGACTTTCCTCCGAGGTCTTTTGATGGCTTGTCTTAGCACAATAATAGGAGGGGAAAATAGAGAAAAGATGGAAGAAAATCACCTCCGGTGGTAACTCTTTATTGGATGGGACGGTATAGTGGGTGGAGACAAGTCGCAGGCCTAATGCAGTGTTTAGGCCAACATAACCACACATCCGTAAGATCTATCATCCCTCAGAAAACAAGAAAATAGAGAAAATGAGCAAATGAGTATGTCGGAGATTATTTTGCTTCAGAAGTCTTTGAACAGGATAGTATGGTTACAACAAGATGCGTAGATTGGATAAATTGTAGTTGCTCATCTCTTCCAATCAAATATCTTGGGCTTCCTCTATGTGAAGTTAAACCTATTAAAGCTGAGTGGATGGTCTTAATTCAAAGGGTTGAAGCTAGATTGGCAACATGGAAAAGAAAATTCTTGTCTCTTGGGGGAAGTTAACGTTAATCAACTCCGAACTCACCTCTCTTCCTATCTACTTTATATCAATTTACAAGCTTCCAGCATGGGTGTTCAAGAGAATTGATAAATATCAAAGATATTTTCTATGGTCAAGCTCTTCGAGTTATTATTGGAGTATCATATAAGGTTAATTGAAGTACGGTTAGCCTTCAGAAGAAAAATGGGGGTTTGGGAGTTAAGGATCTGGCTGAATTTAATATGTCTCTATTATCAAAATGGGGATGAAGGTATCTTTCATATAACCCGGTATTTTGGAGGAAGCATGTACAATTTGCCTACTATAGAAAGGTCAAATTATCTCTCCTTGCCTTTTGGAATAGAGCTCATTTTAAGATTGGGAATGGATAGAAAACACCATTTTGGAAGGATACTTGGGTCTTTAATGCACCCTTCCAGTTCCCATTTCTAGCTCTATACAATCTTAGCAAGAGAAAAAATAGCATTATTGCTGATCATTATAACCTACATTCTATATAGAGACTTAAGAGACCATCCCCGGCCTCCTTGGAAGCTCGCACTCAGTTAATGAATCTTTTATTTCTCTTAGTAAAGGGTCCTTCTCCACAAAATCACTGTACCATATCTTGAACACTAGGGGTATCAAAAATACATTTGCTCACTCATCGTGGAAGTATTCAATACCACTTAAAATCAAATACTTTCTTTGGTTGTGTTGGAAGAGAAGTTTAACACTAAAGACAACCTTAGAAAAACAATAGGTAAACATCTTGGCGGTTGTTTTTGTGCCATGATACAAATGAGATTATTGATCATCTCTTCCGCACCTATAAGTTCTTTTCCACTATATAAAAGTTCATTTATTCTTCTCTTAGACTGTTTCATCTTTAGCTAAGTTTTGAAAATCTATGCATTGGTTGAAGGCTGAACCATTTTACAAAATGTGCTCGGCCCATCATTCTCATGCTGCTTACTACTATATCTTGAACCTATTGAAAGCAGTAGAACTCCAGATTTTTTCAAATAAAAGATCTTCAATTATCTTAATAGCTACAAAGGGACTTAGAAGTTTTAATAACTAGTCAGCGCTATATGATCCCAATATGCAAATGGAGCCGGAAAAAATCTGGTCCAAAGTAAAGAATACTGCCTCTAAGCTTAAAAAAGAACACTAATAACATGATCATCATTAGCAAAAGAAGAAAGATGGCTCCAGCAGCAAATGAAACCATAAGAGCAAGGTCATGCAACAGGGACCGCGTGAGGAAAAGCCACTTAATGTGTCCTACAACGCACTTATAACGGAAAGATTGAAGCAGTAGCAGAAAAAACAGATTACTGCTGCATAGCTAGGCATGGCTGTTCATGGAGGTGGCATTGCATGCTCAGGGGCGGCCCAATATATTTGGAGGCCTAAGGCGAATCCAATGAATAAGGCCTTTTTTTAATAATAAATTTTTTTAATAAATATAAAATATTTAAAAAAATGATATGAAAATGGATAGCTATCAAGTACACTATTTCAACAAAGATACATGAATCTAACAAAGATAGGCAAGAAACCTTTTTAATTTAATATTATTTTTGAATGGAAGTGCAGAAAAGTAATTATCCTAAAAGAAGGGCCATGAAACTGATTAAATCACTGAGATAATGCTTGGCAATATTGTTTATCATGTCAAGCAAGAGCAGAATAGGAAAAGATCATCCCATAGCACTTTATGGTCAAGGTAAAGAAAAGAATTTGTCCAGAAAGGAGCTTCTCTATAAGAGAAAGTAGGGGCATTATGGGAAATTGACTCTATCTAATTAATAAAAGTCCCATCCCACCATCTCCCCTTCAAGTGAGTACCCAAGCAGCAACCGCAGCATCACAGCACAGCAGCCATTCAACCCCCTCCCTCCTTCTCTATCTACCACCCAAGAGGGGAGAAGAAACCGAGAGGAGAAAATTAAAAGAATCTCCACCCTCCAAGAAGTCCATTTCCAATCCCCCTTTCTTCCTGATGGCCCAGCTGGATCAGGAGTAATGTGAGGGAAGGAAAACCAAGATCAAAACCAAACAAGAGAAGGGATGAAAGATAAGAGTGGCTTCAGGCGTGTATCAAGCCAACCAAATCCCTCCTCTCTCTCCTTCCAAAACAAAATTACCGTCCCCAACTTCCTAAATTTCCCCTCTGCTGGCCAGGAAACTCTCCACCTCCCTTCCATCAAGGGGGAAGACTCGTAGCCAGCTCCTATTCCCGTTTTATATAGGGCCTTTGCTTCCTTTTGGTCACGGTCAGACCCAAGAAACTTCCCTCCCTCCACCTCCCGGGGGCCTTCCATTGGCCCGGGGCGGTCGCCTAAGGCTCGGGCCGGCCCTGTGCGTGCTGATACAGCGCCCAAGCATGATTGGCTGCATGCAAGAATTTTAAGCTGCATTTGTAAGCAAATAGTTTTCCAAAACTAAGGAGGTGAATTTCGATCCAAATACTTGGATTTGACTGGTTTACATGGTGATTTTAGGTCTAAAAACACTCATTTTGCTTGGATTGATTGTCGACATGCAAAAAAGACTTACAGTACATTATCTTCCATAGGGGGTTAGCTTGTCCCATGCACCCAAAGAACCATTCTTATCACTCTCTGAAAGAACTACCTGAGATAAAACGTTGGCTACTTCATTGTACTCATTTTAGGTAATATGCTTTTCAATTAACAGTGCACAGTGATTCAGTTTATTGGGAATATCTACGACAATGGTGTCCAATATTCCCCAAAGAGATGACCTGTCACATGAGTCATCTCCTTGGACTACGTACTTCCCGTATATGTTATACAGTATTTGTATTTGTATGTTTCTTGGTAATTAACCCACTCGCAAGCATCTGGTATAACTTCCCTTGGTTTGTTTCTTCAGAAGAAAAAATCCTTTAAAAAAAGATGACGCTTTCTGTGGATTCTCTCTTAGCAAAATATGGCTTCGCGCACTGATTTGTGGTGTTCCCACGGCTCCTTTTGAAACAATAATGTCATGGCCTGATGGGTCTTGGAGGTAGGTGTTCGACTTCATCAGCTTGGGTTTGAAATCGAACGCATGTCTTGCTTCGTTGTCATTAAGCTGGTGATAAAATTGGCCTAAAACATAGAATCGAGCCAATCATATATATGAGATTCAAATATATTAAGAATATATATATTTATCTTATTCTCCAATTTTGCAGTTAATTGATGAGTGCTCCGTAGATGCTTCAATGTGGATGATCGGTAGGAATCATCAAATTTTCTCGAACAGATAAGAACCAATAAATTAAATTAAACATAACCATAACATGTGCATAATGATATTTGGTCAGAATTGACATGTCTGAAGAGTAATGAAAGCAGAAAAATGTTGACTTTGGCTGCAAGTGACACTATGACACTATGAACGTAAGGGTTTATTATTATTATTATTTATTTTTTGAGGAAAAGGAGGCAATGGTGTTGGAGCCAACAATTGCCGCCGAATCTTATTACATGCATGTAAGGTCACGGAACATGGAGTTGTCTAGAAAAGCTACAGTGGCCGGCCTCTAAGGCACAACTAAATGACTGCTCTTCGTGGTTGTTTACCAGTTTCGTCTGGGCTTGGGGGGTCGGGGCATTGGGATTTGACGACGATAGGGATCCTGACATGACTTGGAGCCTGACTCAGTCCGTGAGCAGCCGCCCCCACCGCCACCTCGTGGCACGCCATGATAGTTCTCCTCCATAAGCTTTGCAGCAGAGATGGGTTGAGAAGTGAGAAGCCAGAGGATGGAAGTAATGGAGAGCATCATCAGTAGGCGTCTCCAAAAGGCACCCATGTTCTCTCCAAGATATGAAGTCGGTTCTTTTCTTCCCTCTTGGCAAAAGTCTATGTGAAGATATTGGTAGGTAGATGGATGAAGGCAGGGGGAGTAGATGAGGACATAGTTACCTTTATATAGAATGGTCAGAGATCAGAAGAGGTCGTATACGTGGGGAAGGTATATGGGCAATTCAAAGGATTTTGCAAGAAACCAGAAGCGGTGAACCAAGGAAATGCCGCATTTGTCTCTCTCACCGGAAGCGAAAAGCTTCGAGCAAGAACCTTACGACGAAGTCCGGATATTTTAACCTTATTTAGCATCGTCCTGCATCAACTAAACGCCATCCAGCCCAAATTATATAGATCTTTTTTTCTTCTCTAAGCTAAGTTCTTGAATCGGAGAGGACTTGTTCTCCAATCATAGCTATTCATGGTTTTAATCCAAGAAAATCTTCCTTTCTTCTGCAATATTTGTGATACATTATTGTCCAGTACTTTACCATCTACAGACTTGCTTCTTCTTCTTCTAGCCCAAAATTGCTTGTAAATGACCTTTTATTAATTTTTAAATAATAATTTATTGTTGGAAATAAAAGAAATTACTAGTCAAGTTCCATTGATGAAGTTGGGTTATTTTTTTGTATAATAATTTTATACTACTACGTACAGGCTCATGTTTCCTAGTAGAGCACACGAGTTCGCGGAAAACTTCCTAATGACCTTGTCGCTATTGTCGAAACTTGGAAAGATAAATTTGGCCACAAGTAACAGCATGAAATAAGGTTATGGATCATGGACTTTTGTTTTTTGATTAAAACAACATGTGATGGGAGCTGTTATTCAACCAGGTTGTAGTTCAAGTGGAGAGGCAAATCTCACATGAAAGATCAGTAGTAGGTCTTATGGCCTGCCTCAATCTGTAAATAATTCTCTCATGTCTCTCTGTGGAGTGTAACTGCAGAGGCTTCCCTCGAAGCACCTCATGGTTACAAAGTTTTCTGGAAGCTTAGAAGCTATGATACTGCCATATATGCACTTAATATTCTTATCTAACTTAATAATATCCAGGTGGTCATACCTCCCATTCCATAATAATGAAACCAACATGAGATGGGTTGAAAAACCACTTAAGCCTATAGGTGCGATTAAATGATCCCGATCCTAGCTTGTAGTTGGTTGTTAGGTGCTTTTGGCTTTGGGGGTGGGGACTTGTTGATAAGATCATGGTACGGTTCCAAACACGTCTTCCGGTCGGAGCCGATAGCCACCCCAACCTGGGTTGCCATCATATGATTCCTCACCTTATTATTAGGTGGATCAGGTGAAATCATCCTAGATTATGTTGCTATTACACATAAAAAAGAAGAAAGAGTAGGAAAAATGGAGTGATTTCATCCTAGATCTATGGTGGATCTGATCCACCTAATAATTGTCAGCCATAAGCTTTAAAGGACCCCATGATGGGAACTTGGTGCACTCCGTTGTTACCTTGCCTTCTTGTTCCCTCTTAATTGATGTCCTTGTGAAGATGTATAGGTTTGTACTGGGGGAATGGGCCGGCTCTGTTTGAAAAAAACCGGAGAATGACGTGTGGTAAAGGTCAAAAACTGGACGAGGGAATAAGGTTGTGGTCCAAAACTTGGGATTCAGATACACAACATGCAGTAGGTATGCAAACTTTTTAATTACCATTGCGCATTGGTTTAGCTAATCGTGGATGTTTTTTTTTATTTCTTTTTAATCACCATTGCACGCTGGTTTGAACAAAAACGGAGCTTGACATGTGTAGAGGTCAAAAACTGGAAGAAGGAAACAAGCTGGTTTGGGTCCAAAACTTAGGATTCAGATTGATAACTGTAGGTATGACTACTTTTTAATCACCATTGCCAAGTGGTTTAGCTTATTGTGGATATATTTGGAATATCAGCAATAATAGAGACTCCATTGTTCTAAGACATGATGTCTCATGGTTAACTGCTTGAAGTTAGGGTATTAGTGTCACGCCCCGAGCCCGAGGCGCGGCAGATGCCGCACGCCTGCACGGCGGGCCGCACAGGCGTGCAAGACAGCTGATTCTATCAAAGCAAATACAGATGTTCAAAACTTATTTAAGGATTAATCACAGATGCTTAAAATTGACATAAATAATTAAAGTCATTCAAAAGCAGTCTTACAAAATTTCAAAATAACATTTGCTAACATAATTCAAATGTCCAAACTAATCTAATTAAAATGCCAATAACTGAAGAAATCATCGGAAAGTCTAACGCACTCCCCAATCCCGTGCGATCAAGCCTCTGGATCTGAAAAACAGAGAAAATAAAATAATGAGCTACACTAGCCTAGTAAGCAACAAAATACCCCAAAGTGGGGTCAGAGCATATCAGATCAAAATATAGGATAATGATTGGAATAAATCATAAATAACAATATTTTACTGTTTTCAAAACTTATTATTATTTTTTCAAAAACTCTGATACCAGAATCTCAACATAATAGGCTACGGCCACGTAACCCATTGGCATGGGATGCACAGAGTGCCAGAAACTACCATTGTTAGTCACCGATGGCAACGGTATCCAAAAACCACTATTCTAATCACCGGTGGCACGGTGTCAAAACCGGTTCCTCACAGATTACAAGTCGACAGGTCCAACATATAATCCCCATTGGTGGGGCCAGAACAGAACAGAACAGATCATAGCCATGCTGAGAATGCATATATATATATATATAACAGATTTCATAAATTACCCAGTCATAGTTTACGGATTTCAGAGCATATAACAAAATTTTCAGATGAAATTTAAACATGCCAGACCTATTTTTACTAAATACAAATCATATTTCGAAATTTAATCCACTAATAGTTATTTTACTAAATAATTTGAAAAATGCACTTTGAAGCATTAAGTTACTTACCTCTTCTCGCTTAATCCCTATTTCAGATAGGCGGATCAGGTTCACCTATTTAAATTTAATTAATTCCTTGTTAATTTCAGAGCTAAGCAAAATCCAGAAATAATACTACTGGGCACAGCCCAACAAGGCCCAGAGTTGGTCAATAATGAACATGGCCCGATAGAGCCCACATCGGATACGGCCCAATGGACCCACATAGACCCGGCCCAATAGGGCCCTCCCAAGATTGGCCTCTAATTTGTTCATTTATGCAATAAAAATTCGTTTCAGGGACCAATATCTAATTACATAACACCGTTCCGTAATAAAACTTGGGTAAAAGGACCAAATAATTATATTTGAGGACCTTTATGTAATAATCTTTCTTTTAGGGATCAAACATAAATTACAGAAGACCCTTTTGTGAAATAACATACTGTCAAGGGTTTAACTGCAAAATTCCATTTATTGGCCAAATGGTTCGGATTTCGGGTTTCGAGTTCCGGGTTCTGGGTTTCGGGTTTCGGATTTCGGGTCTGAACTGGATTTCGGATTTCGGATTTCGGGTTCCGGGTTCCGGGTTCCGGATTATGGATTTCGGGTCTGAATTGGGTTTCGGGTTCGAATTTCAGATTTTGGATTCGGGTCTAGGCCCAAGTTGGGTCCACAGTGAACTGGGCCCAAGTTGGCCCAATTCGGCCCACGATGGGCCTTCATCTTCCCCAAACTCCCCATGGATAGGGGAGATGGAAACCAAGAGAAGGAAGAGGAAAGAGGGGAGAGGGCTGGCTGGGTGGCCGGAGGCCACCCCTCGGTCGACGGCCAGCCGACCGCGGTGGCGGCCGGCGGTCGCTGCAGCGGCTGCGGTGACTGACGGGGAGGAGAAGCAACCAAGATGATCACAGTCTATGGGGCTGAAATAGAGGAAAAAACATGAAATAAAGGTTGAGATCAAAGAGCAGAGGAAGCTTACCGGCAGTGGATCTCGCCCAAGGGAGGCTCGATCCGGTGTCAAGCGGCGGCGGCGACGGCACTTTCCGAAGCGGAAGTAGATCCAGAAACAGGGAAAGGCCGCGAGGGGATTCGGACGGTGCTCGGCCGGGAGAGCACACCGGTCACTCGGGAGGCAAGAACAGAGGAAGGAGATGGAGGAGAGGGGCTCGATGGTGATCTGGGAAGGAGAAGAGGGATTTTTATCATCCCTTCGTAACAGCTCTCCACCGCGAAAATCGCAGCGGTCGAGCGTGATCCGTGGCCGTGATTGGCCGCAGTTTGACCGGAGGGGGGGTGCCGCGGGATGCCTGCGGCGCCTTGCCCCAAGTGTTCCCGGAGGAGCCGGAGAGGATCGCCATCGCGATCCTCTGTCTGGTTCCTCCCATATTAGGATCGGGGCTGAAGTCGGCTGGGGCTGCCGACTTCAGCCTCGTATCTCACATTCTCTTCCCTTTAAAAAAATTTCGTCCTCAAAATTTAACATACCTTAGCTTGCAAAAAGGTCCGGATATTTTTCCTTCATCTCGTCCTCCAATTCCAACGTAACCTCACATTTTGAGTGATTGCTCCACTGGATCTTAAAATAAAAAATTGTGCGCCTTCTTAATACTTGTTCGTTTCTATCAGCCATACGTACAGGCTGCTCAAGATATGTCAAATCTTCTTTAAGCCGCATGGGGACCACTTCTGTAGGGGGGTCATAGAGATTGGTGCGGTACCAGGAATTAAATCAATTGCAGATTCAATTTCTCTATCTAGTGGCAAGCCAGGGAGATCTTCTGAAAAGACATCAGGATATTCATTCACTACTCGGATATCTTCCAATCTTTGATCTGATTGTCTGATATCAACTACAATGGCAATATATGTCATACTCCCCTTCCTGAGTAGCCGCTTAATTTGCATAGCAGAGACAACTCGAGGGAAAGTATAAGGACCACTACCTAGAAGCTGAATTCAGTGTCTCTAGGGATATGAAAGTTTACCCCTTTTTTTTTCATGGCAGTTAATGGTAGCAAAGTGTGACGCCAACTAGTCCATACCAAGAATTATATCGAAGTTATGCATATCTATAACTATCAGATCAGCAGTCAAGTCTCTATTTACTATCTAAATCGGATAAGTATTGCAGATCTGTTTAGCAAACATCCCACTCCCGACTAGGGTACTAATTTGCAAATCATACTCTAACGGCATACAAGGCAGGTCATGTTTTCGCGCAAATGTAGATGACATACAGAAATGTGTAGCACCAGAATCAAACAATACATGAGCATAAACAGAAGCAACTGGCAAGGTACCTGACCCCACAGTGTTGGATGCCTGAGCATCTTGCTGAGTCAGTGCGTAAATACGACCCTGTGTGTGCGGTCTCCCTCCTGTCTGCTGCTTAGGAGAAGAAGGCTGAGCAAACTGAGCCGGAGCAGGAGAACCTTGCACTTGCTGAGTCCTTGTAGCTTGAGGCCTCTGAACTGATCGAAGGTCCAGTTGAGGACACTCAGCTACCTTATGACCCTGCTGGCCGCATCTGAAGCAGGCGCTGGATAATCGTCTACAATGTTCAGTCTTATGCATACCACCACATGCATCACACTTAGGCTTGTCTTACTGATGCTGAGTAGTCTTCTCATAGAATCCCTGCTCCCCTGATTGCCAGGGTTGGTTATGAGATTTTGCAGTCCTACTGGAATTCTGTCCACTATGAGTATCATCATCTCTACTCCTCTTATTTTGTATTCTATCTTTTGTATCTTGTGTTTCCTTCCAGACAATTTCCAGATTCTTGGCTCTGTCTACCAGATCATCATAGTTTGTTGAGTGTACCACGGCCAAACCACGACATAAGTGAGGCTTCAATTCTTCTTCAAATCTCTTCATTCTGGACTCTGCATCCATAACGAGGGTGGGAGCAAACCGAGATAGCCTGTCAAACTCTGTCTCATATTCATCCACGGTCATAGTTCCTTGAAACAGATTTAGAAATTTCCTCTTTAGCTCCCTAAGGCGACTTGAAGAGAAATACTTGGAGTAGAAGGCTGTGCAAAACCTCTGCCAGGTAACTAGCTCATGCTCATGTGCCAATGTGCGCTCCATAGACATCCACCAATGATGAGCTCGGTCGTGAAGCATATAGATAGCAAATCTGACCTTCTCTTCATCAATGCATTACATTGCCCTGAAGGCTTTCTCCATTTCATCTATCCAAGCTTCAGCCTCTTGAGGACCAGTGGTGCCCTTAAAATCCGAAGGAGCCATTCTTTTGAATTCTGCTATACTCTTTCTTTGCTCAGGAGGAGCAACATCCCGCTGGATTGGTTGCTGAGATTGTTGCCTTTGTTGGTGTACTAACTCGACTACCTCCTCGATCAGTTCGAGCACCCGAGTTTGATTTCTAACGACAGTTTCTGGAGTTGATTGACCTTGGGGCCCTGAGTTATGCGATGCCTCGCCCATTTGGTTAGTAGGGGCTCTTCCCCGAGAGCCCCCAGCCATCTGATTCAAGCTACGGACACGGCAAGGCAGCATTCTAATTTTGGTGAAAATATATAAATGTTATAAATTTATCCAAACACAATAATACATAATAGTTAACAAAAACAAATGAACAGTATCCTCTTATCTAGTTCCTACCCATCTCTCAACCTTTCCAACGAATTCTAAGAATCCTAAAATTTAGGCTCAAATATGACTATTTCACTTATGGTCCCTAGTGATCTTAACCTGGCTCTGATACCACCAAATCTGTCACGCCCCGAGCCGAGGCACGGCAGACGCCGCATGCCCGCACGGCGGACCGCACAAGCGTGCAAGGCAGCTGATTCTATCAAAACAAATATAGATGTTCAAAACTTATTTAAGGGTTAATCACAGATGCTTAAAATTGACATAAATAATTAAAGTCATTCAAAAGCAGTCTTACAAAATTTCAAAATAACATTTGCTAACATAATTCAAATGTCCAAACTAATCTAACTAAAATGCCAATAACTGAAGAAATCATCGAAAAGTCTAACGCACTCCCCAATCCCGTGCGATCAAGCCTCTGGATCTGAAAAACAGATAAAATAAAATAATGAGCTACAATAGCCTAGTAAGCAACAAAATACTCCAAAGTGGGGTCAGAGCATATCAGATCAAAATATAGGATAATGATTGGAATAAATCATAAATAACATCATTTTACTGTTTTCAAAACTTATTATCATTTTTTCAAAAACTCTGATACCAGAATCTCAACATAATAGGCTATGGCCACGTAACCCATTGGCATGGGATGCACAGAGTGCCAGAAACTACCATTATTAGTCACCGATGGCAACGGTATCCAAAAGCCACTATTCTAATCACCGGTGGCGTGGTGTCGAAACCGGTTCCTCACAGATTATAAGTCGACAGGTCCAACATATAATCCCCATTGGTGGGGCCAGAACAGAACAGAACAGATCATAGCCATGCTGAGAATGCATATATATATATATATATATAACAGATTTCATAAATTATCCAGTCATAGTTTACAGATTTTGGAGCATATAACAAAATTTTCGGATGAAATTTAAACATACCAGACCCATTTTTACTAAATACAAATCATATTTCAAAATTTAATCCACTAATAGTTATTTTACTAAATAATTTGAAAATTGCACTTTGAAGCATTAAATTACTTACCTCTTCTCGCTTAATCCCTATTTCAGATAGGCGGATCAGGTTCACCTATTTAAATTTAATTAATTCCTTGTTAATTTCAGAGCTAAGCAAAATCCAGAAATAATACTACTGGGCACAGCCCAACAAGGCCCAGAGTTGGTCAATAATGAACATGGCCCGATAGAGCCCACATCGGATACGGCCCAATGGACCCGCATAGACCCGGCCCAATAGGGCCCTCCCAAGATTGGCCTCTAATTTGTTCATTTATGCAATAAAAATTCGTTTCAGGGATCAATATCTAATTACATAGCACCGTTCCGTAATAAAACTTGGGTAAAAGGACCAAATAATAATATTTGAGGACCTTTTATGTAATAAATCTTTCTTTTAGGGATCAAACATAAATTACAGAAGATCCTTTTGTGAAATAACATATTATCAAGGGTTTAAGTGCAACATTCCATTTATTGACCAAATGGGTTCGGATTTCGGGTTCCGAGTTCTGGGTTCCGGGTTTCGGATTTCGGGTTCCGAATTTCTGGTTTTGGATTTCGGGTTTCGAGTTTTGGATTTCGGGTTCCGAATTTCGGGTTTCGGATTTCGGGTCTAAACTGGATTTCGGATTTCGGATTTCGGTTCCGGATTCCGGATTTTGGATTTTGGGTCTGAATTGGGTTTCGGGTTCGGGTTTCAGATTTTAGATCCAGGTCTGGGCCCAAGTTGGGTCCACAATGAACTGGGCCCAAGTTGGGTCCACAGTGAACTGGGCCCAAGTTGGCCCAATTCGGCCCACGATGGGCCTTCATCTTCCCCAAACTCCCCATGGATAGGGGCAGGGGCGGCCCAAGCCTTAGGCGACCTAGGCGGTCGCCCAAGGCTCCGGCTCGAGAGAAGGCCCCCGCACGACGACATCCTAGGCTCCTAGCCTCCCAACTCCCGCTCCTAGCTACAGTGTCCGTAGAGCAGAGGTAAGGCCGCAGGAGCCAACGGCTACCTCGACAAGACGCGGGTGCTCCACTCCTCAATCCTGATCCCATATTCCCATCGGCCATCGCCCATCATTCCTCTCTAGCTCTCTTTAAAATCCTCATCGTGCTCCACTCCTCCTCCACTCCT
Organism: Phoenix dactylifera; assembly: GCF_051530095.1. Taxonomy (NCBI): domain Eukaryota; kingdom Viridiplantae; phylum Streptophyta; class Magnoliopsida; order Arecales; family Arecaceae; genus Phoenix; species Phoenix dactylifera. The sequence goes on along the minus strand of NC_143190.1, from coordinate 10,996,879 downwards.
CAATCCTCTTCTATTCTGTTCCATGACTGCCTGGGTGGCTGGGTCATCTCCTCCGCGGCTCCGTAGCCCGCGCCTCCGCCAGTCCGCCTCCCCGCTTCCCTGGGCCCCGGCATCCCGCAACGGTCCCCGCCTCCTCGGCATCCAGGCGGTCCCGCCGCCCGCGACCTCCTCGCCTCCCTCTCGGGCCCCCGGCTCCCGTGAGGCTGTGACCCCGTCGGCCCTTCCAGCTCAATCCAGCGAGCCGGCGAGGTCGTCTCCTCTGCCTGAGCGCCTCCCCGGCCCCCGCCTCCCCGGCATCCCGACGATCCTGCGAGGCTACGACCTCCTCGCCTCCCTCCCGGGTCCCCGGCTCCCGCCTCCCGTGGGCCGTGACCAGTGAGGCAGTGTCGCAGTGACCTCCACGGCTCCACCTCCTCGCCAGTCGCCTCCCTCCCCGGCCCCGGCTCCCGTGACCCCGTCAGGCTGTTACTCCCGTGACCTCTGCTCCTCGCCCCGGCCCCGGCTCCCGTGAGGCTGTGACCTCCTCGCCTCCCTCCCCGGCCCCGGCTCCCATAGTCCCGTGACCCCGGTGGGTCCGGCCGTCCCATCACCGCCTCACGTCTGTCTCACTGTCTGTGAGACTGAGTCTGTCAGTCTGTGACACAGTGACAGTGAGTCAGTGGCACGACATACGGTGTGATTCTTCTAATCTCCCTTTGTTGTTTGATTGTATTTTCAACTTTCAGCGTTTAATTCTCTTAATTTTGTTACAATTTCTATAATTTTGTTACAATTTTTCTCTTCTATTTTTTCACTTTAATAATTTTGCATCTCAAAAAGCTAGACGGATTATTTTTAAATAAAATTTTAAAATATTTTATACTTATTAAAAATTTATTATTATTATTATTATTTTAAAAAAGGCCTCATTAGTGAGTTCATCCTAGGCCCCCAAATGCATTGGGCCGCCCTTGGATAGGGGAGATGGAAACCGAAAGAATGGAGAGGAAAGAGGGGAGAGGGTTGGCTGGGTGGCCGGCCTCGGTGGCCGGAGGCCACCCCTTGGTTGACGGCCAGCCGACCGCGGTGGCAGCCGGCGGTCGCTACGACGGCTGCAGCGGCCGACGGGGAGGAGAAGCAACCAAGATGATCTTGGTTTATGGGGCTGAAATAGAGGAAAAAACATGGAATAAAGGTTGAGATCAAAGAGCAGAGGAAGCTTACCGACAGTGGATCTCGCCCAAGGGAGGCTCGATCCGGTGTCAAGCGGCGGCGGCGACGGCACTTTCCGAAGAGGAAGTAGATCCAGAAACAGGGGAAGGCCGCGAGGGGATTCGGACGGTGCTCGGCCGGGAGAGCACACTGGTCACTCAGGAGGCAAGAACAGAGGGAGGAGAGGGGCTCGATGGTGATCTGGGAAGGAGAAGAAGAGTTTTTATCATCCCTTCGTAACAGCTCTCCGCCGCGAGTCAAGCGTGATCCGCGGCCGTAATTGGCCGCGGTTTGATCGGAGGGGGGGGGGGAGTGCCGCGGGATGCCCGCGGCGCCTTGCCCCAAGTGTTCCCGAAGGAGCCGGAGAGGATCGCCATCGCGATCCTCTGTCCGGTTTCTCCCATATTAGGATCGGGGCTGAAGTCGGCTCCCCGTATCTCACAATTAGACCATATTTCTACATTCCATGAACCTTTCTAAAACCACTCTTCTAATGTCATGTTTTTATTTAATTTAGCAAGTGTTGGAACTTTTTTTTCTCTAATTATAAATACAATTATTGAGTCTTCTTTTCGTTCCTACAACAATTAATAGTTTTTAAGTCATATTACTTTTTGGAAAAAAAATTGTTGGGATAATTTTTTAATCCAAAAGTACTATTTTTAAGCTTTTGGATAGAATTTTTTTTTAACAAATATTTTACACAATTTTTTCGAAAAAAATAGATGTTCAATTAAATATAAAGTATATTAGAATGCATCACTTTTCTATTATCAACCAAATATGAAAAAACCACTTTTCCAAGTATTATATATCCAGACGTCAACTTCTCAAAAAAACTATTCTAATGAAGAGATATTCTTCTCGAGATATTCTTCTCATGATCCAAATGAGTGTAAATGTAATCCCTTTCAATTGCTTCCTAAAAGAAGAATATCCCAGTATTAGGCACAAGAATAAAAAAAGCATCAGTAGATAAGGTAGCGCACATTGTTGAATGCTGGACCACTAAACAATTCCTACATCGTGTGTAGCAACTTACTTGCAGTCACTGCATCCTATAGCCACTACATTGAAACAAAGAATTCAAAAAAACAACAAAAAAAAAGGAAAAAAAGAAAAAGAAAGGAAGAACTTTTTTTTTTGATAAAAAAGGAGATTAGGGTGCCAGGAGACAACCCCAATCACCTGATTTTATTAAAGAAATGAATGAATACATAAAGAGGAAGAAGAATGTACAAGTATAGTAGAAGGCAGCTCTTCCAAAAACAAAAAAGACCGAGCTGATATCACTTAATTACCAATGAACAGACCTCCAAAAAAAAAATGCAGAAGGCTGGCTAAGTAGGGCCCAATAAAATTAGATAGAGGGATATCAGCAGCTCCTGCTGAGAAGATCCCAGCCAAAAGAACTGAGAACAAAAGAAAGAACTAACATGCAGAGAATGTCTACTTCACTCATTTCTAAAAGCAGAAGTCTTTCCTAACTTAGCACTACTCTCAAAGTTGGTACTGCCAGCAAGTTCCCAGTATCAGAAGTAATTGCCAGATGAGGAAACTGCCCCATGTTGAGCTTGGAATACAGAATCTGCATGCATTTATAGAGCAGCTAGCAGCTTAGTTTGCTGGTATATCCATCAAAGTTCAAGGAAATCAACAAATTTTTATTAGAATAGAAGAAGAGATAAATGGTGAAAATACCCTCAAAAGAAAAGCAATCCTATCATCAAATAGTTTCTCGATTCGATCTACTTCCATCTCGCATATGGCCTTGATTGCAGGAGCCAAGAATGGTCTTGATCTGACTTGCAACCGCTGCCCGCTGCAGGTAAGCAAAAGAACACCGGTCATCAACATTTGTTCTGAAAGATAGTAGGAGCAAGTTCAAAATTGATTGTAAAATTTCCATATTTTTTGGGTTACTCACTAAGGACACAATTTCACAATTTGGCAAGAAAATGAGTAAAAATTTAGACAAATGCTGCGGATTAAAACTTCCATGACTACAAAGAAAATGAAGACATTTCACTAAATAGTAGAAATTCTGGGAAGTTTCAGAATAATTTGTGAAATGTCAGGGAAAAAATTCATAAAATGAGTGTATAAGTAGCAAGAAATTCCTTAAAGCATGATTTTTTTTAGTGAAGTTGGTAATAAGATCAGGAAAAATGCTCTCGGTAAACAAACTAACAAGAATTAAGGAATTTTTAATTGGGCAGAACATTATATACTTTGGCAAAGATCCCAGATATGATTCCTTGATACTATATTTGTGAGCACCTATGCGGGCGTGTGTTTAGTCGCACATTGGTTATTCATTGGGTAGATCTTGGATACTTATACAAAATCAAGAAACCCAAATAATACCTTCTGGCTTGCCTTTTTAAGTGAAGTCCTAGGTTGTTGCAATATTCTTATATATATTAGGAAAAAATAGAATACAACAATGACATCATCAAGAACAATGGTAAAATTGAGAAGATCTTACCAGCTTATACGGGGCCACAAAGCATTGGAGCTGAATAGACAAGAGATAGGCCACATGAACTTCTATGACTTCATCAATGAAACCCGCAGATGCCATGCCGCTTCAGAATTCGGTCCATGCACTGTGGAATACCTGCTTCATCAATCAGGGTCAGTTTCATGGCCACAGTCGAGAGACTACACAGCAAGGTATTACTTACGTGATCCATGATGTGTTGATGAAATGCATCAACAAAATGGAGGAGCTTCTGCTTCACAAACAAGTGATGCCCGTAATTGTGTGTTGTGCTGCCTCTACTATGCCAAGGATAAGGTTTAATGCCTCAGAATTATGGAAAGAAAACATTCCATGAATTTCCATGAAAATTTGCATGGACTAACCAGGAGAAATAGAAGACCGATACTGCTGCAACCCAAAATTGAATGGGAAAAAACACTCATCAAACACCTTCTAATATAATCAAGAATTTTCAAATTTTAGCTTGGGCAGTTAAGCTAAGGGACATGACCAGATCCACATGAGGACATTATCTTACAATAAGAGAGATTTCTTTGTTCAAAATTATGTATTAAACAGGCTGGTGGCATATCTTGCAGAGATTTGGATGCCTTTTAGGTCAAAAGAAATAATACATAACCAGAGAAATTCAGCTGAGTAATTCCGTGTTATCTCATACCTTTGAGTTGACGGTTTCAAAATAAATGGCTGACAACAATGGATAATAATAAGAAATTAAATGTGTACAAACCTTCCACATCTACTTCTAAGCTTTGTCAAGAACAAATTTGCCATCCTTAACCTTTAGCAGAAAGCCCATGACTATATCAAAAAGCACAGCAGGAACGAAATTGATCAGAGATTATTCAGGTGACAGCCCATTGAGATCCTAAGGAAAGCTTCACCTGATTGTACTTCCTAATTGCCTCATGTTAGCAATTAGGTCAAGTGGCCATGAAACCTAGAACATGGAAGATCTTTAGGCACTTACCAATAACAAGGATAGCCGTGTAAAAATCAAACCATCATGTCATTGAGCACCTAGCTTGTACGTAAATTTCAGCAGATCAAGGACATCAATGTCAGTATACTGTTTCCGGACGTTGCAGGGAGTTGAGAAATTGGCACTTGCATTTTCCTGATCATCAGAACCCCTTGTTTTATTATTGATGCAACCAAAGAATCCAGGGCACTTATAAGCGCGCCATCAGCAGAATTTCCAATGGATTCCTCTCAGTATGGTAGAATACTATCAGCATAAGTGCACACACAAATATCCAAATTTATGAAATGGTCTATATCTAATGCTTAATGAAGCCAGACCTGTAATATGCTATTCAATACAAAATCATCACCCCAGGAGTCTCCCTTATCTAGCTTATTAAGAATTACTAAAGGAACTGCTGCAGCAGGTCACCTGAAAAAGTATGTTATTTATCATGTCCAAGAATTATATATGTCAACATGAAGGGACAGGCTTGATCTGACAGAGTACCAGAACCTAGAAAATAAATAGCACATAATACTCCTAGTTCATCCATCATTTCCAATCACTCATCAGCTTCGGCAAAATATGCTTACCAGCATGAACCATCTAGGCTGTAAAAACCATGAGAAGTTTCAGCAGCTTCATAGAAGTAAGCAACTTTTGGAAGATGGATTAAGCTATAAACCTGCTTCTTTATGCACACAGCAAGGCACACCTGGATGATAAGTGCAGGTTGTGTTGTATCCTTCAATTTGGTATTGAATCCAATTAAGAAACAAAACTCCTGATGCAAGAATCTGTTTTTTTGTTGGGGAAGGAAGAAGCTGTGACACAGCACTGTTTTCCTGCTTTAAACCAACTAGGTGTTGATAAATATTTTAACAATTAGAAAAGCTAAACAGAACTCCAAAACACAAAAACCCAATTATACCTGGAAATAAGGGAGAAGAGTTGGCAAGGCAAACAAGGCTTCCGAAATTTTTGTGCCATCCTCTAAACGAAGGTGTTCAAGTTCATCAAATCGAAAATGGAAAGTCTAGTCAGCTCCATTGATCCTAGGAAGTGCTCTTTACCTTGAGAAAACCTTGCTTTCCCTTGCCCAAAAATGGCTCTCTTGCAAGTATGTATCATTCAACAGAGGAATGTGGAAATTTCTGGGAATCTTAAGTTCATTCCAAGAGGCCATGCTCTTTTTCAGAAACTCTCTGCATACAGCAATCACAGGATTTCTAGGATATAAGAACAAAGAGAAGCACCTAAAATATCAACAGTCTCACGATTTTGCCTCTGTGTTGTGAAATTTCTCTAACTGTCCGCTCAGAAAAGACCTTTTTTTTGCTGTCCATGTGTCCCTTCTCTATGATTGTATCAGCCAAGAACTTCAAATTCTCCAATGACTCACTGAAGTCTGTACATTGTCTGCAGTTCCCTCTCCAATCCATTATTCCTTGCAAGCTTTGCATATCCCAGCAATATGAGAGGACATCCTCAAGTACTGATAAATATGATCACCATCGCCTACTAAAACTGCCAAGGATACCAAGAAAACCACAGAAAAGGTTAAATCTCTCATTACATGGCATGATTTCTCTGAGGAAGATGAACAAGAGACTCTTCATCAGAATAATCACATTTGACAGTTCCATCGTTGGATTCTGGAGTGCTCAAAACGTCAGGTTTAACTCCTACTTGAGGTTGATGGTTCGTGAACTGAAAACCAGAGTTGAATCCACTTGGTATTTTCCAGTCATAAAGCTTCATCCCTATCAAATAACATAACATTCTCATCTTGAACATGTCAAACCGACTGCGATGATTTTCCAGCACCTTCAAGAACACAAGACAGACTACAACCTCCATAACATCTAAATATCTCCCTTTGGGAGTGCTGGATATGGCCATGGGTTTCTGAACACCTGTTTTTCTTTTGACCCAATAATATCGTAGCACTCAAGCTTAGTTACATCAATATCCAAGAATAGAGGCCATATTTGAATATCCTGAGGGTTACCTCCACAGACACTAACTGGACATGGCCTTCCTTAACACAGAAGCATGAAAAAAATTTCCCTGCCTCTCATCGGACCATTATTTAACAATTACAGCCTTAATTCTGCTTAATTTAACTTACAATCACCAGATCAATTGTATACACTTTTGACATGTCCCGACACACTTGTTCGTGTTTTTCATACATGTACATGCACTCATTATACTTGTTTCTTCACCCAGGTCGGGGAGTAAAAATTATACTCATTCAAACAAGAGATCAAGTTAATTTTTTGCTCAAGCAAAACCCTGATTGTTACAGGTCATCAAACCAGGGATCAGTTAAGTTGCTCAAAGTCATACAGACACCATATCTGCCACCCATATTACCTTCCGAAATCATTGTTCCTATTCCACTCAGATAATGTAATGAAAATGAGGTGCAAGGCAGATGGCAGACTCTGCATGACAGATTTCATCCATGCAGGTTTTGAAGGCAGTCTTATCCCCGAGCCGTGCCCTCATGTTTCATGGCTTCCATCACATAACAATTTTAATGATCGCCAGTTGCAAAACCTACAACAATCTCAGTGATCCTCAACCAGGAATCAGAATGGATTCTGGTGCTTCAGAAATTATCAAGAACAAAGACCTTACCAATAGAAGCAGGAAACTTTTTCTGATAAATGTCCAACTTTCATATCTAGAACTGCTGAAGCAACCAACTATAGATCAATATACAAAAGTCAGCAGATGGGCAGTTAACCCAATTGTTATAATACACACAATATTGTTGTTACACACAGAAATCAGTGTTTATACAATTTGCCACTCATATCTCAAAAACCAATCAAGAAAACTAACTCTGGAATCAATCAAGTTAACAGAAGGAAAATACAAATTAAAGAAAATTGCGAAGCCAAGATATGTAGGAGGAAAAAATAAACTGGGGATAAAAGAGGGAAAAATCACTCCCAGCATTGGCCCATACTTCAGAGTACTCAAACTGATAATACTGTACAATGTTATGCGGATCCTCCATTCCTACAAATCCCAATAGGACAGCACCAAAGATATCTACCTTATCTCAAATAATCAAATCAAATTGTCGTGCTTGTTGTTGGAATTGAAATCCAGGGCTCATATCTAGTTGACATCTGAAAATGTGAATTACATTACGTTAGTCCAAATCATATTGCTCAGATATGCTAACAGAAAGAGTCAAAGAGAACAGTCACAAAAATATAGGAATCAATGTTTGGATAATTAAATGACACTACATCATATAGCATCACATCCCAATTTAAAGAATAGGGTACAGCTAGCTAAGATTGATGCATAATTAATAACTGGTCTAAAGTCATAACTGGAGGAAAGGAAATAAGAAACAAGAAAAAAATAAAAAGCGCACACACACACACACACAATTTTCCTGATCTGATGGTCGACCAAAAGATGCATATAAAGAATTCAAAATTGGACATTCATCACAAAAACATTGGAAATAGTTCTGATGTTATACATTTCACATGAAATCATACATCTAAGTAGTAGCTCACTTGAAGTACGAGGTCAGATGGTGGTCTTCTGGAAAATGTAGACTTATGGGCATCTGAAAAGCATCTCACTGATCTATTCTCAAGGTCACCTGTGCACCCTAGACTGGGATAAAAAAAGACTATCATAGTTTCAAATTGCTGTTCAGTGATTCTTAAACCAATAATGAAACTGGTAGAGCAGAAAAGGAAAAGGAGGGGGAGGGGGGATGGGAGACTGTATTTCTGTTGATAGAACACTGCAACAATTTTGAGCATGAAATTATGCTTGGTCGAAAATTAGATTATGTTATGGCACAGCAGTCCTTCATCAATACACAATGCTAGTATGAGTAGATGTTGCCATAATTGATCAGACCAGAGCGTAAACCTTGAGGAGAAACCATGGTCTACAAACCGATTGGTACCGGTCGGTTCAGCCCGTAGCGTACCGGTACCAACAGGCACCGGTACGGTATGGCTATTAAAATCGGTTCCAACCCAATTTAAGTCGGAACTGATCGGTTCATGACCTGTACCGGTGCAAACCGACCCGGTTCGCACTGGTACAGAGTGTTCTTCACGGAAGACAGCGCATGGCTAAAGCCACGCACTAAGTGCCACGCGCTGTGGCACTTTTGGTACGGTACTGGTTCGGTACCAGTACCGGACTGCACCGGTATATTGGTACGGTCAGTACGGCGAACCTTGGGAGAAACACTGAGCACAACTCGTTCCTGTTCTCAAACAGCAAACAGTCTCCTAAGATATTGTTACTGTGTCTATTCAGAATATAGAAAGTGAGGATTGGAGATCAGAAAAATGATAATCAGAAAGATTATTGCAAAAAAAATGAGTCCTATCATTATTTGGTTAAAAAATAGACAAACCAAACACAACTCAACATGTCATAACAAAAATATGTCCTCCTAGTTCAACATCAAATATAAATTGAACTTTTAAAATTTTCCAGGGTATTTCAAACTAAAAGCCTCAGAGCTGCTTTACATAATTTGTAAAACAAATATGAATTTTAATAAGTTTTGTTTTAAAAAGTTACCTCATAGGCAAGACCATGTAAGCTCAAGTTGAAGTGTGCTCTCTTCGTGTGACCCCAATTCTCCGTAAATCCCGTAGGTGGCAAGCTATCTCCAGAACAAACTGTACCCCGTCATCTCCATTTCTAAGTGAGTTGATGGTGTGTTCAAGAAAAGTATGATCTGCTTCAAGTGCCTCCAACCTCTCACTCAGATGTGAAATTTCATTTTCAAGAGTAGCTAAATCACTCTCTTTATCAACCATGGAGATGTACTGCCCATCACTGTCAGAATTATCCTCACCATTTTGTTGAGTGGTAGATTGAACCCCTTTGGATGATAAAAGGGTGCTTGTGTTGGATTTTGATGGTTTCTTTTTACCTGACAAAACACTCCCTCCTGTTTGACTACTTTCTGGAGACAAATTTTTCGAGTGAGGATGTTCCAAATCATTACACCCCACTGCCTTCTCCAAATACTGACCATTTTTAACATCATGATCTAAAACTGCATTTTTTTGTTCAGAGTTTTCTCTATGAACATCCTCACATCTTTTGTCAGAATATTCATCTTCCTTTACATCAAAACTTGAAAGATTAACGTAAACCCCATTATTGGAGAAGAGATGGAGCTTTTTCTCCAACTTCTTCAAACAATCAGAAATGTAATCCTTTTCATCTTCAAAATCTAACAAAGGAACCTTCAAAGGACCTGATCCACTCCATCTGGAGGCACCAGCCTCCTTTTCAAGAGTTGTGCTGGTGGGATTATTCACTCTTGACTCTAAATCATCAGACTTCTCTGGTTTACTGTCTGCTAATGATCCATCTCCAAATTGCTTAATATATATTTCAAGCACCGCTTCAAGATCTTGTATTTCCTTATCCCTTTGAGCAAGTGCCTCATTGGATTTTTGAAGTGCTTCTTGGTCGTACTCAGTTTCCTCTTCCATCATTCTCTGGTACTGCAAAGCTTCCATCTGCATAGCTGCCTTCTCCTCCTGCAACCTAGTAATCATAGCCATTGCTTGATTTGCTGCAATTGCTGAAGCATTTCTTTCTTCTTCTAGCTCCTTGTATAAAAGGCTTATGGACTTCCTATCCAACTCAATCTGCCGCTTCAGTCGATCAACTGTGCTTTCTCCTTCCACTTCACTAACAATACTTCCATCTAGAGACTCCAAACCTGATTCATTTCTTTCAATAGACAGCCTTTTAGTAATGTTCTGCAACACAGGTCCATCACCTTGTCCATATACTCTGGGACTTGGACTCATATCACTCCATGGGGTCTCAAGCCCCTTAGAGGCAGATATCTGTGATATAAGTAATTTCAGATCTTCAAGAACTTTAGAAGAATCCCTCCCCGTAATTACTTCTGCAAAGTTGGAAGATGTCAAGTTGCCCTTATTGCCAACAGCAAGTTTGTAGGCATCATTTAGATCCATATGAGTGTTCACAGATGGACCAGGGTCACTCATAATTTGGTTTGTCTTCAAATTTATCTCAGTTGGACTAAAATCCTTGGAAACTCCTCCAATAGAAGTAGCAGAGATGTGCACATCATCATGAGTTCCCAAAACTTCTGGTAGAAAGAGAAGATTATTTAGAGAAGGGTCAAGTAAAAGAAGCTTGGAGCAAAAACGAATCCAGGTTAAGACAGACATTGACTCACCTTCCACGTTTGAAACTTCTGAAGGAACTAATTGAGAATCTTGAGGTGTGATTTTGGATAATGGAGGATCGGCGCTCATTTCAACTCGGCTCCACTTTACTTCCTCCAAACCAGGCCCAGCAGCAATAGAAGATGCCAAAGATGATATGTCATGAGAACCACCTACATGGAGTTTCTTCTCAGGAATGGAATCAGAAGGCTCGTGCATGACAGGAGCAGGATGAATCAACTTTTCTACAGCTGCATCATCTGAAATAGTGGCAGATAAACTGTTGGAGATAATGGTGACAGCCTCTGGTTGTGGAGATCGAGGCTGAAAATCTTGCTTAAGTTCCTCAGTTCCATGAACCAGTGTATTTCCATCTTCATCATCTGAGGATGGGACTTCTGACTCTGAATCAGAGTTAACCTTAAGTTCACTGTATCCAATGTGGGACAGCCGATCAAAACGTTGATTCCCCAAATGATATGTTGTTGTTGGCCCCAAAGACTTCTCTCCTGTATCTTCATGATGGAGACCATTGTGTTCTGTGGAATTTAACAAAGAAATGCCAACTTCAGCAGAGTCAACTCCAGTGGATTTCTTTTGAAGCAAACTGACAGCATGTGGTTTATTTTTGAAAGGCTTAGAACAGCATGAACAAGTCCTCATGAATGACACCGGATCCTTCTTCAGCAAAGGAACTTTAACCACATCATCTCCATGAAGTCCATCCTGCAGACAACTGCCATTGATAACCGCAGGAAATTTCAGATCAACGTCTTCACTATCATCAAGAGCCACCTCAAGTTTACCCACCAATGATCTGTATGTCTCAGGGATAGATTTCTTCTCCATGGAAAATGTAAGGAGGCAGCCTTCGCACATGTCATAGACATTAGCAAGCTTTTGATGAACATGACAGAAAGCCAATGAAGAGATTTCTGATTTATGGGCCTTGCAAATTAAATCCCAATAAAAACTTGGTTTCTCGTTGCCCAGGACATGATCCAGCCTTGAGCATAAAAGACACGGTCTTTGCAATTTGCAAAGACGAGCAAATTTTGTCACCAGGTAGGAATATAATGCACCAAGGAACAATAGAAGCATTAACAACCATTCAAACACAGCAGAAGATAAAACAGACGAGAAACGCCGAGAATTTCTCCATTCAGAAATAGGAGTTCCTGCAGCCATTCCTAGAGTATATGCAAGACCGTTAAGTGGAATGCGTGCCGATCACCCAGGATGAGAAATTATCAAACCCTTTACTTCCAGGCTGATGAAACCAAATATCCCAGCTGAGATTCAATATGGAAAACATCAACAAGCTCAAGTCAGATTCAATAAAATATGAAGAATCAGAATATTATTTTTTTAACGAAGTTTTTGGTACTCTTCAATCAATGAAATAGAAAACCCAAGCCTTGTAAATTTTCTTTAGTAAAGCATGGGGGAAGTTCCTCACCTCCTCCATATTTCATTTAAAAAAAAGAAAGAAAGAAAGCCCAAGCCAAAAAGTTAACAATATAAGAATCAAAATGTTAGCAATAAGCTAACAACCATCTAAATAAAGCTCTAAAGCAAATACAACGTCTATCCTATCAAAAGTTTGACCTTCAATAGACCATTGCAAGGACCAGAAAAATTTACAAGCGAACAGGTGAGACCACAAGAAAAAGCATGCCTTCTGGTAATCTCTTATCAACTCAAATCCCAATAACATAAAAAGATAAAAATAATACTGAACGAACAAAAAAAAACCTAGATGAGATCCAAATTTTTCAAACCCAATTCAAGACAAATAAAAGGAAGAGCAATTCAATATCTACCTGCTGAGAAGTTCCAATATTTCAACCATAGCAGACTGAAAGCAAGAAAACATACATCCTAGATTCAATCAAACCAATCAAAGCAAAACTAATTCAACAAAGCAAGAAAACATATATCCTAGATTCAATCAAACCAATCAAAGCAAAACTAATTCAACAAAAGACAGAATCAATATAACAGCTAATAAGAAAAGAATATAAGAAGCAAATCAGCTAGGCCAAACCAGTTTAAGAAACCAATCGAAACAAACACATAGAGAAAGAGCAACAATCCACACCTTGTGAATTCCTCCCAAATTAAGCCGGCGAACAAACAAAGAGAAGCGATCGATCCGAGATGGCCAGATGGGTTCTGAGGACAGCAGAAAGACAGAAGCAACCGAAAGGTAGGAGCTTTTCCCCTGCCCTCCCCAGATCTCCACCCTCTCCTAATAAATAATTGTTCCAACAAGCTGACGTCGCCAGCCAAAAGTCGGCTGGAATCCCAAGTAGCGATGGCAAACCGAAAGGCCACAAAATAAAAGCAAACCGTGACAAGCTCCCCACCAATAAGAAGACAAAAAAGTAGAGAAAATGCCATTTTCCAGCTAAAATTCCCAAAAAAAAAAAAGGAAAAACACAGAACTTTTTTCCTGGAGTTTTCTTAGAAAAAGATTACCTCATCTACCACATGGTGCAGATTGGGGGAAGGAGAATGGGAGAAAAGCTGTTGATTCGGGAAAGATTAGATTGAGAAAGGGAAAGAGAAATAGTGGCAATCGGGAGTGGGAGAAGGAAAGGATCTACGGATGGGTTTGTTGACAGAGACTTCGAGATACCGTTGAACCTGAGTCCCCAACCGTTGTTTTTGACCGAAGCAAACGTTCCTTTAAAACGTCGATCAGGACCGTCCGATTGAAGTTTATGAGAATTGTAAAGGCTTCGTGGGTTGCCATTCGTGGGTGCATTGAAGGAACTGGTTGACTCTCTCGGATCTGGTCGGCTGGGCGGCGAAAGCTTTATTTTCTACTATGGACTTGAGTGAAGTACAGGTGGGCTTAAAGATTTGCGTTTGACCCCGTGCTTTTGATAGCTGACAAACTCGGCTGTATATCTTCATTAAAATAAAAATTATAAAAACTCTCCTAAGAATAGAAATAAATTACACCTGCATAATAGTTTAAAAAATCTATATTTAACTCAAGAGATTTATTTTCCTCCAACCTCTTGACCCATAATTTAACCGAATCGTTAATCAAACTGTGAATCATAAATAAAATCCAAATATCAAGTTAGAAATAATTTTGAAATGATTAAAATAACCATAAGCAATATAACATTGTGTGCATCCTTCTCTCTATAAAATTAATTTTGATTTTTTATATAAGCTAAACGATTTTACTAGTAACATAAGTATAGACTTTATAAGCTATTAAGTGCAAACATAATAAATATAAATGTTAGAAAAAAAATTATAGTTTATTCAAAAAAACTCGGTTGTATATAATAAACATAATTTATTATATAGAAATTTGAATTCAAATGGTTTAAATATTTCAAAGCCATTTAATAGACTGTTTTTTTTCTCTTGATTTGTGCATTACTATAGAATAGGTTTTGTTATTAAAAATGCTCATAAACATTGATGTCTTCAGGATGTGCAAAGGATATCTGAAAAATCTTGCTTGTTGCATTTGTATAATTGGATAACTTGTAAATACAGCAAGGCTTAGATATAGTACTTTCTTTTTTCTTTAAATGTACAAAGCAATAACTAAACCAACAATAATGTACTTATTAAAAATAGTCACATGTTGACTTAAGCAGAACTATATGTGGCATTTACATCCCTACAGCTCAACAACAAATATAGTTATTTTAAAGCACCATGGAATGTTCATCAACTCATCAAGATTTTTAATTACGAAGATATGAACCAACTAAAAGGGTTTTCATGTTGAATCTTCATTCATCTCAAGTAGAACAAGATTTTAGACAAAAAAAAGAAAAATGAAGATTTTTAAATCTTGGTTAATATTATATAAACTACGATTCTTAAGATATATGATAAAATAAATTCTACAATTAACTTTTATTTCAAAGAAAGTGATTTATATATATTCAGTATTTAAAATAAGGTATAAATTCTACTGTATAGGTGACTACCTAGCGTTAAAACAGGACCCATGTTTTAGTTGAGATTAGGGTTGAAATGGGGTCGAGCGAGCTTTGGAGTGGACTTTTAGCTTGAATAAAGAAAAATTGGGTTAGAGTTGAACCTGAAATTCAAGCTCAAAAATTGGCACAAGACAGAACAAGCTCTGATGCTAATTTAATGAAGGATAGAACAAGCTCTGATACCAACCGATGCAAGACAGAAGGAAGAAAGAGGAGAGAGAGAAGAGGAGGAGAAGGTAGAGATGGAGAGAGCAACTGGACATTCTGTACTACCGAATCTCAATAATGCAATCTATCTTCTCGATTAACATAGTATTGGATCTATATAGATAACATAAAACCCTAGTAAAAGTCTAATCCTAAAGTCCATAAAATTCTAGTACTATCCAAATACAAATAAATTTTTCTAATTTTAATAAAATATTTTTTATAATTTTTATATTTGCCTCTAATAGAAGTGTGCCTAAATTTTTTATTGAATAGTCCTCTATCAAAAATCTTTTAGGGCTCCAATCTAGCCTCAGCCTATCGATCTTGATAGTAGGTTCAGTTTGAACACAAAATAGACGTACTTGTCCCTTCTCTCTTTGCTCGCTCCCTGTGCTTCCTTTCTCTCTCTTTCAACTCTTTCCCTCTATCTCTCCCCATCCATCTCCTCCATAATCTCTCTCTCTCTCTCAGACTCTTCTCTCTCTCCTTTCCCCTATGTTCTCTATACCTCTCTCTATATCTCTTTCATCTTTGTGTTGGACAAGCTTTGAGAAATTAGTCCAATTCGGCTCCGGAGTAGGTTCGAGTCCAAGGTTGGACCGGAATTGAAAAAAAAAGAGTAAATTATAAAAGCCTCCATGAGGTCAATGTTTATTTCACTTACACTTAGGGCTCGTTTGGTTCGCAGGAAAAGAAGGGGGAAAAGTGTGGTCAACGGAAAAGTAGTGAGATGCCTCTTGTTTGGTTGGAATTTTCAAAGGAGAGAGATGGAAAAGTTGTATTCCCATGGGAATATGATTCCCACATTTCATGGGAAAGTCTTTCCCATGAGAAACATGGAAAAAAGAGTAAGGGGCGTAGCGAGAGAGAGATAGATAAACTAGACAGCTAGGGGGAGAAGACAGCTTGGGGGGGGGGGGGGGGGGGAGAGGGTGTTACATGTCGAAGAATAGTATAGAAAACACCCGTTACGCCGACAATTGATAGTGCTAGCACGGAACTAGCTTATCAACGCTGCTGTTACACTAGGAAGAGTCTCTAAGACCTATAGGCCAATTAGACTGAATTAGTCAGTCTAGCGACTACTTGTGAGATATGTCCATTAACTGTTTTCCTTGCTAATGAGAGGTTAACCCGATGGTAAGAAGTGATTGGATGAGCGTGTGGTAGCATGAGAAACATGGAAAAGTTATTTTTATTTTTTTCCAAAAAGACCCTTCAGCATTAAAGTAGCATTAAAGAGGCATTAAAGACCTAATTTTTATTAAGGGCATAATAGAAATTATACATAACTTTCCCAGGAAAGTGGATGGCCAACCAAACATAAGCACTTTGGAAATTTGTCACTTTCCCATGGTCAACCAAACATACCAAAAGTACTTTCCTAGGCATTCTCTTTCTAGGAATTTGTTTCCCATGAACCATATTCCTAGGAGGAAAAATACTTCCAGCGAACCAAATGAGCCCTTAATACTTTATAAAATCTATATTTACACCTAGTTAAATTAATGACGTTAGTAAAACCATTTACTTCAAATAAAAAGTTAAAATTGCCTTTAAGTAGGGAGGAGGATGCTTATTTTTATTTTACAGTCTTCGGTGGTTGACCGGCTGTCATGTCACTTAAGATTATTTTGGTTATTTTTAAAATTTTTTATTTAAAATTAATATTTTGACTAATATTTTGTTAAGTTATGAGTTAAAATGTTGGATAAAAATAAATTGTAAGTATAAGTTATTAAACTATTGTATATAAGTATAATTTATGTTTAAATTTTTTTAAAAAATATAATTTAATTTAGAAAAAAAAACTGGGTATGGACCTAGTCGGAACCTGAATTTTCTTTCCGAGCGAGACCTGGACTCCATACAAACCCAACCTGGCCCGATTCAAGGCGTAGCGGAGACCGGGAGAGGTTAGATGACTCCACATGCGGCGCACGTCATTGCAAAGCTCCCGAGTTGCGCCGCCCGTCCGAAAGAGAAACTAAAACCCTAGAGTTTTCCCTTAGGTTTCTCTCCGGGGCGATCGGACCACCGGCGTCGAGAGAGTAGAAACCATGGACTCCTCGTCGGCCAACGCCGGCGTCTGGTCGGGACCTTCTCCGACTCTAAACCCGGAGTCGCTGTCCTTGCTTCGCGAGGGGATCTCGCTCGTCCTCTCCCAGTGGACCGCGCTGCGGATGGCCATCGAGAACGAGTGGGGCGGAAGAGACTCCCATCGGAAATCGGAGGAGCTCGTATCCACCATCCTCTACTGGTTCACCCAATCGAAACGTTAGACCTCGATCTCCCCTTTTCCTATTCCAGCGTTCTAGAATTTTGCTTTTAATAACTTTTTCTCTGTTACAAATTGTTCCCAAGTTTTTTTTTTTGAAATATAATCGGGTCAATTTCTTCTTGGTTGAAATTTTCACAAGTTTCATATATAAAGCATGCTTTTTTTTTCTTTTTTCTTTTTTTTTCCTTTGAAGAAACTGTTCTTGATTATACTTCTGCCTTCTATCAGTAGATTGGGAATTTAAATCAGACTAATAGAGATATGATTTTTTTTGTTTTTCCGTTAAGATGGCCAATTGTTTGCTAACTCTTCATAAATTTTTTGTTTCAAGCTCCGCTTTATATTGATGATCTGGAAAACATACTAGACGAGAACTTGGTGCTTTCTTTCAACACTGAAATCGAGGATGGCAGCGTCGAGGAGGTATTCTGCTTTTCTCTCATCATTTTTACGTATTTTCATTTTTTTGCTATTGGAGCAAGCTTCTTTGAGTTAATGTGCTGTCTTCAGAGCGTAGCCTGAAGTGTATAACTCGAATTGATGCATCCTATGGGCAATACCCCATACTGAATGATGCAAGTAAGGAACCTGATTTACATGCTATATGATTTGAAATCCATGTAAAAAAAATGTTGAAAGAAATGAAAGAGCACACAATTTGTATGCATTATATGCAAATCATTGATTGCTTGTCCAGCTCATATCTCCTTATTTCACATAAATTATAACAAGCAAGCGTTGCTTATAAATTTGGTATATGCTCTTCAGTATATGCTCTTCACCATCCATATACTGAAAGTCTTACCCTTTGTCACGTTAGTTTCTTAAGAACCATTTGTACAGCACTATATTGAATTTTTGCTAGCTATCCTCCGCCCTCTATATTAATTTCTGCACTTAATGCAATATGAACGTCTGCATTTCACCTCTCGGTCTTCTTTTCTGCATATAATTCGAACTCTTGCCTTTCAGATGTGGACATCGTCCTCAACACATTCCTTTCATCTATTCTATCTTGTATCTATGCATTGTGTTTTCATCTGCGTCAAATATTGTCAGTTGATTCTTCGTTGCACTTCGTGTTTTGTTTATATTTCTTGCCTTTATATGCTGTATGTAATATGAGCTAGGTTGTCAGGAGGTAACTAAAGCTATTCCCGAAGTTTTGAACTTTACATAATGGTTAAATATTTCCAACATTTTCATAAACAGGTAGCTGAACATTTGATGATTATGCATGAAGATTGTCTTAAAGGTAATTTTGAACCAATTGAGAAGCTGAGGAAGTTGGGTCCTGGGACAAATGCTATTTCTCAAAGTAGACGGGTAACTTATTTTTGACTTCTATTTTCCTTCCTTCTGCAGTATACATACGAGGAACTGTCTTTGATTGGACCATTTTTACATGACTTATGTCATGCCTGTGCTGGCAAGGGGGAGAATTACATGTTATCACAAATTATGACTATATCAACAGATGTCTAGGATAATTTCAATATATATTTTGGAAGAGGGGGGCAAAATGTTATCATGATTAAGTTGTCCTGTGATACTAATTTTAAATTGAATTTCTTTTAAATGTTACATTGAAGCATTTATGTTATAAAGGAAGTTTTTTTAATATTCCACAGATGCAAAATACAAGCATTGGTTCATTAAGTAACAGTCATATCATATGTTGATGAAGATGCATAGAGAGTTCAAATTCAAGCTTCCTATCTCTTGTCTAACTAGATCTTAATATTTGTTTACTATTAATCAGGAGAAAATGCTCTCATACTTTTGCTAGTTAACAGCTACATCACGTATGTGGCACAAATGCCATGACTTGCTAAATAGGATATAATTTATTTTTTTTCACACAAGAAGATTTGAAGCACAATATGAAGTTTGTTTTGGAATGTGAAGAAAACAGTTATGTTTTGGGATGAGAATTTAGGTTGTGTTTACTGGGTTTGCTTTGTATGGAATTTATTGTTAGTTTCTTTATGCCATTGGGTGATGCTGGATGGACATGCTATTGATATCATTTGAACTGTTGCTAGACTAGGTTAGATCTGCATGAATGACAAGATATGATAAATAAAATTTTACTCGTCATTTTGAATAATCTTGGTTTTCAGTCATAGGCACGAGGCTGTTCTCTCTGCTGCGCTCATTTTTTAACTAAAGAGCGGTATGTGGTAAGGATGCTCGATGGTGTTTATCAAAATTAATTTTGATCCATCGTATCGCTTGCCCATGGTGTTTAAACATAAGAAAAAATTACAGATATGGAATGGAGCACATAGTGGTCTTCTGTAAATGGTTTCGGAGCAAATGAGAATAGCTTTATATCCTGTTCATATTTTGTACTGCTATGTTCAGTAAGTTCCATCCCTACCAGAATGATGATGCTAGAACATGCTATTTTTAGCTGGGAACTTGGTCTCATTCTAATCACATACTTAAACAAAATGTTGAAATTACAATAAAACTTTTTTTTCTCGTCCAGATATTTTTTCAACTAGAGTTTATTGCTGAGGGTAAGAGGGTAGGCCTTGGCGCAATAGTAAGGTTGCTTCATTATGACTTGGATATCATGGGTTTAAACTATGGAACCAGCCTCTCCATAGGTAAGGGTAAGGTTGCGTGCATTTGACCCTTCCCAGACCCCATAGTGGTAGGAGCCTCATGTATTGGGATGTCCTTTGAGGTATTGCTGAGAGTTGTGCATTTGTTTTGTGAGGTTGTTATGGTTATCTATGTGGACTAATTGTTTCAATTTTGGAGATTTTAGGGGTGCTTTAGCCATACGTAATTTTGTTGAGGCAAGTTCTTAGTGTGCTTGCATCTCTTCATCGTGTTAGAATGACTTGTCCTGGAAGATATATTTGCTCAAAAATATTCAAGAAGTGGCTTTATAGCTTATAAAAATCTTTAAATGATCACACAATTGACATTCATGGGTTGATTTCTGCTATTAAAACCCTTTTCTTAATCTATCTTTTTTTTCTCTTTCTTTTTTTTTTCTTTTTGACATTTCCTAACCTTACAATTGATGGTTAACTTCTGCACAGTGATTTTAATAGTGCTGACATTGGTTAGTTTGTTCCTCATGCTACAGGTGATTGATGACAAGGAAGATGAGAGTTCAGATGAAGAAATATCAGATATGATGGTGGATGAGCCAAAGCCAAATGAAATGGCTGTGGATAAGCCAAATAAAATGGCCATGGACGAGCCAAAGCCAAATAAAATGGCCATGGACGAGCCAAAGCCAAAACAAATGACTGATGAAGAAGGATGGTCTGTCGTCCCTCCCAGGCGTAACAGAGGTAAAAGGTCGGGGTAGAATAATCCAGAGAATGCGAGCAATCATATCAACGCCAGTGCATGAAAACATGCAAAGCTCTCAAGAAGAAGCATGAATTGCTGTAATCCGTGACCTGATCTTCCCTGTCATTCATGAATAAATACTCCGCCAATTTTGGCTAATAGACTTGTTTCTCTCCTTTATCATAAAAACTAGAAAACAGTGGGTTGTATTTATTCAAAACGCGAGCAGCTGTAGAGATGTGGAGGATGGAAATGCATGAAGTCGATTTTGTGTGTTATAGTAGTAGTAGTAGTTTTGGAGCCGTACATGTCCATGGTGAATGCTTTTGTTTCTGGGGCCTCTGATTGCATCTCTTGCTATCCCGCTCCCTCTTTTCTTTGATGACAGTAAATTTGTTGCCATTAAACTCCTTTTGCAGTTCCTTGAGTTCAATATTCATTTGAGCAAATATATCTACAATTGCAGCTCTTGTATTGAAGTTCTTTTACAGGAGGTTGCTTGTTCCAACTCAGCTGTGTTTCTTTGCTGCTAGTTTATTGTTTGTTTGGAAAGTTGCTGAACAATGTGAGAATCACCCATAGAGACCGGGCTGTGCTCGTTAATATGTATTAGGTGATAAAGGATTGAACTAGTTAACTTGCCAGTGGAAGTTAATGGAATGTAGATTAATAGAATCATGCAGGTTTGTTGCAACCCCTCCCTCAAAACAAACAAACAAAAAAATGAGAAAAGAAAAAAAAATAAGCAGCAGCTTATCAATTGTGCAGAGATATAGCGCATCAGTTGTTTGTTGTGGCTGCTCGATCCGCCATGGTGGTTCATGAAAATAAACAAAAAAGATCATTTGAATCAAAAAAAATTGATAATTATTTATTGCAATCATGCATCTGTCTTTAGCTGTCCATGTTGGGCTACCTTCCTGGTGGAACTTCTAAATTGTAGCAGATAAAATTCTCGGAGACTAATGTGTAACAACTGACTTCAGAACCTGTAACACGTTAGGTTGTTCTTTTTTTTTTCAGGACGGAAAGAGACCCAATTTTGGTAATGGAATTATAGCAGATTAGTTGTGTGAATCCTCAACTTTGGTTGACAAAGTTGCGACGGAATTATGCCTTGTGGGTGTCACGAATGTCATAAAGTCGGCAGCGCCCACCGATTTTACGAGGGCCCAATCCTCCCTCCCTCTCCCTCGCCCCCCGCGCCCGGCGCGACTATTGAGGGCTCGATAGGGTTCTAAAAAAAGCAATCCTGGTCTCTCTTTCCGGCGATTCGGGGGCTCAAAATCCAAGCCTTATAGGGTTCAGGCGGCTGTTGCAGCCGTTAGGGTTCAAAAAGAGCAAGCCCTTCTCTCTTTCTGGCGATCCGGTGGCGGAAATCCGAGCGATCTAGGGTTCGGGCGACTGTTGGCAACTTCGTCGTCAGGGCGATCGATTAAATTCGGTGATGGGCTTGAATAGATTGATACCCCTCAATCTTCTTTTGAGATTCACAGTACGTCAGTCCGGTTCTTTAAAATTTGGAATTTTTGTGGGAGCAAACGCCATAAACTCGCCTATAAGTGCATTAATGCCTCTTTTCTTGATTATTTTGGGGCAGCGGTCGAATGCCATCAGAAGATATAGCGCAGTTGCTGGCAAGGATCCTTCAATTGCCGGTATCGAAGATATCGTTGCTGTTGCTTCGGGGAAAGGCGGCGTTGGGAAGTCTACCACGGCAGGTCTTATTCCTGCATTCATTCATTCTTTTCCTTTCCTTTCCTATAAACATGAATTTTAGCCTTTTTTTTCTTCTAATTAGATTCTTGGGGTTTCCTTACGGTGTGAAATGACGGTGGGTTGATGCTGATAGGCTTATGACATTATGTGTTGTCTCATCAGCAAAAGAGATATCCATCAAGAAACGGGAGGAAGAAAGAAAGATGATTCAAATATAATACTCACTTAGATGTTTTTAGAAAGAGAGAGATAAAGAGAGAACCATCTTGTATGTTTTTTAATTGTTAAAGCATGATAATCTACTATATGCATGTCATCATGGATTTAGTAATTGAATTCCAAGTTGTTAGATGGACGATGAACCACTGTGATTTAAAAATCTGAAGGTACATAATAAATCCATAACCATTAAAACAAATCCCTGCTGCTTGGTGGTGGCTTTGTGATTTATCTTCTACAACTGTAGCCTGCATTCATTGTTGGTGTCAGCCTTTCTGATTCCTTTTTGGTAGTGGTTATTTGTGTTATTTTTAGATCCATCCTCCAGTTTTCTTCAATGTTAAATGCAAAACTAACAAGCTCAAGAAAGTGACATTAAAAGAGGCACCATCCTGTTGAGATTCCATCTCTTTATCGCCTCTTTGAATACCATTTTGTTGAAGGGCAGAAGTGAACTGGACAGTTACCATTCCTTTGTTCTTGGATCAATTTTTCCTGAAATGGACCAGAAGTTCATTTGTGATGCTTATCTCGATAGCATGTCAAAGGGCAAAGAACATTTAATGGTAGTACTGTATTCTCTCTTATTAGTTATTTATTTTATATAACTGTAATTAATCTTAACAACAAATATATATCATATTTATGCATCTATGCATACAATTGAACTATTTTGACCTTAGATGTTTGGCTATGTGTTATCTTGGTGCACATTCGATATTTAAGCATTTTTCTTCTGAATCTACAGTTAATTTGGCCGTTGCACTTGCGAAAACATGTCAGCTCAAGGTGGGTTTACTGGATGCTGACATATATGGGCCATCTATTCCTACAATGATGGATCTATGTGGAAAGCCAGAAGTGAGTGAAGGTGTTGTTCTCTTGTTCTCCTTGATAATTTGTGTATCTTAGATTATTATACTATAGTCATGTCGTTGAAATCATAATATGTTGGAATGTGTTTTTTGATGTTTTTGTGTTCTATACTTTGCATTCAAATATTCATCATAGTTATTGTAGTACTTGATTGATATGGTTTTGCAAAATGAGGTGTTGTGCCTATATGTGCTTGTGTTTTGCATGCATGCTTGAATCTTGCTAGTGTAAATTAAATGGTAGCTACACAAGTTACATATTGACATTTTTGACGACGATATTCAGCATAACAGTGGCACAAATGTTGCAAATCAAATGTTTTCATAGTTTATCAGTTATGTTTCAACTGGTTGTGAAACAGTGACTTTTCAAGGGCAACATACAATGATTTTATGAGATTTCTGCATTAGAAGTAACCCAACATACTAAATTTGGTCCATATGTATTTTATGATGTGTACATCATGATCCACAGTGCAAATTTTTGATTTGTATGAGCTGTGATGCATTTTCCTGATTTATCATAGTTTTTACCATTCATATGAATAGATAATGGTAAGATCTTCTCGCTTAAATTTTTGGTACTCTGATTTCCTCTTTTTCTCTTGTTCTCATTCTATTACATTTGAAGAGAAGAACTTTTAGTAGAATTTTATTTTTTACATGAAATCCAGAATCTATTTACCTTATTTGTGTTATTCTGTCTGTGTCTGTAATTATAAATATGCATTATCACTAAGTAGCAATGCATTTAATGTTTGTCTAACCAGCTATATCAGTGATTTTGCTGGCCCTGCTAGGTTATTTCCATAATTTCAAAGCTTTGTGCCCACTCATTCTGGACAGTTTGGTCCTTTTGAATTATATTTTGTAATAATTCATAACCAGCTTCTTTGGGCTAGACTTTTTTCTTTGTTGCTTTGGCAACATCTTTTCGATTATAACTGCTCTCTGTTGACTGAGCATATCTGAAGATTGGTTCTATCGAAATCCATGAGAGAATTATTAGTAGAAGAATCTTTCAACAGAAAATGTCAGTTGAATCTACCTTATATGCTTTTAATTAATATATCTGTTCTATCATTTGGACTCATGGTTGAATTATTTGCCTCATGTGGGCTATATTTTGTCTTGTAAAGTTGAAGCAATTCACTTCTGAGGATTTTTGGCTAGAATTTTTGCTTTTTGTTTCTTTAGCCACATTTTTTGTAAATTTAACTAATGTCACCTTGCCTTAGCAGATCTGAAGATGGTTCCAATTGAGAACCATGGGGTCCGATGTATGTCCATCGGGTTTCTTGTTGACAAAGATGCTCCAATCGTATGGAGAGGTCCTATGGTTTGTCTTTGGCATGTGTCTTTATTTTCCCTTATTTTACTCCATTCATTGCATAATTATGATATGTTTTTTTATATCTATCATTGTTTCCTATTTCGCTTCGATCTGTTAAATCATCTTTATTGAAGTATTAGTTTTTGATGACTAATTTGAGACTATTTCCATCTGGCATCCTGCCATTTCCATCATATCAGTTAATCAACATGATATTTTGCTAGTTCTGTTTCTCTTTCCATCACCTGTTGTGATAGATTGACTCCCTGTAATTTTACAATGTCAACTGGAATATTATATTATCATGAGGGAGCAACTGTCTAGTTTGCTGTTAAAATATAGTTTTAAAAAGTTGTACCTTGAATGTTACATTGTTTCTAGGCTATATGAAACTTCTCCTGTCAATCTTCCAGTCTAATGATGATTTGAAGAGATGAACTAAATTTACTTAATTTTTTTATTCTATATAATAAAAAACAACAGAACCCAAAAAATGTATGAGAAAGCTTCTTTCGTCCAACATGGATTTCATTCCCATATCCTATAGGTCCATTTTCTTTTTCCCTAGAAGGCTCACAGTCCCTGATGTTCAACCTAATTCAATTTCAGGTAATGAGTGCTCTTGAGAAATTAACAAGGGGAGTTGCTTGGGGAAGTGTTGATATTCTAGTTGTTGATATGCCCCCTGGTACTGGAGATGCTCAGCTGTCTATATCTCAGAGACTGAAGTTATCTGGTAATCAGAAAGGACTAAAAAGCTCTCCAAATGAATCATGCTTCATTTTCTCTCTCATTTTCTATCTAAATGGCTGGATTCCAAATTCTGGATGCAGACTATACGAATAAAATACTTTATTTGTTCAAGATGATTATAAAGTTCTGATAGAATCAATATAGAGAAATTCAAATAAATTTGCACTATTGCAATTGTATTGGTGCTTGATATGTCTTTTATTATTGAATTTAAATTTGAAGCAGCAGTTTTAGTAAATCAATGCTAAGTGTACCTTTACATTTTGTTCGCTGGACATTGCTCATGTCTTGTGGTTTCTTTTTTCAGTATGAGCAGTTTCATTTGCTAATTCATCATCCATAGATATATGTCTCAAATGTCTGTGCCGAACCACATAATATTTCTGAAAGAGATGAACTGTAAATATTTCTATTACTTGTTAGAGAACTCTATTATAATACTATTACCTGTTACAGGGCTCTCTTCTATTACTGAATAAAATGCCTAGGAGCTGGCAAGGTAAGAACTTATCTAACACTTGCTTAGTTGTTGGGAGAACTCAAGGCACAAAAGTTTTGAGGTTACATATTGAAAAACACTAAGAGCGGATTGTAAATAGTTTTCAATTAAGAGACAAGTAAAATCTTTCTAGAATTTATATTAGTAATAACTGTGGAGTGCTGGTCATATGCGGCATGTTGTAGACATTCCTCATACTAGGGGCTCATACTCAAGTGTAAGTTGATCTGATAGTATTTGCCAGCAATAGTACAGATATTACTCATGGAATTTTTTTCTTCCAGAATTGTAATTTGAAAACGCAATTATCTACTTTCAAGTGTTACTTTAAAAAAATTTCTTCTATTGGTAGGAAGCGTTAATTGCATGTCTGAGGAGAATTGTGTGACTCATATTAGGACCATTTGTTAAACTTGGGTTCTTTTTCATAAAAAGCAAATCCAGGCATTTAGTTTATTTTCTTAAACTTATATATCGATGCATGTGAAATTTCTTGTCATAAAATCTTGATATATTTGCACTAGTTGATCCATCATCATAGTAACTTAAGAGAGTGGATACATCCTGTCTATCCAATCAAGAATTTTCAGATCTGAACTTTGTCTTTTTGCTCCACTTTGGCCCCTGTTCACAGTATACTAAAAAAAAGTTTTATGGACTTTATATGAGCACAAATCAAGGAAGATATATCGGTACAAACAATTTATTGCTAAATCTTTTAATTAAGTTGTATATGCTTGTATCTTGGTTCTAAATAATTTCTTGCTCATTGCTACAGGTGCTTTGATTGTTTCAACTCCTCAAGATATTGCTTTGATTGATGCACGAAGAGGAGCCAACATGTTTCGTAAAGTTGAAGTTCCTGTATGGATATCTTTTGGAACTATCTTCTGTATAAATTTATAGATTGAAAGTTTGTTGGGGCTTGAACCTTTAAATGAATGGTTGTATCATATCTTTTGAATACTGGTCAACATGTTAAAGTGCATATCATGCCACCTCCTATGATATATCTTTCAAGTATTTCAGTTAAGAGTTTTTCTGATATCAATACTGGATTATGCGAGTAAAAGATATCATTCCTGCATAAGAAAACCTGCACCTCATTTTAACCTTGCTGCCTCTTCAAATTACCTTTGATTTTATTTATGCAAGAAGCTAGCAAGAGGAAGCTTCCGGTTGAGTTAGTTAATTAATCTCTAAATTATTTTCAGGTATATGAGCTTGGTCTTTTCTGCTAAATTTTAGTTAAACTTTCTAGTAATAGACCATTGATCATTTAATCTTGGTAAGTTCTTAGAATTCTTAGGGCATATCTGCAATAAGATTCTCTGTTTATGTTGACTCTTTAGTTTATTTCGCAACTTCAATAATTTTTCCATCCGTGGTCTCTAACATGACATCGGAATCCTTGTGTCAGTTTCTATGTGACCTCAATTCAGTTGTGAAAGCAATAATGATTATGTAGTGAAATTATTTTAAAGGAATGCTCCAAAGTCATCACAAGGGTCACCACAACTTATGTTCTAGTAAATCATGAGACCCTTGCCTTATCCATTCAAAAGTTCCATTTCACGGTGCAAGCTCATGAACCAAGTGGGCATATAAAGTGGAGAAGTGCCTCTTTATATCTGCTGCCTAGTACTTCTGGAATATCGTTATAAGATGGCAAGTTCTGCTGCTCAGATTAGAAGTTTGGGCAATGAACGTTGCACATGAACAGGAGTCTCATAAACAGGAGGATGTTGAGGCGGATCTGTGGTAAAACTAGGAGAGATAGACTTACAGATGAGCTTATTGGGGTAGACTAGTGGTCATACTGAAGATGAAGGGAGTACTGTATGTAGTGTTCTTCCATGTGCCATTTCATGCTAGAGACAGGTCCAAAGGAGGGGGTGTCTTGTTTCCAAGTCATGTGGAGTAATATGTATTATCTTTCTTGCAAGTGAAGATATCATTTCAGATGCTCATTTTCACTTCTTTTAGTGGGATTGAATTCTATGTGTCTGTAATAATAAACACTGAGCCTGGTCCAAGCCATAACTTTCTGGCAGCTGTTCCTATAATGATTACTCTTTCATTTATATGAAAAAATTGGACAGTCTAGTCCTATAAACACTGAGCCTGGTCCAAGCCTTCTATCTGGCCTGACATTTTAAGCTGTGTTACATCAGGCTGTGAATTTCTTTTCCTTTCTTGAATTTTTGCCCTGTTGAGTTGCTTAAAAGTGTTACATGAATTATTATCAGAGTGCTTATAATTATGGACTTGCTGCATTAAGATCTGTGAAAGGTGGACTGTAGTTTTGGGCGGCAAAGTGGTCGAGTTCTACAAATTGTTCCCTTAAATATGCGAGCATGTGATCTTGATAAAATTTGATGTTTGGATATTGGCATATATCTTTGACATAGCTGCTTAATTTTCTTACTTTATACAGGAGAGGCAGTTTAATAACTTTTATACATTATTAAACTGCCATTTCTGTGTAAAATACTTGATATTCTTTTGTTGCTTAAAAGTTATTTTCTGGAGGTTTAAGTGAAAGTTACATAAGGACTTATCATTATCAATATGGTTCAATAGATTAGTTGAACCCTGCATCTTATCTTTTAACGTGACATTCAAATTTGGTATTTTTGCAGATTTTGGGTCTACTTGAGAACATGAGCTATTTTAAGTGTCCTCATTGTAGTGAGAAATCATATATTTTCGGACATGGTGGAGCACAAAAGACAGCTGAAGAGTTGGATATGAAATTCCTTGGTGAGGTATGGTTATTGTCAAACTCTATACGCTATAGTGATATTTATGCAGTGTAATGTGCATTTTGGAGTTAGCCATCTTGAGGCTGATTGTTGCTTTATCGTCACTGTCCAAAAATTTGAATATTTCATTCAAGTTATTATGGGAGAACAATTGAGAATCTCCTAGTGCCCATCATATTTTGGCTTGATAGATGGTGGGTCCATGTTGGTTTTGAGTTGTGTCACTGCTGCAATCTGCCTCTAGCCCACGTATGGTTTTGTTTGTGTATTATGACATGTCATGTGAATCATGGTTTATGGTACGGGACACCAGGTGTATCAACTCATACTGATA
The DNA here is from genome assembly GCF_051530095.1 of Phoenix dactylifera. Lineage (NCBI taxonomy): Eukaryota > Viridiplantae > Streptophyta > Magnoliopsida > Arecales > Arecaceae > Phoenix > Phoenix dactylifera. The sequence continues at coordinate 10,967,705 of NC_143190.1, read as the reverse complement.
TAGAACCAATATTCGGTACATTCCTCATATCAAGTATCAGTACCAAGAACTGGACCGCACCAACATAGTAACAGTTGGGGATATTGGTATAGATACCAAAACTGGAACTGTAAACCTTGATATGAATCAGTTTCAAACTTTAGGTTTGGCAATCACCATGTTCTCTTACAGTATAGTCACAGTGCACAAGTTGCAACATTGATATTGAATTCAATTGCTACTCTGTCTTCCAGTTCTATATACAGTATTGTTCGTTATATGTGGTCCATTAAGCTTGGTTTCTTTGTTAATGGCGTCCTATCACCACGCATTTCTGGTATCTTCTAGGGCTAGGCGCTCTCGTGAGATGATTAGCCATGAATTCGAGGAAAGGGGCATATGATATAGACATTATGGATTCTTTATGGACATACTTGTGAAGTGTATTAACTATGAACTTACATACAAAGTGATGATATACCCTGAAAAATTAATTTTTTTCATTATTACCCTTTTCTATAGACTGAATGTTTGGCTCAAGTATTCTTAAATAATTGATTTAGTCAAGCAGTTTTCAAAGATTCACAAACTGTACAAGTTGTTGATATATTCCATGAAGATTCGTGGATTACAAATTGATGATGCAAACTGCTGTTATTAGTGCTGGAGCTTTTGTATTTTTTTGCAGTTGTTCCCTCTTCCATGATTCTTCTTTACATGAATATGTGTATATATATGATGGGTTTGCATTCTCTTGTTTATTATAAATTTCTGATTCTGATATTTTGGTGAGTTTTCTGCTCAAGTTTATAAAATTTCATGCTTATACCAGATACTGCTTGGCAATTTTACTGATACCTCATTGTACTGTCTCAACATTTAGCACATCAGACGCTTGCTTTATGTTTCAGATAAATGCTTGATTCTTATAAATATTTCATGCACAATAAATCGTCTTGTATTTTCATTTGTAATCCTATTAAACATCATAAAGATAAAATAGTATATTGTATTAACTAATCTGGATCAAAAGTTATCAGCAGAACAGTTGGGAAGCAAATTTTACAAAATTAAATTCATCATAAAGATAAAATAGTATATTGTATTAACTAATCTGCATCAAAAGTTATCAGCAGAACTGTTGGGAAGCAAATTTTTCAAAATTAAATTTCTAATTAGTTTGGGTTTGACATGTTCATTGAAATGTGCTGCTGAGGGGTTTGTTTGACTGATTCGTGTCATCAAACATAGTGACATTGGTTCAGTAGATCAGTGAAATAATATATATTTCAAAAGATATGGAGCCATGGAGGGCATGTATTGCATTGGTGAGGCGCTGTTTTATATGTAGTTTTGTAATCCATGCATTACCTCTTTTTCCCCACATTTAGTGGATACTTAATTCAGCCTTTCTACTGAAACGTCTCTCTTACTTTAGCATCATGTTTGACGGGACAATTTTCCTCTTTATTAGCAAACATTTGTTTTTTTGTTTGCTATCGCATTTTGTTTTTCCTCTTTTAGATACCTTTGGAGCTAGATATCAGAAGCAGTTCAGATGAAGGCTGTCCAATAGTTATATCGGCCCCGAACTCTTCCGCTGCAAAAGCGTACACTGATGTGGCTGAAAAGGTGGCGCACAGACTAAAGGAGTTAGCCGAAGAACGACAGCAAGGTCCGCAGATCATGTTGTGAAACTGGGCAGCCCAAAGGGTATCGAAATGACTTTAACTTTGTCTTATAGACGTATATCAAGATTTGCCATGCCATGGCCATCATTTACCTGATCGGTACTACTGGAAATCTGGCACTAATCATGATGCCTTAATCTGACACCAATCTTGCATTATGTATTAAACTTCTATCTTTGTTTATTGATTTCGATTCTTCCATTTTTTTAAAAAAAAGTGGGGGACCGAGAGAGCTTATTGATGTAGATTTAAGAGCGCCCTGATATCGCCAGAAGAGCCACAATTGTCAAGAAAATAAAGCAAGATTAGTTGGTATTTTAGGTTGTGTCGTGTCTTCCTACATCCTCTATGAAGCAAGATTAGTTGGAAATGCTTCCAGTTTATCCGGTGAGTTTCACCAGTGATATGGTCCATGCGACACGACGTTTTCGATTAAACTACGACGGCACGTACATCAAACTGACGGGAGTTACGATAACACAAAACAGAGTAAACCAATTGGGTTACTTTGGGCTTTCCATCAACAATTCCAATATCAAAAAAATCAGGCATGTCTTTTTTGGCCAGAAAATGATTAGTGTTCTTAGAATGCTACACGTATTAGCGCGATTACTGAAGGTGATGACAAGAAGCTCTGTGCCTTCGATGATCTGCCCTGCGTCAGGATCCTTGAGATTGCAATCCGTACATAGTAGCTAAAGCACCTACTTACCGGAAGAACACACGTCACAGAGGCTTACATCAACATCGAATCTATATAATGCACAAATTCTGACACATTGTAGATTATAACCGGAAGCAAAGCCATAATATCGTTTGCTAGTGTCAAGTATCATGACGTGGCACGAGCCTTCTGGTGTGCAAGGCATTTTGAACTAGGAATTTGATGCATGCCAACTAGGTTCGATATACATGACGACGCGAGTAACGCGCCGCGGCCGTGAGATGGGTCAGGGTCCAAACTGACCCTCCCACACCCTAATTTCCTATTACAAAATGCCCTCCTAAGGACGGAGAAAAATAGGCGAGTGGCATACCCTTCACTCCTCGTGCGACTTTACCCACTTATTTCAGCGACATGCAAGCCCCTGACTTGCATGATATTTTATTGCCCTTCATACATACAAATTTACATTTTTAACCTCCAAGAAAATTGCCATTTCACTTTTAATCCCTAGACATTCACCGATACTCCTTTAAATTATCGGTTGTGACATGATAACAAAATCAAGTTTTTACCCTTTAGGTCGGTTGATATTAATTGTTGAGCATGCTATGGAAAAATGGATAAGATATGATCTTAGACTCAAACAGTGTTCCTAACTTAGTTTGGATCCAACTCACACGATCTTGGCATGAAAATAGTAGCTCAGACTCATCTTAGTCAATGCTTATTTCAATCTATCATTTAATTTTCTATTTTTATACGAAGTTAATAGTTTCCCAGTAAACTTGCAGCAAAATGTAAGTTTTCTATGCTCGGAATACCTTTTAGAAATTATTCGGTATCATGTTATGATTTTTTTTCTACTTTAATAATATCCATGTACCAATAAAAGAGGTATTAATCTATCAAATCGACCTATTGCACCAACATGATGCTTATGCCAACTTGGCGTTTGTTTATGTCATTCTAGAAATTTAGCATCTGAATACACCATAGTAAGTTGACTCTTGTTGGCTATTTAAAATGTGAGTTATTTACAATAGTTTTTAGGTTTGGAAATAAGCGCAACACAAGAAGTGAGAACAAGAAATATTTGATGAAAATTTACATAATTCAAAAAACAGAAAATATTATATGAAATCATAAAATTATTAATATATTTATTTTAAGGCACAAGAATTATATCTTATAAAGTTTTGAAAAATTTTAAAATCTTTAAAATGGTCTACATCATCCTTTCCTAACCACCGCACAATACTTTAATGTAAAAGATAGAAGAAAAATTCGCCAAAAAAAAGATCAATAAAAAAAAAAATCTTTCTTCAGCTTCTTCCCCATGTGTCTTTTTTTTTTAAAAAAAAAATCATGCAAAGAGGGTAAATATATTTTTCTTTACATATAGTGATTAATAAATTTTCTTTACTTAAATATGATTTTATATTTGTAAAACTTCTAATCAAAGAAAGAAACTTGAACAAGACTCTTGTATGAAGGGGTATCTCAAAACTCTGGAACGGATTTTTTCCCCGGGGATGGGACCAAAGCGTAGGGGGAGAGAGAAAGAAAAGATGGTGGGACCCGATGTGTGGATAAGCATATACTTTTTTCTCATCCAACTGGGAGAACACGAACATAAATTTAGGTATCAAACTTAACTATGAAGCATGCCATGGCAAAACAAATAAGATAGCTGTGGTTCTGGGTTCAACCAGCATTGCTGAATCGCTAACTTAATCTAAATCCAAGTCGCATGTTCTTGGCATCAAAATACTAGGGCAAACTCATCTTTATCCAAAGCTTCTTTCAACCTAACTACCATTTAGTATCTATTTGTACAAAGATAATAGCTTCCCAATAAAACTTGTGAGAATTAGAAATTATATTGAGTGTCATTTTTTTGATTTTCTACTTTAAAATGTGAGTTAGTCACATGGTTGCTATGTTAGGAAAGAGTTCAAGAAATGATAAAAAAAGAGTGGAAAATAATTGATCAAAACTATATAATATGGAAAATGGAAACCAGATAAATTTTTTTCATATATTAGTCTTTAGTAGAATAAACAAGAAGTACATCTCACATAGTTCAATAGAAACTTGTATCTTGGTGAACATCATTCCTCCCGGCCGACATAAGAAAATTCAATAAAAAAAATACATGAAAAATCCTCTAAAAATGGATATCAATAAAAAATCCTTCTCCACTCATTGCCTATGGATTTTTTTTGTTTTTTTTAAAAAAATAGAAGGGGTACATACTTTTCTTCATTTTTTTCATGGGTATGGATATTTGCTATAGCTTCACGCATATTTTAGTAAATAATAGATTGTTTTAAGTTAAAAATTTATATTTATAAGACTTCTAATAAAGAAAAGAAACTTGAATAAATGTCTTATGTGGAAAGATAACTCATAAGTCATGTCCATCTAATATTTTTCCCTTACTTACTATACAAGATGGGATTGAGGCTTACTGAAAGGGCAGGTGGAGAAGAGAATATAGGAAGGATGGTACTTGAGGGCTAATCTTAGTCCGACTCGAGAAAATTTTGGAAACCAAGGTGCGTAAGGAAGAGAAACACATAGAGCACATATTTTTTTCTCACCTGGGTCTGCAAACATGTTTTCTGCATTTCTTAAAATATGCTTCACATTTCTTTTCAAATTTAATTTCCTAGCAAACCTTTTTGGAGTAAGAAATAGGATTCTCAGCATCTAAGCTTAGTTAAGCTATTACAGAGTAAATTGATTTGACGAGAGTAATAATGGTCGATTGCTTTCTTATTATAGATATTGCTATTATTTTGAACATTCCATGAACATAATGGGACATATAAATCATTGTGTTTTTTTATTGAAAAATATTTATGAAAGTGGAATGCTTGCTTTTTTCTTGTTTCAGATATGAATATAGAAGGAAGTGGGTTTATGGCTTCCAAAATTTTGCTTCTTTGGTTTTCTAGTCTTACATGGAATCAATTTAGGTGGCAATATATTGTGACCGCAATCTCTTCCTGAATATCAAATATGTGGATGCGAAAAAATCTAATGTCCAAAAAAAATACAATTAATAGGGCTTAAATTTTAAGTAGAGATTAGTGCCAAATTTGGGCAGTTGTAGTGAGAGTGTCCTAGAATTTTAAATCATTTTTGTCTCGGAGAACTAAGAGATGTATTGATACTGTTATTTTTTTTCTTTTTTGGTATTTTAATTGCATTAGGATTTCATTAGAGATATTATTAATCATGACCTCTCAATTAAAAAATTTTGGCTACAAAAAGATAGTGTATAAATAAAAGAAAAGTATGACCATAGTAACTTTTTCCATCAAACTAGTATGGCTAGAGAGAGATTCACACACAACATAATTCGTGTGCGCTTTCTATTATCGAAATTGGACACATATCAAATCTCATTTAATTTATGCTAACGTGGCATTTCATGCAACACGAGAAGTTCATATGATAGAAGAAGAAATATTATTCGTCATACATGATAAATTCTTAATTGCCTTGTCATTTTCCAACTCGTAGAAATTTAAACTAATTGGCATCAAAAGTACAATGCATAAATTAAGAAAAGGTAAATCAGCTTGAAATATTGAACCTTAAAGCTTGGTACAATTGAGTAATTTTAATTCTTTGACTAGTTAGCAAAGCTGATATTCTTTCTCAAAAATCTTAATTATACTAATTTGGCTTAACAAATTAGTATTCCTCTAAGTATCACGAAGTTAGTATCAAATCTAGTGAAATATCCTGGAATTTTAGATCATTATTTTTCATGCACAAGCATAACTAATTTGAAATTTGATGTCTAGATAAAAAGAAGGCCAGTCACATATTATCGTAGCGGATATAGAGATCACTTCAAAATCAAAGTTTTACTAAATGTCCGTACATTTCATCGATCTCATTTGCTAAAAAAAATAAAAGGTCAAAATATTAGATTATGTATCATATTGTTGACTCCTTGTTAGCTAGCTTTTATCCACCCATATTAGATGCATTGAACTCTAGCTTTATAATATTGACAAAAAACCCACCAATTTTCAGCTATTTTTCTCTATCAAGATGGTCCCACCATCCTAATAAAAGCTCCTATTTACTAATCCATCCAATCTCAATCAAATTGTCAACACACAAAAAATCAAACACCAACTTTGCTATAATTAGACCATGGATTAGAGGGTAGCATAGAAAATTAATGTTAGAATTGTTCAGATTGTGAAGGGCAAAATGGTAATAAATCTATAGGAGATAAGGAGGCGATTCGCGAGGTTGACCTAAATACCCTCTTTTTATTCACCGCCGCGGCCTCCCTCTTCCTTTCCCAAACCCTCTTCTGCCCTTTTGCCCCTGCAACGCCTCCCCATCTCTCTCCTCCTCTCCTTGCCCTTCGCCAACTAAATCTCTCTCTCTCTAATTCTCACTGCCCCTCCTTCAAATCTCTCCCTTCTCTCCCAGCACCCGCCAAGGCCAACTTCCCTTCTCCCTCTCTCGGTTCAAAAACAATCTCATCTTCGGCCTACTCAAAACCTAGTTCTTGGTTTCTTCTAGATCTCTTGCTCCTCCTTCCTCCTCCCACCAATTCGTTTCTGGGATTCGTTCCTTGAGCTCTCTGCCACTGTTTCCCCCCAGAAATCTCGTGTTCTGATATCGGGTTTCGCTGCGGACGGGGTTCGCTCCTTTACTCCATAACCGAGGTATGGTTTCTTCGTCGACTTTTTTCCTGATGAACTTTGTGGACTCTTTCTTCACTTTGTCGTTGGTTCTTTTCTTTTCTTTTCTTTTTTCCTTTCCGCGAAAGGTGGAATTTTGCTGTTTGAAATGAGAGAAAATTTTGGACTTGTGTGAGCAGGTTTTGTGTTTTCTTGCCTATTTGTTTCTCAGTCATGTCGAGTGGAGCATAAAAATTTGATTTTTTTCTTTTCTTTTGCTGGTTTGCTATTCAAGGATTCGGTGATCGACGAGGCTTTGAGCTAAAGGTTGTTTCTTTATTGGATAACTTATACATCGCCACCAAGGTTTTGAGCTAAAGGTTGTTTGATAATTTATATATGGCCAACCATGATCTGGTTCTCGGACAGAACCCTGATCTCGCCCTCGGGCAGAGCCATGACCTGGTTATCGGGCAGGGCCACGGCCTTGGCCTGGGGCAGAGGCATGGTCTCGGTCTGGGGCATGCCCATGACCATGAGCTTGGTTTACGGCAGGCACATGAGCATGATCTTGGACTTGGGCATCACCATGACAGCCGTTTGGTTCTCGGCCACCACCATCCCCATGACCATGACCATGATCACAGCAATGAACTGGCTCTGGGTCAGAACCATGATCCTGATCCGGATGCCCTTGCTGCACAGAACCATGAGCTGGGTCTATCAGACAACCATGAATTGGCTCTTGCTGAAGGTCATGATCTTGGCGTCGAACACAACCTGGACCAGTTGTCTGTTGAGCAGGCTCAGGAGCTTGGTCTCCAATCCAGCCACGATATATCACAGGCTCACATGTTAATTCCTCAGGTCCTGCAGTCTCGCAGGATCATTGTGAACCCCGAACAGCAGCTCACTGTAGGCCAGGAGTTCCCAGATGTCAAAGCCTGCCGGCGGGCGTTGCGGGATATGGCCATTTCTTGCCATTTTGAGATACAGACAGTGAAGTCGGATAAGACTCGTTTCACTGCAAAGTGCGCAGCTGAGGGTTGTCCATGGCGTGTTCATGCTGCCAAGCTTCCTGGAGTGCCCACTTTCACAATCAGGACTATCCATGAGAGCCATTCCTGCTCTGGAATTAACCATCTTGGGCATCAGCAGGCGTCAGTTCAGTGGGTTGCAAGTTCTGTGGAGGATCGGCTTCGGGAGAACCCACAGTATAAGCCCAAGGAGATACTGGAAGAGATCCACAGGGTGCATGGAATCACTTTGTCCTACAAACAGGCATGGAGAGGGAAGGAACGGATCATGGCTTCTGTCCGCGGGGCCTTTGAAGAAGGCTATCGTCTCCTACCGCAGTACTGTGAACAAGTTAAAAGGACAAATCCAGGAAGCATTGCATCAGTTTATGGAAATCCAGATGATAATTGCTTCCGCCGCCTTTTCATCTCATTCTATGCTTCCATATATGGTTTTGTTAATGCATGCCGCCCACTTATTGGGCTCGATAGGACTCTCTTGAAAAGTAAATATCTCGGGACCTTGCTCCTTGCCACAGGGTTTGATGGAGATGGTGCTCTATTTCCTCTAGCATTTGGGGTGGTTGATGAGGAAAACGATGAGAATTGGATTTGGTTCTTATCTGAACTGCATGCTCTGCTTGAGGCCAACACAGAGAATATGCCAAGGCTCACAATCCTGTCAGACAGGCAGAAAGGAATTGTAGATGGGGTAGACTTCAACTTCCCGACCGCCTTTCATGGGTTCTGCATGCGCCACCTCAGTGAAAGTTTCCGCAAAGAGTTCAACAACACTATGCTTGTCAACCTCCTCTGGGAAGCTGCCCATGCTCTCACAGTTATTGAATTTGAAGCCAAGATATTGGAGATTGAAGAGATATCACAGGAGGCTGCCTTCTGGATCAGACGCATTCCTCCTCGTCTCTGGGCTACAGCTTATTTTGAGGGAACACGGTATGGGCACTTGACAGCAAATATTGCTGAGTCACTAAATAGTTGGATACTTGAAGCCTCTGGGCTTCCGATAATTCAGATGATGGAGAGCATCCGACGGCAGTTGATGACCTGGTTCAATGAGCGTCGCGAGACAAGCATGCAGTGGACAACAATCCTTGTACCATTGGCTGAGCGGCGTGTATCAGATGCCATAGAACGGGCACGGGGCTATCAAGTAGGACGAGCAAATGAGGCGGAGTTTGAAGTCGTCTCCCCTCACGAGGGAACAAATATCGTAGACATTCGCAACCGCTGCTGTTTGTGTCGAGGGTGGCAGCTCTATGGTTTGCCTTGTGCTCATGGGGTGGCAGCACTCCTCTCTTGTCGACAGAATGTTCATAGGTACACTGAGAGCTGTTTCACCGTTGCCACTTATAGAAAGACCTATTCGCAGACAATACATCCCATTCCAGATAAGAGCCTTTGGAAGGAACTCTCAGAAACAAATCACAATGGAGGGGAAAAAATTGAGATAGTCATAAACCCTCCCAAATCCCTCAGGCCTCCGGGCAGGCCAAGGAAGAAGAGAGTTCGCGCAGAGGACCGTGGTCGAGTCAAGCGAGTCGTGCACTGCAGCCGGTGCAATCAAACAGGTCATTTCAGAACAACATGTGCAGCACCCATATAACAGCTGCCTTTGGTGGCTACATTCCTGTGGAAGTGTTTGGTGTGCTTTTCCTATATGAGCTTCCAGTGAGCAGATTCCTTGCAGATAGGGATAATTTTTTATCTTCTTTGTTGTGCCTCTAGGAAAATGCTCTTGGTTTTAATTTCTCAGAATGCTTTGTCTTAATAATGTTGTGATCTTCAGTTTCCGATCAATTTGGCAGCATCTGACAGTGAAGTCATTGTACAGTATAATATGAGATGACCATTTTGTTCTAAGTGGTTCTTGATTTTTTGAGTCTTCGTCGAACTAAAAGTTATTTCTTAGCTTTTTCTTCATCCATTTTCCGCTTCAGATTTTGCTGAGTTGACGATATCCTACAATATAGGCATATAAATCTTGTTGTGTATTGGTAGTTTTTAGCCTGTTTATTGAACTTTATTTCTTACTAAATATATTAGAACTACTGCATAACTGCTCTGCTATAATCTATGCTGTTTGCTTGTTCCATTGGCTCTGTTACGGAGTTAAGTCCTACCTTTTCAGCTGCGGTATAATATGCTGAACTACGAGGAAGATAATGACTCTCTACGCTTACTTTTTGATGGGTACTGATTGTACCTTCAATTAAAAAAGGTTTATCAAAACAGAGTAATGGTTTCATCGCAGGTAGAGGACATGCCCCAGCTACCTCATTTTTTTCCTTGTCATACGAACCAAATGTATCTTCTCTCATCTGCGCTAGCTAAGAATATCTGCATGTTTATAATATAACTGGGAAAGTTCAGCAGGTGCTCTTTTAGTGGAACCGGGTAAGATGGAAGGCCTTATTGAGGTTACATACTGATGCTTTAACACTATTAATAGCTGATAGCTATTATCTTGCTTAGAAGTAAGACGGAGGTACCATTGTCAAACCATTCGTCCTGCGCTTTAAATCATCTATTAAGATCATTATCCATTTCTCCATCAAAGCTTATGGATGTCATGAGTATCTGTTAATCTGTGTGAGAGAGAGAGAGACTTTAAATTCCAATCGCTCTCTCACATTTTAAGATATTTACTGAAATGTCATAGATAGCCACTTCAAGGTGCCAGCCAATATATCTCGTCAGATCATTTAGTATCACAGAAAATGTATTTTACTGTCACTTCTTAATGTGAAAATCACCAGGGCGACATAGTTTGATCTGCTTTTTGACCTTTCGTTACATCCATAGATCAAAATGGTATTTGGATGGTCTGAGAGGCTATGGACTTCACTGACAAGGAAGACCTTAACGTATCTCTTTGATCAGATCGTCCATGTCTGAGGTTCAAGCACTTGCTTTTCAGATTTCAAACCAGGAAACTGACCAATATCATGACCAGCAACTGCATGAAACTCATTATGCAACCCAACCGCAAAGTCATCAGGCTGAGCTCCACCACTTTGGAAATAATCTGCAATCTGCATGGCAGACGAAAAACCATCAAGCACATCAGCTATAAACAACATACCGCCTGGATTTGAGAAATATGACCTGTTTCCCCTATATTTACAACCAAGCACTGTTCTTTTTTTTTGGTGTAAATTGTAAGTAAACAAAAAAACAAAAGGCTACTAGGCCAATAACCTAGTTGCTATTGCTTGCTAGTGAGGTTTGACTCCCATGAGGTTGACTTCTGATTTGTCTTCTTTTTTTTTTGATTGTAGGGGGGCTGCTGAGTGTCAAACACAAGTAATCTGTTGTAGACTGTTATTAATCACAATGCAGTGCAGCTGCACAAGTCATGGTCATGGGTGTGATATCCTTGGCTCCACCGTAGTTCATGTTGGAGTAGTTTTTCACCTTTTCTTTTCTTCATCACTGACAAGAAAAACTTCTAAATCTGTTTATCCTTTCTTTTGGAAATAGATCTATTTATCTTTTAAATAAACAAAGAAATGAAATATAGTCTTCCCACAACTGAAGATTTTAACACAGGTAAGATCAATACTCTAGATGTAATAATCATTAAATCATGAACATGCCTTTTTCAACCGCATATCAAATCATCAGATGACGTCTTATTCTAGATAAATGAAATATAATAATATCACACCATTTTTATTAAAAAGCCATTGAATTAAATGACCCAACTTGGATTCCGGTAGAAGTATTACCTAAATTAAGTACAGCAGCTTTTTAATGATCCAATCCACATAAACTATGCATTTTGAACCAGCGTAGAATAAAAAGATATGGCACTTACATGATTTGCAAGAGACAATCCACTAATAGCTGCAGCTTCCACACTAGACCCAAGTAGCCAGTCACCACAAATTCCTGCCCGCCCATGTGGATCGAAGATACAAGGAATCCCAGGAGTGTTGGTTGGAAGAGCAGCACCCCTAAGAGAACCAAGCATAGAATATCAATAAATCCTTAGCAATCTTATATAAAGATTCCATGAACAACTGTGAGAAAAGAATGAAGCAGACCATAATTGGACTCGTGTATAAAATGGACACTGAAGTGATCCCTTAGACAGTCCAAGAGCAAATTCTACATCGTTAAGCAAGTCCTCCTTTACTTTTTCTGCTGTGACTTTAGGGATATTCTCCTGATGAACATGATAATTTCCATTAGAAAACACCTAAAACATTACCATGGGATTACAATTTCTCAAAAATTCGCAAAACACTAGCATTGCAGGATTATGGATTTTTCCTTGCCATTAATTGTTGTAAAATAAAAGGAAAGATTAGTAAATTGCCAACCTGTGGCACTTTATTCCTTTTTCCATAAGCAGCCGTGCTGAAAAAAGTCCAACACTGAGGCATGTCACTGTGTAAAGGAAAAAGTTTGCTGGTGTTGTTGGCCATCCATGAAAGAGAATCAACACCCTTTACAAAAGCTCCTTCAAAGTCTGTAAAAGCTCCATTATGAGGAATTGAAAGTGGATCTTTAAATGCTGCAAGAAGTGCCCAGACAGCACTCAGTTCCAGCCTCTACAAACACCAAAATTAAGTTGAATCAGAAATATTTGTTTATTCAGTTTGAACGCCTGTTTAACCCTAATAGTTTGTAGTATCAGAATGCTTCCAGTAAGTTGTATCCTTAGAAGCTAAGTACCTTCATCTGTCTTGTTAGCAGTGGCAAGCCAGATGTCGAAAGCAATCGATTTGCACATTTTCCTGGTGATGAAGAACGAGAATGATCAACTATCCTAACATGCATAAAAAATATGAAACACTATTATAGTTAATAATAATTCGAAGAAGGGAAACAATCATATATCTAAATTAAGCAAGTCTACGTGGTCCAATGGTAGTCTGATATGGTTAATCTCAACAAGCAAGCATTCAAACTTCTGCCATGAAGTAGAACAGTAGAAGCACAAAATTGCATCAAGGATTGTACATAAACATCAGTTCATAGCACATCGGAGGTGAAGAGAACAAGGGTCAAGATGAGAATTAAAAAAAAATGATACACTCCTGTAATGTGCATGAAATGTGAATTGTACAGACCTGTTAAAATTACTTTCATCATTATAATGAATTCAAGGAAATAAATTGAAAACAATCTAGACAACAATTTTCAACAGCAGAGGGGCGCACACGTGGGGCTGCATCAACAATTAGCACCTTATTATGATAAAATTGACAAGAAAGAGACTTTGCTGGAAAAATCTCCTTCCCCTTTGAATCTTTTCCAATTATATAGAATACAAGACTTAATTACAGCTATAGAATCTCCTCAATCTAAGCATCAATCTAAGCATCTAATAAATACAGATCTAGCCTAAGAATGGAAAACGAAAATACAGTTCAACCCTATTTACAGCATACAATGAATGTGCTAAATCAGATCTCTCGTTTTCAGCATACAACAAAGATGCTAGCCTGTCGTGTAACAGCTAGCATCGACAAAAATGCCTTGGTTTAAGATAGTTTCATGACTAGTCCAAAGATTGTAGTTAAAATGACTTTAGTTGGGAAGAATGCATGTGTTAGCAATTAAAATTGCAACTTACATGAGGAAAAGCGGAATCTAAAATTAGAAAAAAAAAACAAATGAAATTAGTCTCATTGAAATCATTTTAGTCAAAAGCCACGTATTTAAGTGAAATATGTGCTCATGTCCCACATGCACATGTGATAAACAACACCGCACCAATTTTAACTTAGAGCTTTTAAAACTGAGATCCAATATGGTTTTTAGTCGTGACAAAACTCAAATTCCACTGCTGAGTGGTGAATGGAATTCATGTTGTAGCAGCCAACAAAACCACTCCAGCCAAACATGCCCCATTCCAAGAAACCAGAATGAGTTGTTAAAAAAATGTTTCAATGTATTTTGCACAAGGAAAACATCAGAAATCCTCTTCACCAGTGATGAAGAAACCGAAACCACACTACAGAATCAACAATTATAATAGTAATAATTTGATCACTTAAGATTCTTGATGATACATATAAAAGAAATCCAAGAACATCTATAGTGAAATATAGTTACCATTGTGTGCAATAACTATTGCATCAAAGTGGCCATGGGGTTTCTCCTTCTCAGTTAAATACCACATCCCATTAAATGGCTCAAGCTTACTTATCCAGCAAGGCCTCACAATGTTAACCCAACGATTCTGCACTTGCAGTTGAAATGCTACTTAGAAAAGTGGTAGAGGCATACCAACCTAGCACGGAGTGCTTAAAAGAAGGTATTAAATGAGTCATAGAAAGTCAGTCTTGCTGAATCAACAATTATAATAGTAATAATTTGATCACTTAAGATTCTTGATGATACATAAAACAGAAATCCAAGAACATCTATAGTGGAATATAACTACCATTGTGTGCAATAATTATTGCATCAAAGAGGCCATGGGGTTTCTCCTCAGTTAAATACCACATCCCATTAAACGGCTCAAGCTTACTTATCCAGCAAGGCCTCACAATGTTAACCATACGATTTTGCACTTGCAGTTGAAATGCTACTTAGAAAAGAGGTAGAGGCAATGACAGAAATCGAAGTGCTTTAAAGAAGGTATTAAATGAGTCCTAGAAAGTCAGTCTTGCTGACATTCTTGGTAAATACCATCTATGCACAAATGATTATTTGAAGAGAAGATAAAGTAGAAAAAGATAAACATTGATCAAATTTGAAACTCCAGATTGTTGTTCGCAGTTAGTCTCCTTTGATGCAGATTTATCTGATGTTCAGTATAATATTGTTTTTGATCATTATATTCTAGGACCATTCAACACTTAGTAACTAAGAATGATTTAGACTAACAAAGATTTACAACTTCTAATATGAATTAATTGTTGATGTGGGACCATTGTTATAGTATTCTCAGATTTTCTCCCCCTTCCTGGTCTCATCTGTGAAAAAAATGTTTCCATGCACTAAGATCAATCATTTTCACCATGAATAAACATAGTTACAAACGAAAAGGTAGAATCACTGTATGAACATGTATGTTTCATATGCATGGCCGTGCACTTTAAGGCAAGATGTAAATAGTTTTTTTTTCTGCTGTGTAGAATTACATAAGTTTCATGAGTGAATACAATAAGATCAGAGAAAACAAAACCTCAAAGTCATGCAGTTAAGCATCATTGTGAAGCTGAGTGGAAGGCACCCGTGCTGATTAATAATTTAATAATGCCGACAATCCAGGTTGTATTCCCAATTCATCAATGGAAAGGCAAGTCTAGGACTGAAAGAATTAAGAGACAAGAAACTGGATCTTTTTCACTTCAAACTCATGCAACATAAACTCTATAACTATGATAAGGACATTACAGTGTGCTTTGCCCAAAAAATAAAAAACACTTCTAACCTGGCATAGAATTGAATCTGCAAGGGGACGCATTCCTTTCATGCCTATATATCTTGCAGTAGAAGAAGATATAGGAGTAAAACGACCACCAGCTTCAAGCTCTCCTAACAGCCCCTTCCATTGGCGTACCAACCCTTTCTCCAACCATCTGTCAACCAGCTTCTGAAACCTTGGATCACTTGCAGTAAAGAATTGAGCTGCATGATCAAATACAAGTGGCTGGGGATCAATCATTCTTGTCGCCATCCTACCACCTAAGCCATGCACACCCTAGACAGGACCAGAAAATCCAAGGCAAGTCATTTCTTTCCTGATAATAGAAATAACAACACTAAAATTACAATGATGATGCCCTTACATCTTAATAACCTCAAAATGAATGCTCGCTTTCTAAATTCAAAACAGAAGGAAACAATAGAAGCGAAACCACCGGCAATCAGATATAGATCAACAAAGTTATGTAGCAAGACATTGCAATCGAAATTCGCATCTCAAATATGTTAGTAATTTTTGTTTAAAATAATTTAACATGCAGCAAAAAAAAAATCAATAACTTAGTCGAACATTAAATCTCGTGG
The DNA here is from genome assembly GCF_051530095.1 of Phoenix dactylifera. Taxonomy (NCBI): domain Eukaryota; kingdom Viridiplantae; phylum Streptophyta; class Magnoliopsida; order Arecales; family Arecaceae; genus Phoenix; species Phoenix dactylifera. The sequence goes on along the minus strand of NC_143190.1, from coordinate 10,951,702 downwards.
TTGGTCGTTTTCAATCATATCTTGATCTCAACATGGCTGTCTGAAATGCTCTGGCTATCCATTAAACGCAGATCTTTTGGATGAAAAAAATGGAATCTTTTCGATTAGCTTAACTTCATAAAGACAAAAATGCACCAAAGACCGATAAAAAAACCTCATTTTTCTTGTTATAAGTTGACGAAAGAAACAAGCCCTAACCGTATCAAAGACCGTGGAACGGATCCCCCTTTCCTCGAGGGTGGAAGCACAGATCAGCCCCGAAATGCCCCCGCCGATGATGGCGACCACGGGGTCCTTGGCCACTGGGGTGGCGAACACGACCTGCTCCTGGGCGAATGACTTCTTGATGACCGACCTCCGGGAGGTCCCGTACGAGCTCTTTCTAGGGTTTCTTCTTCGAGGGGCGCCGCCGCCGCCGACCTCCATGGAGCTCCTCCTTTCGCCGCCGCCGTTCTTGATAGGTCTGGGCTCCGCCGCGCAGATAGTGATTGAGGAACGGGGGATTCTAGGGTTTCGGTGGAGGCGGGGTTTCAAGGGTTTGATGGGTTGGAGGACGAGGAAGGAGCCCAACAAAGAGGCAGTCATGGGTTATAGGAGAGGAAAGGAAGAAGAGAGCGCGCGAGAAGCTCTCCGTCCGCGAGCAACGGCGCTCGCCTAGTGTTGCCATCTCAATCGTCTCGAGGACAACATATACCGCCGCTGGGACACGTGCGTGATTTACCAATGAAGGTTAAAATGGGGAACCCCTTGGTCTATGATTATATACCGGTGCTGAGACACGTGCAATACACGTGATTTACCAGAGAAGATTAAAATGAGGAGCCCCTTGATCAATGATTTATTGCCTTTCCATAAGGAAACTCTTTTCTTGTGCTGCACAAGTCGGTAAGCCAGGTTCACATTGAGCGTGTGAACAATCATTTCGAGGCTTATTCCAAGCATGTCAGTAGTCGACCATACGAAAATATTAGCATTGGTGCGGAGAAAGTCGATGAGTTTTGCTTGATTCTCCTCGTCCAGCTATGAGCCAATCTGCACAGTTTGGTTAGATTCTTCCTTTACATCAACTCTTCAGATGGCTCGCCTTACTGCTTCTTCAGCTCGTCACTCATGTCCAACCTCTCTATCAGCAATGTTTCCACTAGTTTTTTTTCTTTGAATGTGTCCATATAGCATTGACGAGCTAATATCTCGTTGCCTCTGACCTCTCCTACTCCATTTTTTGTGGGAAACTGCATGAGCATATGGTAATAGATACTACAACTCGAAGAGAATTTAGACTAAGCCGACCTAAAATTGCATTATAAGTATAGGAGACTTGGACCACTAGGAAATCCAACCTCATCATGCTTTGCCGAGGCTCATGTCTCATGGTGACAGGTAGGTTGATTACACCCTCCACAGGAACAGAGTCTCTCGAGAACCTGACCAATGGTGAATTGACTTTCTTCACATGTTTAGGAGGTAACTTCATTCTTTAGAAAGAATCGTAGAATAACACATCGGTTGAACTTCCATTATTAACCAAAATTCTTTTTACATCATAATTTGAAATCATAAGAGAGATAACTACAATATCATCATGAGAAGTATAAACTCCTCACAGGTCGGCATCAGAGTAAGAAATAATGTCTACTCAGTAGTGGCCTCTCGAAGTGTTCAGCTCCCCACCAACACCCCCAGTAATAGTGTTGATAACCCCCACCGTTGGCCGGTTATCAATCGACTCCATAGGTGGACGTTGATCCGAGGCAGGTTCTTCTCGACCTTGCCGATTGTTAACATATTGATCTAACCGGCCACATCGTATGAGTGTTTCGAGCTCATCCTTCAACTAGATGCACTCCTTGGTATCATGGTCGTGGTTCTGATGAAATCAGCAGTACTTCTTTTTATCTCTCTTATTTGCCGGCATCTTCATTCTCCAAGGAGCCCGCAAATAACTTTGGCTCTCGATCTCCATAAAAATTTAAGCCATTGGTGCATTGAGAGGAGTATACCTCTCAAATATCAGAAAAGGGCTCTTCAGCCAATGAGAACTTCCTTCATCTCGGTGAGTGTCCCTTCCTGGAGCATCCCTTTTATCTCGTCTCCTCTTGCCACCTTTGTCGGGCCTATCCCAGGCCGAGTCTCGCCAAGATGCCATAGCTTTCTCCATGTTGGCATACTTTTCTGCTCGGTCCAATATCTTTACAAAGTTCGTGCGGAAGCACTTCTCCAAGAAAAACAGAAAATGAGACGACTTCAATCCACTCTTCATGGATGACATCGCGATCGACTGGTCTAGGTCACAAACTTCCAATGTCGCCACATTAAAGCAATTGACATAATCACGGAGGGATTCTCTTTCCCTCTATTTAACGTCGAGCAGAGCATCGGAACCTTGGCACTATCTTCGGCTGCCGACAAAGTACACTGGGAAGAAAATCCAAACTGCTCAAAGCAGTGAATAGAACCAGGTCAAAATTCTAAATACTAGAATCATGCCACTTTGCGAAGGATAGCTCCATGTAGCATCATGAGAGCTTTGCAGCTCTCCAAATGGTCCAGAAGGTCCGAGGTGCCATCATACGGTTTCACTTGAGGCATTTTGAACTGAGGTAGAATCAGCCCTCCATGATCTATCAACAAAAAGGGAGATCAGTAATGAAATTGAGGTCATCATTAAGCCTCGAGGTCTATCCTTTCAATGCCTCAATCTGACGTCCCATCTCCTCGATCTTCCAAACGAGGTCAGCTTCTTGCTTTGAGGCATGCTCTAACCAACAAGGTGATGAATGCCTCAAAATGGAATCTTTGTCGGAATGGGGACTAGGAGCGCGTCGCCTTTTGTCCCAATCAGCATTTCTCTATCAGGTATACCAACTTTGCCTGGAGCATTCGGGACTTTATGGACCCGACTGATGACTAGGGGACGCATTTGGTGCATCAGCTGTCGAGAATGCTGACTTGGTTGAGCAGGCACGGGCTTCTGTTGGTTCATCGTCGTCCATTAGAGCCCTTTAACTACAACAGTCAAGGCCTGCACCTGTTGCACGAGCATATTGAATTGCTCGAGATTGATAGGCACAGTTAGTTGTGGTGGATGTGACGGGTTCTATAAGGAAGCATGTAATGCGGGTTGAGCTTGTCGTTGTGATGCATTAGAAGCTCCATGACTCCCCTGAGACTTCATGGTGATTTGTTAAGTAAGGTAGTCTACTCTCTTCCTTCCTTAGTGTGGGTGTAAAGCCCTTCCTTTAGTGCCAATCTATTGCCACTAGATTCTAGATTGAGGTCGGATTCTGCCTAAAGTGTGCTGAGGTCAGTCAGAACCGAAGATCGGGTGAGACCGAGGTACTCTGAGGTCTGTTGAAAGCGAAATGGAAGACAAAATCAACCTATAAATAAGTCTACTTGCCGGAAGGTTTTCGGCGGAAGACCCTTCGATGGTTAAGTCAGAGATCTAGAACAACAGTGGAAGAAAGAGAATGAGTAGAGACAAATAGTATATTGCTTACGTAAGGGTCCCCAAATTATTCTTATATATAGAGGATGAAATTAGTATCCATTACCTAGTTTATCGGACAATGCTATAATTGCATAATAACAACCGATTGTGTATTAACTGCATAATAACAGCTTGCCATAGTTAATACTTGGCGATAACTGTGCGGATCATGTGTCAATAGTTGTATTGATACAACCATTACTAATGCCATTATTGCCATTTATGCAATGATATTTGGCATCATTCTTGTGCCGGTCAAAAAGGTCGGATAAACCCGAGGTTAGGATACCCAAATTCTCCCCCATCGTATACAAATTTAAAAGTTTAAAAATAATGAGACAAGTGACCATAGCCGTTCATTCCTCTTCGCCTACGCGTCGTAGTGCCAAAACTTTTCCTATTTTACATTTTCAAACTCCCACGCGAGGGGCCGTGCGACATCCATTTCTCCATGGAAGAGAACAGGTCGGCTTGGTAGACTGTAATTTCTTACAGGAAAATGCTTAAAGATCACTCACCAGATCACGACTCAATTCACCAATTAAATGCAAAAATTGTTAATAGATTAAGCGGTAGGTGGGGTCCACTGGTACCATCTGATGTCACCCTGTACTGTGCTAATTCCCAATTAGTACATCAAAACGGGAACTAAACAGTGATCTGACAAGTCCTTGCAGCAGAACTCTTTGGTACGATGCGAAGATATTTAAATAACTGAAATTGCCAGCCACGGAGATAGGCTATGGTAGATCCGGATGCTTCAAGAATGCCGACCACTAGCAAGGAAACTCCAAAACCAAAACCAACTGGGTTTCAAGTGATGATAAGCGATGACATATGAAAGCCAGTCTGAAAGTATTCAAATGGCTGAAACTAAAAATATGGTAGATCCGGATGCATGCCAACTACTAACGAGGAATACCAAATTCAAGATCAAAATCAGTCGGTTTCCAGTGATGATAAGCGACGACATGAAAGCCAATATGAACGTTGGTGGGTTGGTATGGTAAGAAAGCAATCAAATAGTTGAAACCCAGTGCAACTAGACAGTTGTCTCGTACTCGATCGCTAGGCAAAGAAGAGAGATAATGTCACTGAGGTGATAGCTCAGTAGAACGAGGCCTTACTTTTAACCCTGTGATTTCGAATTCAAAATGCGCAGGCATCGATTAAATTGAGGAGACTGGATGCTCCCTGCTCGGACACGTGGATTGGAAGGGCTCATTGGTTCGCTGGTAGTCTCGGTGGTGCTGGGGTGACGTACTCACACGTGTATGTTGATCACAGTGGAGGAAGCCCACGAGTCAGAGAGGGCATGAAAAAATTTGCGACCCACATTAAACATTTTTTGATGGAAGGAAGACCCAATAGAGTCTTGGGTGGGTTCATCCCTTCCCCCTCTTCTTTTAACCAAAAATTAAAAAAAAATAAAAATAAATAAAAAAAGAAGAGAGATAATAAATATTGCCGCTCCCTTGCCCGCTGCTGACGTTGTAGTCATTTTATTTTTTTAACAGGGAACAGAGCGGTGATAGAAGCTTTACGCTATCAACCATTCACAAAAACAGACCATTTGGTGTGCTTTGTTGGTAGTCGCACTGGTAGGTCTTCTTCACACTATAGCTTTGTTGTGAAGAACTATTTGTGCCTAATTAATGGCAAGCTGCTACATGAAATGCTTAATAACCGATAAGAAATATAAAAGGGAAAAGCAATTCGAATCAGAGAACCCAGTTCCATGGAATCACAACACCAAGAAGCATCGTGCTTGAGGCATGAACAAAACCCAAATGACTTGCATCGTTATTAGAAGACTAAATATTTAGATCATTCTGCCAGCAGCATTTAACACCTAAATATTTAGATCGCATCCATATTTCTGTAACAAATATTTATACCATGAAGGCGTCAAGATGGAGGGATTTCCCAGAATTCTTGCGTTAAAATATGACATAAAGCTTAGAGACTCAGCCACACTTTTAAAGAAGAGTCACTCCAGTTTTTACATAATTGCAGAATCAGTTGTTACATCACACTTTATAACTTACAAAATTTACAGCATGATACATTATAAAATCTCAGTCACGAATTTCTCACATGGGGGGGAGAACTTTTGACAAACACGTGGATGTCCTGGATAAAGTAAGGGCCATTCGTGTTGTAAGATAAAATTATAATTTAAAGAACATGAAAAAAAATTAACTCATGAATCAGGTTTCCACAGTGATATCGGCAGCTGTCTGCTCTGTGACCTCCTCAGCGAGAGGCTTGGAACTATTCCTCACAGATTTTGGCCCCTGTTTCCCTTTAATTGCATTTCCAGCCTTAGGACTACTCTGTAATTTGTTGGTAGCTTCTTTATAATTGCCTAGACTGTGGCCTTGCAACCGATCGCATACTCCACTGCTGTTATCTACTTGGGATGGATCGACTGCATCGCCATAACTCTTCCTTCGACCAAACTTGGGTGATTTTGCACGAGTTGGGGGCACCTTTTGTACAAATAAAAAAAATGGATTAAAACAAGACAAACTCCAGAATCTAACCAATGCCAGTGCATATGGCTATCAAGTGTTGCAGTGAGGAAAATCCAAAGCAAGGATTACTTTTTTTTCTGTCAAATACAATCTGATTGATAAGCAAATTGACATATTTCATAGGAACAGAAAGATGGAATCTAGAAGTAGTATCACTGGGGCTGTGCCCTTTTCCTCTTTTCCTTAACTGGATCTGTTCTGAACCTGTTTCATGTGTCTCGCTAGGGATCATCTCGGCATCACCACTGAATCAGAACATCAGAGAACATCCAGGCAATACTAAAAATATCTTAGAGGATTACATGCATCAGGAACTTAAGATGAAAAATCCATTAACATTCTCAAATTGCATAATGAAATTGACAAGTGCTGCAACTGCAGTTGAATCGTTAAAAAAGGTGCCATAAATCAGAAAAGAAAATATACTAGGAAAGTACGAACGCACTTACACTGAAACATCAAACTCAACAGTAGGCAGTCACATGTGCCTCTGCCTATAATGTACCAGACAAACACAAAACTCAGGCTTTCCGAAACTAAATAACCATAAAAGTGGTAACAAGTCAAGCATTACAGCCTGATGAAAACCACATTTTCGTATCATGTATTTATGTCTAAGTTGAACTTTCTGGGCCTTTATAATTTTTTCATAGATAACAAGGCAGGTTTAACATAATCAACCATATAACCACATCTACTAGATTCTAGCCACCACTCTGAAGGAAAACTCCCCATCTTACATGGAATATGTAATTAGACCCAGTGGATAAGCTGTTAACGACTTGCTCAACCACCAATATTGGCTTGTCGACAGCCATAAAAAGAAAGTATGTTAAGCTTTCATACATTTAACTTGAACATAGCCAGCATTAGAAAAAATTCTAATTTAAAAATAGCAAATTAAGTAGAAGCTCAAGTAGATTACCTTCTTAAGTTCCACTTTAGGAGGAGGACCCTCGTGGTAGAAGCTTGGCATTGGGTTTGCTTTGAAAATCAAGTTCTTCCTTAGTTGCTTTAAAGCTGCCTCTTCCTCTTCCTGGAATTGATGGGAACCAAAAATATTAGTGATGGATTTCACTTGCCATGTCTGCAACAACTTGATTGGTTCAATTTTACAAAAGCCACTTACAAGCATGTCATGATAAAAGTATAATGCATGATGCCAAAACTGCAATACAATAAGTGACTATCATCAAGCATCTCAATCTTAAAGCAAATATAAAAACCTGTTCTAACATAGTACAATATATGAGTCCTTCTTTACCTTCATCCCCATGAAGTACAACACCCTTTGTTACTATAAGTTTTGACATATTCTAACTCAAAACTTTCAAACAAGTATCACTAAATCTTCTCCCCCCTTGTTTAATCCTACAAGAGGCCTTCTTATATAATGCCACCTCTAATCTACTTGTGGATGAACATAGTGTCACTCTACCATTCATTAGCTATCAAACTCCTTACTTTGCTTACCAAACTACTATTTATCAATCCACAACAAAAATTGATGTGTCAACCACTTTAGAGCCTGATATTCCAGATTCACAACATTGTCAGTCTTGCCACTATTGATCCACTTACTCTCATCATGATGCGGAAAGGACAACTATGCCCAAATCCACCTACTCTAATTCCAATTGGATATTTTCCCTACATCTGCTTGCTACTTCCTCAATAGCCCAAAATCTGTTTGTTCCTTTCCCAATAGATCAGAATAAAACAAGCGGTTACTTTGTTATGTTTTTTGGCCATCTTTTATGAACGGGGCCTCAATGGAGTATCCCCAATTTCTCACTAGATAAATTGTAATGCAGAATGTAACTAAAAGCAATGTCAAAAAAGACTGATAGGTCCAACATCTCTGGCTTGTTGGGGAAAAAAATGTGGTTATCTTATTGCAGCAACTACCAATAATGTACCAAATTGAAGGGGCAAAGAATATTTGTAAGCCAGAAAGAAGCTCAATGACCTAATCTAATGGAAAAAATTAGACAGCATAAACAATTCAAACAATGACATCACAAACTTGAAATCTTATGGCAAACACATGGATAGCCTGTTCTGAAGAAAAAATCTTAAGGCTCATATCAGCAATCAAAATGGGCAAGGTATCTTAAAGAAGACGCGGGGAGGGGTGGATATTCACAATTTGAAAAGGGGCAACGCTTTGTGACTTTGCAACATAGATATTTGGTAAGTTCTTTTAACAGCAGTATCTGGAAATTTGTTGCGGAGTCTCAGTTTTAATTGCAAGGTCTTCAAATAATGTCAAACTTCCAAATGACTAGTGAAATAAATCGAACAGGGAATACATTGCAAAATGTTAACCTATTTGCTGGATATCTAATTTTCAGCTGCAACCTCACTAACAAATTGTACTGAACAATAATGTCAGAGATTTGGGTATTGCACTTCAGGCATAACCTTTGATGAGTACAAGAATTTGAAGCAAATATACTCTTATTCTTTCCAGCAAAGAAGAAGGCATAAAGATGCAAACAATGGTAGAAAGACTCATCGTGAAAACATTGTACTCGATAGCCCATATCTGGGACTTGAAAAGCTAGGCAGTGAATATCAATCAGGGAACTGAAGAAGATAAAATGTGGCATCCAATATTATAAAACGAGCATAAACTTGGTCGGTGCTTCAAGCCTTCAACACAATAGATTAAGAATCTTCATTCAACATGAAAATGGTACTCGCATTGTAGAAGACTACCATAGTAAGTTCTAGCAACATGGCAAGTGGGAGGATCCTTTTGAACCATGCATTGTGAAGCGACCAGATACAAGAGGTCTCAGCAATGTCTGCCAAACCGGGCCAAACTGCTCGGTTCGGGCAATGTCGAGCCGACCCGATTTCGCACCAGGTCGGTTCGTCTAATAAAATCGGTTCTGGCTCCGTACCGGCCAGAATCCCTACCGAACCGGAACCGGCCGGTTCGGTGCAAACTTGGAGCAAACCGGCCGATTCACACCGAGTCAACCGGGTTCCAAACTGAGTTGTTTCTGTGGAGCCACCTGATGCTTTTGAAGCATTAGGTGACTGTTGGGAAGGCCCGAGAATAAGGTTTCACTATAGACTTTAATGGTGAAATACCATGTTCAGAAATTTCCACAGAATATGTAATGATTGCAAAAGAAGATAAATTCAAGGTTCAACACCAAATGGAACACCAAGATAACAAAGGATGGGCATGAACTTGCAGAAAGCTGAACTTTCTCATGCACCATTAGTCTTAAGAATTGATAGAAGGAGAAAAGGAAAAGACAAAAAACATACCCTTGTCCTAGCTTCACAATGCAGCCTCTCTGCCTCCAAAGCATGGTGCTTCTCTTCTAATTTAGAGTAAAACTAAATAAAAGAAGAAAGGCAATATTAACCTTCTCGTTGAGGATTTAGAAAAAACCAGAATATTTCATACAGCAAGAAAAGGCAGTACCTCTTTCCGTTTCTCGGCGCGTTCACTGCATTTGAAAATAGGGGCAGTTGGCACTGTTGTCCTAGCTTTCGAAATTCTTACAGATGCTGCAGTTCTATTCATAGTTCAGGAAAAGTTGATACCATCCCATGTAAGACAATTAACATATCCATAAGCCCCACAGAAGTATAAAAAGGATACGAAGAAGCCACAGAGCTAGAATCCTCTTCATCTGTGTGTACTGTATTATCAGAATGGAAAGGCTTCCTTGATGTGAGAGGTGAGTTTCCCTGTAAAGCAATGCAAAAGTACAACCATCATAATGGATATACCACGTCTGCTAAACAATTTTTCATACCAACAAAATGCTTTTAAAATAAGTCACTTTCTACCAGAGATTCAAAAGCTATAACTTGCAACCTTCCAATAAGATTCAGAAGAAGGTGGGCATTCTGAAAGCCTTCTAAGAGCATACCATGAAGTTATGCAAGTTAGGTTGGTGTTTCAAATCCAATAATATAGAATCAACAACAACTAAGGGGCTTGAGGATGGAAGAAAGCCCTTTATCACGGAATAAAACAAACATGAAATCTAACATCTATTAAGATCAGAAGTAAAAATGGAAATGTGTTGACTGCAAGAAGTATTTTTCGAAATAAAAAGACAACAAAGCATGTTAGCTGACAGATGTATATATTGCCACAGGACTGGTGTTTATATCAACGAAGACATGACAGATGAATTAAAAGGAGTCAATACAAGAAATGAGACAACAAAGCATGTTAGCTGATTGCAGATTATTTACCTTAGCAGCTTTATCTCCATCACCAGCTGCATCAGCTGCAAACTCACGACATCCACTGGCAGCACGCTTTTCAGTTGCAAGCTCAAATGGCTGAGGGACAGTGTAGTTAAGCCGTACTTGTTTCTTATGATTTGGTGACTTCTGAGCTTCATGGTTCATGGGTTTATTTTCAGGTGTGTCATTATCCAAATTCAAGTTTCCGATGCTAGGTACTTCTTGCCCATTGTGAGAATCCTGAACGTCATTTATAGCCTCATCTGACCCATCATGTGTGGAAGTTTTACAGGAAATATCATCAGTTCGATCAGGATTGCCATTAGATGCACATATAACAATATATGATTCTTCATCTGTGGACATTTCTAAAGCTTCCTTACCCATTGCACTGCAAGAAATGAAGCAGATATATTAATTTTATTCCAGATGAGGAACTGATCGAGAACAGGGAAAAAAATAATATAAATGAAACATAACCAAATATAGATAACATATTTCCCAATTGCACACAATAAGAACGAAAGAATTGAGTCGTAGAAGATCAATTAATCAATAAATGGGCTGTTTGGATGCTTGAAAATTGACACAAATCTTACACAACCATAGATAGCATATTTCCTAAACACATATGTATACACAGACAACCAGTTAAGGGGTAGAAGATAGATTAATTAATAAAGGGATTGTTTGGATGCTTGACTAACAGATACTAGGTCACCACCCACAATTTGTGGGAGTTGGATGAGAAGTGGGAGCAGGGGAATAATGTAGCTAAAACTGCAACACCAACAGACCAGATCCAAAATTTTAACAGATACCAAAATCCAGCTAAAAACATGTTTTTCAAGCATCCTAAATTGCCTTCATATTGCAGGAGTGATCAGACTCAAGAAACTCCAAAAGTACTGTCTCTTTCTGCAGCTGACTCCCACCTCATGGGAGATATCCTGCAAACATGACAGCTAACCACTCAAACAGGCATAGACTATGAGGTCATGAAATGTAAAAAAGGTTTTTGTACTGCCCAGTAGAGAAATTGCAAGAGCCTAACAATCTGAAACACCATAGCATATTGCATCATTTGAATGTTGCAAACCTCCTGAAAGATCCCATGCTTGCTATTTCCTCAAATTATGATCGTAACATGTAAAGAAAGTGTCTAACTTAATCAGCAGATTTATGAACTCAGAACAATGCAAATGATGCTGTAATTAAATTTCTGCAGTTTGACTTCAGTTAGAAATCTAAGGCATCTACCTTTACCATGCCAAAAACAAAATTGTAATCCCTCAAGACTAAATCCTCAAACCCCAATATAATAAGAAGTTTACAAGGGTATCTCAATGTTCACCTCTAGCTTGTGTAAAAGTAAACAGTCATGATCTTCAAACAGAATTTATTCCACATATGTTTTTTCTTGAGGGAAAAGTAAATTATGCATAACTTTGTACACAATAAAAATGTAATATAAACAATGCTGTTGACCCCCCATACTTTTGGGTTGGCATGAACTACAAATTCCCATTAGTATGGAACCTCCTTTCCATTCGTGCAACTCTATCAAATTGTTTCATGAAGGTAGTTGGGTTTCCATAAGCGACGGCAGTCTTTTAAGACTCGTAACACTGAGTAATCAACATTTCTTCACCTCAGAACAATATAGTTGTGAGGGAAAAAAAGGGCTGCAGCAGAGGAAATACCTGTTAATACTCTAATCTAGTGGAACTACAAACAGTTGTATAGAGTTTGCAAACTGAAAATTAAGAATGTTTGTGATTAAATTTAGTCAAGTAATTAAAAGAATGTACTTCAAAGAATTTAGTCCTTATGTACATTCATCATGTGGCTCCGTACCATCCAAACAAGAAATAAAAATGAATCAAGAAAATTTATGAAAAATAAAAAGGAATTCAAAGACACAACTCATTGGGCAAGGGATAATTATTTTTGAACCTGTAGCTATATGCAGCTTCCACAAAACATAAGATGACAGAGCATATTCAACCCCTTCATGCACAGGGGCTTTATACGTATAACCTATCTAACTTGTAACTGGAATAATTGTTGACCAGAACAAAATATTAAAATAAGATTGAAAATGGTTACATTCAATTGCAGATAATCTAAAAATACTGTTGTATGTGACTGAAGAATTATCCAAAAAATGTACACATCATCAATTGTAAACAAAACAGGTCCAACAAGCATGGTGCCTATCACATCACATTTAAGATCTCCTCATTCTGAAACATTAAATAATCTCCAGAGAAAAACAAGATAAAATCCTAATTCTTCTTTTATACTATCATAACTTGACTTCATCAAAACTAGCATTTCTTTTCTATGAGGGTTTTTCTGAAGGGAAGTTAAATTAATCAAAGAACCGATGGCCATCCAAGAATCGATCAAGAACATGCAATCATTCTTTCATAAAAGAGGCTAAGAGCATTGCTAGACGAAAACATCACGCTGAAAGCATTACCTTAACAGGAACCACTTCTACATGGATCCGGACAAATAGAATGCAAAGAAGAACAGTGTATAAAATCAGTCTGATGAAAATAACAGCTCATGCATCCATTTATTTAAAAAAGAAAAAGTAAAAAACCGATGAGGATGCTTGAATTATCACCTTATTTATTATAAATACAGCAATCAGGAGAAAAAAAATGGATACAATATTAAACGGGAGGCAGCGAAAGGACACAACTGGCATTACATTATTTAATTTTTTAAAGGCAATAACAGACTATGTCATATTGAATTATTATATTACAAAGAAAACGACATTCCAATTGAAAACATTCCAACTGAATCAACAAAAAAACTGATCTTTATCAGATAACAAAGAATCAATCAGCCCCCCCCCCCCCCCCCCCCCCCCCCCACCCAAAAAAAAAATATATATATATTAATAGTGGAATTCAAAAAACCTAACTCACTTCCCACCAACCAATCAAATATACTGAAGATTTTTTTTAAGAAAATAAAAGAATAATGGACGGGAGAGAAAAATATGAATTTCAACCTAATTTGCCTGTAACACCAACAAAAAGCATCAGATCCCAAACTTCCACCAATGGATTTTCCACCTTTTTCTTCATCGAATCGCTCGTGCATTGCGTTATTTATCGAATTAAACAGATCAAGAACCCAAAGACAACGATAGTAACAGAAGAAATCGCCACGGAATCCTTACAGCTCTTCGAATCTCCAATCCGACAGAGATCTCGAGTTCCTCCGAGCGATCACGCGATTCCAAGAACCCTCCCCCTCTGCCTCCTCCTTTCTCCTCCGCCCGCTCCTCCGCGTCCGCCTCCTCGCTCCGCCGCCCCCGGAAGAACGACGGTCCCTGTGGCCGTGTCGCAAAATTTATAGCTCCCCGGCTCTAACGCCGTCAACTGACGGCCAGTCGTAGGCGTCAAACCGTAGTCGCTTGGTCGCGCCCGGTCGTGCGCTCGAGTCAAACGGTGCTAACCCGTTTCTTGCGCAGGTTAGCTTACCGTCTGCCGGACGTTTGCATTTGACAGACTTCTGGTTGACGGAACGGAGGTTAACTTCCTGTGATTTGTATCCCCCTACTAATCCGCCGGATCACCCGACACAAACTAACCCCACTTAACTATTTTAACGCACGCCATCTCATCCTCTTAATCGTGCCGGAAACCGATCAACTTCCACCAAAATTGCTAAAATACCCCTTATTTCCTTTACTCGTACCCAGATCATACCCGCCAACCGCCTAAAATTAAGTAGATCAGAGCCGTCGATAGATACCCTCTCTTGGTTCGGGGATTTAGATATGGACGTCTGTGGTGTACCAAACTGGCTGGCGGGAAGTGGAGGCCGTACGATCGTGATTAGGTGGGACCCAGCTGTTGCTGAGGGAATAGGGCAGCCACGTCAGCTGCAGGATGGGGAATCGTACGACCAGTGCCCGCCATACGGGGGAAGTGGATAAATTTCACCTGGGCGCCGTTTTACCGAGCCCACACTTGGGTCTTCGATATGAAGCCCGGTGTGAAAGCGATTTCGCCTTATCGTCTGCCGAAAGCTCCTATGAGGCCACTAATTGGACCGTCCCAGATTGAAATGGAGGTCTGGAAAAAACTCTAAAACGTCAACCACAAATATTGGTGAAACAACAGGTGCAGGTTCGGAGAGTAGAGGACTGCGATTGGTCGCCGTAGTTATCCCGTGAGAAAAAGTGATGGCCGTCTCACGGCGAAAGGAGTCCAGCTTAATAATTGCGCACCCATCTTTGATTTGTTCTTGCTAACCTTTTTGACAAAAGAGTTTCACCTCCGTGATCATACCCTAATCTCCACTTTTTAGATGGGAGGTGTTTTCTAAGGCAAGTGTAACCTGCTCATCCATCCAGTTCAGTCGAATCGTACCTAATAGACCGTCCTGGGCTGGGGGCAGGAGTTGCTGGACACCTAGATTGCGTGGTTTGATGATGTTATCCTATGCAAATGCTGTGATGTTGATTGACACATGTTTGACAAAATTTAAATCCAATAAATAATTATCAATCTACAATTTAGGAGTCACATGTCCCTCATTAGAGTCATCTGCATTCCAATTAGGTGCAATGGAATGGTGGATAGCACCATGATGATGCTCTAGGTAGTACCTAAACTTCATTAAGAGTCTGGATTTTGATTTGGAAATTACCATGCGCCAGGAAATATACTTGAAAAAGATATTACTTAGGGTTTTTGGAAAATTTTCGATGGTTAAATTTGCTGTTTGGCATGTTCTAGGGCATACATAGCAATGATCTTTGATTTATACAAGTTTGTTTGATTCTATGCACCGCAAAACTACATGCCATCCAATCTAATGCCTTTGCTGCTTGTTACATCCGTTCCAGAAACAGAGTGATGTCCATGTCTGTTGCACCCATCTGCTTTCTGTTAAGGATGCCGCAGTGATACAGTCCAGAATATGCTTTTTCCTATCCGTTTTCGTTGGAATATAGAACAGCATTCTCATCAATCTAGAGATTGGTTTCATGATATCTATCACTCTTCTTCAATCAGAAGCTGTGTTTCATGTTCCTGGATTCCAGTCTCAGAACCCATTCAAGTATAACTCAAAAAAACCAAGTTTAGTTTCCAATGGATGTAAACGGCCAGCTAGTATTTATTTCATCATGCACCTCAGATTTCGGTGTAACACCCGAAATGCAAAATTGCTAGTTTGCTACATGCCATGTACTACAGAGTTCTTCCAATGTAATCTAAATTCTTACATCCATTAAACATATATATGCAGGTGCTATGCGGCGCCACAATATGTAGCTAGTGATAATTTAGCTAGGGTCAGGGCTAATACCTTGACCCCATTTGCGATGTCATCGATTGAGGCATACTCTTCAGGCTTATGGCTGAAACCTGCAACAAGCAATACTACAGGTCATGAAAAAAATATGGCTGCAACAGGTGCTTTGCACTGTTATTCAATGAGCTTGAGAAACTAGATATGGTAAAGCCAAAGCCTCCAAGAAACAGAGCTAAATTACCCTGCGGTAGAGAATTTAACCATATACACATCCTCCTGCATACAGGCAGTCAGGCACATACACCAGTATACTAGCATGTGCAATCGGATTTTGGAAACATAAAGTTTGACATTTATCAACAATATAAATAAGTACACTTAAAAAAAGTTTGGGGAGAGAGGAAGATTGGTTTAACTATGAAAAGGTAGTTAAGCATATTCTCAAAATGCAAAGGTAGTTAAGCAGCTGATCTTCTTTATCATTTTCTTATATCTTCCCTAAGGCTAATTAAAAGGTCTTTTGTTAACCCTGTGCTTCCTTTTGTTCCCTTGGAAATTTCTAATGATACATCTATTCATAATGAGAAAAATAATGATGCAAGGGGTGGTATAGAGTGCAAACCTTTATAGCATGGAATGAAGATCATGCCCATTGGTGATATTCTGCAGGTGCATTCGTTGCACAGTTAGCTTTTAGCAAGTACATAGAAACCATTAAAAAGCATTAACAAGAACACTAGATCTGCAATTTTCACATACATTCCAAAACATCTGCTAGACATTTAAACACATCTATGCTTCTTCTCTAGAAATGATGTTGAGAGTAACTTATAAGCATAAATTTAATGGGAATACAGAAT
The DNA here is from genome assembly GCF_051530095.1 of Phoenix dactylifera. Taxonomy (NCBI): domain Eukaryota; kingdom Viridiplantae; phylum Streptophyta; class Magnoliopsida; order Arecales; family Arecaceae; genus Phoenix; species Phoenix dactylifera. Next base: position 10,935,302 of record NC_143190.1, on the reverse strand, counting down.
TATCTCATGGCATTGTTCATTACATTGATTGTTAAGAATCAGCTGCCTGCAGTAACTCCCAAGCGATTGCCCATATATTCCAAAATCCAGAGGCAGTTTGCTAAATGCATAGATTGCTAAGTACCAACAAAAATTAAGCAGGAAAGAGGGGAAAAAAGAAACAATAGATGCATTCAAAGGGAATGCTTCTACATAACAATACGCTTGGACATTGATGCCTGTGTTATGCGTCCAGGTAATATTAACCCCAGAATTTTTTCTTGTAACAAAGCTGCACTGAATATTTTATTTGCTAATTTAGTCTTGCAAGTGGAGCAGAGTGACCCCAATTGATGGTAAAAATTTGTTTGTGATAGTTTATGTCATGATTGCTGCATTGGAAATCTTAAATCCATGTGTCAATATTCACTATTGGAGAGAAGAACCTTTAATTAGCTTTTTGGAAAATTCCATACAAGCAATTAATATTTCCGTCAAAGAAGATATTTTCTGCGAACTTCTAGGACTACTAGAGAATAAGGTAATGCATTTAAAAGATTCCTTTCCTTTTGTTCTATTATTTAGCCAGCGATATCATAGTTGCAACCTCTCTGCCTTTCACCTCTTTAAGTGATGATTAATTCTACATTGGCACATCTTATAAATTCTTACTCCCACATGGTTTTACTGACACACTGGCCCCATAGGGGTTGCAGGTCATCGGTAGTAACTTGTTGATAAGGGAGTCCAATAATAGGGGATTCCAGGGTCGGATCTACTCTAACATTTCTCTAGAAACATGAATTACACTGCCAAAAAATGAGACAGATGTGAACAGCTAATGAAGCAGTTGAATGGAATGTGAGAACATTCAAGAAAAATAAGTGGTCAAACAAAATTTAATTACTAGCACTAAGTTAGTTATGCAGTAACTTATTTCAAAAAGGAGCAAAAGTAACTGCAAGCATAGGTTTATCTACCTGGCCATGAAGAGCGAATCATGGTAGGCTCTACTGATCATAAGCTTGTGACTAAGATTCAAATGTTGCGCTGCAACCTCCATGGCATTGATTATTGATTTCTCAGAAAGGGCAGGAGGATCCTGATTTATAATTTGGAATTCTGATAATTTAACTCTGCGATTCTTAGCTATATCAATTGCAGATTGATGGATTTTTTCAATTACAGAGTTTCTTCTCTTCTCGTCAATGTCTCGTGTATCTGGATAAAAGATGAGGACATCAATCTCAAGATATTAGCAACATTTGAGATATCAAATGAGGGGGGGAAAAAAAGCTAATTAGGTATTCAAAATCATTACACAGTTCCCTTCAGTCATAACATCTAAGTATGACAAAGGAAACATACATGGGATGAGTAATTTCACTGACCAGAAAATGACTTAGAACACCAGAGTAAATGGCAGAACTTGGATATAATTTCAAGAAATACTCCTTTATGGAAAAGAAATGTATGAGCGCTTGCTAATAATTAACGCACTAGAAAGTACCTGGATATCTTTCTTGCTTTATTCAGTTATGATCATTTTGGTGTTAATATAAGGTGCCTGACCCAGGGTCATCTATGTGGCATTAGAGGGTACTATCTAAGTCCAGCATGCTTGTTAATTCAACATTTACCTTCCACTACTAAGGTCATGTTAAAAAGAATTACTGTACATAAAAAACAGCATTGATTTAGTATCTATGGTTCTGATGGCTTAAAATGTGTTTTTTTCTTTGAATCATTTATTAAGCAAATTAGGTAATATGTAGTATACTTGAATTTCTGTAGAACACTTCTTGAACAAGGTTGTTATAGTGAGCAATCTAAAGACAAAATTTGGTACTGCTCATGTTTCTGTAGGTATCGCATTTGGCATCATAAAAAAAATCAGATATTAGGATTACTCAAAAGAGCTTTAAAATTGCTTCTTCAAGAAATTCTGTTGCAACATAGTGTAAGAGAGTTTAAAAGTGCAACATGATAGAAGAAAGAAAGAGAACAAAAGAAAAGAAAACACAAAAGAAAGTACAGAGAAAGCCTAAGGGGGCTATAAGGAAAATGTAATAGCATTAAATAAAAGCTGATCAGGGTATACGCTCAAGAAAAAAACATCAACATTTTTCTAAAAACAGAAGAAAGAAATATTATTATATTGAATCAATCAGTGACAGATATATCTACTAAATGGAGGGGAATACCAATTTCTAAATGTGATTTGCTTGGAATGCTGTTGATTGCTCCTGGATGCAGCTCCAAAATACCTTGAAGAAGCAGAAGATTTAGAAAAGACGACATAACATATCAAAACTTCCACCAGTGATTCTATAGATGACAATTTAAAAGACAGCTCTGCATTTGATAACAAATTGCAGAAATTAGGAATATGTTTCCAAAATCATGTTAAAGGCACATACCTACAGTACCTACAGTGTCTATAGATCCAGAGTCTAGCACATGCTTCTCAACAGCTAGTGCCAACTCCGCCGCTGCAAGTCCTGCATCATTTCTGTTAATGATGCAATCAAAAGATTGTTAAATTTGTTATATGCATCCAAACTAAAGTCATATAAATAGACTTGAAACAATGGAGAATATTTTTCTGTATTCACAATTACTAGCACTTCAATTAGCAGAACATATACGAATGGGATATGAATAATTCCACTTTTAACAGCTCAGCTTTAAGGAGACCTATAATTTTAGTCACAGATGAGACTGTAAGTCTCCTAGGTGAAACTATAAACATATAATATTTTGAAGTAGGAAATTTTGACACCAAGTAACTGAGAGGGAAAAAACTTGAAGATTTATCAGATTGCAGAGCATAATTCTTTTTCTAGCGAATGTGCAAGTAACTACCAAAAAAAGGGTCTGCCAAATACTAGATAAAAGTATATACCTGTCAGAAGAAAAAATAACATAAAAAATGGCAGAAGTCCTGAGTATGATAAGGAAGTTCAATTATCGCCAGAAAAAAGATAAGGAAGTTTGATTATTCTCCTAAGCATATGATGTACAAAATTACTTACAACGAGGATACGAAAAGAAGATACATAAACCAGCCCTTCCTAAAATCTACAGTGGATCTTACCCATGTATTAAACAAGTAGATCATTAAGCACACAAAAGCAACATAATTCCTTTTACATGACTGTAATGGATAAGTAAAAAAAAAAAAAATCATATTGCTCTATTCATATGTAGTACATCCCACACTGATTTCCATAGGCATTTAGCCCTTTCTGTTTAAGTAGCACTATAGCTGTTCAGGTACAAATTGTCAACATATGAAGATGAAATCTGACATATTTGACTAGCCAAATAAGCTAAAGAATGTTATTTTATATCTTCCGTAACAGCTATCGGAATCCACATTAGAATGAGAAATGATTATATTGTTTTTTTTAAGAAGATGGGTGTCAACTAATACAGCCTTCAACTGAAAGAGAACCATCTACTGCAACAACTGTTGTAATATCCAAGCCCAGCTGAAGATGAGATGAGAAGGGTACAAGGAGTAGCAATAGCTGGTGTTCTGAAACATATATAATTAAGAAAATTTCCTTACTCGTGAATTGTGAATATAAAGCATAATCTAGTGACAATAGACAGGAGCTTCACAAGATTGCTGAGATGATAAGTCAAAGCATGGGACTGGAAAATAATTCATCATCCACTCTGGGAGCTTAGCACTGAGCATAAACGAGTCCTAGCAGTCTTCAGGTAAATCAGTTAGACAGAAGTAACAGGTCCTGAAAACAATTATTAAGTGGGAACTTAAATCACAAGACGAAAATGGGGGCCTCAAATCTTTCTTTTTGCTCTAGTGCATGATCCCTGCAGTTGCTTATCAATATAAGTAAAATTGCCTGAATATAATAAATGATACAAGTTTGATGATTTTCTATGGACTGCCCTATATAGATGGAGAATACCTGTTCTCATAAACAATAATATTTATGTGAAAATGAATGCAACTAAAAGAGACAATGACTTCAAAGAAGAGAGATAAGACGACAAAAAAGAGCTTTTCATTGCAACAGTATGGTGACTACCTGATTTGCTTTCTTCATGTAAAAAATGGGGCATGGGCAGATATGCTGCTGGCATGTTACCAATGTACAAGTATGCCAATCAATGTGTAATAAGCAATGTCATATGTAACCCTTTGACCAAGCCTACCATTCACTGGTTATTTTGGAACACAAAACGGTTGGAAGAAGATGAAAGCATGCAAACCTTGCTGGCATAAGGACAGCTCCAGCATGACCACCATTGCCTTCAAATTCCACGTTGATACTTGCAGGTGCAGCAATTGCAGTGACAATGCCAATTGAAACACCTAACATCAAGGTAAGCAATTAAGAGGATTAACTGGAGCCACTAGCTATATGGATTTGATTATTGAAGAACCCAACCTTCGTCTTCCAGAACAGGGCCTTGCTCTATATGCAATTCTAGAAAAGCGAAATAACTGCCTTTCTTCAAAAAGACATTTGACAAGTGTTCTTCATGTATGTTGTAACCAGCAAATTTAGCAGCGCCAAAGAAAGATATATTTTGACCATCAACTGTTTCTTTAAGAGCATTAGCTAATGTCTCACTCCCTGACAATAAGCGGCTGCACATTTCAAATATGGAATGAGATAAATGTCAATTCATTGCAAGCCTTCAGATGTCACATTCTCAACTCATGCAGCAAAGCCATAAATGATGAAAAGAAACAGGTTTTGATGTCAGCAAAGCCACATTTTATGGATATTAGAGTTCTTGAGTCTGCAGACTGAATACAGAAGAACATGACCAGGAGACTTATCTTATTATTCCCAAAAGGAGAAAGTTCAGACCTGCCCAAGCAACCAATTCCAAAACGTGTAGGCTCCTCGGATGTGAACATAATTACCTCCAATGATCTCTTGGGCTGGAAGCCAGACCTGTTAAATATTCCATAGAAATAATTTATAAGCTAAACTAATTTGCTGAACAAAGCAGACTGTGTCTCAGCCTTGATAAAGAACTAAAGTCAACATCAGTAATATCAAAAATAGTATAAATAATTTAATGCACATATTCTTGTTCCAATTTGAACTGGCCTCAATTTACATAGAAAGTTCAGCAGTGCTTAGAGCCCCTCCTATAACCAAAGCTAATACCCACTCTATATGTCAAATGATGCAAGTATTATTGAATGTCAAATAAGTGCGAGAATCCAGCAAGGTGAGGGATCTAATAATTGGGTTCAGTTTTCAAATACAAGTTCATACAACTGAAGTCAATTCTTCCCATATGAAAGCAGCTTTTATAGCTGCTTGATACTTAGAGAAGGGAGATTAACCAAACTCTTTGTACTAGCTTCAAAGACACCATCTGAGCTTCAGCTTCTCATGGGATTTCTCTTTTATTGAACTATAAAAATCTTTCCAACCCATCATAGTTTTCTGATCGCGCTTGCCATGGCAAAGTTATGTAATATTCCAATAAAATCCAAAAATTTTCTTGCTAATTAGATGACAAAAAGTTTGTCGCAACATATAGAGCCTTAGCTTCAGTCCTGAGTCTGTCATTGCATCTTTGATACAAAGCTAAAATTGCCTTTCTTTTTTGTCGGTTTGTGGTGAATTGGGTCAGTAGCAATTAGCAATGAAACAAATACATCCAGCTAGCTTCCCTGACTGAAACATTTCAAGGCCTGAACTCTGAAGCCATTGAAGGGTACATATATGTATGCCCATTTTTCTTGCACATGTGAATTTGGACTACTTTGCTCAGGTTTCATAGGATCTCATGTTCCACTATTAGTTATCTATGAGTCTGAAAATAGCCTAACCAAGACTATCTACCTAGATTCGGATCATGTTTATCCATGGTCACTTATTTTCATTCATCTTATTCTTTTGCCTTGCCCCCTTACGACTTCCTTAATATCCTTTCACGATTTCTGTCCAGATCAAACCAAGTCTGTTGATGTTCCTTCATTTGTTGCAGATCACATCAAACTCCATAGTTGGCATCTCGATGACCAGTAATATTAATAGTGGTTTGATGCATATCTTATCAGTTTTTGGTTATTTGTTGCTCTGGCTGATATGTCTTGAAATTCAGTGGTAATAATTATGTTTTTAAAGCAGTAGTTGATAGAACTCCATCATGCCTTGTTGAAACAACTTTTAGACATGCCCTTGTTTTCAGCTCAATTTGAGGCTTGAAGGCCTCTTTCCATTATCATGACCCACCACATATTTGACATGTGTTGCTGTAAGGTCTTTTCCTATTATCTCTAGCTGCAAGTTTTCTTTTCTAAAATTTATTTCTATGTCATAATTTATGGACCTTCATAATGACCAGATCTCTCTTCAATCAAGTATCATGAAAATACATGCATTTTGATCTGGAGATTATAGACATGACTTATCTCCATAATTTTACATGCTGGAATTTGAGATTCCATCCACATACCTCAAAGAACCCTAATTTTGAATATCTTGCAATCAAGATAAGCAGACAACCATTTCAAGAGATAAAAGAAAAAAGAAAAGGAAAGATAGCCAGCTCATAATGGTCCAGCATTTCTATTTCATCTTTCAACAACTAATGTGAGAATAAATCAATCAGGAAAATTGCACACCTTTTTAGCAAATTAATTGCTTCTACTGCACCCAAAACACCAACAACCCCATCATATTTTCCAGAATATGGAATGGCGTCGATATGAGAACCAGTAGCAACTGCTGCAAGTGCTGGCTCAGAACCGCTCCTGGAAGGAAAAAATAACAAAAATTTGATTAATGAGTAATGCATTTAGCAAATACAAAATCAGTGCAAGAGAATTTTAAGATGTAGATGGAAATATATTTCTTCCAGATAAAATGATGAAATGAATTTTTGACCCCAACTTCCAATCTTAAATACAGCAATGAGAATAAAAGAACTTTTATGGTGCAACATAGACTAAGAATTGCCCAATCATATCGAGCGTGAGAAAGTGTAAGTCCACACATCAAGAAGCACATATACATACATGCATGCATGCATATGTAAATGCATATCTATGTAATATATATATACATACATGTATGGAGCTAATATGGGGTGCCCACAAAATAGCTGTAATAAGGCACTCCTTACTGGATGACCAAGGGCCTAACACCAATGATCCAAGCCATTGGATGTGATCTACTGTATCTAAACTGCTTAATATCAAAAATCATATGTTTTAGAGATTCTTAGCCAAGGTATCTAATGCTCCAAAATTCATAATTCAAGCAATGCATATTTTTTTACCATTGGATGCATAGGCTAGAGATCTCTAAATCATATGATTTTTATGACAATAAGCAATTTAAGGATAGTAGACCACATCCAATGGCTCAGATCATCAGCATCGAGATCCCAAGTTATCCGGTAGAACTAACCTTATTGCAGTTGTTGCGCAGGCGTCCATACTAGCTCTACTATATACAATACATGCATGTTGTATCCTTATTATATAAAACTGAACAATGACCATCCAGTAAATAAACGTGCTTTATACAAACTTATGAGATTGAAAGCTATGGAGCATGCTTGTTGGCTATTGAAAGCAAGGGATAGCATGGGTAATAAAAGAGTATGGAAATTGATCTAAATTCATGTTTGGTGGTAATGAAAGACCCCACTAGTAGTGGTAAGGATATGATCCAGTTATAACTACAGGGATTCAAAGGAAGAGAAGAGAATGCAACACCAATGTTGAAGGAGAAAAAAAATGATCGGATATTTCTCAAAAGCTGCAACATGGAAACAAAAGGAGTGAAAGGGACAACATAGAAAACATGCTCTTAAATTAAAAATTAGGGAGAGAACAGTAGGGAGATTTGGTAATGAGAAAGAGAACGAAGGACTAAATAGCCTGGAAGTATGCATGATAGAGAGATCTAAGGCACTAAGGCAGCAGAAGGGTTAGTGTAGTGTGTCGCTAATCAGAAAAAAGTGGACAGAGATAAGAAGATGGTAGGTAAATGGGGTCATAGCTACCATAACCTTTGGTTCTTATTGTTGGAACAGAGGAAAATGCACTTAGTGGCCACATTGAAGTATATTTTAATCATCTCCTTAGCAAGTTTGTCATTTACAATTTATCCAACTAGAAGCCAATATTTTGTGTAGAAGAACAACTAAATTTGGCGATTGTTGACTTACATGACTACAGAAATCATATTGTTATTGTACATCAACTAATGCATATAGATGTGTTGTATTTGTATTTGCAATGTCATCTAAATAGTAGAATGCGTTCAAATCAACCTTGTTGCTTAGGACGGTACAAAGCAATCAGGAACAGCACTTAACAGGAGAGTAATGTAAACAGAAACTGTAAAATGTATTCAAGACAAATTTATTGTTTGCATTGCTTATGGAAAGAAAGTTATGTCCAACAATTAGTGTTAGAGCTAGCAGAACCTATTGCAAGGCCAACAGTTTGGATTGAAACCATCTTCACCCTAGCAAAAAGTGAAGAGGAAAATAAAACGAAGAAGAAGAAGAAGCTATTTGAAATTTTAAGCATTTTAGTAGTGACACTCAGAAGTGCAAAAATTGCTATTCAAGTCTCCACTGATTAGTAAGATTAATCATATAAGCTTTAGACATTGTAGTCTGATTTCATTTGTTACAAAATACAAACTTCTCTCTGTTGTTACATTCTAAGATGAGCTTTTCTATCATTAAATTTGAATGGGATGAATAATATATCATCGAGAAAGGGAAACATCAGGTTTTCATAATAAGAAAAATTTTCTTATGTTTGAAGTTCTAAAAGCAAGTTAATAAGTCAGCAGGAAAAAGGATAACATTTACTCTGAACTCACCATTGACCAAATATGTTACCCACAGCATCCTCACGAACAGAGAGACCAGCTTGCTCCATCAGTTTTTTGATATACCTGCAGATAAATTTGAGATTGACTTCATTAAGAGCCAACAACAGAGTATACGGATAAAGAAAAGTATGCATCATTGGAAGTATGTCAACATGCACTATACTACATAAAGAAACAGTTACACTAGTACAGAAACCAAATAAAAATGTCTCTACTATTTACCATTTTTCTATACAAAAATAACACTCGGAATTTGATGAATTAAGAGCCTTAAGTCTCTGTATAAATTGGAAGTTGTGTCTTCTTCATTCTATTTTCTTCATGGGCAAAGTAATTAGACACCATACTTCTTTCTAAAGGCCAAGGGAGTGAAGAGCCACTGGAAAAGAGTGGTTGCAGGAAACTTGGAATGGATTAAAGAGATGTTAAGAGCCGGGTGTGATATTAAGACATGTTGGAGTGAGGATTGGACCCTAAGATAGAGAAGCGAATCATGCATGCAGAAGATGGATAAGATGGTCAGCATAAGATATATAATGGACCAAAGATGGAATGCAGCATCTGCTGATAGAAGTCTAAATGAAAGTGAGCATAAAATAGCTAATATGCATATTTCATGAACAAGAGATGCAAAGGAGTCGGACGGGAAGTGAGCAGGTTGGATTCGGAAGATTTGGGTTGGGGGAGGAGGTTTGCTGATCAAACTACATATCAAGCCTAAATTTTGAATTTAAGACTTCCAGTAACTTGTTTCAAAAGAAGAAGAAAAATCGTTGACTTTCAAGATTACATCTTAGGCATGTATCAAAATATAAGTCCTGAGCAAATACAAACAGAGATCAGGTTTCCTCCTTGTTAAAGATCTTTATTGCATTCATGATCCCGCCAAAATGATATTGTAAACATAATTCGTGCCAGAATAGTATCACACTCCTTTGACTTTGGTTTTTATGAGATTTTGAACAAAACTATCTACGACATTTCATTAAATTATGATTTACCAGACCTCCCAGCCCCATTCTTACCTTGATTTACACCTCCAAGTTATGCCCAATAAGATCCCCTTCTCTTTGCTCCATGCATACCCCAATAAAACCCAACAAGGATTTCCCACTCTTAGAGAACCAAACAACTCAAACGAGCACAAATCAACTAATGGAGGGAGCTGTCGTTCCATTATTACTTGGAGTTCAAAGCAGTAGCTCCAGCACATAAAATGAAAGCGAGGGAGAGAGTCTGACCGGAGAACAGGTTTAACAGCAAAATTCTGTTATTCCTACTCAGATTTCAATTGCTAAATCCTCCACGTAGTCAGTAGAGGTCAGAAGTCTCCACATCAGCAGATTTACCATTACCATCTCGCATACCAAGAACAAGAAAGAAAACAGTTTCTCCAAAAAAAGCCAATAAGGTTATAAAATAAACTGCAGCTCTAACTATTTTTCGAATGATTTCAAATCACGAGTTGTGGCCTCACGATCATCCCAAATATACATCCAATCCAGATGCCAATGATCATTTGACGATACCTTCGAGCCAAGACATCCTTCTCGCTGTACAAGACACGAGTCACTGATGGCGCAGGAGTGTCAGAAAAGGTCGAGAGCTCATCTATCTGCAGAACATCCAGAATCAAATGAAATCCACTTCCGAAGCTGTACTCACAAAATTTCAGCGAAAAACCAAACATATACTCTCCGAATACCAAATAAATTTACCGACACCGATCCCTTTAATGGAATATTTGGAGTGAGATATAGCTGTACTGATTCTTTGCCATTCTTACCTGCCTCTGCACGCTCTCCTTGTCGACGGACAATGAAGAAGGGGAGAGAGAAAAGAAAGAGTGAGGCGGATCAGTTGGGTAGCCGGAGAACTCCTCCATGGTTCTCCTCGTTGGGTCTTCATGGCTCGCAGCGAGCATCGAGGAGAGAAGGAGGGCGAGGATCGGTAGATGGAAGGGTTGGGAGAGTTTCGGGGCCATGTCCTGGGTTTCCGCGGTCTCGATAGGATCTGCGCTTTCTTGCGGGGAAGTGGGAATCCAGCGATGATACCCCCGCCGCCGGTTAAAAATTTGCGAGTGGTCTGCGGGCTTTTATTTGGATCGGGCGCGGGTTGAGCTTATGGGCTCTGCTGTTGCCACGGAGAACCGATTCAGGAGTTACCGTGACCTATCCTCTCCTTCCAAAATTTTTGAGGGGCAAAAAATAATTTTTACTCTCTAAAATATTTTTAGATAAATAAAAGTATTTGATAAATTTTTAAAAAATAGTTTTTTTGGGATAAACTTTATTTTGGACTTCGTCGAAAAAAAACACTTTTAGAAATTATCAAAAAGCTATTTTGAATTATAATATTTTTTAACCAAAATATCTATAGTAAAATATAATAATTACACAAAATGTCTATTTATACCATTATTATTATATCATACTATAAATATAATATAATATTATATTATATCATAATATTAATATGTTATGTTAAATAATTTAATATTATGTTATATTATACCATAGTTATTGAGAGGATGAAAAATTAATTTATGCTAATAATTATAATATTTTATATCTTTATTATTGTATTATACTATAAATATAATATTATATCACATTATATCATAATATATTAACATGTTATGTTAAATAATTTAATATTATATTAAATTATTATGCTATAGTATATAATATTATATTACTATATTATAATAATATTACATTACATTATATTAATATTGTACTATATCATATATTTATGTATTAATATATATTATATTATATTATGCTATGTTGTATAATACTATATAATGTTCTTTACAGTTATTTTGTTATACTAAAAGTATTTTTTTGTGAACAGCCATCTATCTTTTGACAACAGCCTATATACCGTACAGGATGAGAGAAGGATCTTAGCACGTGTGATGCGTGAGGCATTTGGGAGGAACAAGTACAAGAATGTTGGCGCACTACGCAGCGAACAGAAAGTAAGAATGCTGCAGGGGTTGGCTTTGTGATCAGAAACCACTGTGGTAGAATGTTTGCTGTAGGTGGGCGCCGGACACCTGGGCATACTGTTGTTGTGGCAGAGCTGCAGGCTGCATAGGAGGGATTATCCTATGCCAGGCAGGTGCTTGGTGTGAAGCAGGTGCACTTTGAGGGGGACTCAACGGTGGTGATCGACTGGATCCGAGGGGCGGACAGGTATGGTGATGGTCATCTCCTTATCCGGGAGACACGCAGGATGGCTTAATCGATGGGTGGCTTTCAGGCAGTTTATGTGTTTAGGGAGGTGAACAGGGCTGCAGACTGGATCGCCTCCTTTGTCGTCCGGCACTCCAGAGATTTTTTGTAGACATCCGGATCAGATGTTCCTTTTGCTTTGTTGTTTTTACTTTTTCATGATTTAGATGGGTATACTCATGTTAGTAGGGGTGGCAAAATATGACCCGACCCGCCAACCCGACCCGTGTTCGACCCGCCATAAACAGGTTTGGGTTTGGCCTAAACAGGTTCGGGTCGTAAACAGGTCGATCCGTTTAACCTGTTTATTAATTGGGTCGGATACGGGTTTTAGATGTCTGACCCGTTTAAACCGTTTAACCCGTTTAACTGTTGGGCAGGTTAAACAGGTCTAAACAGGTTAAATGGGTTAAATAGGTTAAACGGGTTAAACAGGTTAGACAGGTCTAAACAGGTTAAACGGGTCTAAACAGGTCTAAACAGGTCGGGTTGGGCAGGTTAAACAGGTTGGGTTGGACAGATTAAACAGGTCTAAACAGGTTAAACGGGTCAGGTTGGGCAAACAGGTTAAACAGGTCGGGTCGGGTCGGGTAAACAGATTACCTGTTTATTAAACAGGTTAAACGGGTCGGATCGGGTTACCTGTTTAATAAACAGGTCAGGTTCAGGTTTGTAATTCCTGACCCGTTTAATAAACAGGTCGGATTCAGATTTATAGTTTTCTGATCCGACCTGTATTTGACCCGACCTGTTTACGCCTGACCCGACCTGATTGCCACCCCTACATGTTAGGCTTATATGAATAAGCAGCCGCTTTTACCAAAAAAAAAAAAAAAAACAGAAAGCTGCAGCCTCGAGTGCAAGATTTGCTATTTTGTCACGAGTTCGAGCACAGTGAAAGAAGACTTTGAGACTCGAGCAGATAAAAAATTCAGGCTTGAATATGACCACCTTATTAAACAAATAATCTAACTAAATTTCCAATAAGTTGAATTAAGTAAAATGGAAAAAACGGGTTAAATATTGCCATCCTATGTAGAAACAGTAACAAATATTGGTCTATATTTTTATATTAATTTTTTTGCAAGAAAAATAAGAGGCTCCAATGCCCTGTTACAAGGTTCAGCACAAAATAACTCAACTGCATAAACTGATTTGATATCCAAAATTCACAATACCCTTTTTTAATATCTATTTCTTGCTTTCTACGATTAAGAGAAAATAAAAAATATAAATAAAACAACACCTACAAATATATTTAGGCCCTATTTGGGATTGCTATTGGCAGTAGAGCTTTCAGAAAATAGAACTTTTGAAAGTAAAGTTTTTATTAAAAGCTATTTGCTGTTTGATAACTATATTTCTAAAGTTCTATAAAATTTTAGTAATCAAAATAAGAAAGTGCTTTTCATATGATAAAATGACAATAAAAGATATTGCATAGTGGAGTATAAGACAATATAATATTGTATATTATTAAATATTAAAATATTATTATTTTGTATAATATTATTATGATATAGTGTAATATAATATTGAATACTACAACATAATAATATAACATAATATGATATGATATAGTAATATATTATTAATAGTACAGTATTAATACAATATAATAATATATACTTAATAATAATATAATACTATTATAATATAATCATATAATAGAATAGAATATAATGTAATATTATTATTATATATACTTAATAATAATATAATATTATTATAATATAATCATATAATATAATATAATATAATGCAATATAATCTAATATATTATCATTTATATTATCAATCATGTATTACAATATTATAATAGTAATAATATCACATATTATCATAATATAACTATAATAATAGTAATGATAATGTAAAATTATGATTGTAGTAATATATATATATATATATATATATATATATATATATATATATATACACACACACATATATATATACATACATACATACATATATATATATATATATATATATATATGTCTATATATACATATATGTATATGAATATATATATATATGTACTTATTTATATGTATATAGATATATACTTGTACATATATATATATAGGTATATATCTGTACATATATATATATATATATATGTGTGTGTGTGTGTGTGTGTGTGTATGAATATTATTACTATTATTAGTATTGTTAGGGGAAAAACCCTAAGTCATACATCCACGGAGGCGCTCGGCCGAAGAGCGCCGACCAGAAAGCTGCTCGGCCAAGGAGTGCCGACCGGAAAGCTGCTCGGCCAAAGGATGCCGACCAGGAAGGCGCTCGACTAGAGGGCGTCGACCAGAGCGCGCGCCAAGAGGTGCCCCACCCAAAGTAAGCTGCTCGGTTAGAGAGTGCCGACCAAAGACAGCGCCAAGGCGCTCTGCTAGAAGGTGCTCGCCTAAAGGGCGCCGACCAGGAGTACTCAAAGTAGCCCCGTCACAGGGCGCCCCATTGGGCGACCAGCTCGGCTCGGCACCCTTGCCGAGCCGATGCCTTAACCAAATGTTCCACCTCCGCCTAAAGTCCAAGGGACTTGACAACTCCTACGGCTTGCGACCTGCCACTATCTCCAAGCCATCAAGGCATAAGATCTCTGCAGGCATTCGGCACGACCTGCCATTAATGCACGAGACTCCCTCAAGTCTCCGATGCACTCAGGCGTTTAATGAACACGGCCCAAGACGATCTCCGGATCACTGAACCATCAGAGCGCATGGCTCTACCTGACCGTCGGTTCATTCGGTAATAAATGCACTTACCATCCACAGACCCCAGGCCCGCCACGGCCGGCGGTTCAACCACTCCAACAGGTCCGATCGACCGTGACAACTCCCTGGTTCCGGTCTGATTCGGCCCCGTTCTCCACTACGCCATAAATGGGCCAAATCGTGCCCAATTATTACAGACAGGGACAAATCCCCCGGTCACCTCCCAGGTAACGTAATCCCCTCCTATAAAAGGGAACCTGGGGAGAACCAAGGTGGGGGGAGAACAAAAAACGGAAACAGATCCCCGGGACTGAACCCGCCGGGAAGCACGGACACAATTGAGGACATCATCCTCTTCGTCTTCTTTATCTTATCCAAATGTTCTTGCTGTCTTCTCCATATACTCTCTCCCCTGCTCTCTCCACATACTTGCCCCCTCTGACTTAGGCATCGGAGGGCTGGCGCCGGAGAGCCCGGCCACCGGTTTTCCTTGCAGGACTTGCACACCCCCGCGGCGGAGGACGCAGCCGGCCGGCGCACCGCCGTCCGCCCCCTGTAGCAGCGGAGCTCCTCCTTCCCCGGCTTCGCGGCGGCCCCCGGGTCCAATTTCCAGCAACAGTTGGCGCTAGAGGAAGGGCCCGAGTTCGCTACCATGAAGCTAAGAAGCAAAGGGGCTTCCAACGCCTCTCGGCGTCCTCCACCAAGCCCAGAATGTTCCGTTCGGAACTCACCACCCCCGGTTGAGCCAGCACCTCAAGTTCAACCGGAACAATTTAATGCCCTGGTGCAGCAAGTGCAGGCGTTGGCTACCGCCGTCCAAAGCTTGCAACCCAGGGGCATTCCAGCAGCACCGCCTCCCCCGGCTCCAGTCCAACCGGAGCCCCCTACAAGCGGGCTTCCTCTCCGAGGTCAGGACTCTCAAGTCCAGGCCTCCCTCTGGAGAGAGCATCCAGTCAGAGATCACGGAGGCTGGCCACAGCCTTCAGAAGCTGAGTCGGTTCCAGGGCAACCTGCACCCGGAGGAACCGCTGTAGCGATCCTCTAGAATGATGAACTCGACAAGAAGGTCGAAAAGCTGGAGCGCCAAATCCAGGCACTCCACGGGAGAAAATCGGGACGTAACGGCGACTTCGAGTTCAATACGAAGTCGCCCTTCTCTCAGGAGATTGAAGATGAACCGGTTCCCCTCCGGTTCAAGATGCCCCAGGTGGAGCCTTACAACGGCAAGGCTGATCCCTTTGACCACCTGGAGAGTTACCGGGTCTTAATGGCCCTACAAGGAGCCTCGGAAGCCATGATGTGCAAGGCTTTCCCGGCGACACTCCGAGGACCAGCCCGGCTTTGGTTCACCGGGCTGAAGCCAAGTACTGTCTCTTCCTTTGAGCAGCTCGGCAGACAATTTGCTGGCAACTTTGCCGCCAGCCAGCCCCAGCGGCGGACATCTGACTCCCTCCTTGACATCAAACAAAAGGAGGGAGAATCCTTCAAGGAGTACTTGGACCGGTTCACCGCCGCAACATGGGAGGTCCGGGAGCTTGACCAGTCAATCGCCATGTCAGCATTGAAGACTGGAGCCCGGTCCTACAGATTCCTCTTCTCGATCGAGAAGAATTTCCCCACGGACCTCACCGAAATGTTCACTCGGGCGCGGAAGTATGCCAAGGCAGAAGAGGCCGTGGCAGTTAGGCGGGGTGGAACCGAGCAGAACCCCAAGAAAAGACGCCGCGAGGAGCGCGGCCGACCCAGAAGCCCGTCTCCACGACGAGCTAAGAATCCGCCCCGCCCGAATAGTCCACCCCGACTGAGGGGACCGCCACAGCAGAGGTCACCACTCCGCCCGAGGTTCCCACTGCAGGCCCGTGCACCTGAAGGGAGGCATGAAAAGTATACTCCCCTCAATGCTCCTCGGGCTGAAATCCTCATGGAGATTGAGAGTCGGGATTGCATCCGGCTCCCCCCTCCAAAGCCAGACACCAGAATCCGGCGTGATCTCCGGAAGTATTGCCGTTTTCACCGGGATCACGGCCATGATACCGAGGATTGTTATCAGCTCCGAAATGAGATCGAAGCACTCATTCGCCGAGGGGTGCTCGATCGGTTTGTGCGAGGCCGGCGTGAAGGGAAGAAGCCAGCCGAAGGAGCAGCACAACCTGAAGGTTCCAATGCCAACAGGCCCATCGCCGGCGTCATCAACACTATCCGAGGAGGGACCTCGGCTGGGGAAGCCTCAGGGGAAGGAGCCTCCTCGAAGCGCCCGCGCACCTCTGAAGCCATCTCCTTCTCAGATGACGATCTAGAAGGAGTCGAAACTCCCCATGATGATGCCATGGTCATCTCCATGATCATAAATAAATTTGATGTAAAACGCATCCTGGTTGATAATGGAAGCTCGGCGAATGTTTTGTATTTTGATGCTTATTGTAAAATGGGGATGACAAAAGAACAGCTACGGAGGATGAATGCTCCGCTAGTTGGATTCACTGGGGATTCAGTCCCAGTAGAGGGCGAGATCGACCTTCTGGTCACAGCCGGGCTCGCCCCTCGTGAAAGTACCGTGGGTATGAGCTTCCTTGTGATACGCCTGCCCTCGGTTTACAACGCCATCCTTGGAAGGCCAGGACTCAACGCCCTCCGAGCAGCGGTCTCAACTCACCACCTGCTGATGCGATTCCCCACCAGCCAGGGAGTCGGTGAAGTCCGAGGGGACCAAATGGTGGCAAGGCGATGCTACCTAGCGACCCACGAGGCAAAACAACCAGCCGAGGTGCCCGCCCCAACGACTGACCAGCCCTCAACTGAAGTTATGGAGGCACGGGTCAACCCCCAGAAAGAGCGGGTAGAGCCTGGTGAGTTGTTAATTCAAGTTTCCTTACGAGAGAACTTTCCCGAGCTAACCGTGCAGATCGGCTCTGGCCTTGGCGAAAACGAGAGGAGTCGCCTCGTCGACTTCCTACGGGACAATATGGATGTCTTCGCCTGGTCGCCTGTAGACATGCCGGGGATAGACCCGGAGGTCATGGCCCACCGGCTTCAGGTGAAGCCGACCTGCAAGCCCGTGCGACAAAAGAAGCGAGGCGCCGCCCCTGAACGACAACGAGCAGCAGCCGAGGAGGTCGGCAAGCTCCTTGAAGCCGGCTTCATCCGGGAGATATCCTACCCGGAATGGCTCGCCAATGTGGTCCTCGTCAAAAAAGCTAGCGGGAAGTGGCGTATGTGCGTGGACTACACCGACCTGAATAAAGCCTGCCCGAAGGACAGCTTTCCACTTCCCAGCATCGACCAGCTCGTGGACTCCACCTCGGGTCACGAGCTGCTGGCATTCATGGACGCCTTTTCCGGATATAACCAGATCCGCATGGCGCCAGAAGATGAGGAAAAGACAGCCTTCATCACCGACGGGGGAACCTACTGCTACAAAGTGATGCCATTCGGTCTAAAAAATGCCGGGGCGACTTATCAAAGGCTGGTCAGCCGGATCTTCAAAGACCAAATAGGCCGAAACATGGAGGTCTACGTGGATGACATGCTGGTGAAAAGCAAGGCGGCGCAAGACCACATAGCCGACCTCAACGAAGCATTCTCCACACTCCGAAAGTACCAGATGAAGCTCAACCCAGCTAAATGTGCATTCGGGGTCACCTCCGGCAAATTCCTCGGCTTCATCATTACACAACGAGGAATCGAGGCCAATCCAGAGAAGATCCGAGCCCTCCAAAGGATGACGCCTCCCAGGACGGTCAAGGAGGTACAGCGGCTCACGGGCCGAGTGGCAGCCCTCGGGAGGTTTATCTCCCGCTCAGCCGAGCGCTGCCTTCCATTCTTTGCAGCCCTCAAGAAGCCGAAGAACTTTTTGTGGTCGGACGAGTGCCAGCAATCTTTTGAAGAGCTCAAGCACCTGCTGGCTTCCCCTCCCCTACTCACGAAGCCTCAACAGGGTGAGCTTCTCTACTTGTATTTAGCTGTCTCCCCTGTTGCGGTAAGCTCGGTCTTGGTCCGAGAGGAGGGCAAACTTCAGAAACCGGTGTATTACACCAGCCGGGTCTTAAGGGATGCTGAGACCCGATACTCCAAGCTTGAGAAGACCGCCTATGCTTTGGTCATCTCAGCTCGGAGGCTCCGACCCTACTTCCAAGCTCACACAGTGGCTGTGCTGACTGACCAGCCGATCAAGCAGATCCTGCAGAGATCAGATCGTGCGGGTCGGATCACTAAATGGGCCATTGAGCTCGGGGAATTCGACATTGAGTACCGGCCCAGACAGGCGATCAAAGCACAAGCACTCGCAGACTTTATAGCCGAGTGCACCATACCAGATGAGGTCGAGCCTGAACCCGAGCCACCGCTGGAGCGGACCCCGAGTTTTACATGGGCTCTACATGTCGATGGCTCTTCAAACTCGGGGGGTAGTGGAGCAGGATTTATTCTCACCAGCCTGGAGGGGGTGGTCGCCGAGCAGGCCCTGCGCCTCGAGTTTCCTGCTTCCAATAACATGGCGGAGTATGAAGCGCTCGTCGCCGGGCTTAAGCTAGCCAAAGAGCTAGGAGTGAAGGACTTGAAGGCCTTCAGTGATTCTCAGCTCGTCGTCAACCAAATTGTGGGCGACTTCGAAGCCAGAGACCCGACCATGCAGAAGTATCTCCAGAAGGTACGGGATCTCGCCTCGACCTTGGACTCTTTCCACATTCAACATATTGCCAGGTCGGAGAATCTCAGGGCCGACCAGCTATCAAAGCTGGCGTCCTCTCGCATGAGCGAGCTTCCCAAAGAGGCAGTCCTGGAATATCTCCAAAAGCCCAGCACAGACGAGCCCGAGCAGACCCTCTGCACCGAGCTTGAGCCAAGCTGGATGGATGGACTCATCAGCTATCTGCAAGACGAAACCCTCCCTGCTGATGTACGAGAGGCTCGCCGAATCAAGTGCCTCGCCACCCGATACATACTATACGAGGAAAAGCTCTATCGGAAATCCTTCACCTCTCCCCTTCTCAGATGCCTTCGCCCAACGGAAGCTAATTATGTCCTGCGCGAAGTCCACGAAGGAATTTGTGGAAACCATCTGGGAGGACGAGCCTTGGCCCATAAAATTCTGCGCCAAGGATATTATTGGCCGACACTCCAGAAGGATGCTATGGATTTCGTCCAAAGATGCGACCGGTGCCAAAGGAACGCCAATGTTCAGCGCCGGCCCTCGGCTCCTTTGACTTCTATCAGCTCCCCTTGGCCTTTTGCCCAGTGGGGAATTGACATCCTCGGGCCATTTCCTCTGGCCACCGGGCAAAGGAAGTTCCTGGTCGTCTCCATCGACTACTTCACTAAGTGGGTGGAAGCTGAGCCCCTCGCCCGGATCACCGAGCAGAAGATGCGGGATTTCGTTTGGAAATCCATCATTTGCAGATTTGGGCTCCCCCGCATCCTTATCTCTGACAACGGTCGCCAGTTCGACAACATCCATTTCAGAGAGTTCTGCTCCGAGCTTGGCATTGACCACCGCTTCACCTCGGTCGCGCATCCTCAGACAAACGGAGAAACCGAGGTAACAAATCGTACTATTTTGCAGGGTCTCAAAACCAGGCTCGACAAATCCAAAGGACAATGGGTCGAAGACCTATACAATGTTCTGTGGGCTTACCGGACTACGTTCCGCGTCCCCACCGGCGAGACTCCCTTCAACCTGACATATGGGACGGAGGCCGTCATTCCACTAGAGATTGGGCTCCCCTCTCCAAGAGTCGAGCACCACGATGCTAGCTCCAACTCTTCGCAGCTCAGAGGCAACCTCGACCTGATCGAGGAAACAAGGGAGGTCGCCCGAGTGCGTATGGCGAGGTACCAACAAAAGACAGCTCAGTACTACAACGCCAGGGTCAAAGTCAAATCTTTCAGACCAGGGGACCTTGTCCTAAGAAGAGCTGAAACCTCCCGACCAACTGAGCGAGGGAAGCTGGCCCCGAATTGGGAAGGACCATACCGAGTCACGCGCATTCGCCGACCCGGAGCTTATCAATTGGAGTCTCTAGATGGGACTCCCATTCCGCGGAGCTGGAGCTCTGAAAATCTCCGCGTGTACCACCAGTAGAACCCTAAGGGGTCCCTCATTATTCAACCATTAAATTTCATTCTATGAATTTCACTCTATGAATTTCATTTCACGATAAACCGATGGTTTGCAAACTTATTCCGAGCTCACCAATTTTCTTGATTATCTCATGGCATCAGGTTTATTCTTCTTCCCCAACCACGGTTGGGATGCCCTGATACCTCGGGATGGAGTACCTGCGTGGACTCCCTAAAGATGTCCATGAGTTTATGGTGCGCTCTCTATCAACGAGCTCGGCTCGTTCTTCTACCCTGGCCACGGTCAGGATGCCCCGAGACGTCGGGATGCCCCGGTTACCGGGAAGCTCGAGGCGTCGAGACACGAGTAGCGGTCCTCTCTGACCGGACGAGCTCGGCTCGTGCTCCATCGACTATTGAGTAGCGGTCCTCTCTGACCGGACGAGCTCGGCTCGTGCTCCATCGACTATTGAGTAGCGGTCCTCCCTGACCGGACGAGCTCGGCTCGTGCTCCATCGATTATTGAGTAGCGGTCCTCTCTAACCGGACGAGCTCGGCTCGTGCTCCATCGACTATTGAGTAGCGGTCCTCCCTGACCGGACGAGCTCGGCTCGTGCTCCATCGACTATTGAGTAGCGGTCCTCTGACCGGACGAGCTCGGCTCGTGCTCCATCGATTGTTTAGCGGTCCTCTGACCGGACGAGCTCGGCTCGTGCTCCTACCCCGACCTCGGCCGGGATGCCTCGAGACGTCGAGATGCCCCGGTTCATCGGGATGCCCCGATACGTTGGGATGTTGTCTTTATTGGCCAAACAAGCTCGGCTCATTCTTTACTAGCTTCAACCAACGAGCTCGGCTCGTTTCTCGCTGGATTTCTCTGCCGACGTCCTCGAAGAACGGAGTCCGAGCAGAGAAGCGTCTTCGGTCGCCTCGGCGCCAGGACGCATACGGTACAAGAACGGAGTCCGAGCAGAGAAGCGTCTTCGGTCGCCTCGGCGCCAGGACGCATACGGTACAAGGTACCTATTTATTTAATGTCTTTACATTACCTATTATTGGATTTCTCTGCCGACGTCCTCGAAGAACGGAGTCCGAGCAGAGAAGCGTCTTCGGTCGCCTCGGCGCCAGGACGCATACGGTACAAGGTACCCATTTATTTAATGTTTTCTACATTATCTATTCTGCTTTTGGATTTCTCTGTCAACGCCCTCCAAGAACGGAGTCCGAGCAGAGAAGCGTCTTCGGTCGCCTCGGCGCCAGGACGCATACGGTACAAGGTACCCATTTATTTAATGTTTTCTACATTATCTATTCTGCTTCTGGATTTCTCTGCCAACGTCCTCGAAGAACGGAGTCCGAGCAGAGAAGCGTCTTCGGTCGCCTCGGCGCCAGGACGCATACGGTACAAGGTACCTATTTATTTAATGTCTTTACATTACCTATTATTGGATTTCTCTGTCGACGCCCTCCAAGAACGGAGTCCGAGCAGAGAAGCGTCTTCAGTCGCCTCGGCGCAAGGACGCACACGGTACAAGGTATCCATTTATTTAATGTTTTCTACATTATCTATTCTGCTTTTGGATTTCTCTGTCAACGCCCTCCAAAAACGGAGTCCGAGCAGAGAAGCGTCTTCAGTCGCCTCGGCGCCAGGACGCACACGGTACAAGGTACCCATGTATTTAATGTTTCTGCATCATTTCATCTATTTCTCTGCCGATGTCCTCAAAGAACGGACACCGAGTAGAGGAGCGTCTTCAATCGCCTCGGCGAAGGAGTGCTCATGACACCGACACATTATTGTACTAAATCCGGTGAATCCCCGTCACGAGCTGACGAGTATCCAATCCATTTGCAAGAAAAGAATCCGGTTCGCCCCGGCAACCCGAGGCTCGGATTCGAAATTCGCCGCATTAAGAAGTCCCAAGTCCTAACGACCGCCCTAGGGCTTAGTCGAATTCTGGACTAGGCTCGGAAAAACGTTCCGAGCCCAAACCCTTGGTATAAGCACAAGCGTTGCTATACCATTAGTCGAAGAACCGAGCAATGGAGCTCGGCAAGCCAAACTCTAACTCAAAACCCTGTGGCGGAAAAAGCTGAGGCCCTAGAGCCCATATCCTCGGAACCTAAAACGGATCCAAGCAGAAAAACTTAGGCTACGACAGACAGAGTTTTTTTAAAAAAAAAGAAATGGATATTCATTTCAAAAAGGCCCGTAGGCTAAGTACAAAATCCGGGTTTGGCCCTTACAAGTATGGGAAGCCATCCCGATTTTACAAGAAATAACAAAAATTACATCGGAGGCTCAAGCTCGACCACCTCGGCCTCGGCAGTACTAGGAGTGGTTGGCTCGGCTGCCGGGACCTCTTCGATGGCCTCGGCGGCGACCTCGGGGGCAACCTCGGTCACTTCGGGGATAGCTGCGGCCGCCTCGGCCCCCGAAGTTTCTGCCTCCGCCTCCGGGGTTTCTGCTTCTGCCTCCGCCCTCCCTGCTCCCGGCTGAAGCAGGTTAACATCAAAATCTGGGAGAAGCCGCCGCAACTGATTGCGGAAATCCCGGAAGCCTTGGATCAGCCCATTCACGCCCTCCTCAGCCATGAGTTCGTGAAACTCTTCCGACTCACGGAAGAGCTTCACTGCGTTTTGGGCGTTCTCCCGGGCCTCTATCTCCCGGGCCTCGTGGTAAGCGGCTCTCCGCTCGAGGCCCCTCAGCTCCTGCTCGAGCTCCGAATGTCGGAGGCGGGCATTTCCCACCTCCTGCTCGCGGGAGGCCAATGCCTGCTCGGCCTTTTAGCCAATCGAGCCTCCGCGGCGCGCAGCTCGGATCTTGCCAATGCGTGCGCGCCCTTCTCTTCATCGAGCTCGGCGGTCAGAGCTCGAATCCTTTCATCGGATGCTCCGACCTTCTCTTGGAGCACCCGTTGTTCGGCCTCAGAGGCCTGGTACTTCTCTTCGGAGGCTTGGTACTTCGCCTCGGCGGCCATGTACCTTCTCTGGGCCTCCTCATAGCCGCGCTGGCACCTCCGGGCTTTCTCCCGGTATTCTTGAACTAGGTGCATCAGCATCTCCGTCTCGTGCAAATACTGTAAAGAAGACGAAAAGGAAAACATAAGACGCCGCTAGTAGAAAAACAATACAGATTACTCAGGCGAAAAATTTTGCTTACCCGGACGGAGTTGCAGCGCGTAGCGTCCATAAAAGCGTTGTAGCTCATGGACTGCATTATGGTCCGGTCGGCCGGGAGCAGCGCGAGCCGAAAAACTTCGCGCGCCACTCGCGGGTTTTCGAGGGCCGAATCGCCCTCGAACACCGACCAGGTGGGTGCGAAGGGCACCCGTTCTTCCGAGCTCAAAGGGCCCGGGAGGCCAGCGCCATCTGGCCTAGGTGGAGCCGACCCCGAGGCTCCTTGACCGCTCCCCGGCTGGGAGCTAAGGGGCTGGGGTCGGGCGAGCGGCTGGTCTAACCGCCGCACAACTACAGCGGGGCGTGCAAGCACGGGACCCGCTGAACTCCTCCCCTGGTCGGCAACTGGGGCGTCCTGCCGACCAGGGACTTGCATCAAGGGTGCCGGGCATGGGGGCGCCATCGGGGTTCTGGAGCCCGAGCCCCCGGAGCCCGTGCCCTCTCTCCGATCAGCCTCAGGGCGCGCGGGCTGAGAGGGCCCCGCCTCGGAGATAGCGGGGCGAGAAGGCCCCGCCTCGGGATGTGTAGGGCGGGAAGAGCCCGCCTCGGCCACCACTGCCGCCGAGGGAGTCGAGGTTGCCGAGACCTTCTGCTTCTTCCTCGGCTCCGCAGGCTCCCCCGAGAGCTCAGCTGCCCTCTTCTGGAAGCGGGCGTAAAGGACTTCGCTCTTGGTCACCATTTTTGCGATGTCTGCAAAGATAAGCAAAATTAGAACATTAGAACAATAAGGAGATAAGAAGTTGCTGTAACTATCCTTACCCTGAGGACGTGCCGAGCTCAAGCCCACGTTCACCAGGGCGTCCTCGCTAATGAGGCCGTTCAGCAAAATCCCGTCCCCAAGGCTGCGGATGGTATCGAAGATCTCCTGCTCACGCGGAGAAAGCTGGGGGAGCCTGTTGATGGATTTAAGTTGGGCCGGCCTCCACCTGGGGTCAAACCCCCAGGACCGTTCAGAGCCCAGAAAGAAGAATTTCTCCTTCCAACCATGAATGGATGAGGAGGCACCATGAAAAAGTGGCCGACCCACCCGGAGGGCGATGTAGAGCCACTCCCCGTCTCCCGGGTTCGACTTAAAAATAAAAAGTCGCCGGAAGACGTTGACAGAGGTAGGAATCCCCTGCAGTAAACACAGTGACAGGAAACCCATCACTGTCCTCCAAGCGTTTGGAGTGAGTTGCGCCGGAACTAACTGGCATACCGCCAGCAACTCATTCACAAAGCTGTGAAGAGGAAATCGGAGACCGGCCCAGAGTGACTCCGAGTGCACTCCGATCCGGCCTACCGGAGGATCGGTTACCCGATCCCTTCGCCTGGCGGGTTCCAAACGGAACCCGTGAAGAGGGAAAAACCACTCTTCGGTCATCTCGACCTCCAGGACACTCATGGTGGACACTACTTCGCTAGGCAAAGAACCCATTACAAGAGAGGGAAATCAAAAAGAAGGGGGACCTGAGAAGGAAGCCGGAGAGAAGGGACTTCGGTTTGAGGAAGACTGGGAGAATAGGAAGCTGGAAGCAGAAAGCAATGGAAAGAGAACAGGGGGCCGGGGGAGAGTTTATATAGGCCTCCCCAACGGCCCGGATCAGCGAAGAAAGCGCTGCGTCCTGGTTAGATGATAACACGTGTCGGTCTAAAAGACAGAGCGACGCATTTAATTAGGGCTAGCGCTTCGAACATCGAAGCGCCCCATCGGATCGCGCAGAGAGGCGTCCGCAATCGAAGATCGTGCGGCCCCATCATGAGCCCACAACGCGAGGACGCTTCGCAAAAGGTGTCCCAATAATGAGGCTCTTCGGGAAAGAAGAGACGCCGCCTATTAAAAGCACCTTGAAGCGTTCGATAGCTCAAAACGCACAGTAAATCGAAATTTTCGGAATTCGTAATAACCCAATTAAAGCTACTTCCCGCGCTCCAGCTGATAGCCAACTGGAGCTCGGAAGTCGGGGGGTAGTGTTAGGGGAAAAACCCTAAGTCATACATCCACGGAGGCGCTCGGCCGAAGAGCGCCGACCAGAAAGCTGCTCGGCCAAGGAGTGCCGACCGGAAAGCTGCTCGGCCAAGAAGTGCCGACCGGAAAGCTGCTCGGCCAAAGGATGCCGACCGGAAAGCTGCTAGGCCAAAGGGCGTCGACCAGAGCGCGCGCCAAGAGGTGCCCCACCCAAAGTAAGCTGCTCGGTTAGAGAGTGCCGACCAAAGACAGCGCCAAGGCGCTCTGCTAGAAGGTGCTCGCCTAAAGGGCGCCGACCAGGAGTACTCAAAGCAGCCCCGCCACAGGGCGCCCCATTGGGCGACCAGCTCGGCTCGGCACCCTTGCCGAGCCGATGCCTTAACCAAATGTTCCACCTCCGCCTAAAGTCCAAGGGACTTGACAACTCCTACGGCTTGCGACCTGCCACTATCTCCAAGCCATCAAGGCATAAGATCTCTGCAGGCATTCGGCACGACCTGCCATTAATGCACGAGACTCCCTCAAGTCTCCGATGCACTCAGGCGTTTAATGAACACGGCCCAAGACGATCTCCGGATCACTGAACCATCAGAGCGCATGGCTCTACCTGACCGCCGGTTCATTCGGTAATAAATGCACTTACCATCCACAGACCCCAGGCCCGCCACGGCCGGCGGTTCAACCACTCCAACAGGTCCGATCGACCGTGACAACTTCCTGGTTCCGGTCTGATTCGGCCCCGTTCTCCACTACGCCATAAATGGGCCAAATCGTGCCCAATTATTACAGACAGGGACAAATCCCCCGGTCACCTCCCAGGTAACGTAATCCCCTCCTATAAAAGGGAACCTGGGGAGAACCAAGGTGGGGGGAGAACAAAAAACGGAAACAGATCCCCGGAACTGAACCCGCCGGGAAGCACGGACACAATTGAGGACATCATCCTCTTCGTCTTCTTTATCTTATCCAAATGTTCTTGCTGTCTTCTCCATATACTCTCTCCCCTGCTCTCTCCACATACTTGCCCCCTCTGACTTAGGCATCGGAGGGCCGGCGCCGGGGAGCCCGGCCACCGGTTTTCCTTGCAGGACTTGCACACCCCCGCGGCGGAGGACGCAGCCGGCCGGCGCACCGCCGTCCGCCCCCTGTAGCAGCGGAGCTCCTCCTTTCCCGGCTTCGCGGCGGCCCCCGGGTCCAATTTCCAGCAACAAGTATTATTATTGTGATTAGTGGTATTACTATTTTTAGTATTATCACAATTATTAGTACAATTACTATTATTAGTATTATTACTATTATTAGTATTATAACTATTTTAGTATTATTGCTATTATTAGTATTACTATTAGTATTATTACTATCACTAGTACTATTACTATTATTAGCACTATTACTATTATTAGTACTATTAATATTATTAGTACCATTACTATAATTAGTATTATTACTATCATTAGTATTAATACTATTATTGGTATTGTTATTATTTTTAGTTTTATTACTATTATTAGTACTATTACTATTTTTAGGCCCTGTTTGGGGGAGCTGTTGGCAGTAGAGCTGTTGAAAGTAGAGCTGTTGGAAGTAGAGCTGTCTGAAGTAGAGCTGTTATAAAAAGCTGTTTGTTGTTTGGTAACTACATTCGTAAAGTGCTGTGGTACTTTATTTTGTGTTTGGTAAACAAACTGAGAAAGTACTTTTATATGACAAAATTACCATAAAGGACATTGCATAGTGTTATACAACAGAACATAATAAAACATAACATAAATCAATACATAAATATACGATATAATATAATATTATTGTAATATAAAATAATATTATGTTAATATAGCATAATAGTAATATAATTATTAGAGTAAATTAATATTTGGTAATATAACATAATATTAAATTATTTAACATAACATATTAATGTATTATGATATAATGTAATATATATTATATTTATAGTATAATACAATAATAAAAGTATAAAATATTATAATTATTAGTATAAATTAATTTCTCATAATATAACATAATATTAAATTATCTAAAATAACATATTAATGTATTATAATATAATGTAATATAATACAATATTTATAGTATAATACAATAATAAAGGTATAAAATATTATAATTAATATTATAAATTAATTTTTCATAATATAACATAATATTAAATTATTTAAAATAACATATTAATGTATTATAATGTAATGTACTATAATATAATATTTATAGTATAATACAATAATAAAGATATAAAATATTATAATTATTAGTATAAATTAATTTTTCATAATATAACATAATATTAAATTATTTAACATAACATATTAATGTATTATGATATAATATAATATGATATTATATTTATAGTATAATACAAAAATAAAGGTATAAAATATTATAATTATTAGTATAAATTAATTTTCCATAATATAAAATAATATTAAATTATTTAACATAACATATTAATGTATTATGATATAATATAATATGATATTATATTTATAGTATAATACAAAAATAAAGGTATAAAATATTATAATTATTAGTATAAAATAATTTTCCATAATAATTTTCCATAATTTCCCATAAAATAATTTTTTGCGGTCCAGGGGCTCTTCTTCGTGGTCCACGCTCGAGGAGGACCTCAGTGTGGGTCGCGAGGTTGATGATAAAAAAAAAAACAATAGATTGATTTTGGAAGGTATGAAAAAGGATTAAAATTTTTTTCTTCTAAAATGTGGTTCAAGAGATGCATACAAAAATTGAAAAGAAAAATACATTTTCTTATGGAAGGGAGTCTGACGGCTTGGGTTCTTGGCTCCAGCAGATTTTTAGGTTTATATAGGGATAAACTATGTAATTATGTTATTTTAATATGGGCATTTTTGTCAAAAATACAGCTTTCCAAAAAAGCTGAAACAGCTTCCTCCCAAAAGCTCCAAATTGGAGTTTCCTTCCAAAAGCTGTTTTCAGCTTCCCGCAAAAGCTGAAACAGCATTTTGAAAAATTTACCAAACACAGTTTTTCATCTAAAAGTACTTTTGGAGGGCCAGAAAGTGCTTTCTGGGCCTCCAAAAGCTCCCCCAAACAGGGCCTTAGTAATGTTATTAGTACTATTATTAGTACTACTATTATGATTACTATTATTACTATTTTTAGAATTATTACTATTATTAGTGTTATCACTATTATTATTACTATTACCAGATTTTACTATTATTAGTTTTATTACTATTGTTAGTATTATTACTATTATTAGTATTGTTAGTATTATTAGTAGTATTATTATTAATAGTACAATATTACTACAATGTAATAATATTATTATAATTATAATATATAATATAATATGTTGGGGTTGAAATTTAGCCTGAGTGTGACTATGCTGGAGGAAGCTGAGAAGATGCCGACCAGGATGGAGAAAGAGGGCCACCTCCTGTGCTCCGGGGTACCTGCACAAAGCCTTAGCCGGAGATTCCAGCGAAGGCCCTCCGATGGCTAAGTTAGAGTTGATCCAGCATTTTTTGGAAAAAAAAGTTCCTAAGTGTTTTTGATATGGCTTATCTATAGTCCTCACAAGGGTGCCCAAGTGGCTGTGATATGGTCCATTCTCATCATGGGAGAAGATGGTCTTGGCTAGGTGGCATGTAGCCAAGGTCAGGGCTCGCTTGAGGCACACAGTTTAGGCAGTCCTTATGCACAGTATGGTGTTGGTTGGTGTGGTAGGGTATGGCTCTTGGCAGGTGTGGCAGCCTGACAGGGTATGGCTCTTGGCAGCAAGTATGGCTGGGGCAATAAGGCATGATTCTTGGTTGGCATGTCATGGTGTGGCCAGCAAGCAATGGTTCGTGGAAAGGAGCTGGCTAGGCTAAGATGTTCGTTTACATGTGCAAGCGTGGGCGCGCGTGCAGGTGCGGCTGCGAGTGAGTTCGGACAGGCTTGGAGGCTGCGGCATGTGCTTGGCGAGGTCGGCTCGGCCTTCGGCGGAGGCTAAGGTCAGCCTAACCTCTGGTCAAGGTCAACTCGGCCTTTGGCAGGGTTCGAGGTCGGTCTAGCTCTCAGCGGGATTGAGGCCTGGCCTGCTCGGCTCTAAGGTTTGCTCGGCAGGAATTGGGTGGTTCCATGCTAGAGCAAGACGATCCATTTTGCCTCCCATCATTTGCCCCTCGACTTTCGAGTTCGAGTCATTTTTTTTAGCTTGAGTGAAGGAAGTAGCCGAGTTGTCGGTTGTCTTGTGCTACAGCCAAATGTTCGTGAAGGTGTGTATGCCGTGTAGGGTGCACCTCTTGTATCATTAGAGCTAATGCTTCAGGCTGAGCTTCTCAAGCCGAGCTTGAGAGAAGCTCCATTTTGGAGCTTTCCGAAAAAGCTATTTTGAGCTTTGTTGGAAAGCTATTTTTGACCAAAATACCCATAATAAAATATAACAAGTACATACTTTGTTCCTTTATAAACCCAAAAATTTGCTGGAGCCCTAACGATGAACTCTAGCCGTGGATCAAACTCCCTTCCGTGCAAGAAAATGTATTCTTATTTTTATTTTTGTATACATCTTTTGGATCATGTTTTAGGAGAATTTTTTTTAAATATAATATTATATTACATTATATCATAATACATTAATATGTTATGTTAAATAATTTAATATTATGTTATATTATGAAAAATTAATTTACGCTAATAATTATAATATTTTATACCTTTATTATTATATTATACTATAAATATAATATTTTATTACATTATATCATAATACATTAATATGTTATGTTAAATAATTTAATATTATATTAAATTATTATGCTATAATATACAAAGTTATATTACTATATTATAATAATATTATATTACATTATAGTAATATTATACTATACTATATATTTATGTATTAATATATGTTATATTTTATTATGCTTTGTTGTATAATACTATGCAATGTCGTTTATGGTAATTTTGTTATACAAAAGTAATTTCTCAGGGGGCGTTTGGTATGGGGTGATCGTCTCAGGATCAATGGTGATGTGGGTGGAGGTGATGAGATCACCGCGTTTGGTTGTACCACGGTGATCCTACGTGGCGGTGATCTTAAATCACTTCCACTCCTCAAATCACCCCCCAACTCAGTGATAGGATATCCGTTCTTGAGGTCGGAAATCCAAGATCACCCCAGGGCAGTGATCCTGGGTTAAAAGTTAAAGATAAAAATACCCCTCAAGTTAGCAAAAAAATTGATATATCAATATACCATCAACATATTATGTCAATGTTATATATATATATAATATTATGTTGATATTATATAGTATATTAATGATATAAATTATATTATAATATATTACTAATCATATTATTTTGCTATTATTATTGAAGGATAATTTTAAATTATAGTAGAAATATATTATTATATTTTATATTTATATAATGAAAATATTTAATATATTACTATATTACTCCTTTTTACCTTATTTTTCTAATCAAAATAATTATTAGTATTAAAAAAATCTATTATAAGTATAAATAAAAATATTGATTCTATAATGAAAAATAACATATTTTTATAAGATAAATAATTTATAGGAGTAATAAATATATTTTTATAGAATATATTAATAATTAATATATTGATAAATATATTAATATTTTATTATAATATATTTTATATGATTAATAAATATATGATAAGGGCTACTAAAAGTAGAATATATGATAAAATTATGGAGCTATTATAAAAATTAGCATATTGACTTATATTTTTAAATCATGAGAATTAAAAATACATAAAAAATCCATCTAAGATATATTAGGGGTATTTGTGGTATTATGTGGTCAGTGATTTTGGATTTCCGTACCATACTAAACAAGTTACTCATGGATATCCGGGGATTTTTAATCACTAGACTATGGCCTACCAAACATATTGATCTTAGATCACTGGAGATCAAATCACCCCAGTATTCGAATCACCGTGGTGATCCTGTTGGGGTTACCAAACGCCCCCTCAATTTGTTTAGCAAACACATGTTAAAGTGCCACAATACTTTAGAAATGTAGTTACCAAATAGCAAACAACTTTTTATAAATGCTCTACTTTAGAAAGCTCTATTTCTAAAAACTCTACTACCAACAGCTCTCCTAAATAGGGCCTAAGGCTCCGTCTGGAAAAGCTTTTGGAGGGCCAAAAAATACTTTCTGACCCTCCAAAAGCATTTTTAAATAAAATTGAGGTGTTTGGTAAAATTTTTGGAAAGTTGTTTTAGTTTTTTCAGAAAGCTAAAACAACTTTTTGGGAGAGGCTCCAAAATAATTCAGAAAGGTAAATGGAGCTTCTCTCAAAAAGCATTTTTACGAATTGTCGAAAAACTATTTTGAGTTATAATATTTTTTTGGACCAAAATACCATAATAAAATATAATAATTACACAAAATATTTCTTTATAATAATATTTTATACCTTTATTATTGTATTATATTGTAAATATAATATTATATTACATTATATCATAATACATTAATATGTTATGTTAAATAATTTAATATTATATTAAATTATTATGCTATAGTATATAATATTATATTACTATATTATAATAATATTATGTTATATTAATATTATACTATATTATATATTTATGTATTAATATATTTATATTTTATCATGTTCTGTTGTATACTATTATGACTATATTTGGGAAACTGTTGGCAGTAGAGCTTTTGAAAGTAGAACTGTTGGAAGTAGAGCTTTTATAAAAAGCTATTTGCTGTTTGGCAACTACATTTCTAAAGTGATGTGGTACTTTAACATGTATTTGGTAAAGAAACTAATAAAGTAATTTTGTATGACAAAATTACCATATTATTATAGTATTATATAACAGAGCATAATAAAATATAACATATATTAATACATAAATATATGATATAGTATAATATTACTGTAATGTAATATAATATTATTATAATATAGTAATATAACATTATATACTATAGCATAATAATTTAACATAATATTAAATTATCTAACATAATATATTAATGTATTATGATATAATATAATATAATATTATATTTATAGTATAATACAATAATAGGAAATAAGAATATCTTTTTTTTGCACGGAAGGAAATTTGATCCACGGCTAGGATTCTTTGTTAGGATTCCAACAGATTTTTAGATTTATAAAGGAAAAAAGTATGGAATTGTTATATTTTATTATGGCTATTTTGGTCAAAAAAACAGCTTTCCGACAAAGCTCAAAACAATTTTTTCGGAAAACTCCAAAATGGAGCTTCTCCCAAAAAGCTATTTTTAGCTTTCTGGAAAAGCTAAAATAGTTTTTCAAAATTTTTAGCAAACACCTTTTTTTTATCCAAAAATACTTTTGGAGGGCCAGAAGGTACTTTTTGGCCCTCTAAAAGCTCTCCAAACAGGATCTATGTAATGTTCTTTGTGGTCATTTTATCATACCCAAAATATTTTCTTAGTTTGTTTACGAAACATATGTTAAAGTTTCACAATATATTAAAAATATGATTACTAATTAAGAAACAACATTTTGTAAAAGTTTTATTTCTAAAAATTTTATTTAAAAAGGCACTACTTTCAAAGATTCTACTGCAAATGGCTTTCCAAATGGGAATAAGTCGTAATTAAAAATATTTTTGTTCACGCGCACGACACAACTCTACCCAAAATAAAGGCGCTTCAAAGCCGCACCGTGAACCCGATGTCGAAAACGCAAGCCGCCGGTTGTTGATTTTTCTGAAGGGCACCAAATCAACAGACGAAAGACCTATAAAAACAGACAAGAACCACTGGCTCTGGAAATCCAGCTGCGGCCGCCCTCTCACCCCTGAAACCCTTCCTACCATTCGTCGTGATCGCGTGCGGCCCCGCCATCGACAGCACCTCTCCCAAAACCCGTAAGTATCAAGAACCCAGAAGAAATTTCCTGGCTCGTTCTAGGGTTCTGTGGATTTCTAGGGTTAAAATTTTAATTTGGGTTTCGGCAAGGTTAAATAGAGATATCTAGGGTTTGTTTGGCGCTTTGGTGTGATCTTGCTTGTTGTCTTTCTATTTCTTGATCTTTTCTCGCACTGATTCATGTTTGGTTGGTTTTATGTGGATTAATGGGTCAATCTTTGGATTCATGGGTTTTTTCTCTATGCACAGTGTTTTATGTTAGAGGTTTTAGATTTGTATTGCTTTCTTATACTCTAAGATGCTCTCTGCCTCTGAAAAGATAAGGAATATACACCGAAATCATATACAGCATTAATTTCACGGTTCCTGAGAAGCCAATATAAAGACTGAATCTTGGATAATGTTAATCAAGAACAAGAAATAATTGATGAAATCTGCTAACAATGCGTAATTTAAAATTTTTAGGGTCAAAAAGGGTTATTTTTTTTGACCTTACTGATGAAATCTACGATGGTTCATTGGAATATCAGGTAGTATACTGGTCTTTATTGAAAGAGTAGAATAGGCTCATCATCTGATGCAGAACCGATGCAAGAGGGATAAAATAAATGGGAAAAGCAGGGATTCATAGGTTTCAAGAACTAGTGGAAAGGAAAGAGAGGTCTATGTCAATTTAGGCCAAAAACTTCTCCATAGGTCGTGGACTTGGGTTCTGGTTTTGGTGAACTACTCGTTTCACCTAATGCTTAGCATTACACTCCGCATCCTAATGGAATTCATCACTTGTTAACAAACGTATAGAAAGAAAGATGATGTCTGGCTTATTCTGAAATACAACTTTGCCAAGCCACGTGGTCAGACCACGTTTGTAGACAGCTGCATGAAACTTGTTCAATATTTTCAATTATAATTATTTGTACACTCCGCATCCTAATGGAAGTCATCACTTGTTAATGAACGTATAGAAAGAAAGATGATGCCTGGTTTATTCTGAAATACAACTTTGCCAAGCTATGTGGTCAGACCACACTAGTAGACAGATACATGAAACTTGCTCAATATTTCCAATTATAATTATTTATTATGCCGTTTCAGATATTTCTGTTGTTAATGATATCAAATTGCTCAGAAGGAATGAATGTTTAATGCAGCTGGAAGCTTTGATTATAAGCAGGTTTTTAGCATGCTATGGTGTTCTAGCATCTGACTTGTTCTGACAAACAATTCCCCAAGTTCTTATAGTGCATATAATTCCTCCCTATTGTTTGATATTAGATCTATATCAAATCCTTTTCTGTGGCATCTCTGATACCGAGCCTAGTTTGATGGGATCACATTGCAAATTCTTAGATGAATGAGAAGCTCCTAAGTTTTGGGTTATTCTACAAGCAAGAAATGTCTAGGTAATTCACATGAAATTCATGCTGTTTCTAACCAGTCTTTGCGGTTGGGCAAGATTATGGAATTGTTACCACTTTTCAGCCGACAATATCCTGTATGTGTCATAATTTGGTTATTTTCCCTTTTTTTGTTTAATGTTCAATCAAGGATGTATTAATCCATGACATATAAAGATGCACCTTTCATGTAACGACTGATATAGGTAGGGGAATTGAGAAAATCATGAAGAAACTAGAGGAGATATAGATGGACAATATGCATAAGATTTGAATCTTCTTGCTAACTTTTATGATGCAGTCTTGATTAGGTATGAACAGAGGCTGGAATTATATATTGCAGTCCTGCATTAGCTGGGGGTTGATGCTTGTAGATACCCGTATGGTTTATAGTATTTTAGTGAGTAGTGATTATAAATATGAATAGCTGTGCTAGCTTCTTCATGTCCAATTGCTTATTGATTCTTTTAACAAAATCAGTAATTTTGCTTTGCAATTCCTGGCCAAACAAAGTACAGAACATATCTTCATCAAAATGCTGACCATGTTGTCCTCTCCGGGGGCTTACATATATTATGATGAAAGGTCTAATGATAAAAAAAAGTTTGTAATAAGCACGAATAGTTTCAGTCTTTTTCACATCCTTATGCTTATTGGATTTTTCCTGAGACTGTTCATATTTTGGCATGATCTTAACTTTGGAAGCATTGAGCAAAAACCAGATTTTACTTTGAAATTATTATTTTTAACTTGTAATTATTCACTTTTTTTTTTGTAATTGCAAATCATTAATTGATGAGAGATATCCCTCTTTCAGCTCCAAACATTATGGATGCACATGAGGAAAATTTGGCTGAGCAAGACATGGCTGGAGCAACTGGGAACTCGGACAATGAGAATCAAGGACAGGTTGATAATTTGGGAGCTGAAGTTAGTGAAAAGAGGTGGCCTGGGTGGCCTGGAGAGAATGTTTTTCGAATACTAGTTCCTGCTCATAAAGTAGGTGGTATAATTGGCCGCAAGGGAGAGTCTATCAAAAGAATGTGCGAGGAATCAAGAGCTCGTATAAAGATTCTTGATGGTCCTCCTGGCTCACCAGAAAGAGCGGTAAGTGACTTGGTTATATTTCTGTACTTGAGTGGACAGTTCTATACTTATTACGAGCATAGAACTTTAGTTTAGTCAAATAGAGGCCACAAAGGCATCATTGCAGTCTCTTCTGCAAGACAATATTTCAGACCCTTATGCAGTCAGTCAATGACCAGTAAAATTGAGTTTGTTATATGGAAAACTTTATGATCAAAAATTTCAGCATCCATTCTCTTTTCTTTTTGTTACAACTTTAGAATCTTTCCGTTTTGCACCGTATAATGAATCAATCACCATATGCACTTTAATACATTCTAGATATGGAAGGAAAATGTCCTTTTATTCCTTGTTGCCTGCTCTATGATTGTATAAAAACATGCATCATTAGATACACATAAAACAACAAACTACATATGTTTTAAGGCCATGATTTTATGCACTCACTATACTTGGTGATATGCTTATGTCCTTATGCTAAATATGGTTTTTTTCCCTCAATTCACCAATAATTACCTCATCATCAAGTTGATTATATTTGATTCTCTTTTTGCATGTGAGAATGCTCTTGTGGGGGGACACAAGCTAGAAAGTTCTCATATCTATCCTTTCTTATTAATCGGGCAAGGATATCTTGTCTCTCAGTTTATCCTTGTTGAAAAGTTCACAAGTCTCTTCTCACTGTGTTTAGATATTATAATGAGTTTGATTGTTTGCTTTAACATGATGCAAATCTTGCTGAAATGAACTTGAATCACAGAATTCCATGGTTGCAAGAAACTTTAAGTTACAAATTCTGAGTATACATTTAATCTGACACAAGCAGACTGATTTAAGTCAGTAAATTGTAAAGATGTATTCTTTGATTTATTCATTTTTTTATTATTTGTGGACTATAGGACAACATGAATAATTTTTTAGGGTATTAGATAACTATGGCTGGTGAATGAACTCATGGAATCAGAAGGATTTTTTGATGTGGAACATGACAATTTAGTTTCCTATGAGCTTTGCGTAGTGAAATTTGAAAAATTTAGTCTGATTTTGTTTTGGAAGGAATATATTGTTAGGAATTTTTCTATATTTTTTGCTTAGTCATTTGTCTTTTTTTTTTTTTTTTCAAATTCCCAGATTTCTTGAATTTCACCTCTCAAAGATTTTGCTTGGTTTACACACACACACACACATATATGTTTATATAATGATTGTAAAATTCATTGTTTCCTCAAATTTCTGGAATGAAATATCTAAGTGCTTCAAAATTCAAATGCGTCTCAATATTCACAAAGACAAGTTCTATCTTGTGAAAACCCTTTTAGATGATCTACTATGTCGACGCAAGCGACCTCATTTCTGTTGACTCAAGGAAAAAAAAAGAAGACATCTGTACGCGTTTATTTGCGTTATGACCTAACAAACAGATGCTCAGTAATAGGTTCAAATCAGTTCCATCTGAAATGGCCTCTCTTAATCTTGATATTTTGTTTAAGCTTTTGCTGAAGAAGCTTTAAATCTGGCAAGGGAATTTCTTTGAACTAAAGTAGTTGGGGCCTTCCAGTTGTGTCCAAAAATGACCATTTTATCTTCATTCTTCAGCATTCCTTCTGAAACGCTTTTTTTTTTTTTTACATTTTTCACTGTCAGTGGATCCCTTATTTCCATCCAGCCCTTATCATTCTTTTTTCCTTCAGGTTGTAAGCATTCGTGTTCCCAATTTTGCAACATCTAAACTGGAGCATTTTTTTGATTCTTTATGTGATTTATTATCTCCATTGTCATTTTTTTCCCTTTTGGATACACATAAAGTAGGCCTTCCATCTGGTTTATACTGCTTCATGACATAGAAATTGATATCACAGAATTTGCAACTGATGGCTTTTCATGCGATTAAGGAAAGACCACTACTTTTCTTGAGGGTTGTGCTAAGTAGATTTGCCAGTATGCCTTTTTTTCATATAGCCTAATAATTATTACTACGTGAGAAATGATTAATGATGAGTCTCACAATGAAATGCCAATTATAGCACCTGTAATCTTTCCAACGACAATTGTATCTGAATTTTTGACACAGAAACTAAATATTAATTAACATCTTGGTCCCAAAGTTACTGACTAGTTAAGTTTGTATAGATAAGATATGATACTCAGATGCTTTGTAACCACATTAATAATCAAAAGGGAGAATAATATCACCTAAAACATTCCACGAACATTCCAACTTTACCACCTTCCATCACAATAACGAAATGAATCTTTGCAGGTTCTGTCTGCAGAGCTAAGGCAACAAATCAAATCACCACTGTGAATCCAAAATAGAAGAAGAAAGGTTCAGTTTGCAATGATCAGTCTTTGAGCACCAGTGCTGCAAATTTGGTCTAAGCCCTTTCTATGTTTTGTTGGATGAACATCCTTGCCAAGAAGCTCCACATACCATCTGGTAACTTCAATCCCAGTTGACTAAATTTTTAACACTTGGGCTAATTCATTGAACAAATTTGGTAAAAGCAAAAGGGGCATAATTGCAAGGGAAACTACTTGATGGCATTGTAGATGTAACCTATATATTGGTGGCAGAGATACTTAATATTTACCAAAAGTTTTTTTGTCTTCATTGAGTAAAAATAATAAACACTTAACCTATGAAATAAGAAATGAGAATTCTTAAATGCCATTTATCAACATGCTTTCTATCATTGTATGTATGAGTTTATGCTGGAGATATGGTGTCTACCATGGTCCAAGAAATTTAACAAATCACACCCCCTCCAAAAAGAAAAAAAATACTCGTATGCCTCCATAGGTAAATTTTAATATTGGTTAACTAAGATGATTTAGATATAATCTTCACCGTGTAACTCATGCCCAAAAATATGTAATTAATCAAGTGGGAGACGAAGACCGATCATTTACCTCCATGTCTAAATTGGACATGAATGGTTTCATTAAAGTTTTGTAGAATCGTGGTTCTAGGTATCTCCCATTTGATTTTCTCTTCCTCCTCTCTCTCATCTCTCTCTCTCTCATATCACAAACAGAGATAGCCCTTAGTTAAGTTAAAGGAATCCCCTTTGTAATGCTTATTTGGTCTTCCCATGTGCAAAAGCTGAACAATTAGGTCATCATTAGCTTTATCTCAGTTTTAAGTGGAACCTATTGGTAATGATATTTGGTGGGAGACTTAAACAGACTCTGACAAGTAGATCTTTTGAAAAAAATTGACTGCTTTTTAAACATAAATTGATATCAGTGTTTTCATGGAGTAACAGTCGCTATAGATAATGGAAGAGACATTATGACTGCAGTTTCATATGCCATATCTACCAAGTGATGTAGCAAGCTCATGTATACATTTGTTTCAAGCTTGTATTTTCATCTTTTTGTTGCCCATACTTGTGCTGCTGTTCTCATCTTTATGAAAACATTGAGCTTGAAACTTGGCATTAAGAAGTTTCTTTATTGTTTCTTCATCCTTGCCTTTCAGTAACGTTCTTAGTGGTTAATCAGTAAAGCATTTCGGCTCCCCTCCTATAGTCTTCTGAACTCTTTATTTGCCCACCCAGTTCTTTTTTATCGTTAGCCTCTTTTTATGAACTTAAGGTTTTTCTGCAAGCAGCATCTGCCCTGCTTTTGGCCCTCATAATGATGTTGGTCCTTGTTGATATGGTGTTCCTTTTTTAAATTACAGTTGAGGTAAAACCTTCTTTTTATTGATAACTTTGGTGAGAGTGATACTTTGAGTTTCATGTGCACATGCAAATTGATGGTTTTTTAAGGATTGCACACTCTTGCGCCAAGCTAGCATATTGAGACTTTAGATATTTGTATGTGACCTGGCAGAGTGGTGATAAGATGTCATATTTCCCAGGTCTCGAGATCCTATCAAGTAGGTAATGATTTCATGCATGTTTGCTCTTGTTTTGAGTAATAGTAAAGAAATATGATAACATCAAAGAAGAGTCCAAGAATATGACTGGGTTCATGCTTATTGTGAAGATGTCATATTGAGACTTTAGATATTTGTATGTGACCTGGCAGAGTGGTGATAAGATGTCATAATTCCCAGGTCTCGAGATCCTATCAAGTAGGTAATGATTTCATGCATGTTTGCTCTTGTATTGAGTAATAGTAAAGAAATATGATAACATCAAAGAAGAGTGCAAGAATATGACTGGGTTCATGCTTATTGTGAAGATGTGAAGCAGAGGACGAACCCTTGTCAAATGAGGTGCTAACTCTATTGCTTTTTTGCCGAAGGAGGGATGATCTTGGGAACCTTGTGGTATGCTGCGGTGGAGGTATGGCCAAGCTGCTTATGAAAATCCAATAAATTGAAAGACTCTTTGTCAAATTCTAATGAAGTGGATGAGGTACCATCTGCACAGAATTTGCAAAGAATAGTTTGTACAACCTTTCCCTCTTCTTCTCTGATAAGGTTGGCACTAGTTGGTACTCGGTAGCATTGAAGGCAAAGTTGCCCACGTTAAGGCCTTCTTCAAGATACCATAAGGGCCTGCTTGGACAACCGAGATCCTTCTCATGCCATTAGAGCTTCCAGCAGGGATTTTAGTCATTTAGAGATGTCAGAAGAAAGGTCATTTTGATTGGCAAATGGACACAACAGATCCTGTTTTTGAAGGATAGCTAAATAACTTTGAGAAAAGTGCTAATTATCCCTACAAATCAGGTTAGATGAGAACCAGATTGGCCGTTTAACTCTATCTATCTCCTCTATCCTTTTTTTTTTTATAAATAGAATTTCTCTCTGATCAACCCTTATCATCCTGAAAATGTTTTCCAACATCTAGACAGGCCCTTGTTCAGCTTCGACATCCTACTGCATGATCCTTCATAGTTCTGTCATTCATGAATGAATGGATAAGTAAAGTTTTGTGTCTCCATCTCACTAAATTTAATCCTTTAATGTTTGCTTATAAACAAACATACTGCTCCCCTTAACCAAAAAAAGGAGGAAAAACCTTGCAGGATTTGCATGGAGATACGTCTTCTTGTCATTTCAAATTTGCAGGTGGAGCTTACTTTTTTTGGCCTTGCATTTGTTATCAAATCTCTCCACTTTTTGTCATTTTCTTGTGGTGCTGTCTTGATGCAAGAACTATTTTGTCATTTCTTCACCATTTTTGTGTGAGCTTTTTCTTCACCATCGAAATGTCAATTAAAACGTTAATTTAATGGAACTAAGTTTTTTAAAGATATTTACTAGACATTATTATTATTCAATGTAGTTAACCAAATGATCTAGATATTCCTGGAGAGGATAACAGAGATAAGAGAGATTCATGTAAGAAAACACAGTCATCTGTCGGTGATCAACTGACATATAACAGGAGCTAAGCTATGATGAAGAGGGGAAATGATTAGGCACTCCAAAATGGGGCGTATCTTCAAAGACTGAAATGGGGCATATAAACTAGTTCATGACCCAAAAGCTCTCGTCAGAATTTAGGCACTCCAGTGAATTATTAAAATATCTTAATCATACTCAATCTTCTAAACAAATCTAAGTGGGGAAGTAAAAGTTCTCTATGTGCTTTTAGGCTGTCTTTTGTTGTAGAGAGCGAGGAAAGAAAATTATTTAGAGGGAATCTTCTTTTCCATTGTTTGGCAATGAAAACAAAATTCATGGATGGAAAGTAAGTCAAAAATAGAGGGCCGAAAATAGAGCGCCCTGTCTTTCATGGATGGAAAGTAAGTTGAAAATAGAGGCCCGAAAATTTCTCTTGGGGGATTTAATTTTTTTTCTTTTTTAAAAGGTAACAATTATGAGAGAAATTAATAAAAAGGCATGTGGACCAGAATAACTCAACCCTATCTAAACTACTCTTTTATAACTTCCTCTGCAATTTTCTTAGTTTAATGAAGGACAAGAAAATTTTCAATTTCTTTCTTTTTGTTTTCTTTTCTTGCATGAGTTTATTTTTCATTTCTTTTGTTATATTGACAACCAAAGGGAGCCTAAGGGTGAATCTGATGATCATTTGCTTCTCTGTTCTTCCTTCTCAAGGAAGAAAATTTGACAAAGATTCCCAGTGCATATGTTTGTGTGTGTATATATATGTATGTAGCATTAATGTGCATATATATGTATATATACATATGTATGCATGTATATACATATGTATGGATGTGTGTGTGTATATATATGTATGTATGTCTATATATCTGTATATATATGTACATATCTACGTGTGTATATATATGTATCTATATATATCTATGTATATATATATATACATGTATATCTATGTATATATATATCTATATCTGTATATCTATGTATATATCTATATATATCTACGTATATCTATGTATATATCTATATATATCTACGTATATCTATGTATATGTATATATATGTATATATCTATATCTCTGTGTGTGTGTGTGTGTTGTGTGTGTCTATCTCGAAAGGAGCCCCGTTCATCTTTATATGTGTGTGTGTGTTTGCGCGCATGTGTATGTATGCGAGCATTCAGCTAGTGACATCTCTCTTGAGCCTCATTCTCTAGAAGTAAGGACACAGGAAATTTGGTTGAGTAGGAGAATTTTCAAAATATGGTTTCTAATGTTGAAGACTTTTGGGAAGCAGCTTTTTCACTCAATATGTCTATGATTTGGAGCTAGATAATGTTTCATCAAGAAATTGAACATATTTGACTATTTTCTTTGTTTGGTAACTAAAGTTATCTTCTTGTCTCTGCAGCAATAATGTTCATGTATCATTACAATTCTGAATAAGGGCTACCAATTCTTTTAAAAAAACAGATAATTGCAAGGCTGAAAGATGTACTCAGTTGCATTAATAGTTAATAAGGATGCATTATAAATATGGATGCAGTCTATAAAAATATAAATTTTGAATGAAGATAACGCTTAAACTGTCAGTGACAATGTAGAGAACAGAGGCAAGAACCGGAATCATGTATTTTCAATTTTTTGCAGACTTTTACAAAATATTCTGTTGCAGTGTCGCATACACAATTTGGGGTGAATTATCAGGTTTAGAAATCAAATCTCTTTAGCATACCCTCTTTTTTGCCTCCTTTTATAAGATGGCACTTGACTAAAACGATTTTAAGTGCCATCTGAAGACGCTGTCAGAAACTTAGAGATAGCCAAATTTGGATTCTCATGGAGCACTGTATAGGGAGCCATCAGATTACTTCTAAAACTCAATTCTGACATCTTGAAAACTATTTTCAGAAAAAAAAGAAGGGGGTGGGGGTGGGGAAGAAAAACAGAGAGAGAAAGATCCTGATACTCGATAAAATAGCGGATTTGATAAAAATAACCTGAACATCAAAAACATAACTAAACCTCCTAAACATAGATCCACATGTATCAGCAAGCACTCTCAAATGACTGTTAAGTCTACACATGGAGCTCTAAACTCATGTGGTGGGGTTGGGGTTTAGGGGAGTGCATTTTGCTCCTCATAGCTTGACCAATTTAGGGATCAGATGATCTGAGATGCTAATACAAGTGCATTGACTTATGGAAACACTTAATTGTTTTGTCATAATAATTTTTCATATACAAATAGTGCTAATGAGGAAAGTGTTGATTGAATTGAGGACAGATTTATGTTATGACATGCAATTGTTAAGAGTGAATTTAACATGCAAAATTTAGTGATCATCATGGAATCTAACGTGGAAACTGCTACATAATCCTATATTGGAGGGGCTGGTGAAGTCCAATCGGAAGAACTGACGATATCAAGTACTTAAATACACATCTTTGGGGTTCTGAATAAAATGATTATGCATTGAGATTAAACTAGTGCTCAAAAAGTTATTTGTGGCTTTGTGGAGGGGGGGGGGGGATTCTGATACCAAGGTAGATTTTTTTGGCAATGCTGAGGAAGTGACAGCATCCGGCAAATGTGTGAGTGGTGTGAAGTCCACATTTCAACTTTCACCATGTCATTTAGACATCAAGTTATGCTCATCAGGACTTGGGTTCAAGCTTAACCCTATACAGACTTGCTGCTCTGTGGTTTAGTTGATTGATTTATTGATGACATCAGATCTTGGAGAATGCCAGGCTATGCTAAACAGGAAAGCTGTAGGTAAATATTAGATAAATTAACTTAAGTTGCATATGTAACATGCAACTTCATTGTGATATTTTTGTGTAGATATGGCTTCAGAAAAGGAAAAAAATGGATTAGGTTTTTTAAATGGTTTTGTTTGTTATGTTGCTTGTAGCAATAAGTGTATGAGCATACACCTAACTAGGATTGCTTTAACAATTTTTGTTGCTCTACTTCTACCTATGAATGCTTTTAACATGAAGGAGCTTTCCTAAATTCCGAAGGTTCACAGAATTGCTGAACAGATTTTGTTAATCTGACCTCTTTCCATGAAACGCTTGATGGGATAATGAACGAGATTTATGATATAAGTAATATCCTTCATGAATCAATGTACACCATACTGATGCATTTTGTTTTTGTTATAACGTTGTCTATACCATTATTTTTGGTTTTATTTTTCAAAGTATCTTCTGGGAGAAACTGATGAATTCTTATAACCAATTATGGATGCCTTCATATGCCCCCCCACCGACACACCCCC
Organism: Phoenix dactylifera; assembly: GCF_051530095.1. Classification (NCBI taxonomy): domain Eukaryota; kingdom Viridiplantae; phylum Streptophyta; class Magnoliopsida; order Arecales; family Arecaceae; genus Phoenix; species Phoenix dactylifera. Next base: position 10,890,303 of record NC_143190.1, on the reverse strand, counting down.
TCCCCTGCGGAAAAAAAAAACAAAAAAAGGGGTAAAAAAAGGTTAGCCATCCTTTAATAGTATGGTTACTACTTAATACTCGCCATCATATTTATGCCTCTTATCCTTTTAAGGACCTTTCTTTATGTTCTGGTTGAAATCATTTTTATTTATTTATTTATTTGCCTAATGATTTATGCAGATGTGCTCGTGTGCAGGCCTACCTGTATGCATTTGTCTTTGTCAACCTCAGTATGCTGTTTTCAGGTTTTTGCTTCTGCTTGAAGCTGATCTTTTTTTTATTGTTCTTGATTCTTGTGAAGGTAATGATATCAGCGAAGGAGGAGCCAGATGCACCCATTTCTCCTGCTATGGATGGTCTGCTAAGAGTCCATAAATGTATAATTGATTATACAGATGGCAGATCTGCTCAAGCTCTACCAGGTACTGGCAACATGGTACCAACACGGCTACTGGTAGCAGCTTCACAAGCTGGAAGCCTTATTGGAAAACAGGGAGCAACTATAAAATCCATACAAGAGGCGACTAAATCTGTTATCCGTATTCTTGGTATGAGTGCTCTAAACTTTATGTTTTTTGTGTATTGCATCACTGATTTTGGTGTTCATTTGTATGATAAATTAAATTTTGTTTTTACATTCCATGCCATTCTGTTTCCATGACATCTTGCATTTTGTTGTAACTAAATTTGCCATCTTGTCTTGATTGTCGATGTGGCTTATATACTCTTGCATGAAATTGTTCATAAATGATATGATGCAACTACATTTGGCTTGCAAAACAAAAAACAATCACTGAATTGATTGATAATCTATTTCCTTCATAAGTTTTGTTCTTTGTATGCTGGGTATGGTTTTAAGAAGAAAATAAGAGGGAGGGGGGCATGGGTGATTAACCTAGTGAATTTTTCAGATTTTGAGCACAATATCTAAAAATGGATTCAACTTCCACAAACTTGCCTTAACATGTCTAGAGGATATCACAAGAAATTTTGACTCAACATTTTTTTGGTGGTTGAGGGTGAGCTCTGGCGCAACAATAAGGCTGCTTATTATGGATTCCAAACATAGAAATAGTCTCTCTGCATGTGGGGTAAGGCTGCATACACCTTACCCTCCCCAGACCCTATAGTGGCAGGAGTCAGGAGTCTCGTGCATTGGGCCACATTTTTTTTATTTTTCTGGTAGTTAAAGCCTTCTTGTGCCATTGTGAATGTTCTGAATGCACTGCAAAATTAAAATTTACTTGATATTTGTTCTCTCACCCTTTTATTTCTTTGACATTTAAAATAATCCTCATTTGGCATTCTGCCTTTTGCTCAATTCTTATTACCTCATTATATTGGTCTAATCCAATTGTTGGTTCTTATGCTAAATTGTGAAAAGACCAACATCTTTAGGATTGCTCTTAGGCTGCTTTGTGAAAGCAGGGGGATCTGCAATTGCGATAACCATTTCATCCGCCTATATTATTCTGGGAAGCATGATGACTAAGTTCTTTTCTCATTCAGATTTTCCTGTGTTCTTCCTGTATTACGTATCCTGAAGTTCTTGACGTGTTTTCTGTGTACTTGTTGAGCTCTAAAGCCTTTGAAAGCAGAAGTTGCCGGCCTCAGGAGTCAGGACATACCTCTTTGTAGATATTGTTTTTCGTTCCATGCTGACACTTGTTAAATTTGTATTTGGAGAAAGATGCTCCTATCCTTGTGCTCGAAGAAAGATATATCTTCTCAAGCATGGAACAACAGCTATTCTCAAGGACTAATAAATAACATTGCAACCTATTAAAGTCATGATGTATGAAAAGACACCCAATCAGCTCTCCGATTAATGACACATAAGAAGCATTTTCTGACGATATTGTCTCATTTCTGCCAGCATTTTAGTAACCAGTATATTCTCATCTACCTTGTCATATTATAAACCCTATCCTGGTCATCTTCATGTAGGATTTGCCCAACTTTGGTTTGTTGCTGCATAAGTGACCTCCGAGTCACGAAGATACAAGGAACGCAAGCACTTGTCTTTCCATAGGGGAAAAATACACAAAACACAAGCCTGAATTCTCTTCAGTTTATGGTATTTCTAATGTAGAATTGGGAGGTTTTACTGTGATGATGTTGATTCTTTTTTTTTTAACTTACAGCCAAAAGGAAAGTAGTCTTAGTATTGCTGATTCTTGATTGTAAATTTGACTATATTCTTTTCAGTAATCATGATATTTGGGACAGATATTCTTGATGTGGTATTCAGCCCTCACATTCTTGGAATTTCTGCAGAAAATGTACCTCCTGTTGCTTTGCAAGATGACAGAGTTGTGGAGATACAAGGAGAGCACATGGGAGTTCATAAAGCTGTCGAACTTATTGCAACTCATTTACGGAAGTTTTTAGTTGATCGAAGTGTCCTCCCCTTATTTGAAATGCAAGTAAGCTTTTATTTTGGAGCATGGTATGGGAAGAAATGGATTAGGCAGACTATAGTTTGTCTCGGTGAAGAATTTTTCCTGCATGTATGCTAACCTATCAAAGTTTGTTTCATTAACTCTTCGCAGATGTCAATGCCAAATATGCATATGGAACAGAACAAACCACCTCCTCAACCCTGGGTCCACCCTCAAAGCCTTCCTCAAAATCCTGGTGGTCCAGGTTATGGGAGCAATCCTCAGTTCATGCCTCCACACCTGCCTGACAATTTTTATCCTCCACCAGGCCTTCCTCCCTTTGAAAGACAACCTCATCATGGTATTTCTGCGTATGGACAAGATGGACCACTCCTCCGTTCAACTCCAAATCAACAGCCGACAATCTCCCAGGTAGGTTCTGTAAGTAGTTTCTGGTGATATTTAAGACGATGCCAACTAACTCTCCTCCAAGATGGATTTGCTAAACAAACTTTGTTGCTCTCGGTCTCTTGACAGGTCACAGATTCAATGCACATCCCACTTTCCTATGCTGATGCTGTAATTGGGACAGGTGGTGCAAGTATCAGCTATATCCGTCGTGCCAGTGGGGCAAGCGTAACAATACAGGAATCATGGGAATTCCCTGGACAGATGACCGTGGAGATTATTGGGAGTACTACACAAGTTCAAACTGCTCGGCAATTGATCCAGGTATAGTTCTTCCTCTTACAATCTCATGCATACGAGCTTCATTTTACAGAGTTTCAGATATATTTAAACAAATTTGCTCTTAACCATTGTACCACTGATAAGCAGATTATTGTGTTCATCTTTTTTTTGTTCATTGTTTTCTATATATATTGGCAAAAGTAAATATGATTTAGAGTTGATATATGCATAAGGAGACCGATGCCTCATTTTGATGTGTATGCCACGTACATGGATATATCATGCACAAATGTGCAACATGGAGAAAGATGTATTTTTATGTGGCTCAGACTACTGCATATTCCATCCGGTGGAACAACTTAACAAGGATGGGGAAAACATGTATAATGGTAGCAGCAGAATATGTTAAACAAGATGGGAGAAACAAAAAGTTGATTTGGCACAAAATGCCTCATTTGGTCATCAAGGGCAACTAACAGTAGAATTCGGTAACTTTGCTGGAGTCATGAAATTTTGCTAGGAGATACTTTCATCATCTGTTTAATCTGTATCTACAAATCATAGCTGTCTTTAGTCTGTCAAGCAATCTGAAACCCAGGAAATACCACCCTCTAGTGTAGTAAACCATGCTAAATGTTGTTTATTTCGTCATGGGCATTGGCTTTTTTCTGCTGGGGTAGTCACTACAATTTTCAAGCAGTGAAGAATCAAGCGTGTCTTGTATGGATGACTCACCTTAACAATCCATGTCCTGGCTCCACCAATTTGGTCATTTTTCTGTGCGCACCTTCATTGCTGACAGGCATCATTGTTGTTGCTGTTGCAGAATTTCATGGCCGAAGCTGCTGCTCCGGCTTCAGCTCCGGCACAAAGCGCAGCGGCTCCTGTCAATCAGGGATACAGTTCTTACCCATCACATGGGCCCATGTATGGGTCTCCTCCAGTCCACAGTGCGCCTGCCTCCTACAATGCTGGAGGATACGACTCAACCTATGGAGCAAACTACAGATACTAGGCAGTCGAGAAGCTTGTTGAGATGATGACATGTCTATTTGAGATCCATTGTCATGGATTATTTGGACTTGTGGATTTGTGATGAGGTGGATACCAGCTACATTTAGACATCTCTTGCCTGGTCTCGTGTCAGGTCAACACTGGATGTTTAGCATGCCTTGCCCCCCTTCCATTTTGTCCCCTTCTCCTTGTACCTGTGCTTTTTACAAATTCCTCCCTCAATTTCTCGCTTTTTGATTGTTGTGCGCATTCTTTACATCCCGTGATGGTCTTGATATTTCTTGCTGAAGTTTAATTGCCTTTTTTATTATTGCCTGCAACGACAGTACCTGCATGCAGGGCATGTACCGTCCTGGTGAGTAGAGAAGATATGCCTATTCTATTTGGCTATGTAGCTGCCGTTGAAGAGCGAGCTGCTCTGGGTGTTGTTGGGCTTTTCCTCTACCAGCTGCTCGGCAACGAGGTAGATGGGAAGGCAAGCCCGAGGTCATGCGAGGGTCAATTTGGTCCGATGGGATCGGTCCGGGATTCTCGACTTCTCTCCGCCTCTCCGCCCTCTTCAAACCCTGATCCTTGGTCTGTACCGTGTCGCTGGTCACCGGTCCAAGCAAGGCAAAGGTAAGCAGGCGACCTCACCCGCATTTCTCCTCTCTCCTCGTATTCAAATCCTGCCCGTCGATGCTGAGGGGCAAGGGGACGAGGCCCCTTCCAACGAGCACAACTGCCACGGCGCGCCTTTTTCCCGGCCCCGTTCAGGCCGCCCTGTACCGGAAATCTGCCGTCGCTGCTGTTAGGGAACCCAGAAACGGTTCTTATTGGGACGACCAGAACTCGGATGTTGGATGCTGGATATTGATGAGGGAGATGGGGATATCAAGCTTAACCCTTGGCTTCGTGTCATGGAATTTCTTGGTGCGTTCATTGTTCTGTCTTATTTCTCTCATATTGATGATTCCAATGTTTTTTTGATGTAATGCTGTCATGATATACGGAACGAGGGCCTTAGCCCGGTTGGGTTTCGTAAAAAAACTTTCTGGCCTAATGTGGGCTCGAAGGGCGGAAAAGGTTTCGGACCAGACTCGGGTAAGGGAGTAGGCCGGCCCGGTTCAAACTCTAACTTGTGCTTTTAACCCCCAGAATCTTTGCTGCCTATGTGGGATCGATCTTGCAGAGAGTTATTATTATACGAAGGCGCAAAACAATGCTAAGCAATGTACGAATAAACTTGAGTATCCAACCTTTTTTGTATTAAAATATTGCATGCATGGTGCCACCTAGAGATTTCATTAACAAGGTCCATAACAATGAACCATGACCTTGCTTGCCACGGAACTCGCATCGGAGTCATCTAGCTTTTCAAGCTCATGGTATGGACAACTCAATTTAGCCCATTGTAACGCAAGAATGAAGCACTCGCTTTTAGCAACGTACTAGGTCATGAAGACCATCGGCTACGCGAGCTTTGGGAACTTAACTTTCCAACTTTCCAGCGTGAGTTCTGATTGACGCGACCTGTCGATTACCTCATCGATTCACCAGGGATTTAATAACATGAGCTGGGGAGCGAGATTTTTCTAGTCGAGCAATCAAGAAGATCGAGCAATGCAGGTCATCCAAGGAACACGCGCTCCAAATATGACAGCAGCTTGTCGTCAAGTTGATATGGTCCCCCTTGCCGCCCCAGTTTCCCAGGTTAGCGATCGACATCGCCTGTCGTCCATCAGTGTCCAAAACCGCAGAACCCTGAGCAAGATGTTCGACGGCTGCTTGTAAGAATGAGGGTTTGAATCTGGGTTTCCATCGCCATTCTTGCTGGGAGAGGCGCCAGGAGTCTTGGAGGAGAGAGGAAGGGAAGGGGGGTTGATTCGATGGCCTTCCTGTTAGCGACCGCCATTCCCTGCAGAATTGGCTGAAGGCGAAGGAGTCGTTCACGAGGATTAGTTGCTTCAGGATCGAGAAGAGCACGGGTTCGGGGATCTGCAACCAGCAGTCAGGCCGTGGTTTCCCATCGTCGTGGCCGTCGTCTTCTTTGTTCCTGACCTGCCCTGTTCTTTTTATTTTTTTCCTTCGAGGTTTTGCACTCGCCTGGCTGCAGCCTCTTTGCCACTGAAGAGAGTGTAACCATGGAAAAGGTCAGGAAAGAGACACAATAGCAGGAAAAGCCCCGGCCTCGCCCCGCTTTTCAAAGACGTCAATCAGGAACGAAGCCTTCAAGCTCTAGCGGGAAGAGGAAAAAGAGAAGCGTAGGGTTGCTTCGGAAGGAATACGGGTAGTATCAGGAAGCTTATTTTTCGGAGAAAGGAGTATTAGGAGACTAAGCCTAGGGGTGCTTCGGATTGAGCCACGCTTTTTTTATTCCAGCGACGCTTTTCTAATTTTTGGCAAACCAAAGCCATGATTAAGTCACTGGTGTCTTGGCAATTGGCATTTCTTAATTCAAGATACTAGATATGTCTTACAGTAGTTAGGTACATATGTAAAACTAAAATGTAACTTCCATGAACTTATTTAAGCCCGGTAGAACCGGTAGAATTCTCTACGTATATATTACAATCTGAAATAAAAATAAAGATGACTCTCTCGCAAACTAGGGAAAACTCTCCGTTTACTCCCTAGGCAGCCTGGTAATGCACCCATGTAGGGTTGAGTTGTGAAAAAACAACTATTACGGTAGCAATTTGAAGGAAAAGGAAAGAAAAAGGTAAAGAAAGAAAATTACAGAAAGATGAATAATTACAAGTCTTTTTTTTGGCTTGTATAGATCATGTTAGGGTGTATCCAAATTTCTTCGTAGCTTTAGTAGACGATGAACCGGCAACCATCGTAACCTGTGGAAAAAAAAGGAGAAAGAAAAGTTAGCAATGAGTCTTCTAAATATTAAATTCGCGTGTACAGAATATTGTAGAACAGTTAAATTTGAAAATATGCAGTTATAACATCTAAAAGATCATAATGATGTGAGCAACTCGCTCGGAGCAGTAAATTCTTAGGCATGTGCCTACAAGTAGAAAGATTGCTGACCTGGGAGGAGGAAAAAAAATATAGTTAAAAAAAAATACTTTATACATAGTTGGAATTTTTTTTTATAAAAAAGATAAAAAGTAGTTTTTCAAAAAAATAAAATTTTAATATTTTATTAAAAAAATCGATTTGAGATATGGAAAAATTAAATTTTCCTAGTGTTTTTTTTAAAAAAGTACTCTTAAACTTTTAGATAGAATAGAATAAGTTTTATTCTTTTATTAAGAGTATCATAAGTATTTTACATTTTTTTTAAAAAAAATAGATGCTCAACCAAATATAAGCTATTCTGAATTGTAACATTTTTTCATGATCAATTAAACATGCAAAAATTACTTTTTCATGTATTATATACCTATACACCTGCTTTTTAGGAAAAATATTTCAATAAGAATTTTTTTTTTTCCGCAAACCAAATAAGTTCTAAAAAAATCTCAAATCACATATTGCTACCTACCATGATGATGTTATTTAGTTACATCTAAATTGACCAAATTCTCTGCGGTGCGTAGGCTGCACTGCAAAGTGTTATGTAGCTCTCGATGGCCATTATCAGAAGATAGATGACCATTTAACAACATTCACCATGTCAAAATACAATATATGCTCGTGGACCATTCTATTTGATGGTCGTGCATCTCCGATGACAACCCTCTAAGATTGCACAGTGCCCTAAAGTATACCAATATAAATCTTCACTAAGACAGCAAAGTCACGTCCACGGTTGGTACTTCGCCATGTAAAGCGGTTGCCATGCGCCCACCTTGTGAGGAGTTCCCATGACTTCTGATTTTGTGGCATACCAATATGATGTTTTTACTTATTTTGTGTCTTGGACCAGTTTAGTTACAAGCAACTGCCATTTGTACGCAACTAGAATGATGCTTATAGCGTTAATTCCGGCAAGTGGAAAAGCTATTTGGTCGTATTTGTAATAATTATTTAATTCAATTTTCAGTGCTTGGTTAAGTATATATAGCTTAAAAATTACACCTACATGAGGTAACTCAAGGGTTACTGTTGCAATCTCAGTCCTTACCATTTTTAATTTGGCCATAGAATAACTTATTGCGATTTGAAGTTTTTTGATAAGTTCAGTTACATCATGCCTACCAGTGCATCAGTGCATCTATATGGTTATGTGCGACGATACAAACTCTAACATACACCAACTAACAGGGATTCATGCTCAGCCTTAATGTGTTCATGGCCCATTAACTGGTCCCTTGCGGTGTATAATCACTAATTAGCCACTAAAGCAACTGGTTAAGATCTAAAAAAGACCGTTTTCCTATTAATTTTAGTGTTAATTACTACATGAATGCATCACTAGACTTACTTGGATCTTTGGTCACCAGCATGGCAGTTCCTCCAAAATCGCACGTCCCCCCGGTCCCCTTGGTCCGCTGCCAGTAGCTATTAAACGCGAAGGAAGCGTGAGCGATCAACGTATCAGGCTGGTAGCACGACCCATTGGGCTGGATGGAGTCACAATCCGCTCCCGATCCACATGCATAGTTCATGGCCTCTTGGATTATGGGCTCCGGCACGGTGGGCTTTGCGACGCACCAAAGGCCCCGAGAAGGCCCGCCAGGCGCCTGCGGCGGTGCGAGCGGCGGTGGGTATACCACCGGAGGTAGGAAGATTGGTGGTCCGGGCGCGAACCCTGGCGGGCTCGGGACGACGCCCGGCGGGCTCGGGACGACAGGCGTCGGGCTCGGGACGACAGGCGTCGGGCTCGGGACGACGCCCGGCGGGCTCGGGACGACGCCCGGCGGGCTCGGGAAGACGCCCGGCGGGCTCGGGACGATGCCCGGCGGGCTCGGGACGATGCCTGGCGGCGGGTATGGCACATAGATAGGCGGGCTGGGCCCATATGCTGGTGGAATTGGCACGATGCCGGATGGTGGACCCGGAATGTAGGTTGGTGGGCTTGGCACCAATTCTGGTGGACTTGGGGCGGCCTCAGGTGGGCTTGGTGGTGTGGGATATCCCGGCGGGATCGGGGTGAGGACCGGCGGAGCAGTGGAAATTGGTGGCGGAGGCGGAGGCAGAGGCGGAGATGGTGGTGATGGTTGAATGGGGGCTATAGGGGTTGGAAGGGGGGTGGAAGGTGGAAGGGGAGTGAGTGGGGGATAAACACAATAAGGCGGGTTTTCATCGGGGGAGGAGGTAGGGCCCATTGCATCACCAAATGGTGGCAATGAGTCTGGAGAACCTACGTAGTTGGGATCTGAGGGTGAGTAGATGTCCAAACGCTTTGACACTTCAAGTTGTAAGCTTCTATGTGGATATTTCACCTCTTGAAAGCCTAAGGAGTTCTGGGACTGCCTTGAGCTTCTTGCCTCTATTCAATATAAAGATCCCAAAAGAATTCACAAATGTCGTGTTAGTTGCTAAGAAACATAAATTGCGAGTTAAAAAAAAAAAAATGGCTTACCACAATGAACGAAGAAGGTTGCAGTAGAGAAATAGATGAGGAGGAAGCAGAGTAATCCTGTGAAGCCTATTCTTAGATCCATCCGAGAGGCGTAATTCTAGAGTCAATCCAAAGCCACTCTTAAGACACTTGGTGGAGCATGGGATAGTTATAGCCGGTTGAAGTAGCTCTGTGTTGCCCATCTATAGGGAGATGAAGGGGGCTTTGAGAGGCCGGCAGTAAAGTGGAATGCCGAGCTTTATCGCCGATGCTGCTTTTGCTGCCCTTCTTTTGTTCCTTCTTTGGAAGAAAAAGAATTGGCGAGGCTGAACAAAGATGAGCCTGGGAACTTGTTTATGAATTGTTGATGGAGCTGGATGGTCTTGTTATATTTAGGCGAACCTGCGTTTCTCCTAAGCTAGTTTTAGCATATGTGCTTGCTTGGAGCAGGAGAAACTGAAAGAAGGGTGTTTTAGCCTTTCTGTCTTGCTTCTTATCTACTCAATGAAACACATTCTCTCTCATTTCTTGAGTGGGATTGATGGGGTTGGTCAAATTCCTAACAGACACACATCCCTGACAGTTAAATGAGTTGCAGCCAGAAAATTATTTTAGAACACGAATTTAGACGAGTTCTGCTATATTTTTATATGATTTTTTGGTCGAAATTTCGATTTGTATTAGTATGAGACAACGTTGACACAGCATCTAAAAATCTCGACCCTATTATTCCAGCCGATTTAAACCGATAAAAACCAAGATATCAACCCATACATTATAATTATACCAGTTAATATTTTTTTTAATTATTTTTAAAATATTTTTTTTGAATTGTAAATATGAAAAAAATACTTAAGTATAATTTTGAATATTAGATTTATCATATCAGTCGAGATTTTCGGTGAGATTTAGGAGAGCTTTTGGGATATTCGGCATGTTAATGAGGGAGACTAACACATCATAATCAGTCCAAGGAAGAGGGTTTCAAATATAATTTTGATCTTTTCTCACCAAACGATGCTTCGATAGCCTTGTTACTATTCTTTGGTCTATCATCCATTCATGCTTCCTCCGCCTAGTGTAATTATTAGTATTTGATGCCATGCTAATTAATACAAGGGACAAATATAAGAAATGAAGTCCACATAGGGATGCATAAACGTTTGGATGCTTGCTTTTGGAAAAAAAACCTTCTTGGGAGGAGATTAACGTAGTTTTAAAATGAGTAAAAGCAAAGCTGATATCGGATGCAATCAGGCCAGTCCAAAGGCGAGAAAAGTTGACTCTTCTAATGAGTGCTGCAGCAGAACTTCGCCCAGACAACATAATCTGGTCTGCAGGCCCATCTTTGTTTGTGTATATTCCTCAGTCTTTGCAAGTGCTGCCACATATTGCTTTCCATTGCTTTAGAATTATTTATGTTCTACAATGTACAATCTATTAAGCAGAACATTCGGGGATATTAGTATATATATTACATGGTTCGCGAGAAGAATTTTTTCTTACTAGAATATTTTTTGAATGACTATGATGCTTGGAAAAATAGTTTTGACATATTTGGTGGATTATCGAAAAATGATATTTTTCAATCTACTTTCCTATGAAAGTTGTATGAAATAACTATTATACTCTTAATAAAGAAAAAATCTTTACTCATGAATTTTGATGGCTTAAGAGCATTTTTGAAAAAAAATAGATCCCAATTTCTTATCGGTGGGAAAGTAGCTTTTCCATGTCCACTATAGATTTTTTTTTTTTTATGAAATATGGGAATATTCTTATGAAAATGTTACTTTTCTATCTTTCTCTTTTGAAAAATCCAACCAAACAAGAAACATATTTTTTTTTATTTTTTTGTTGGCCAGATTTTTTCTTCTGCATGTTCAGACTCGATGAATGGAAGGATCGAGATGGTTGAGAGGGATCACGTTCCTATTCATATTCCAAAAGGGAATGGGAATTCCATGACCCTTCCAAAATTTAGTCCAGACTCTCCTCTAGTATTCATATCCTTTTCCGATTACGATTCTGATTTTAGTTACAAACCAAATGCATTGGAGAATATAACTATCCTTGTCGATTATGAATCAAAAACACCTGCCAAGACCTTAGAGGGAGCCAAATTTGGATTCTCATGCAGCACATATGGAAAGCCATCAAATTACCTCTAAAACTGGATTATCTTGAAAGGTATCCAGTCCCCCACCTCCCCTCTCCCCCAAAGAAGGGGGAAAAAAATTAAAACATAAAGACAAATACTGTTGGTTGCACCATCATTTCCTCCAGTCCCAGGCCAAGGAACCTTGGGGCAGGCCGCAGGGGTGGGGCGCCAACAAGCAAAGCGGGTCGTCAGCCCGGGCGCAGTGCCAGGAGGGCTCGGCATCGGTGCAGACGTTGATGAAACTTTGCCGGTGGCGCCGATGTAGCTCTCGATGGCATCGTCCCCCACCCTCCTTCTGCTTTCTGGTTTGGAATGGGCTTCGGAGGAGGTGTGGCTAGAGAGAAGGGGGGGTAGCGTTGGCCATTGCTTTTTTTTTTTTTTTGTCATCAGGTGGATGTGGATAAGAGCGAGAGGGAAGGGGATTAAGATCTAGAGTAGAGGACCGGCCGTGGAGAATAGCATATAGATCAGTGGAAGGACCTTAGCGAACGTAGAACATACCTTCCTTTCTTCTGTTTTTTCTTTGGCAGCTAAAGCTTTAAAAGATTCAAGAAGCTCGTATTGTTGAGTACAGTAGCTTGGTCTACTAAAAATCTTCGTAAAATTGCTTAGAATTTTCAGGCAATAACTGCTCTTGCTTGTCGGTTTGGATAATGTTATTTCCTCTTTTGCTTCTTCTTAGGAGCATCAATATTTTCTGTCATGATTTGGTTTGGAGCCATTTACCTTCTTTTTCTCGCATATGTTCTTCTTCTTCTCCCGTGACAATGTAACTCATCTTTGTTGTAAATATGATTAATCTTCAATAAAGCCGGGTGGCTCCTTTTGCCTCCCTTTACATCATCAAAAAAGTTCATATTGTCTGTACGTACATGAGAAAATAACAAACAGGACATCAGCTGATCTGAAACCAGAAGAGTGCAGAATCAGTGCTGAAAAGAGGAGATGCATCTGAGAAATTCCAACCAGCAAGTGTAAGTAGCATCACCTGCAAGGCCGCAGCGAATATTTAGAGCATTAGCCTTCTGGCCCTTCCAGGACCATGATTGCAGCGTGCAGAACCTGGAACCTGAGCCATCCTATTCTTCCTCGCCTTCTCAAACTGAACCTCAAAAGCTTCAGCCTGTCAAATTACCGCGAACTCAGCTGTAAGCACAAGTTTAGCCCAAATGGCAGAGCACCGGGCCGGCTTTTTGCAACCGTGTCAGGGACCAGAAAACCGGTATCTACCACCAAGAACTCCAGTCCACAAGGAGGTTGGATTGCGTATTAAACTTGGCTTCCAGCTTGCATGAGAAAACTTACCTTCTAATAAACAATGAACACACACCAAGAACCTCAAAACTTTGGCTTCCTTTGTCAAGCGATGCGTCCGAAATTGGAGGCAGTCATGCATACATTCACATATATGTCTCTTCGATCCCTTGACTCTTTCTTGAGATCTCGAAGCAAAATGACCAACAGCTACAACTTCGATCTCCATTGCCTTCCATGCAAATGGTGGAAACCAAGTTTACCAGCTTAAGACATTCGCAAGATTTTGTGCCAATTAACTATGCTAATAATTAATAGATTAAAAATATTTAAATTTATTATTAAAAATGAATCTTTAACCAACTAAGCTCTTCCTATTTGATTAATTATGCTCATACTTAAAATGTAGGATTTTAAATTTTTGATGTATGTAAAAATCAAGTATAGGACGGTTTTTATATTTTTGTTGATAAAATATGTTTGTTAATCACATATCACAGGAGACTACTAAATCATATTCTTTTGTAAAAAGTCCAAAGAGAACTCCACAAAAATAAAACAATGCATATAATACAAAGAGACTTTAAAAAAAGTAGAGGTATTATTACGAACAACTGAGGTTACGTTGTTAGAAGTTTTAAATGATTGATTTTATCAGAATTATTAGATCCAAAATAATACGCATAGATCTAATATCATAGTACCCTACCATGCAAATTCTGTGCGGCAGAAGATGTGTTCCTAGATTGAATATGCTATTGCTATATTGTTATATTTCCTAAGAAGATTAAGAATTGGAGGCTAATGATATAGGTGCTAGGTTATTGCTTAATTACGCGATCTTAGGCTATTGCTTAATTAATACAAAAATATCTTGGAGTGCTGGTTCTGATACTTTTATTAATTTTGCAAAAATCTAATAAAAGCATGGAAGGAACATTGCAACAATACGTGATCTACTGTATCCATGGAAGCTAAGTACAGGACTGACAAGAAAAATTCATAACAACAGCTTGCGTACAATGTTATGCGTAGGAAGAATGTAGCTTGGAAGGTGCCAGAATTCACAATGTTAAATTTTTAGCACAAATAGATATTACAAACTAGTATTTTTGTGTATTGTAAGCTTTGCCCTTTGAGCTTTTTTCCTTGGCCAATAGTACGATGTCATGCATTGCTTCCCAACAACAGAATGTACCAAATGTGCATATAAGCTGGATGACATGCACGAGCAATCCAAATGACAAATCTTGCTAAAACATACGAAAATTTCTTGTGTTCGCATGTGAGCTGAAACCATCTTTAGAAAGTCACATCTAGATTAAAAAAAAATTTTTTGCAAAATTTTGTCCGAGTCAATCGACTGATGATTCTTAGTTTGCGATAATTCAATACTCGATGATCTAAAATAACTGTGTTTGGCATGCTCAAAATTTATAAACAGACAAATCTATGGTAAAATTTACCCTTGGGCAAGGTTTGACCTTGCCCCGGGGTTTGGAGCGCTGGCCGGGACTACGGACCGGCTCGACCCTAAGCAAAAGCTGTTTTACACGGTGACCCTTATCTCTGATATTGTTGAACAAAGGGACTTCGCGTTAATTCTGCCACGCAATATTTGAACTGGTCTCGGGCCCTATTTGGGGAAGCTATTGGCAGTAGAGCTTTTGAAAGTAGAGCTGTTGGAAGTAGAGCTTTGTGAAGTAGAGCTTTTATAAAAAGCTGTTTGCTATTTGGTAACTACATTTCTAAGTGCTGTAACATTTTAACTTGTGTTTGGTAAACAAACTGAAAAAGTACTTTTGTATGACAAAATAATCATAAAAGACATTATATAGTATTATACAACAGAGCATAATAAAATATAATATATATTAATACATAAATATATGCTATAGTATAATATTATCGTAATGTAATATAATATTATTATAACATAGTACTATAACATTGTATACTATAGAAAAATAATTTAATATAATTTAAAATTATTTAACATAACATATCAATATATTATAATATAATATAATATAATATTATATTTATAGTATAATACAATAATAAAGATATACAATCTTATAATTATAAGCATAAATTAATTTTCCATAATATAATATAATATTAAATTATTTAACATAACATATTAGTGTATTATGATATAATATAATATAATATTATATTTATCGTATAATATAATAATAAAGGTATAAAATATTTTAATTATTAGCGTAAATTAATTTTCACTCTTCTGATGACCATTTATGTCTCTAACAAATTTTCTAGGTAGGTGATAAAATTGGTTAAATAATTACTAATATTTATTCTTATTTATTTATTTATTTTATATTATCTAATTTTTTTTCAGTTCCTTGTCTTCTTTTCTTTTATTTTTCTTTTCTTCCTTTTCTTTTCCTTCTCTTCTTTCTTCTTCTTCCTTCCTGAAGCTTCTCCCCTCTCCTTTCTTCCTCCCTTGCCTCGCTTCTCCCGCACGGTCATGGAAGGGGCGATCAAGCTCCCGGCGGCGCGATGACGGGAGGATGGGTAGCGAAGCCGGAGGCAGAAGCTTCGGGGGAGAGGGAGAGGCGATCAGGAGAGGGAGAAGAGGCGGAGGGTGTCGGAGGTGGCGGCGGGGGAGAGGGAGCAGTAGAGGAGGATGGAGAAGAGGAAGAGGGCATCGAGGGCGGCGGCGGGGGAGAGGGAGCGGCAGAGGAGGAAGGCGTCGAGGGTGGTGGCGGGGAGAAGGGGCGGCGTCGGGAGAGATAGAGCGGCAGAGGAGGAAGGATAAGAGGGGGAGGGCGTTGTGGGCAACGGCTGGGGAGAGGGAAAGGAGGGGGATGGGTGGGAGAGGAAGAGGAGGGGGATGGGTGGAAGAGGAAGAGGTGGTGGGATGCGGCATTTTGGGATAAAAAAGAGTTTTTAAATGGAAGTATTTTGATCAAAAAATAGTTTACGGACAAAGCTGAAAACAGCTTTTTAAGAGAAGCTCCATTTCTGAAAAAGCTAAAACAGCTTTTCAAAATTTTTACCAAATATTTTTTTTTCATCCAAAAGTAAGTACTTTTTAGCCTTCCAAAAATTCTCCAAATAAGGCCTTAGCAACTGGCGTACTAGGACCAGTTCAGATAAAGCTTAAATAGAACATTAATGAAACTCCTCCTTTTATTGAATTTTCTCATTGGCTCGTCGGTCCTCTGACCTCTTGTCCGGAGCGAGCCTCAAGCCTGATCCGAAGGCCGACGAGGCCGAGACAGCTCCGCTGCTGACCTGCCTCCCCTCCTTCCCTTCAGCCTGGTGGAGATCATCTCGCTGCCTTCCCTCATTGAACGCTAGTGCCTCCCAGGTTTGTCTTCGGTCCCGTGTCATCCCCATTTTACGATCAAAATGCTTGTAGCGTCCCAAAGACGCTCGACGAAATGCTTGAACCGAAAACTTAGAGATGCGTTGGTCTAGATAATATGTTTAGGCTTAAAAGAATGTATGAGTGGACGATGATTTACGGTTTGTGAAACTGGGAACTTAGAACTTGATACTTAACTACCTTAGCCGGCTGGGAATTATGTAGTTTGGTCACAGTATTATGAATTATATCTTAATTAAATAGCACGATACATGCTTACTTTTGCACTCGTTTTAGTTGAGATGAAAACAGACACTTAAACGACCCACAACCACGGCCTACCTCTTTTGCAATAATTTTGTGTTCCAACCACGTCCAGTGTCATGATAATAGCATTGGAATCATGCATATTCTTAGAAGGTCTGTTTTAGACAGAATCAAAGTTATTCATCAGTCGACTCATTTGAGGATCGTGAACATTCTAATAATTATAGTCTATTAGGTGGGACCAATTTAGCTTAGAGATGGAAGAACCACACCAACCAATTGGAACCACATACTGTCGCAGAAGCCGGGGGTTGTCAAGGGAATCCAGCCCCAGGTTTCAAGGCTGCCTCAAGATTACCTGGTTTTCGATTGGGAGTATAGACCATGGATTGCAATTGTGCTTGAATCATGAGCATTCTAATAATTAGGTTCCAGTAGGTGGACCAATTTAGCTTAGAGATGAAATTAAGGATCACACCATCCAATTGCAGCCAAATCCTTTCACAGAATCCGGGGGCTGTGAAGGGAATGCAAGCCTTGGTTTCAAGATGACCCAATATTACCATGTTTCCGGTGGGGAGTACAGACCATAGGTTGCAAGTGTACTTGAGTTATATTAGCAGCTTAATGATTCAGCTATCTAGACTTGGGCAATTTAGTCTATAGGTACTATACTACGAACCAGCCCAAGTGATACCTAGCAAACTTGCTTGTGTGAGGACTTGGTATTGGGAACCCGAGCGTGTGAGATGAAACTTTGGATTAGTTTACTTACATCCAGCAGCTAGGCACTACGAAATTTTTGACAAGGATGAGTTCCAGAAGAGACTTAACCACCTTAAGATCTATCATTGCCATAATGACGTCCCAATCGATGCCTATATATATGCTCAAATTCTTGTTAAATATTCTCCTGAAAAAATTGTTGTTATATAGGAGGAGATTGAGAAGATCCTCATGATATGGGAGAGATTTCAAACAAAATACTCCTTGGTTTCATTACATTCGATTCCTCAGCGAGTCATTTGATTTTGTAACAGTAGGTGTTTGGCTGTACAAGGAAATTTTCTTAACATTCTAGAACCATGAAATTACAATTGTTTACTGTATACAGAGTATTTTGAATTCATAATTTTTTCTTTATCATCAGACATTACTTTGAAGTCTTTCCTTTTACCTGCTTAAAAAAGATCTTGATTTTTAAAAATCAAACAAATTGAACGAAATTAAAATATAAATCATGAGGTTATACTATCTCCAATCCACTTCGGTATTCAGTAACTACGTACAAAGCTGCATCCGAGCCAAACACAACTTGTCCCAAGATTTTTGAAATACCATCTCGTCTCTTATCCTAATGGGAGAGAGAGAGAGAGAGAGTCGAAGGACTACATAACTGCGCCTTGATTAAACTACTGATGGGTTATTGGACGAGGGAATCTCCTTGTACTCTTCTTCCTCCATGGTGTTGTACTCTTCTTCCTCCATGGTGTCGCATATGCTCCTCCCTCTGGTCTCCGGCAAGCAAGCAGCAAACAGCCCGCAACAGCCTATCACCAGCCCAAACACTCCGAACGATAAGAAACTATTCCTCCTTCCTTCTACCACCAAGATGGGAGCAAAAACTCCACCGAGCACAAGAGCCTGCCTCACCAGTGAGATTGCCGAGTTCCTGACACACGTCGGAAATAACTCAATGCTATAAATCAGAGCTACATTCAACGCAGTGCAGGCGCTGAAGAAGGACACAACCTCCACTGCCAACTTTAACCCCTCAATCTTCAGGAAGACACACAAAATGCTACACACCCCACTCAAGGTTGTTAGTATGAGCGACGAGCTCCTCCTGTTGAAGTTCTCGATGCAAAAGAAGGTGATCAACGATGAGGGCAGTTCGGCTAATGCATTATATGTGACACTCAAGTAGATATTGGATGTCAAATTCCCTACATTCAGCGGCATCCCATAGTAGACCATCCCGAGGCCAAAGGCTACCGTCGTGATCGCCATTAACCTTCGAAAAGCCCATCTCTTCTCCCAAAGGATTTTCATGGCGGTGAAGATGCCCACGTTTCCGACATCTTCCGAGGTTACTAGAGTCGAGAAGCTAGAAGTGATCACATTACCATTCGACACCGCGATGCTCTTCAATATATGGATGGCCTCTTCTCTTCGCCCTCGTACTAGGAGCCATCTTGGAGATTCTTGGACTAGAAAATAAAGCAAAATGGAGTAGCAGAAAGAAGGAATCGAGGTCCACAGGTAGAGAGTCCTCCAGGATGATCCTCGATTAATGTAGGCTATAGCCGGCAAAGATAGGAAGCCAAGCCCAAAACAGACGAATCCGATGATGCTGACACCATCTCGCCATTTTTTGTTGACGATCTCCGTCGATAACACGAGGGCGCAGGTGGCGACGGTGGCTCGTCCAAACCCGCAAATAAATCTCAAGGCTGAGTAGACCCATACGTTCGGCGAAATGACGGTCAGAGCTCCGGCGAGCGACATGGTGAGGCATGAGAAGAAGAGCATTTTCTTACGGCCGAGCAGCGAGTCGGCGAGTGTTGCAAGCAAGAGCCCTCCAACGAGGCAGCCAATGAAGTAGGCCGATGCCGGCAAGCCGGCGAGGGCCGAGCGAGAGCACTCGAGGTCCCACTCGGATACTATCGAGGTGTGCGTGGGGAGGTCCCATGCCCATGAGCCCTTGGGGAGACTGCAAGGGTTGCCCGTCGATGAGCACGATGGGTCATCGGCGCGGATGCAGTGCCAACTGGGCTCAGCGTCCGTGAAGACATTGATGAAGGTCTGCTGGGCGTCGAAAACCCATGCAAGGGAAGCGAATAATGCTTGGAAGAGCTGGTACGAGCTGGTGCCGCCGACGTAGTGCTCGACGGCGTCGTCGAATGACGGTGAAGCTGCCTTCTTTACTTTTGGATGCTGGGTTTCTGACGGGCCGTAAGAAAGGAGAAGTGGTGTGGAGTCGTCCATTGCTTTTGTTCAGGTTATTGTGGGAGTGAGAGGGGGGAGAAGGGTCGAGGCGTCTTTAAAAAGAGGAGCAGCTTGATGTTATGTGGGGGGCCGAAGTTCCATTATTTTAGGCTGTTTGGTGAGGGACGTATCATGAACCAGAGCTGCGTCCTCTGAATGTAGTCAAATGAGTGAATTGGATTAGAATCTTCTTATCAGGAGTCGTAATATATTTATCACACAACGGCTGCCCATAGACAATGAATAAGGGCAAGTGGGCAAGCATCTGTTCTTGCGTTTAAGGTAAGTTTTTTCTTTTGTTAATTCTGAATTGATTTCGATTTTAAATGAAAATATAAATTAGATCATATTGTATCTCTGCTATTCTTTTTTTTTTTTCGAAAAAGAAACAATGCTGCTGTCTTTCCAAACCAGTGCACGCGAACATTGGAAAGATTTACTTGAGGCATAGGAGCCTCGGTATGGATTGCGATGAGCAGACAAGTGGGTGGCATTGGATGTCTTTTTGTGGCTGGATGGCTGTGAAGAGGTGATGCGTCGCATGTGAACGGCTGTGGTCGCTATAGATGGTAGAGACAAAAACCAAGCTGTTATTTTTTTTTTAAAAAAAATATATAAAAATCTCTTCGAGTATGGACCATTTACATTTAGGTTTCAAAAATTTAGAAAGATTCAATCAGCCATCAACATTTAAAATTCATTACAATATGGTCTAACCATCTATCTCAATTACAAAATGTTATCGGATAAGGATCGTGTCATAATTAAACTTTTGCAAACTTTTAAAATTGCCCTTCCTATCGACTCAGCAAAGAACTTTTATTTTGGCAGGAATTGAAAGAAAGATAAAAGAGGGTCATGCGGATAGAATGCTTTGAGATTCATGCAAACGGATGAATAATAAATGATAGAGCGATTCAAGATTTGATAGGCAAATGGATGATAAAGAAATGGGCGTTTTAGATTTTTGCAGACAGACGAATGATGGAGGAGTGCTTTATTTTTTATTTCTTATTTTTTTCTTTCTTCTTTCTTTTCTTTATTTTTTGTCTTTTTTTTATTATTTCTCATTTAGTTCATTTCTTTCTTCCCTCTTTATTCTTCTTGGACACGTTTCAGTATCCCCTTCAGTTCCAGTCTCGTCTTGTGGACGGCCTGGATACCTCCATCCGTCGGAAATTGAAATCTTTATTGCATCCACCTACTTTAAAGCCAATTAAAATTCTTGATGTGCAAGAATTTCTTTAGCTAAACCTGGGTGATGATGGTCAATGTCAATCCTACAGCCAGAATAGAAAACATATACAAATTACTATCTAATACGCATGCACCAAACTGCACGTTATAATACGGGTTATCTTTGCATCTTATTGTACTCTAGTACCTAATATAATACGGGTTGTCAAACAAAATATACGTTAAAGAAGCGACCGGATGCCCCCCGCCAGGACATGCTCGGTGAAAACGTTATCTGGTTTAACTGGCACTGAGGTGATGCTGGGGTGACGTACTTATATGTGGGGTGACCCACGGATCGGAAAGGGTATGAGTAAAGATTTCTACCCGCATCGAACATTTCGTGGTAGAAGAAAAGATAAAAAAAAACTTAGCTTTACTAGTGTGAGAACCCGTGCGGGCGTGTGTTTAGTCTCACATCGGTTATTCGCTTGGTAAATCTTGGGTACTTATACAGAATTAAGGAACCCAAATAATACCTTCCGGCTAGCCATTTTGGGTGAGGACCTAGGTTGTGTGAGGATTCGCGCGGGCGTGTGTTTAGTCCCACATCGGTTATTCGCTGGGTAGATCTTGAGTACTTATACAGGATCAAGGAACTCAAACAATACCTTCCGGCTAGCCATTTTGGATGAGGTCTTGGGTTGTTACAAATGATATCAGAGCGGACCCGGCCTATAACTTATGTGAACTAGGGGACACTGCAGCACATATCCATTGAGATTGACCACGGACCGATCGTGGTGTTTGTGATTAGATTTGAATGGATTTGAACCCTTAGCCTGACGAGGACGTCAGGGCTTGAACGGGGGGAGTATGTTAAGACTCGTGCGGGCGTGTGTTTAGTTCTACATCGGTTATTCGCTGGGTAGATCTTGGATACTTATACAGGATCAAAGAACCCAAACAATACCTTCTGGCTAGCTATTTTGCGTGAGGTCTTGGGTTGTTACATATGTGAGGACCCGTGCGAGCGTGTGTTTAGTCCCACATCGGTTATTCGCTGGATAGATCTTGGGTACTTATACATGATCAAGGAACCTAAATAATACCTTACGGCTAGCCATTATAGGTGAGGTCCTGGGTTGTTACAAATGGTATCAGAGCGTACCCGGCCCATAACCTATGTGGACTAGGGGACACTGTAGCACGGATCCATTGGGCTGACCACGGGCCAATCATGGTGTTTGTGATTAGATTTGAATAGATATGAACCTTTAGCCTGACGAGGACGTCAGGGCTTGAACGGGGGGAGTATGTGAGAACCCGTACGGGCATGTGTTTAGTCCCACATCGGTTATTCGCTGGGTAGATCTTGGGTACTTATACATGATCAAGGAACCCAAATAATACCTTATGACTAGCCATTTTGGGTGAGGTCCTGGGTTATTACAAACAGAATCTAATCTATTTTTTTTAGGGATCTAACTCTATACCCTACCTTACACTTGCACCTTCTCTCCATTGGGATTGGATCAAGGATTGGTTGAGCCCAATATTTCCTAGTTTGTAACAATACAGGACCTCATCCAAAAAGTCTAGCCAGAAGTTATTTTTTTAGATTTCTTAGTCCAAAGCTAGCCGAAAGTTATTTTTTTGAATTTTTTAATATTTTATAAGTATCTAAATTTTTTTTGGCAAATAATCGATATACAGCTAAGCACATGACAGTATGTTTTCATAATCAAATCCTGTCCTCATCAAGTAGATGTGGCAGCATGGGCCTTGCTAGGCTGGCGTTTGACTCCGTGGTCTCACTCGTTGCAAATTACGTGCGGCTTAATAATCGATTTTTTTATGTAAGAACCAAGATTGCGTTGATAGAATAGTTAGAGAATGTATAACTTAGAATGTTTCTTTTTTTTCTTGAAAAATATATATATCATAACTGTTTGATTGTATATCTTATAATGTTTCTTTTTTTATAAAAAAGAAAGAGTTCTTTTATTTATTTATTTTTTTAAAGAAAGAGTTCTTTTGTCTTTCCAATCCAGTGCACACGAAAAGATATTTGCTGTGACACAGGGGTCCGCATGATGACTAAATATGATACGAGTGCCACTGAGGTGGTAGCTCAGGAACTGGGCCTTTACCAAATATGATACGAGTGCCACTAAGGTGGTAGCTCAGTGAAACTGGGCCTTTACTTCCACCAGCGCGGTACCAGTTCGAAACGCGTGGACATCGATTAAATGCGGAACCGAATGCCCCTCGCTCGGATACGTGGGGTGGGAAGGTTTATTGGTCCGCTAGTAGCCTTGGTGGTGCCGGATGTGACGTACTCACGCGGAGATTCGGATCGGAGCCCAGAGGGGTAACTGAGCTGGACCATGGATGGAGAGGGCACGAGTAAAAACGGCCGGCGTGCCCAACACACGATCCGATTTGCTAGCATCGAATATTCTCCTGTCGGGATGGGGTCTGCCACATGGGAGTGGGCTTGTCCCATCCTCTTTCCTTCCCTTTTTTGCCTAAGAAAAAAAAAAAAAAGGAAAAAAAGAAAAAAAGACAAATGATACGAGTGGGTAGGGTGGTTCTATATACACCCCCCCTATTGCTCACGACACCCCCCAAAAATTAAAAAAAAATTAAATACTCTCTACACCCCCCCATTTGCTAAGGACACCCCTAAAAAATTAAAAATTCCTAAATTACCCCCCACCCTTCCCACCCCCTCACCTAAATTGCTCTCTACACCCCCAAACCCCCCCCCCCCACCCCGCTCTTCCCCTCCAAAACACCTCGCCAACGCCCAAAACCCTCCCGTTCCCCCTTCTCCCTCTCGTCGCCGGCATTCTCCCGATCTCCGACCACCTCGCCGGCTTCTCCCGGAACCACCTCGCCGGCTTCTTCCGAAATTTTTTTTTGCACGGTTCGTGCTCCGTTCGGCACTGGATCGCCGAACAAAAGGCTTCTGTTCGGCTGAACAGTGCCGGACAGAAGCCTTCTGTTCGGCACTGTGCAGCCGAACAGATCTGTTCGGTTGAGGGTTGCCGAACAGAAGGCTTCTGTTCGGCACTGTTCAGCCGAACAGAAGCCTTTTGTTCGGCGATCCAGTGCCGAACGGAGCACGAACCGTGAAAAAAAAAAATTTCGGGAGAAGCCGGCGAGGTGGTTCCGGGAGAAGCCGGCAAGGTGGTCGGAGATCGGGAGAATGCCGGCGACGAGAGGGAGAAGGGGGAACGGGGGAGGAGGGGTTTAAGGGGGGTTTGAGGGGTGTTTTTTTTTTTCTTTTCAAAACGAAACGGAGGAGGAGGAGGGGGGTGTATGAGAAAATTTCAAGGGCAATATGGTAATTACACTAAAGGTTAGTTTGGGTATTTTCTTTTTGGTTTTTGGGGGTGTCCTGAGCAATAGGGGGGGTGTATATAGAACTACCCGAGTGGGTAGCTGTGGATGCTACTTGTGGCACGCTGGCTGGGAAGCGGTGATCGTACAAACTTATTATTAGGAAGCCAGCTCCAAATAATACATTTATTATCCGCTCAAATCAATAGGATATCTGGAGCAGTACAACTTCAAAAATATTATTTGCAGCATTCACAATGCGACAATATTTCATAAGTAATAATGCATTTACCCTCAGGGTATCCTTTATGCTTGCAACTTTTATCGCAGGGCTCGGTTACGCAGAAGTCCGGAAGATAATCTTTATTTATAACGCAGTCAGCATTCACCTTGTACAACCCCTCTTCCAGCATAAAAAAAAAAAAAAAAGCAACCAAACAACAATATTAAAATTTGTAGGGAAAATATTAAATTATCATAGTTTTACAAGCTAATCATCCACTAATACTCAGAATACTTGATTCCTTGCCTAAAATAAGAGTTCCTATTTTTTATGCCGGAAAAAAATTGCCGACAACAGTAGTTGATCAAATTTGCTATAGGCTTTCAGCTGACTATGAATGCAACAAACTCCAGTACTAGCATAAAACATGACAAACAATAAAATGAAAAGCTATAATTTCTCCCCAAGCCCTCTAATCTTATATATATGCACGCATATGAAAGTTTGCAAATATCGTACCAGAGACCAACACGAGCAGCAGCATGAAAGAAAAAATTGCTTTCTTCTTTCCGTCCATAGTGGTGTATGTATTGTAATCATCTGTAAGAACATTAAAATGGATATATATATAGATGTGGACCTTGTTAATATTAGGCAACTAATAATTTTTGTAACGTTCTTTATGAGAACAATTAGTTTTCTATATTTTTTATGATAATTAACTTTCCATTAACGGATGATTTTGCTATTTTCTCGCACTTGCCTTCCATATTTTGTGGTGGAAAATCTCATGCAAGGATTTGTCGTTATGGGAAAAGAAGGAAGGCTGTTGAATTTTGACAGTCATGGCCTCTTCAGGCTGGGTCAATTCGTCTCAGCTAGGATGGGTCAATCGGGCCGAGTCTCGTAAAAAAATTGGGGCAAGCATATGATGGAAATATAGATCACCTCAAAAGAACTCAAATAAATTATAAGTAATTTAATTTTATTGAAACAACTAGTTCCGATGCGTACCTCTTCGACGTCGTTTTCTTTTAATCCACAATAAAATAAATAGTACCTGTAGTCAGTCTGAGGCGTGTAATCACTATCTTTGAAAGAGATTCGCCTTCTTATATGTACCGGATTCCGGCGATCCCTTTCCAAGATACAATAGACCGTCGATTTTGTAGACATGCACAGTGCTACAAAATCTCTAGCCACTCAGTCAGCTTGTTTGTCCTATTGAACCTACATCTTGGGATCTCCAGTCAGATAGGTTGGGTTGCCGCCGATGGTGACTCAAAAATAAGCCTTAAACCCATCCCCTCAAATCATATTGAACTTGTCCTCTCGACAAGCCCTTGGTCAGATGATTTACCAAGTTCTCCACTGATTTAATATAACTTAAAGTTATAACTCCAATATAGGTGAGCTTCCTTAAAAATTTATATCGAAGCTCAATGTGCCTAGACGACTTTGAGTTGTGATTTTTATTTTTTTACTTTTGCTATAGTCGCCTGATTATCACAGTTAATTAGAATAGCGGGAATAGGCTTATCCATCATGGGAATATTTGATATTAGACCCCTAAGCCAATCTGCTTCTCCACCAGCTAACTCTAAGGCTACCATTTCAACCTTCATGGTGGATCTAGTAATCAAGGTCTGCTTGGAGGATTTCCAAGCGACTGCACCACCACCTAGTGTAAAAACAAATCCAATAGTGGCCTTAATGTCTTCAGAATCTGAGATCCAGTTAGGATCACTATACCCTTATAGTACAGTGAAAAAACCAGAATAATATATTTCGTAGTTGATAGTACCCTTCAAATATTTAAGAAGCCTTTCTATTGCATCCCAATGTGTTTTATCAGGGTTACTGGTGCATCTACTCAGTCTTCCTATAGCATAGGAGATATATGGTCTTGTACAGTTAGATAAATACATAAGACTTCCAATTAATTGAGAATACTTTAATTGAAAAATACTGTTCCCACCATTTTTCTTTAATTTTATGCTAGGATCATGTGAGGTGCTAACTGGCTTGCAATTTTCATACCCAAATTTCTTTAACACCTTTTCAACATAGTGAGATTGACTCAGACAATCTCATTTTGTGTCCTTATAATTCTGATTCCTAAGATTACTTTAGCTAACCCTAGATCTTTCATCTCAAAATTATCACTTAAGTATTTCTTCACTTCTAAAATTATGACATGTTTACTACCAAAAATTAAAATATTATCTACATATAAACATAGGATAATAATAGACTTATCAAATATCTTTCAATATACACATTTATCGAAGTTACAAATATTAAAACCATATGATAAAATGACATGGTCAAACTTTTCATGCCATTATCTAGGAGCTTGTTTATATGATGCTGCCAATGCTATAAGCACTTGAATTGTAGTTATCCTAGTGACTGGGGAATAAGTGTCAAAATAGTCCATTCCTTCTTCTTGACTAAAATCTTTAGCAACTAATCTAGCTTTGTATTTTTCAATGGATCCATTATGATTTTGTTTTCTTTTAAAGACCCATTTGCATCCTAGTGGTCTAGAACCTGAAGGTAAGTCGGTTAACACCCATGTATTGTGTGAAAGGATTGATTCCATCTCACTTTTAATGGATTCCTCCTATAGAGGTGTTTTACTAGATTTCATCGCTTCAGCATATGTTAAAGGTTCATCTTCAACAAGGAATGTGCAATCATCATCTCCTAGGTTTTTCTCTATATATCCTAGGTCTCTTGCTCCTTCTAAGTTCGACTTGGGGTTCTATTTCAGTGCTATCATTTTGTGATTTAGAGGATTCTCCTATTTCTAACTTTTTCTTTTCTTTCATAGGGAACACATTCTCAAAAAATACTGCATCATTTGGTTCTTTAATAGTGTTCAGTGTAATGTCAGGTACATCTGATCGTACTACCAAGAATCAGTATGCGTTACTATTTTCCGCGTAACCTATGAAAGCTGCGTCGAAAGTCTTAGGAGACAATTTAGTCATCTTGCTAGAGTTAATTTTAACTTTTGCAAGGCAACCGCAAACTTTAAAATATTTTAGATTAGGTTTTCTACCCCACCATAAGTCATATGGTGTTTTCTAGTTATATTTAAATGGTATATGGTTAAGTATTTTATATGCTGA
Source organism: Phoenix dactylifera (assembly GCF_051530095.1). NCBI lineage: Eukaryota > Viridiplantae > Streptophyta > Magnoliopsida > Arecales > Arecaceae > Phoenix > Phoenix dactylifera. Next base: position 10,862,886 of record NC_143190.1, on the reverse strand, counting down.
AATTAGAGCTTCACCCCACAAATTGTTAGGAAGACCAGAACTAGTAAGCATTGAGTTAATCATATCAATAAGAGTTCTATTTTTTTTCGGCAACTCCATTTGATTGAGGAGAATAAGGGGCAGTAGTCTCATGTATAATCCCATGTTCTTCACAAAATTTTTCAAATTCTGTTGAACTATATTCTCCTCTTCTATCTGACCTGAGTCTTTTTATTGTTTTTTGGTTTTGATTTTCAACCTCTAATTTATAAAGTTTAAATTTTTCTAATGCTTCATCCTTAGTTTTTATTAAATATGCATAGCAGTATTTTGACATATCATCTATAAAGGTAATAAAGTATCTTTTCTCTCGTCTCATTAAAATACCCCTCATCTCGTAAATATCACTATGTATTAAATCAAGTAGGTTGGAACTTTTACTTGTTGATTTAAATGGTTTTCTAGGTTGTTTAGCTTGAACACAAATTTGGCATTTTTTGTTCTTCTCTAAATTATATTTAGGAATTAAATCTAAACTCATCATTCTTTTGAGGGTATTGTTATTCATGTGTCCAAGTCTACTATGCCACATCTCTAAAGAGTCGATATGCATAACAAGTGGAGAAAAGACACTTTTATTCATATTGTTGCATGATAATACACTCAATTTAAATAACCCATCAGCAACATAACCCCTCCCTACAAATGTCCCACTTTTGGTAATTACAACCTTATTTGACTCAAACACTAATTTAAGTCTAATTAACTCAAAAGGAAACCACTAATAAGATTTTTGCTAACATCTGGCACATGTTGCACGTTCTGGAGAGTAAGAAATTTTTCAGATGGGAACTTCAATTTTACTTCTCCTTCTCCAATCACTTGTGTAATACTAGAGTTGCCCATGGTCACAGTTCTCCTTTTAACCTTCTAGTAGAAAGAAAAATAGGACATATCAGAACAAATATGGACAGTAGCTCCTATATCAATCCATCATTCGGTTGGATTGTAGGCCAGATTTAACTCAAATTTTGAGATTGCTAACCTGTCCTCGGTTCCAGTAGAGCCAAAACTAGTTATCATGTTTGCCTGAGGAGTCACTTTGTCACCTTGCCCCTTGACCTTGTCCTTTCTATGTCTACATTATTTGGCATAGTATCCTGATTTTCCACAAACATAACATGTTCTCTTGCTCTGTTCCTTTTGAATCTTCGATTTTGGCTTCTCAAAGTGTTTCTTAGGCTTATTTCTCAAGAAGTTAATTTTCTTCGTTTCCACTAAGTTTGCCTTTGCACTAACTTTTGAGTTATTACCAAGTCCTGTTTATGGTTATTCCTATGCTTTTCTTCTATTTGAAGGGAGACTAGTACTTGATCCAAAGAGAGAGTGCTTTTTGAAAAAAATATTCATTTCCAAAGTACAAAGATGGACAAATTTAAGAACTCATAAAATGATATCTTGAAACTCGAATCATTCGACGGAAAGAATTTTATTAGATGACAAACAAAGATGGAGTCTTGGTTAGACACATTAGATCTATATTATGTGGTTTCAAACAATCCTTCAACTAAGGACCCAATGGGTCATGAATCCAGTAGATCAGCTGCTAAATACAAATTTGGCAGAGATCAGCTAGACTTTGAAAATCAATCTATAAAATCCACTCCTCTCTTTCCTCTCATGATTCCACTTCTAATTCATGATCAATCGCCGGTGACAAGCATTAAGTTCCCCAATTTTTATCAGATTTCTCAACAAAGCGCCGTCGATTTGCCTCATCGGCGCAAGGTAATCAACCCCACCTCTCTTCTGTATTTATTCTAGAATTCCTCTGCCATTATCAATGACTTCATCAGCATGATTTTCGCCAGCGGGTCACTTGATTCGGATGAAGACCCAATGCTTCATTTTTGTCTCCTTTGTTCTGTTTTTTTTCTCCGTCTTTCACCATGATTTGAGGTCAAGGTCATTGCTGGAGCTTCGATTGAGCTTCTAGCAAGCTCTACTATCATAGTTGAGCCTCAGTCACCGGCCGATGACCCGGAATACAAACTCTCCATATTTTGGGACAACCTAGTGTAGGTTTTTCTCTTCTTTTTCTCTACCGCCGGCCATCATGGCCATTGCCGTCGCTGTGATCTTCACTGGAGGCTGGACATCGGGCCAATGCCGCTGCCGTTGCCGACCACTAGGGTTGCATCCATTCTGATCAATCACAAGCCTCCCCTATTTTGAGAAAGAAGAGTGTTTCTTCTCTTTTCTTTCCTCTCTTCTTCCCTCTCTTGTTTCTCTCTTTTCTTCCTTTTTCTCTCTCTATTTATCTCTTATTACATGATCTAGGCTTAGGTCTTTATTTTGTGGACTCCAGATTATCCCAAATGGGAGGTCCGAGGCTAGCTCAGTTGTGAACATTCAACATTTAACTTTTATCCAACCTTTGCTAGCATCTTGGTCGTCATTAGATTCCACTAAATTTGGCCATCCTTGATCGCTATAAGTTAATTATATTTTGATTTGATATTTGATTTAATAGAATTAACATGATCGGACCGATGGGATTGTTGGGCTTTACTACTTAATCAAGCCTATCCTTCTTCATTTTATCGAGCATGAAGCCCTATCTCTCTTTATTTGGGTCTGAGTTAACCTAGTTTAGAAACCTTGAACTACTCTAGTACCCAGGTAGTAGACCGCCTTATTACTTCAGCCTCACCTAGATCTTTTAAAATTTGGCTACTATTGATCTTCACCTGACCATTTGCTTTCTTCTTGCTTGGACCTACCGAGGCAGTCGGACACTGTCACTTGACCAACCTAATTTGGGGGCATGAGGTCATTTTTCAGGAGTGTTTTAATTTTTGACTTTGTTTGGCCTCTGAGATGATGATAAAATTAATGGTATTTTAATGATATTAAAACATGTGAACTTGATTCAACTACCTGAAGTAGAATTTTAAAGCGAGAAGATATAGTAACCTAATGCTTCAAAATATATTTTTCAAATTTTTAGTAAAATAACAATTATTTGATTAAATTTAATTATGACATCCATTTTATATTTAGTTAAACGGGTTAGGCATACTAATGTTATGATAGTAATTACTTTAAAATATGTTGTGTGCTATGTTATGAAATATAAAAAATATGACTGAGCAAATTATAAAAAAATTATTTTATATATATATATATATATATTCTCAACATGGCTATGATCCGGTCCTGCTAATTGGGATTATTCTTTGGCCCTATCGATTTGTAATCTGAAAAACTAATTTTGACACTGCACCATCGGCGATTAGAATAGTGGTATTTGGACACCGTACTATTGGTGGTTAAGAATAATGGTGTTTGGCACTTTGTGCGATCCCATGCCACTAGGTTACGTGGCCATAGTCTGCCGTTAGATTTCTGGTATTAGTTTATAAAAATAATAATATATTTTGCTAAGCGATAAATGTATTATTCAAAAATTGATTTATTTTCTAGTCAATATATTGTTCTTTAATTTATTCTTTGAAGTGCTTAGACCCTACTTTGTGTTATGTTGCTTACTAGTTTAGTGTAGCTCATTATTATATTTTCTCTTTTTTTTTCAAATCTAGGTGCATGATTGCTCGGAACTTGGGGAGTGCGCTTGATCTTTTGAAGATGCTTTTAGTTATTAGAGTTTTAGTTAGACTAGTTAGAGTATTTTATTTGATCAATGTTAATAGTTAGCAAATGTTGACTTATGTCATTTTGAAACAATTGATTATGAGAATAATTTTGTTTAGATCTTGATTAAATTAGTTTTCGAGTATTGAAGAATTATTATTATTGCTTTGAGATTATTATGACTTGATCTGTAGCCTTGCATGCTTGTATGGTCTGCCTTGCAAACCTTCAAAATTGCCCTTCCTATCAACTCAGCAAGAAACTCTTATGTCGGCATGAACTGAAAGAAAGATAAAGGAGGATCACATGGACGGAGCCTTTCGGAATCCACGCAAGTAGATGAAAAAAAAAGAATAGAGGGATTCAAGATTTGCGCAGGCAAATGGATGATAAAGAAACGGGCATTTTAAAATTTTTACAGGCCGACAAATGACAATGGAGGAGGCGTTTTCAAATCCTCTGCAAGCAGATAGATGCGCTTTGAGATCCGTGCAAGCAGATAGATGATAGAGAAGGGAGATTTGGACATGCGGATAGATGATAGAGAAGAGGGTGCTTTGAGATCTATGCATGCATACGAATGATAGAGATGTGCTTTGAGATATGTGCAAGCAGATAGATGATAGAGGATGGAGTGCTTTAGGATTTGTACGGTTGGATAGATGATAGAGGGTGAAGCCTTTGAGAACTGTGCAGACTGATGAATGATAGAGGATGGAGTATTTTAAGTTGATGCAAGTAGATGAATGATGAAGGATGGAGCACTTTGAAATCTATGGAAGTGGATGGATGATAGAAATGGAGCTTTTTGAGATATATACAAGCAGATAGATGATTGAGAATGAAGCGCTTTTAGATCCATCTAGATGGATTGCAGAGAATGGAGCGATTTGAGATCTGTGTAGGTGGATGGTGATAGAGGACGTAGCGCCTTGAGATCTATGCAGGTGGATGGTGATAGAGGATGTAGCGCCTTGAGATCTGTGCAGGTGATTCAATGATAGAGGATGGAGCCCTTTGAGATTTGTGGAAGCGGATGGATGATAAAGGATAGGGGTATTTGGAGATCTATGCAGATGGATGAATGGTAGAGGATCGATAGAGCGTTTTGAGATTTACGTAGGTAGATGAATGATAGGAGTCATATCACTTTAAGATCTATGCAGGCGGATGAATAATAGAGGATTGTGCGCTTTAAGATCGCATGAAAGTTACCATCCTGCCTCTTTGAATCAAGGGTATTTTTATCTTTTTTTCATTCCATTTACGGTGTCAAGATCTAGATAAAGAGGTAGACCATATTGTAACGAAAATGGTGTTTTGATGGTTAACTGAAAATTTTTAAACTTTTAGGATCTAAGTGTATATGATTTGAAGAGGTGTCTTTTTAATTTTTCCAAACTTTATCTATCATATAAAATCTGTGAAATAATGAGTTAACTTACGAAAAACTTATGCGAGATTTAAAAAGAGGTAGAAATGTGCGTAGTTGTACATCTGTGCACAGAGTTTTAGCGTCTAGGACTTAGCTAATCTCATAAAATGCATAATTAAACTTTGAAACTAAAATTTTTGACAAATTAGAACTGCATGAAAAACTAAAATCTTATTTCCAATGAATTTTTTAGAAAAAAATGATTTAAAGAAATTTTAATAAAGTTAATGGTTCAATACTCTTGGAGGAAAAACAGAAAGAAAGCTGAAATTATTTAATTGAGTATCTCAGAGATAGTTAGGTTTTAAACCCTACTGGATCTTCATTTCTTCTTTCCTTTCTTTTTCTTTTTTTTTCTTTTTCTTTTTCCCCTTTCATGTCTTTCTTTTTTTTTTTCCTTCTTCTTCGGCTTCTATTCTTTCTTCTCTCTTTCCTTCGTTGCTTTTTTTTTTATTTATTTTTCCTTTCTTCCTTCTTTTTTTTTATTTTTTTATTTTTTTTTCATTTTTTTTCTTTCTTCAGCTTTCATTCTTTTTTTTTATTTCTCCGACGACGAACCGAGCTCGAGGATGAGGATGGGGATGGGGCGGGCTCGGGCTCGGGCTCGGGCTCGGGCTCAAGCTCGGGCAAAACGAGCCGGGTTGAACCAAGCGAGCCCAAGCTCGAGCTCAATACAGGGCTCGGTATCTAGCCCGAGCCCGAGCCCAAGCCTGAAATTTCGCGAAATGATCTGAGCGAAGCCCGAGCCGAGCCGAGCCCAGGCTCGGCTCGTTAACAGCTCTATTTTTCCCGCTTTATTTTTTTTGGACACGTTTCAATATCTCCTTCAGTTCCAGTCTCCTGGACGGTACCTCCACCCGTCGGGAATTGAAATCTTTATTGCATCATTTGGTCTTGGTTTTGTAATTGTTGGCAGATTGGGATCAAGAACATACGATATCTTCAATATGGTAAGTAAGAAAAGCATTTTGTCTTGCCAACGAGTGAAGTTTGTTCCATCAAATCTGTCCAACTTCACAAAGTCTTGATTCATACCTTTGAAAGCAGCCAGGTTTGATCCTTCTTCCATTCAAATATCACCTTAAAATTGTTAAATTCTATGGCAGAAACAATGACGAAAGAAAACACAGCAACTTTGAGGCGCATCTAAGACACCTTCTTTAAGGTGATCTTTGCCGCTACTCAAAAAGTTTGCAACTAGGTTATTGGCAAATTACCTCTAGGATACAACAAAGTCACAAATCTACCGATAGCAATTCTATAGATTTTTTGTAGAACTCTAACCAAACAGTATATTAAAACTGAGAGGCTTAAAACACAATAAAGTAAATATATATTTATCCTTAAAGCTTGTACTCCTATTTATAGAGTTTGAATAATTGTAAATAATTGCCTTTTCTAAACGTAATGTTTCTAACGAGGTGTTTGATTTAAATTCAAATAGGTGGTTGTCTATTTGTAGTTGTAACCGTATAAAGTTATAACTATTTTGAGGATTTTTATCCAATACAACTTACTATATTATTGTACACCTAACCATTCAAACCTATAAATTAAATTACCATCATATTACAATCTATATAATATTTCTAACAAGTTATGGGCAGCATAGATGGATAGGGGCAAATATTCAAATGCTATACCATCATTTAGGGACCTTGTGATTTATATGAGGGCAAGATTTCCTTGGTCGCATGGCCTCCTTTTGCCACAGTTCGGGTTGTATCTTTCACGGAAGAATGATTCACCCATCAACCGTTGGTTCACGCAGAAGAGCTTCGAAAGATGTGCCAAACGGTGGAAGAAAAAAATAACAACGCTTTGAGATTTGTGTAAGATATAATTCGAGATTGCTGACGTCCATCAGGTCGTATCTTTCGCGTGAAAGATACAACCTGAGCGTATGTCATCCTAAACTTTATTTCCGTACGTAAGGATTTGATTATGAAAGGACTATACTGGGGCATGCGGTCGTGTGCTTAATTTCACATCAGTTATTCGTCGAAAAAATCTTAGGTGCTTATACATTTTTCATGAAATCCAAAATTTCAATAGCAAATAACTCCACAGAAATTCTATGTTTCAATTCAGAAACATGAAAACTTTCAAGATTATCAAACATAACCAGTGTTTATATATGGCTTCTTTGATAGGATACATAAAAAGAGTTATTTAACATTTAGTATACCGATGAATAGAGTTCGAAAATTTTCTTTTAAAGTATTGTAAATCTCTCTATTTACTATTATTATTTTTTGTGATTATTTAATTAATGGCTTTCTACACATGCTAATAAAAATAGATGTTACTCAGTTCGAAGCACACAATGGAAGGCACTTCCTTTAGAGTAAAATTCATCCCACCTAAGTGCAATTATTTGATGGGGCTCTTCTTTCAAGAGAGAATGAACCGCTACATATTCTTCTTAAAGTGCACTCCAATAAAAAAGAATCAAAGTCGATCCGAAATCAGCCAAATCAAGATGCAATTAGATTGAAGAAAATCCCTCCCAATTTTCTTTTATGTGGATTCAATCCTCTCTTCTCAAATGCTTAGGTTGTACATGAGTATCTTAATTCTCCTCCTATTACTCACATATCTTTCCAAATGGTACCTATCCATTCTTCAAGAGTTGTGCCTATTGGAGTCATCATCACTCGCATGGGATCAGATGCAACACACCTTCTCTAAAATGTTATGTTTAACTATTATAATAATGACTACAACATCCACTATTGGCTTTGTTTGGCATGATTTTACATTATCTAGTATTAAAATGATAAAATTATAATGGTGTCATAAATCAAAATGAGAAAAAATAAAAGAAGAATAACTAAAATTATTGTTCAAGTCACTTCTCACTCAACTAAAATTATTTTCTTTTATGATTGTAGACATTTGTTTGGAGACAATTTTATAAGATTTTATTATTTAGAAAATGCTATGTTTTTAGAAAAATATTGAAGTTTGTACAAGAAATGATTATTGCTTGTCTTTTTGCTCATGAAAAAAAAGGACAAAAATCAACTTTGACTAGTTATCATGTTAGTCCTCCCTTTCCATCCCAATCTCAAAATAATCCCTATTTTTTTCAAGATATATATAGCACCTTTTCTTGTTTATTAGGGTATGATGGTCCTCATAACTCAACCAATAACTGATTTGGTTGAATGTTAGTTATTTAGAAATTATCTCTAACTTTTTATTAGTAAAATATTCTATTTTAAGAAAAGAGAAGGTAGTGTATCATTCATGTAAACAGTTTGTGATATGATAATAATAAAACTAAAACATGATCATTATTTAACATATGATAATGCATCAAATCAATAATTAGTTGATGATAGGGCATTTTCAATAATTTTACAACTACAAGGGCATTTTCATAGGAAGTAAATATTTTCATATAGATAAGGATAGGATTGATAGGAAGTTAATGTTACCGGATAAATAGGAATAAGATCATAAGAAGTAATGTCACCGGATAAATAAGGATAGAATTCATAGGAAATAAATATTACCAAATAAATGTCAAAAGTTTTTTATAAGGATAGAATTTATTGGATTCTAAAAGTTTTTTAATTTTATAAGTAGTTAATTATTCTCAAAAATATTTTACCAGATTTTATTTTTTGAGTATTGAAAGGGGTTAATCTCATCTTTCTACCTAATACAAATGCACTCACTTAGTGGTGACTCCAACCAAGCCTTCACCCTTTGGCAATGTGTGAAGCAATCAAAGCGAATGCTTCGTAGTTTATAGAAAGTGGATTATCTTATTAAATTTTATAGAAAACTAGTTTTTTTCATAAAGACGTTATAAAAGTTTAACCATTAGTTGCCTGATATTGATGAGGATCACGTCTATATATATTCATCCTAATGCCCTTACAAACAATTGCAGTACATACACCACAATGGATGCAAAGAAGAAAGTGATTTTTTCTCTGATGCTTCTGCTGGTCATATTTGTTTCTGGTATATATGATGTTTGTAAACTTTTTATATATGCATGTATATAGGATAAAAGGGCTTGAAGAAGAATTGTAGCTTTTCATTTTATAGTTGTCACGTTTTAAACTAATACTCAAGTTAGTGGCATTGAAATTCTACCGGAGCTTATAGCAGATTTGGCCGGGTATCATTGTAGACAATTTCATCCACAGCACACACAAAAAATATAAAAAGAAAAAGGGGGATCTATCATTAGCGGACTGTGGGCAAAAGCTAGTAAAGCTAAGATTATTTATTATCTTTTCTAAAATTTTTAATATTGTTGTTGTTGTCAAAAACATCCATAATTGATTGTTTTTTTTATTCATGCTGGCAGAGGAATTGCCCAAGATAAACGCTGAGTGCGTTCGAAATGAAAATTACAAGCAGGCCTACTGCCAAGAGGAGCCTTGCACGGCAAGTTGTAAAGAGAAAGGATACCCAGAAGGAAAATGCCCTAATTATATCGTGGACTGGCCTTGTCTCTGCTGCCGTTAATGTTTTCTGAGCTGTACTGCTCCAAATATTCTATCGATTTGGGTGGTTAATAAAAATAGTATTTGGAGCTGCCTTCTAATAATATGTTAGTATGTCGCCCCAAAAACTTTCATATATCCGCTCGCAGGTTTGGAAAGACAGCAGCACTATTTTTCTGAAAAAAAAGAGGAAACATTATAAGATATACAATCTCTGTATCAAAAAATAACATATACAATCAAAAAGTTATGATAGAAATTTTCATTTTATTCTTTGGCCCTATCGACTTATAATCTGAGAAACTAATTTCGACACTGCACCACCGTTGATTAGAATAGTGGTATTTGGACACCGTACCATTGGTGGTTAAGAATAGTGGTGTTTGGCACTTTATACGACCCCATGCCACTGAGTTACGTGGCCATAGTCTGTTGTTGGATTTCTAGTATTAGTTTATAAAAATAATAATATATTTTGAAAAGCGATAAATGTATTATTCAAGAATTGATTTATTTTTTAGTCAATATATTTTTCTTTAACTTATTCTTTGGCGTGCTTAGACCCCACTTTGTGTGATGTTGCTTACTAGTTTAATGTAGCTTATTATTATATTTTCTCTATTTTTTTCAAATCTAAGTGTATGATTGCTCGGGACTTAGGGAGTGCGCTTGATCTTTTGAAGATGCTTTTAGTTATTGAAGTTTTAGTTAGACTAGTTAGAGTATTTTATTTGATTAATATTAATAGTTAGCAAATGTTGACTTAGGTCATTTTGAAACAATTGATTATGAGAATGATTTTGTTTAGATCTTGATTAAATTAGTTTTCAAGTATTGAAGAATTATTATTATTACTTTGAGATTATTATGACTTGATCTGTAGCCTTGCATGCTTGCATGGTTTGCTGTGCAAGCAGGGGCGGCCCAATACATTTGGAGGCCTAAGGCGAATCCAATAGATGAGGCCTTTTTTTTAATAATAAAATTTTAAATAAGTAAAAAATATTTTTTAAAAATGATATAAAAATAGATAGTAATCAAGTATAATATTTCAATAAAGATACACGAATCTAATAAGAATAGATAAGAAGTCTTTTCAATTTAATATAATTTTTGAATGAAAATATAGAAAAGTAATTAACCTAAAAAAGAGCCATGAAACTGATTAAATAACTGAGATAATGCTTAATAATACTTTTATTCTGTCAAGTAAGAGCAGAATAGGAAAAGATCATCCCATGGCACTCTTTATGGGAATTATGGTAAAGCAAGAGCAGAATTTGTCCAGGCCTTTTTTATAAAAGAAAGTAGGGGCATTATGGAAAATTCACTCGATCTAATTAATAAAAATCCCATCCCACCATCTCCCTTTCAAAGTGAGTACCCTTACTTGGTGAGTACCGAAGCAGCTACTGCAGCATCACAGCACAGCAGCCATTCAACACCCCCCCCCCCTCTTCCCTCCTTTTCTCTCTCTACCCTCCAAGAAGTCCATCTCCAATCCCCCTATCTTTCTTCCCGATGGCCCAGGTGGATCAGGAGTATTGTGAGGGAAGAAAAACCAAGACCAAAACCAAAAAAGAGAAGGGATGAAAGATAAGAGTGGCTTCAGGCGGGTATCAAGCCAACCAAATCCCTCCTCTCTCTCTCTCTCTCTCTCTCCCCCCCCCTCCACCCAAAACAAAACTACTGTCCCCAACTTCCCAAATTGCTCCTCTGCAGGCCAGAAAACTCTCCACCTCCCTTCCATCAAGGGAGAAGACTCGTAGCCAGCTCCTGTTTCCGTTTTAAAAGGGGTCTTTGCTTCCTTTTGATCACGGTGCCAAAAACTTCCCCCTCTCTCTCTCAATTTCTTTTCTCCCTTCACCTCCCGGGGCCTTCCATTGGCCCGGGGCCTTAGGCGACCGCCTCGATCGCCTAAGGCTCGGGCCGGCTCTGTGTGCAAGTATACGACATCTGCTACGCTCTAGGTTTGGGGTGCGTTTTTGGTTTGGGGCATGACAAATTTATTACAATAAGCTTTACATTTATCTGAATGCATAGACGAGATTACCCAGTTAAGCATAATGATTTTTAAACGATAAGTAGATGGATCTTTGGTTGAATTTCAAGACTTTGAGGCACTTCAACACCTAGTAAGCACTACTAATCATCCTTTGTGATATTTCAATGCATCTCAGTAAGTCATCCACTGAAAAATAAAAACAAATAAACCTTTTACGCTCCCCTCATTTCAGAATGGCATTAGGGTCTTGATTCAACACCTGATCAAGAGACCCTCTCCGTAGCTCCCCATTCCACAAGGATTATTTATAACACTTTGGAACGTTCCGATTTAGATCAAATGCTTTGATTTTCCAAGAAAAACGATCTCCAACAGAATGCACCCTTTTTTTGTTATTTCAACACATTGAAATTATTACAGATATATAAATTGTCTTCGTATAGTCTAAACCGCAATTCACCATGTAATTTAGTATGGCATTCAATTCAGTCATTCTAGAGACTAAAATAGTATTAAAACTTAGCATTGAGATGCTTTCACCGCTAAGAAACTGGAAGAGTCCGAAACCCTGGTCTTTGAGATCGGCAGGGTTTGGGCTCGAACGAGAGAGCGGCCAATAGGAATCTTTTCATTTCTCTCCAAAAAAAAATTCGAAGCAATAGCAGCCGGAATAGGTTGTGGGCTTGTACAAATGGCCCGATCGCAAGGACCCCTCCGGCCTAATTAGTTTTCCAGTGGCGCACGAGATGGCAGCACGATAATAGACCCGACCCAGACCGTCGTGGTACGAAATTATTAATTATTAAATTTAAATGTGTTCATGAAATTTATTTATTACTTGCATACCAAAAAAAAATTTGCACAACCTCCAATCAAATTTGTACAACCTCAAAAAAAATTTATTTATGTGAGAAATGACTTGAACAATAATTTTAGTTAACTTTTATAACATTCATTACGAAAATAGCTAGTTTTCATTAAATTATTTGTAAAATGATTAACTTTTCATGAACCATCAAATACCCGCTTTGATGGTATCACCTATTGCCAAAAATGTAAGGTTCCATTGGATAAATCCCCACTAAATGAGTGCATGGGTATCGAATAGAAAGATGACATGAACCCCTTCTTTCAAGAGTGGCCAGGTGGCACTGGATGTCTTTTTGTGGCTGGATGGCTGTGAAGAGGTGATGGGTCACATTTGGACGACCGTGGTCGCTATAGATGGTAGAGACAAAAACCAAACTGTTATATTTTTATAAAATTTTTAGGAAATTATATAAATTTCTCTTCAATTATGGATCATTTAGGTTTCAAAAATTTAGAAAGTATTAATTAGCCATCAACATTTTAAATTCATTACAATATGGTCTAACTATCTATCTCCGTTACAAAATGTTATCGGATGAAGATCATGTAATAATTAAACTTTTGCAAACCTTCAAAATTGCCTTTCCTATCAACTCAGCAAGAAACTCTTCCTATCAATGCAGCCATATATAAACATTGGATATGAATAGAGAACTAGGCATTCTGTATTCAAATATTTGATTTTATTTGTAATCCTATTTAAATTTTTATAGTACTCATGAACTTTTAATGAACTTTTAAGAAAAATACATGGCCACATTAACATACATCCACTTATTAATATCTTTGATTTTGTAGGCCTAAAATTTAATTATCTGACTTATATTGATATTTATATTCATACTTTCAGTATCCAATTTGTATCCATAATCGTTTAAAATAAATGTAAATATATATTTTTTTTGCATCCAACTGATATTTGTATCTATATCTGTCTTCGTCAAATAAAGTAAATATATGTATGGATATATTATTATCCAATTTGTATTCAATCTAGTTTCAACCCTAAACAAACCATCTGACAAACATTTCTCAAGCCAGGAGAACATCTTAGAAGGGCAAATAAAATCACAAGTCTGAAAGCAACCAAAAAATGCATACTGCAGACCTGCAATGAATTCCAGCCACTCAAAACTCCATGTATTGTTAAATGGAAGTGTTACTGGATTATGACAAGCTTTCAAATGTTTATTGAATTATGGCAAGCTTGATGCTTGGTTAATAATGCACCAAACTATGTGAATGATTTCTACTAGCAGTGCGTGTGTATAAGACAAAATATTCAAAATAGAAAGAAAAAAATGCAGGGCTTCTCCAAAGATGTTCCTATTTGCCCTGGGAATGTGTAATAACAACACATTGGTAGCTAAACAGAAAGATTCACATCAAACACAGAGCTCTACCTTGACCCATTTCTAAATTAGAAAATACTAAATAAAATGCATGCTAAAAACTCAACTTGGAGGGAAGACTATGGGAGAAACAATACAAGATTCTTGAATACCAGTGGCAGCTTAAATTTGAAAAGAGACATCATGCATTATGCAAAACCAAACCTGCACCATAATAGAAAATTGATATTAAAATATTTAAATAACAGAGTACGATAAACTTATGGCAGTAAATAATTAATCCAATACAATAATTATTTTTATTATTTAATATTTTTATTTGTAATGATTCATAACTCCTCAACAACAAAATGAGAGACTACGTTGTTCTTCTGAATTTTGAAAAGCTTTTTTCCATTTGTGATGTTTTTTAACACAAGTGCTAGAAATTACGGTCTCTCAAACATTATGGTTAAATGGGCCTTTCTAATGTAAATGATTGAATTAGAGTTTCCTTTTATTTTTATATAAGAATAATAAGGGTTCTAACTCCATACCCTACCTTACACTTGCACCTTCTCTCCATCAGGAATGGATCCCGGATAGGCCGAGCCTAATACTTCCTACCGTCTCACCTTCTAAAAGGTAGACTGCAACAACCTATGACCTCATCCAAAAAAACTAGTTGGAAGTTATTTTTTGTCAAGATCTCCTCGACGAATAACCAACGTGGGATTAAACACATTACCGCACGGGTCCTCACATACTCTCCCTATTCAAGTCCTAATGTCTTCATCATGTTAAGGGTTCAAATCTATTCAAATCTAATCACAAGCATCACGATCGGCATATGGTCAGCCTTCATCAACATGTGTTGCCGTGTTTTTAGTCCATATTGGATATGGGTCGAGTTCGCTCTGATACCATTTGTAGTAACTGAGGACCTCATTCAGAAAAACTAGTCGAAAGTTATATATTTGTTTTTTTTAATTTTGTATAAGTATCTAAATTTTTTTCGACGAATAACGAATATAAAACTAAGCACGCAACATCATGGGCCTCGTATTGTCCTTATAATCAAATCCTATGCTTGTTACAAGCTGGAAAACATACACCGCTAAAGTTTAGGACGACATAGGATCAGGTTGTTTCTTTGGCGGGAAAGAATGATTGATGGACGTCATCAGTCTCGGATCATATCTTCTGCAAATCTCAAAGCGCTGTAATCTTTTTTTCCACCGTTTTTTGCAGCTTTCGGATCGGCTGCTGCGTGAACCAATAGCTGACGGGTGAATCGTTCTTTCGCGAACGATACAACCCGAACCGTGGCAGAAGGCGGCCATGCGACCAAAGAAATCTCGCCCTCGCATAAATCACACTGTTCCTAAATGATGGTATAGCATTTGAATCTGTGCCCCTATCCATCTATGCCGCCCATAACTTGAATCCACAGGTGATCTAAATAGTTTCTTACGGGGGGAGCAGGGCTTTTGGCCTTCCATCCGTCGGACGTCGTCAACGGCCAGCGCAAACTTCTATTCTCGCTGGCCAGCTCTCTTCTAGCCGTGAAATGGCCAATCTCTCACCATACCGCAGCCAATTCCTCCTCAAATCATGCCCAAATCTCCGAATCGGCCAATCTGTCCACGCCGATGTCGCAAAACGTGGCTTCGACTCCAATCCCTTCGTGAGGGCCGAAGTGGTCTCTCTGTACTCGGGTCACGGCTCTCAGCGCGACGTCCGGCAGCTGCTCGACGAAATGACCGAACCGAATGCTGTCATATGGAACGTGGCTATCTCGCGGTTCTTCCACGCAGGCGACTGCAATGGAGCTCGAGAGATCTTCGACTGGATTCCGTCGCCCAATGGCGTCACCTGGTCTGCCATGATTGCAGGGTATGCGCAGAATGGCCGTCCTCGTGATTCCTTGCTCTCATTTCGGAGAATGAGAAGAGAGGAGTCATGTGCTGTGGTGAATCCTAACATTATTGCTGGTGTTCTCTCGGCCTGTGCGCAGCTGAAAGATCTTGGTTTTGGAGAGCAAGTGCATGGTTGCGCAGTGAAGATCGGCACGTATACGGAATCCGATGCATTTGTGGGAGCCGCTCTTGTCAACATGTATGGTAGATGTGGCAGCATGGGCCTTTCTAGGCTGGCGTTTGACTCCGTGGTCTCGAAGAGTGTGGTGGCTTGGTCTTCACTCGTTGCAAATTACGTGCGGATTAATAATTTTCCCGTCGCAATGGAGGTCTTTAAGGAGATGATTCGGAGCGGTGCCGTACCAAATAATGTGACTCTGACCACCATGATCTCCGCATGCTCAGGTATCTCTTGTTTGTTCTACGGAAGGGAATTGCATGCAGCTGTGGTTCGAAGAAGAGCAGAGAAGCCCGACATATTTGTATCAACTGCATTGATCGACATGTATTGTAAGTGTGGTTCCATGTCGTATGCTTGTCGGGTTTTTCAAATCGATGGAAGTCTTTTAGGTTGTTGTCCGACCCCAATGTGGAATGCAATGATCTCAGGATGTGTAACAAACAATCATCTTGATGATGCTTTCTGTTTGGTCCGATCCTTGGGCAGGTCATTGAGAAGTGGAGCATGGTTGAACTCTGTAACCATGGCAGCCATCCTTCCTGCTTGTGGTAAATCTCTGTCACTGCTTTATGGCAAGGAACTTCATTGTTATACTCTAAAGTATGGGTTGGACAAAGAGGTTGTTGTAGGGAATGGGCTTTTAGATATGTATTGCAAGTGTGGCAAGGTCAGCTCTGCAAAAAATCAATTTGATATGATGATCGAAAAGAATACGATCTCATGGACCACACTGATCGATGGCTATGGAGCACAAGGTGATGGGCATGGTGCGATTGAAGTTTTTGAAATCATGGTCAGAGAGGAAAAAGTGGAGCCAGACCATGTCACTTTTGTGGCTCTCATCTCTGCATGCAGTCATTCTGGTCTCGTGGAGGAAGGTCTTAGATACTTTGAACTGATGACTCGAGAGTATGGGATCACGCCCACTGGAGAAAATTATGGATGTTTAGTTGATCTCCTTGCTCGAGCTGGGCACATCAACGAGGCTATGAATGTCATCAGAACAATGCCCATAGAGCCGAGTTCTAATGTTTGGGGAGCCTTGCTTGGAGCTTGCAGGATTCACGGGAATGTTGATGGAGCAGAGTTGGCAATGCAACATCTGCTCGAGCTTGAACCAGAGCGAAGTGGCTTCCAGAAGTTGTTGTCAAATATATATGCTCAGGTGGGAAGATTGGATAGTGCTCAGAATGTGTGCAAGGAGACGATTGCATTGGGTGTGGCTACGAGGCTTGGTTGTAGTTGGTTGGATAAACCCTCCCGTTTCAACGAAAAAAAAAAGAGACATGGCAAACAAATCCATTGCTCGACAGCGTAGATACACAAATTTCATAGTCTTGAGATCGTAACGATCTTTCAGCATTGAGATGCTTTAGGAAGAGCTACGAAAGGTTCGATCTCAGATCAATATGCTGCTTGTAGTCTCATTTTCTGCTGCGGCTATTATATTCCTTCAGATAACATGCAGCTGTTGAATCTCAGAACTTGGTTGCAAAGTGGAAAATACAAATGTAAGAAATACTAGGACTGAGAAGTACGTATTGACTTCAAAAGTCCTGCAAAATATTGTTGGAAAGGCAAGGGAGAAAATCTATGCTACCACACAAAAGAGCTGAATCTAAAGCTTAACAACCATCGTTGGATAATTGGCACATTCCTTTCGATCTGAAAATTTGCCACTAGAGGATGTTTTTTTGCAGAAATCTCCAGTTGGTTGGTGATGGAGTTTTGCCATGTCGAGTCACAGGAACAATAAATCTCAGACAGGTGCTTCGGCTGACGTTGCCCAATGCGCTTTATTAACTGAAAGCTGAAGGCTCATGTAATGGGTCTATCACAACAAGCGAACAGAGTGTATATCTGGTCTTCATTTTATTTTCATATGGAGTCTGGGCCAAACAAAAGATACGGATTGTAACCATGGCCTCAAATTAACTACAAATTGCACGTTAAAAGCATTTAGCGATCTGGAAACAATAAGAAGTTGGAGAAAATGGAAGCCAAGATGCCTATTTGTAGCTTTCTAAAGTTACTTTTACATCTTCCTATGTACTTACAGGGAACAACAATAGAGGACAGGATAATGTATGGTTTCATAAGCGATTTTGTATGTATGAACCAAGATTATACTTAGGTCCTGTTTGGGGGAGCTGTTGGCAGTAGAGCTGTTGGAAGTAGAGCTGTCTGAAGTAGAGCTGTTATAAAAAGCTGTTTGCTGTTTAGTAACTACATTCGTAAAGTGCTGTGGTACTTTGTTTTGTGTTTGGTAAGCAAACTGAGAAAGTGCTTTTGTATGACAAAATTAACATAAAGGACATTGCATAGTATTATACAACAGAACATAATAAAACATAACATAAATTAATACATAAATATACGATATAGTATAATATTATTGTAATATAAAATAATATTATGTTAATATAGCATAATAATAATATAATTATTAGAGTAAATTAATATTTGGTAATATAACATAATATTAAATTATTTAACATAACTGTTGCGGGTGGTCCAAACCGAGAACGATTGGCACAGCGGTGTGAACGGGGTTCCCTTTGAGTTGCTTTGGTTGCGCTCCGCCCTCCGCCGTGAAACCTGCAAGCAAGCCTCGCACCACCACCGGGGTAGTGGGGGCCCTCCGACGATCAAGTCAGAGGAGATCGAAGGAGAAGGAGAAGGAGAAGGTAGCAGGTGAGATGATACTCTGGAAGATATATCTTACCCTCCCCCTTCCCCCCCAGCCTCATATATATCAGGCTGGGGGGTTTTTCCGGGGATTCGTCATCGTGTGGCACGATGGGGCTGCCACTGACATGGCCGTTACAGGGCGTCGTGGGGCAGCGCTGGGTACAGCCATGGCAGGGCATAGTGGAGCTCCGCTTTGTACGGCTGTTACAGGGGATCGTGGGGCAGCGCCGGATACGGCCGTTGCAGGGAGTAGTGGAGCAGGGGGCCGCGGCGTGCCTCAGAGGAACAGTCTGTTGTTGTCGAGAGATTGCCGACTCGGGGTCGGATTGCTGGATCAAGGGGCAGCCGACTCGGGGCCGGGCTGCGGAGCCGAAGATATCCGACCCGAGGTCGGATTGCTGGATCAAGGGGCAGCCGACTCGGGGTCGGGCTGCGGAGCCGAAGATATCCGACCCGAGGTCGGATTGCTGGATCAAGGGGCAGCCGACTCGGGGTCGGGCTGCGGAGCCGAAGATATCCGACCCGAGGTCGGATTGCTGGATCAAGGGGCAGCCGTAGTCTTCCTGGGCGCGCGTGCCGGTCACGTGGGGCATGGTGGCTAAGTTCCCCCGTAACAGTAGCCCCCCACTCCCGAGCCTGGAACCAGGAGGGGAACGGGTGAAGGGAGTGATGCTTCGAGATTGCCGCCATCCCTCGGAAAGGCGCGCGCGCTCCGAGCTTCCCGCCTTCTTTATGGCGTATGGCAGTTGTCGCTGATCTGGCGGTCTGCGGATTTCGGCGGACATCCTTCCTTAATGGCGTCGATTCGCCTTTGGGGCGCGAACAAACTTTCGGCAGCCAGGCGTCCTCTGGCGTCACCGAGGCGTCACCCGCCTTTCCGCCTATTTAACCGGGGGCCCTCCTCCGTCCGCCTTTCTCTTCACAGGCATCTTCAAGTTTCTCCCTTGTGCCGCTGCCGTTGCCGCCGAACTGTTCGTTCGCTCCTCCTTTGACGCTCTCGGAGCCGTTCTTCCTTCCTTTCCGGTGAGTTGCCCCACTCTTCAATTTAGGGCTCTCCGTACTTTCTCCTTTCGTGTTAGTGTACTCCAGTCGTTCCGGTGCCTTCCCCCCTCTTGACCCCGTCCTGACCGTAGGTTCACTAGCCATTAGGGATGGACGAAGTAAGGGCGGACCGCATTCAGTCGGAGCTGGTCCCTGAAAACCTAGATAGGTTCGTGCCCCGGTACCACCTTCTCGAAGCCTGCAACATTACGCTCCCGGGGCCTGAGGAGAGGATGTCCCATCCTCCTCCAGGGAAGGTCGCCATCAATGAGGACATCCTTCGGGCTGGGTTCCGCTTTCCCCCCTCGGACTTAGTCGTGCAGGTGCTTCGGGGTTTAAGAGTGGCGCCGACGCAACTGGTGCCGAACTCATGGTGCACCCTGACGGCCTTCCAGGTTCTCTGTCGCATGCATGAGGTTCCCGCCACCCTGAATGTCTTTTGGGAATGCTACGGCCTGAACGGCCACCCCCGGGACAGAGGGTGGTGGTGCTTCGCGGCGCGGCGAGGGTGCGGCCTCGTCAAGGATGCTCCTTCCTCCATTCACGGCTGGAAGGAGCGTTTCTTTTTCATTGACG
Organism: Phoenix dactylifera; assembly: GCF_051530095.1. Taxonomy (NCBI): domain Eukaryota; kingdom Viridiplantae; phylum Streptophyta; class Magnoliopsida; order Arecales; family Arecaceae; genus Phoenix; species Phoenix dactylifera. Next base: position 10,842,735 of record NC_143190.1, on the reverse strand, counting down.
TAGATCCCTCTTGGGGAATCGGGACAACCTGGGAGACGCCGATGAAGTCCCCGATCGGCTTATCGAGGTTGTCGAGGGAGGAGTCCGATGGTGTTGCCGTCTTGAGGGGGCTGGTTGCCGAGGGCCGGCTTCCCCCGGTGGCCCGCCTTATTTCCGAGGATGCCTTGGTGAACGTCGGTCTGAGCTCGGTCCCCGCCGACCGTGAGCCCGCCACCACTTCTTTTTTAGCTCTTTTCTCCTCTTTCGTTTCTTCTTTCCATCAGTTTCTCAGTCTCCGACCATCTCGTCCTTTTTGCAGAAATCGACGACGTCATGCGGTCGGACAAGGCGATGGCTGTCAGTAGGGCGTCCCTACTGGAAGCGGTCCGGAGGAAGAAACGGACTCCTCCGAGCGGGGTCCCACCGGCGAAGAAGTCCCGCCAGCAGGCGACTCCGACGCCGACAGACGGGTCCGGACCCACCGATCAGGGGGACGCCGCGGGCTCGGACCGACAGTTGACGCCGTATCAGCCCTCCGGCGATGAGACTACCGCTTTTCCGGAGGCGTCACCCGGGCGCGCCCGAGACGGCCGGGTCGGACGCGATCGGTCCCCAGCCCGGCCTTCGACTCGGTCGGCTTCGGATGATACGAGAAGGAGCGCGCCGAGGCCCCGGCCGAGCGGGACCCTGTCGATTTCTGGAGTGGCCCACGCCCCGAGCACGGTCAGCATGACTCTCCCCCAAGGAATGGGTAAGGGTAAGGCCGCAGAACCACCGTCCGGCTCCGGGGCGAAGTCGGGGTCAGCCTTCACTTTCGCCGGCGCCCGAAACCTCATCGAGACGGTGCTGCTGGAGAGTGACCGTAGGCGGGTCCGGCAGATGGGGATCCCTGATGTCGGAGCTGCCAGCTGCGTCTGTCTCATGTCGGTGAGTGTTCTTCTGGCCGCTTTCGTCATTTATAGGCTCTATTGATCCCCGCCTGACGCCCTCATTTTTCCTATCTCTTAGCTCGTCCAGTACATGATCCGTCTGGAGGAGAGCCACGAGGAACAGGCGAGGCTTCTGGCGAGGGCCGAGAGCCGACTGAAAGCTGTAGAGGAGGGAGGCCAGGCTGCGGCGGGGAGGACGACCAGGGACCTCGAGACGAGGCTCCAGGTGGCCGAAGAGCGGGTACTCGGCTTCGCCGCCCTCGAGAGGCAACTGTTGGAGACTCAGGAGCAACTCAAGGTTGCCTCGGGTCTCGAAGGCGAGATCAGGAAGGCGGAGGAGCGGGCCGAAGAGCAGTCCCGGAAGGCTGCCGACTTCCGGGAGAGGTGGGAGAAGGCCCAGCAGTCAGCCGACAACGCCCGCAACCGAGCCCGATCTCTTGAAGCCAAGCTGGCCGAATTGGAATCGGCCTTGGAGGAGTCCCGCGCGAGCAACCAGGAGCTTCATTCGCGCCTGGAGGAGGCCGAGGCTGCTCGCGTTGCTGCCGAGGCGAAGCACATGGAGGCTCGGGCCGATCTGCTGAGGGTCTCCTCCGAGGCGGACGACCGGATTGTGGCGAAGGTCATGGAGGCGAAAGCTCAGATTACGGAGCGAGCGGAGGCGGCGCTGGCCGAGAAGAGCGCGGAAATCGGGCGTCAGGCGGTACAGGCCTATCGTCAGTCCGCCGAGTTCATCCGTGACATGTCGGACGCGGGGTCCGACTCCTTTGTCTTAGGCTTCGATGAAGGCCTGGCGAGGGTGTCCGCTAGATACCCCGAAATTGACCTGAGTGGGGTCTCCCTCCTCGACTCCCCTTCGATGCCATTGCCTGCTGATTCTCCAACTGTCTCCCTACCCCTTGCGGGTGTGCTCGCCGTTCCCGACCCAGGGGTTCCTCCAAGCTGACCCTCTGTACTTTTCTTTGTTCTTTTCTTTGTATGTTGGCGTTTTGCCATGTTGTATGGGTCTCGGCCCTGGTGCAACGAAAGTTAATGCAAACAGAGTGTTTCCTCATTTCACTTTCATCCTTCCTCTTTTTAACTCTCGGTAGCGCCTCGCCGACTCCTGACTCTTGAAGTTCCTCCGGCGCTAGGCCAGGCATCCGAGGGTTAGGCCTCAGGAAATTCATCCAGCGCTAGGCCAGGCATCCGAGGGTTAGGCCTCAGAAAATTCTTCCGGCGCTAGGCCAGGCATCCGAGGGTTAGGCCTCAGAAAATTCATCCGGCGCTAGGCCAGGCATCCGAGGGTTAGGCCTCAGGAAATTCATCCGGCGCTAGGCCAGGCATCCGAGGGTTAGGCCTCAGGAAATTCTTCCGGCGCTAGGCCAGGCATCCGAGGGTTAGGCCTCAGGAAATTCATCCGGCGCTGGGCCAGGCATCCGAGGGTTAGGCCTCAGGAAATTCTTCCGGCGCTAGGCCAGGCATCCGAGGGTTAGGGCTCAGGAAATTCATCCGGCGCTAGGCCAGGCATCCGAGGGTTAGGCCTCAGAAAATTCTTCTGGCGCTAGGCCAGGCATCCGAGGGTTAGGCCTCAGGAAATTCCGCTCGTTGGTCGGCCAAGGCTGGCGCAAGCCGAGGCGACCGGTCGGGGCTTCAGGCTAGTCTGCCCCCGGGATGGTCATCGGGTTAGCCTGGCATCCGAGGGCCGAGCCTCGGAGAATTCCGCTCATTGGTCGGCCAAGGCTGGCGCAAGCCGAGGCGACCGGTCGAGGCTTCAGGCTAGTCTGCTCCCGGGATGATCATCGGGTTAGCCTGGCATCCGAGGGCCGAGCCTCGGAAAATTCCGCTCGTTGGTCGGCCAAGGCTGGCGCAAGCCGAGGTGACCGGTCGGGGCTTCAGGCTAGTCTGCTCTCGGGATGATCATCGGGTTAGCCTGGCATCCGAGGGCCGAGCCTCGGGAAATTCCGCTCGTTGGTCGGCCAAGGCTGACGCAAGCCGAGGCGACCGGTCGGGGCTTCAGGCTAGTCTGCTCCCGGGATGATCATCGGGTTAGCCTGGCATCCGAGGGCCGAGCCTCGGAAAATTCCGCTCGTTGGTCGGCCAAGGCTGGCGCAAGCCGAGGCGACCGGTCGGGGCTTCAGGCTAGTCTGCTCCCGGGATGATCATCGGGTTAGCCTGGCATCCGAGGGCCGAGCCTCGGGAAATTCCGCTCGTTGGTCGGCCAAGGCTGGCGCAAGCCGAGGTGACCGGTCGGGGCTTCAGGCTAGTCTGCTCCCGGGATGATCATCGGGTTAGCCTGGCATCCGAGGGCCGAGCCTCGGAAAATTCCGCTCGTTGGTCGGCCAAGGCTGGCGCAAGCTGAGGCGACCGGTCGGGGCTTCAGGCTAGTCTGCTCCCGGGATGATCATCGGGTTAGTCTGGCATCCGAGGGCCGAGCCTCGGAAAATTCCGCTCATTGGTCGGCCAAGGCTGGCGCAAGCCGAGGCGACCGGTCGGGGCTTCAGGCTAGTCTGCTCCCGGGATGATCATCGGGTTAGCCTGGCATCCGAGGGCGGAGCCTCGGAAAATTCCGCTCGTTGGTCGGCCAAGGCTGGCGCAAGCCGAGGCGACCGGTCGGGGCTTCAGGCTAGTCTGCTCCCAGGATGATCATCGGGTTAGCCTGGCATCCGAGGGCTGAGCCTCGGGAAATTCCGCTCGTTGGTCGGCCAAGGCTGGCGCAAGCCGAGGCGACCGGTCGGGGCTTCAGGCTAGTCTGCTCCCGGGATGATCATCGGGTTAGCCTGGCATCCGAGGGCCGAGCCTCGGGAAATTCCGCTCGTTGGTCGGCCAAGGCTGGCGCAAGCCGAGGTGACCGATCGGGGCTTCAGGCTAGTCTGCTCCCGGGATGATCATCGGGTTAGCCTGGCATCCGAGGGCCGAGCCTCGGGAAATTCCGCTCGTTGGTCGGCCAAGGCTGGCGCAAGCCGAGGTGACCGGTCGGGGCTTCAGGCTAGTCTGCTCCCGGGATGATCATCGGGTTAGCCTGGCATCCGAGGGCCGAGCCTCGGGAAATTCCGCTCGTTGGCCACGCGCCTGTCGCTTGCCGCTCGACTGGATTTCTCCGTGGCCAGCTACGATCGTGTTTCTCCTATTCTCCAAGCGTCGCCTGGGGAACACCAGAAGGGTATTAAATGCTAATTGAGGCGTTACCTGGGAAATCGGATCGCCAGTTGCTGCTTGCAAGGAGTGTTAGTTAAGCGGCCGCGATACGCGCGCTCTTCGAGGCGGATGCGGCCTGGGCGCGAGCGGAGATACGTGGGCCGTGGGATACACACCGCCCGGAGTGTCCTGCATGAAGAATGCAATTAAGGAGAACGACGCTTAGGAGATCGTGGGAGGATACGCCTCGAGAGCTGGAACGGCTCCGGATTCGGTGCGCCCGCCTTTATTGGAGCCACCCGCATCGGAACGACCGGGGGGCCACAGTTTGGCTATAAATATAAGTGCAGGTGCGGTGGAGCCTCCCAAGCCGGAGCTATTCGGGTTGCCATGGATCGTGGACCTCCTCTCCGGCGTGTGGCTGGGAAACCCCTGCCGGAGGAACGGGAGGCGCGCCCCTCGCGACTTCCGCCAACTAGCCGTTTCATCTGGGATCAACAAGGAGGTTCTCCCCGGCGGAACTCCGCTCTAGGCGTTTCATCCGGGATCACATCCCCCCTCCTTTCAGCCCCGCCTCCCGATTGAGCTCTGCGCCAGACGCTTCATCCGGGATCGCGCCTCCTCGCGCTCTTCTCCCTTGTATTCCTTCCCTCCCCTTCTCCTGGGGAGGACCGGAATATCCCTTGGATGTGGCGTTCCTCTGGAGGCAGCGGGAACTTCTTCTGCGGCGGCTCCTCATCTTTTTCGTGAGGCGTCGATGGCGCCTCCGGGGGGAAGCACCCACGCCCGGTGGGATTGCAGCTGCTTCGGATGGAGGGTTCGGGATCCCAGATCTTCAGCTCCACGGAGTCTCCACCTCTTCCTTGTTTTCTTTACTCCCCAATTCCCCTCTGGGAATTCTTTGTAATCACACGAACACACCGTTGTAACCAGAAATTATTGAAATGAAAAGAATTGTACATTTTTCGAACTGTCTTCCTGGCTTTGTCGTTCTACTGGTAATACGCCCGCAGGTTAGCAGAATTCCAGCTCCTCGGAATCTCTCGACCATCTAGGGCCTCCAACTGGTAGGAGCCAGGTCGGTTTACCCAGCGAACCCTATACGGGCCTTCCCAATTTGGCGCCAGCTTCCCACCTTTCGCGGGTTGAGATGCTATGGCTCGCCTTAGCACCAGATCTCCGATTCTGAAAAGTTTCGGTCGGACCTTGGAGTTATAATATCGGGCCACCCTCCGTTGATACTTCGCCATCCGAACCTGCGCCATTTCTCTTGCTTCTTCCAAGAGGTCCAGGTTCCCTCGGAGTTGCTCCGAATTGGCCTCGGGTCGGTGCGCGGCCACCCGGGGCGAGGGGAGTCCGAGCTCCATGGGAACAACCGCTTCCGTGCCATAGGTTAGGCTGAAAGGTGTCTCCCCGGTAGGGGTCCGATGCGTGGTCCGATACGCCCAAAGGACATTCTCGAGTTCTTCGACCCAAGCTTGCCCCGTCCGACCGATTCGCGCCTTAATTCCTTGGAGGATTGTCCGATTTGTGACCTCGGCCTCACCGTTGGTTTGGGGATGCGACACAGATGTGAACCGATGCTCGATCCCGAACTCCTCGCAGAAATCACGGAAATGCTTGTTGTCGAACTGTCGACCATTATCCGAGATGAGGACTCGGGGTACCCCAAATCGGACAATGATGTTTTTCTTCACGAACTTCCGGACTTGCGCCTCCGTGATAGTGGCCAGCGGCTCTGCCTCCACCCACTTGGTGAAGTAGTCGATTGCAACAATCAAGAATTTCCGCTGGGCTGAAGCGACGGGGAATGGTCCGAGGATATCCATTCCCCACTGTGCGAAGGGCCAGGGTGCGGTGATTGGTGCCAAGGGGACAGAAGGGACTCTCTGGATGTTGGCGTGGCGCTGGCAGGCGTCGCATTTCCGTACATGATCCTTTGAGTCCTCCAACAAGGTAGGCCAATAATAGCCTTGCCTCATGATCTTGTGCGCCAAGGACCTAGCCCCCAAGTGCGATCCGCAAACGCCCTCGTGGACTTCGCCGAGGACGTAGGCCGCCTCCGAGGGGCGGAGGCACCTTAAGAGGGGGGCGGTAAACGAGGTCCGATACAGCCTCCCTTCATAGAGTACGTAGTGGGCGGACTTCTTGACAAGTCGCCGAGCTTGATCTTCGTCTTCAGGGAGGATCCCTTCGGCGAGGTAGGCGACGAGCGGGTCCATCCAAGACGGCTCCGGGTCAATCGCCATCACCGCTCCAGCCTCGCCGATGCTCGGGGCCTCCAGGGTCTCCAGGTAGATTGCCCTCGACAAGTTGTGCGCCTCTGCGCTCACCAAGCGGGACAACCTGTCGGCCCTAGCATTTTCGCTTCTGGGGACCTGCTGGATGTCGACACTGCCGAGATCGGGAATGAGTGCTTGCACCATCCGGACGTAGTTCTGCATGGTCGGGCTCCGGCCCTCGAACTCCCCACGGACCTGCCCGACCACCAGCTGGGAGTCGGTGAAGACCTTCAAACGCCGGATGCCGAGCTCCCTGGTGAGTTTGAGTCCCGTGACTAGGGCCTCGTACTCCGCCTCGTTGTTGGTCACTGGAAATCCAAATCTCAAGGCATACTCGGCTATCACTCCATCAGGACTGGTAAGGACCAGCCCGGCTCCTCCACCCTCGGGGTTCGACGACCCATTGATGTGAAGCGTCCAGGTCGGGAGGTCGAGGCTGGGCGTTTCCGGCGGTCTAGGTTCCGCCTCCTGCACCGTGCACTCAGCGAGGAAATCCGCGAGCACCTGGGCCTTGATGGCGGGTCGAGGCTGGTAGCGGATGTCGAACTCACCGAGTTCTATTGCCCACTTCACCAGCCATCCCGCATTCCCGGGGTTGCTGAGGATCTGTCGTAGTGGTTGATCAGTTAAGAGGGTGACAGAATGGGCCTGGAAATAGGGGCGGAGTCTCCTGGTCGCGGTCAGCAGCGCGAAGGCGATCTTCTCAGCCTTCGTATACCGCGTCTCGGCATCCCGTAGGACCCGGTTGATGTAGTACACGGGCTTCTGGAGCTTTGCCTCTTCCCGAACCAGCACCGCACTGACCGCGGTTGGGGAGACCGCCAGATAGAGGTAGAGCATCTCTCCTTCTTGCGGCTTGGACAGTAGGGGAGGAGACGCCAGGTATTCCTTGAGCTGGTCGAATGCTGCTTGACATTCGGCCGTCCAGAGGAAGTCTTTCGGGCGTTTTAACACCTTGAAGAATGGTTGGCAGCGTTCGGCCGATTTTGCCACAAATCGTCCAAGCGCGGCGACCCTTCCAGCGAGCTCCTGAACCTCCTTTACTTTGGTCGGAGGGGACATACCTTGGATGGCCTTGATTTTGTCCGGGTTGGCTTCGATACCCCGCTGGTTGACAATGAAACCGAGGAACCTCCCGGCCGAAGCGCCGAAGGCGCACTTCGCTGGGTTCAGCTTCATGCGAAACTTCCGCAAGGTGGTGAAAGTCTCCTCCAAATCCGCGATGTGCTGGTCTGCATGGCGGCTCTTCACCAGCATATCGTCCACGTACACCTCCATGTTCCGGCCGATTTGCTCTTTGAAGATTTTGTTGACGAGGCGCTGGTAAGTGGCGCCAGCATTCTTCAGACCGAAGGGCATTACCTTGTAGCAGTACAGCCCCCGGTCTGTTATAAAGGCAGTTTTCTCCTCGTCCTGTGGGGCCATCATTATCTGGTTGTAACCGGAGAAGGCGTCCATGAAAGACAGCAGCTGATATCCGGAAGTCGCGTCGACCAGTTGGTCTATTCGCGGAAGCGGAAAGCTATCCTTAGGGCACGCCTTGTTCAGGTCGGTATAGTCGACGCACATCCTCCACTTCCCGCTCGCCTTCCGGACAAGTACAACATTTGCCAGCCACTCGGGGTAGCTTACCTCCCTTATGAATCCTGCCTCCAAGAGCTTGTCTACCTCCTGGTCGACCACCCGGATCCGATCCGGGGCACAGTGTCTCTTCTTCTGCTTTATTGGTCGGTGGGTCGGGTCGACGTTGAGGGCGTGAGAAATGACCTCCGGGTCGATCCCAGGTACATCGGCCGCCGACCAGGCAAATACATCGGTATTGGCTCGGAGGAATTCCACCAACCGGGCCCGAGCTCCCGGATCGAGATTGGCGCCGACCCGGACCGCCCGGTCGGGGCGGCCTTCCTCGAGGGGGACTTCGACCACACCCTCGGCCGGCTCCCCCTGCCGCAAGGCCACCTCGTCTCTGGCATCAAGGGACTCGACGCTTAGGGCTTCCACGGGCTTCTTCCCTTTGAGGGTTGCTAGAAAACATTGCCGTGCGGTCGGTTGGTCACCTCGGACCTCTCCGATCCCGACCGCCGTGGGGAACCGCATGAGCAAGTGGTACGTGGAGACCACCGCGCGAAGGGCGTTCAGCCCGGGTCGCCCGAGGATAGCGTTGTAGGCCGAGGGAACACGGACGACCAAGAACCCGAGTCGCACCGTGGCTTCTGCGGGTGCGACGCCCGCAGTCACAGGCAGCTCAACGACACCTTCCGCCGGGACAGCGTCACCGGTGAATCCTACGAGGGGGGTGGACATTTTGTGCAACAACTGTCTGGACAAGCTCATCTTTTGGAAGGCCTCGTAAAACAAAATATCAGCTGAGCTTCCACTATCCACAAGAACACGCCTTACATCATAGTTTGCCATAGTGAGGGAGATCACCATGGCGTCATCGTGGGGAGTCTGAACCCCCTTTACATCCTCATCAGAAAAGGTGATTACATTGCCGACCCTCTGCCTCTTTACGACGGCCGTCCCTGACGCTTCCGTCGAGCCCCCTATGTTCCTCACGGGCCGAGAGCAGCCCCCAGTGATAGTGTGGATCACGCCTGCAACGGGTCGATTCTGCTCCCGAGGCTCCAGAGGAGCCGGGTCGGCCGGACGCGGGTCTGCGGGGGGACGTCGGTCGCTCACATGTCGACCGAGACGCCCCCGACGGATAAGAGCCTCGATCTCGTCCCGAAGCTGGAAGCAGTCCTCTGTGTCGTGGCCGTGGTCTCGGTGGTACTCACAGTACGCCCGGGAGGGCCTCTTTCCAGGGATCCTTCGTATCTGTCTCGGGGCCGGGAGGTCCTCCCGCCCCTTGATCTCCATAAGGATCTGGGCCCGGGGAGTCAGGAGAGGGGTGTACCGGTTGAAACGTCGGGGCGGAGAACGAGGGCGTGGGGCGCCGTGGTTCTTCGCCGGCGACGGGCTTCTGCGCCGACGCTGGGGCGTCGGGCTCCTCCTCTGGCGTGCCTCTTTCCGCCTTTTCTTCCCAAGCTTTGGAGGGATCTCGGCAGCCTCCTTGCTCCGGTGGGCGGCCGCCTCCTCGGCGTTCGCATACTGGTTCGCCCGGGACAACAGCTCTGGGAAGCTCCGCGGCAGGCGTTTGTCCAGGGAGAAGGTGAGCCTGCCCTTCCGGAAGCCACGCTTCAGGGCTGAAAGAGCTACCTCCTGACTCAGGTTCCGGACCTCCAGCGTAGCCCTGTTGAAGCGGGTAAGATAATCCCGCAGGCTTTCTCCCTCGTTTTGCCGGACATCAAAGAGGGAGTCGGAGACCAGTCACCGCCGGCTACTGACGGCGAAATGAGTGATGAAGAGGCGAGTGAACTGGTCGAAAGACCAGATTGAGTCAGCCTCCAGCCCGGCGAACCACGCCCTCGCCGGGCCACGGAGGGTTGCCAGGAAGGCCTTGCAGAGAAGGGGATCTGATGCTCCGTGGAGGAGCATAAGGGTCCTGAAACTCTCGACGTGATCCCGCGGGTCTGCCGCCCCGTCATGGGGCTCGATCGCCGGCATTTTGAACCCCGGGGGATTCGGGGTCCACAGGATCCTCGAGGCAAGCGCCGGCTGAGAGGAGATCTCTAAGTCGGCGAAGGGATCTTTGGAATGGCCCTTCAGGACCTGGAGTTGTCGGTGGAGATCGTCCACCCGCCGGTCCAGGGAGCGCGACCGGTGGGTGGGAGACAAGGAGCGGCGAGTGGGGGACCGACTGGAGCGCGGGTTCCTCGAGGACTGGGGGGTCTGGGAACGCGCCCGGGCCCGCCTCTCGTACCCCGCGCAGCTCCGATGGGAAGGTCCCGGCAGAATAGACCGTGCTCGAGAATCCTCCTCGCGCCGGCGCTCCTCCCCATGGGAGAGGAAGGAGCGCGGGTTGAGGAGGACAGGCGAGCGCTCAGGGAGCAGTGGCTCCTGAGCCCGCTGCGGCGCCCGGGACATCGCACCCTGCAGATTCTGCACCGCCTCCGCGAGGGTGCGAACCTGCTGGGCTAGCTGGTCGAACTGGGCGGCTTCGACCGTCTGAATGGGCGGTGGGGTGGTGGAGTGTTGCTGAGAGTGTGTTGGAGATGCAGCGGCCTTCCGGCCGGAGGCGCGAGAGGCCCCGCGACCAGAAGCATTGGAAGCTCCACGACCACCTCGCCGTGCCATTACGATCGCTCTGAGATCCGGCCCTCCTTCTAGCGCCAACTGTTGCTGGTGGTCCAAACCGAGAACGATTGGCACAGCGGTGTGAACGGGGTTCCCTTTGAGTTGCTTTGGTTGCGCTCCGCCCTCCGCCGTGAAACCTGCAAGCAAGCCTCGCACCACCACCGGGGTAGTGGGGGCCCTCCGACGATCAAGTCAGAGGAGATCGAAGGAGAAGGAGAAGGAGAAGGAGAAGGTAGCAGGTGAGATGATACTCTGGAAGATATATCTTACCCTCCCCCTTCCCCCCAGCCTCATATATATCAGGCTGGGGGGTTTTTCCGGGGATTCGTCATCGTGTGGCACGATGGGGCTGCCACTGACATGGCCGTTACAGGGCGTCGTGGGGCAGCGCTGGGTACAGCCATGGCAGGGCATAGTGGAGCTCCGCTTTGTACGGCTGTTACAGGGGATCGTGGGGCAGCGCCGGATACGGCCGTTGCAGGGAGTAGTGGAGCAGGGGGCCGCGGCGTGCCTCAAAGGAACAGTCTGTTGTTGTCGAGAGATTGCCGACTCGGGGTCGGATTGCTGGATCAAGGGGCAGCCGTAGTCTTCCTGGGCGCGCGTGCCGGTCACGTGGGGCATGGTGGCTAAGTTCCCCCGTAACAATAACATATTAATGTATTATGATATAATGTAATATATATTATATTTATAGTATAATACAATAATAAAAGTATAAAATATTATAATTATTAGTATAAATTAATTTCTCATAATATAACATAATATTAAATTATTTAACATAACATATTAATGTATTATGATATAATATAATATTATATTTATAGTATAATACAAAAATAAATGTATAAAATATTATAATTATTAGTATAAAATAATTTTTCATAATAATTTCCCATAATTTTTTATAAAATAATTTTCCGCGGTCCAGGGGCTCTTCTTCGTGGTCTACGCTTGAGGAGGACCTCAGCGTGGGCTGCGAGGTTGATGATAAAAAAAAAAACAATAGATTGATTTTGAAAGGTATGGAAAAGAATTATAATTTTTTTCTTCTAAAATGTGGTTCAAGAGGTGCATACAAAAATTGAAAAGAAAAATGCCTTTTCTTACGGAAGGGAGTTTGACGGCTAGGGTTCTTGGCTCCAGCAGATTTTTAGGTTTATAAAGGGACAAACTACGTAATTATGTTATTTTAATATGGGCATTTTTGTCAAAAATACAGCTTTCCGAAAAAACTGAAACAGCTTCCTCCCAAAAGCTGTTTTCAGCTTCCTGCAAAATGTGAAACAGCTTTTTGAAAAATTTACCAAATACAGTTTTTCATCTAAAAGTACTTTTGGAGGGCCAGAGTGCTTTCTGACCCTCCAAAAACTCCCCCAAACAGGGCCTTAGTGATACAGGTCGTCCTATAATTTTAACTGAAAATATATATCATAACTATTTTATTGTATATCGTATAATGTTTCTTTTATAATTTTTTTTTGCATGAATACTTTTTTTAAAATTGATATTTGCATGTATATCTTTTAAAATACTTGTTTTGCCATTTTACTCTTCTTTTTTTTTGTGCATATATACCCATGCTATCTAACGACGTTAAAAAATTAACGATTTTAAATTAAAATGACTAAAATATCCTTAATAGATAGACATACAAATAGATTGCGATCTCGATAATAGAGAAAGAAGACGAAAACAATAGAGTAATTTTAGAATTTTATTTTATTTTTAATTAATATAAATATATATTTTTTTAATACTGTTAAAATAACTGTTATATTATGAATATGGGTACAACAACAAAATTTTACGAAAATATATATATATATATATATATATATATTAATTTTGAGAAGATATTTATGTGTTTCCAACTCCGTACATGCGAATATGGAAAAGATTTTTGGCCTGACACAGGCGTCCGCATGATGACCGAATATGATAAGAGTGGGTGGCAGTGGATGCTTTTTGTGGCACGATTGACGAGAGAAACTTATTATTAGGAAGGCAACTCCAAATAATACATTTATTACCCGCTCAAATCAATAGGATATTTGGAGCGCTACAAGTTCAAAAATATTAGCGGCAACATTGACAAAGCGACAACGCAAGATTATATATGATGCACTGTCCTTTGGGGTATCCTATTCCCTTACAAGCTTTCCTGCAGGGATCATCTGTGCAAACGAGATCCTTGTAATTTTTATATATGGCGCACTGGGCATTTACCATGGACAATTCCCCTGCAAGCATAAAAAAAAAAAAAAGCAGTCAATTAAGGATGTCGTTGGCACCAACAACTATATTAAAAGTTTTAAGAAATATAATAAATACTTAGAATACTTGATTGATAAATTTTTTTTTTAATGTGCCTCAAGAAATTGTCTACAATGTCAGTCCAATAATTTGCCATAAACTTCTAGTAGAATATCAATATCACAAACTTCAATATTAACTTAAAATATAACAAATTATAAAAATAAAAAAGCTACAATTTATTTTTCAAGCCCTCTAATCTTTTATATATATGCATTTATATTAAAAGTTTGCAAAGATCGTACCAGAGGCCAGCATGAGCAGCAAAAGCATAGAAAAAACAATTATTTTCTTCTTTGCATCCATGGCAGCAGCTATGTATGTATTGCAATCATATATTAAGGTATTATGATGGATATATATAGGTGTGATGCTTGCTAATATTTGGAAACTATTATTTAATCGTTATAAAATTTTTTATATGAGTAACTAGTTTTCTATAATTGTTTAATAAAATAATTAACTTTCCATTAACTGACGATTTCTCAGGTCTCTTGTGGTTGTCCTTATGGAAACTCTTCACAATGCATATGATTATTAACTATTCCTTTCTCCGTTATTTATTTTTTTATAAAATTGCATGTTCGAGTTCTTTTTGGAGGATCTGAGTATAAGACATTATCTCATACTTGATCGCGGGAAAGCAGGATGGTATCTACTTCCAAAACGGAATGCTTTGCCACACTCCAGTCTATTACTATTAAAAGAATGATGATTTTGAAATCAGAAAAATATTTTCTTGAGATTCTATCTATCATTTCTATACTAAACATATCCTTATACTTTTCCTATCTGAATACTTCACGCTGATTTCTCGTATGTTAAATTAGAATGATTTTTCCAAATCAATTGAGATGATTCTCGGTATTTTCGTTTTTCCGAGTTCATTTAAAAAAAAAAAAACACCCTTCTTTCAATCTCCTTGCTGAAAAGTAATCCTGCACAATTTAAAATTCTTACCTACCAAATTCGATGCCTATGAATATGGGAAGTAATTTTTTTCCTAATCAAATCCTTCCAGTACACAGTTCCCAAATCAAATCAAATCAAATCAAATCAAATCAAATCAAATCAAATCAAAACAAATCAAATCAAATCATCCACAGTTTCCTCCCATCAGATATCGACAAATATTGAATAATTTTATTTTTCAAATTGCAGATTGCAAGGTTCATCAAATTGGCAGCATTTTACCGGAGGAAACTTGTCGACATACGTACCACAGGACCGCTGAAAACATTAATTGCAATCTTGTTAATTATAGCGTTCGTGGAAATTCTGTTACCTATATTATTAAAAAAAGAAAGAAAAGCGATATATCCCTTGGGCCGTGGGATGGGCCGGCCGGTTCATGACGTTGGCGGAAAACTTTTGTCAGGAGCTCGCCGCCTAGTGTTGGATATTTATATTTGAGAGCAATTTACTTAAAATTTAAATAAATTTATTAGTTCAGTTACAAGGACATCATATCCTAATAAACAAAGAAAAGGTCTTTACGGCTGCCGTTTGATTTTCTTCTGGAACAGTCAGAAACATCTGGGATACTTTCCACGCTATTTCAGCGCCCCAGTTTGCCCTTGTTTTTTGGATACCTCCACCCCTTGGCTATCTCAAAGTAAATTTCGACGGCAGTCGGTCAGTGAATGATGTGGCTGGAGGGGTTGGATTTGTGATTGGGACCACCTTGGTAGATTGATAGCAGCAGGAGGGCGTTGCACGCCAGGACTCATAGTGGTCGAGGCAGAGCTGCGGGCTGCTTGGGAGGGTATATCCTATGCATGGTAGATACTTGGTGTGGAGTGGGTATGTCTTGAGGGAAATTCATCTATGGTTATCGACTGGCTCCGAGGGGTGGATCGGTTTGAGGATGGTCATCCCCTTATTCGGAAGATCCGTAGGATGGCGCGGTTGATGGGCGATGTTCAGATAGGACACGTGTTCAGGAAGGCGAACAAGGCTGCAAACTAGGTCGCTTTTTATGTTGCTCGGCATCCCGGAGATTTTACTTGGACGTCTGTCTCTGATGTTTATTCTTATTTGGATCTTTTATTTTCTCGCGATTTAGCAGGCTATACTCATGTTAGAATTATATGAAATGAGTAACTGTTTTTATCCAAAAATAAAAAAAAATAAAAAAAAAAAGGAGAAAAGAAAGAAAGAAAGAAAGAAAGAAAGAAAGAAAGAAGAAGAAGGCGCCGTTTATATTTTGAGATTGGGTCGGAAAAGCTGGACTAACCTGCTAACGTGTGAGGGTTGCTTTCTGTCCTTTTTTTGAGCAAAAAGCCAAAATATTTTTTTATAAAACCTCACTATTTTTTTAAATAGCATAGTACTTTCTGAAATAAAATTTTATGAAATTTTGCCTCCAATCCAATCTGCACAATCTCAAAAGATAATATTTTTATTTGAGTGAGAAATGACTTGAACAATAATTTAGCTATTCTTCTTTTATTTTTCTCATTTTTATTCATGACACCATGATATTTTTATTATTTTAATATAAGTAATGTAAAATTAAGCCAAACAAAGTAAACCGTGGATGTTTTTATCATTTTAATAATAGTTAAATATAACTTTCTAAAGGAGGTCTGTTGCAATAGAATGATGCAAAGATGAAGATCCTGTCGAGAGATTTGTAAACAAATAAACGAGGGGTTGAGATCTAGTAGAAAAAGTTAAAGTCAATCATGCGTGTGAAATTAGATGTAATTAAAGTTTGTATTATAATAAAGAGAAGCATTGGTTGGGTTACAATTTATGACTCGACTGCCAGCTTATGTTAAGTAGATTCAACTATGACATGATCAAGTCCCAGTCATAAATAGTTTGACTCAATCTGGTAGGCTGGGGTTGCGCATTGCAGACTGTTTATCCTCTGTGCTTTAATATCTGAAAGCTATAGGCTCATGTAATGGGTCTATCACAATTAGAAAACATGCTGTATATCTGGTATTCATTTTATTTGCACATATAATACGGGCCACGAAAAGTATATGGATTTCCTCATCTGCCTA
This sequence comes from Phoenix dactylifera, assembly GCF_051530095.1. Taxonomy (NCBI): domain Eukaryota; kingdom Viridiplantae; phylum Streptophyta; class Magnoliopsida; order Arecales; family Arecaceae; genus Phoenix; species Phoenix dactylifera. The sequence continues at coordinate 10,826,922 of NC_143190.1, read as the reverse complement.
TGATTGCTCTTGATTTTCAAGTAACGTTGAATCTCATGTGAATGTAATGTTTGTTTATAAATTAAGTCTGTAATTGAAAAGTTTGAAACTTCAAGAATAAACCTACATTGGATATTAAACTAAACATAAACTTGCTTAAGTATAAAACCTTATCTTAGATACCTAAATAATTAGATCTTTTAAATCAACAAAGTTTAATTTCTATCTTCTCAAAAAGATGCATCTGATCTGATGCAACCTACGTGATGATGATTCCAAGAGACACAACCTTGATGAATAAAATGGATGGATAGCATGTCCACAGATGCAAAGTCTATAATCCGATCATCCTAGGAGAGACAAGATGGAAGTGAGAGTCACTTCAATTTACGAGAGATGTTCTGACGTGGAAGAGTCTATCAGTCATGCTTTCTTTGGTTGCCCATGGACGGCTTAGATTTGGAGCCATTAGTACTGCGGTGGTTTCACTTGGGATGTTTATCTGGAGCTCCCACTCAGCTTATGTAGCAACCAGAATTGTCTTTGTCTCATGGGAGCCCCCACCCCCTAGCTTTTTTGAGGTAAACTTTGATGACAATATTTCTAAGGGTGGAGGCAGCGACTATCATTGGAGTAGAGCCGAGAGATGCATGAAAGAGTATCACTTATGCAAGGTGAGTTCTGGGTGCAGACAATATTTACTTTGAAGGGGACTCGGCTACAGTGATCGAGTGGATTCAAGGCCAGCACAACTATAACGATGGACAATCACTGCTCTCGGACATACACAGGCTCTCGAGAAGGTGCGGCTCCTTTTGGGCTACTCATGTCTATCGAAAGGCAAACAGTACTGCTAGCAAGGTCGCCCCTATCGTGCACATCATTTGATAGAGTTCCTTTAGAAGAATCAAAAGTCTATTCCCCCTCTCTCTCTTCATCAACTTCTCTTTTCTGATCTTATTGGCTGTACTCATACTCGATTAGTGTGAGTCACTATTGTATCAAAAAAAAAAGACATTGTTTGAATTTGTCTGAAAAGCCAATCCATCAAAAGAAATGATGCTTAGATGATAAGGCTTCAATCGATCAAAAATGCAAATAAAAGAAAAAAAAGCCTACTCTTTTTAGCAACTTCCATCCTCCTGCTAATATTTCTATTAATGGCTACCGTATTGCCCTACATAAAGACCACAAAGTCTGATGGGGATATCAGAGCTGATCATCCACTAGTCTAGTCCACCATTCTTATTTTGAATTTTATTTGTTTGTTTTGTTTTTGGGCTTGTTTGCATTTTTATTGTTGTAGGGTTTTATTTGTGTTATTTTGGACCTTATTGGGAATTATTTGTGTATAAGGGGTTTTGTGTTAATTTTGTTTTGGGGCCCTGTATATACGGGACCCTCATTGTGATTGGGTTTCATTGAAGTAATTTGAGATTTCTCCCCACATTCTCTCCTCCCTTCCTCTCTTTCCTCTCCTCCTCTCTTCCTCTCTTTCCTCTCCTTCTCTTCCTCTCTTCCTCCCTTTCCTCTCCTTCTTCTCTTCCTCTCTTCCCCTCTTTCCCCTCCTTCTTCTCTTCCTCCCTTCCTCCCTTTCCTCTCCTTTTTCTCTTCCGCCCTCTTTCTCCTGTTTCCTCTATTCTATCGCCACAACAACCTTCTCCCATTTTAGGTGCTACATGGTATCGCAGCCTGTGCTTTGCCTCTGTGCCAAAGCAATAGTGTATAGCGGAGCAGCCCTCGATCCCACGTCTCTAGCTGCCGCATGAAATCTTCGCTGTACCCATCGCACCGCAAATGCCAGAGCGTGTTGAAGAGCCACATGCAACTTTGCCAATAAGAGAGGGATTCTCACCTCTCTTCTCTCATCTCTGTCCCTCAGTCCCACCGAAAGCAGGAAGAGGAACCTGCGGCCTTAGATTCACTGTAGCAGCTGCAGGTCACCGGCGGCCATCACACCTAGGGAAGAGCGATCCCGACCACCGATCGGAGCCGGTGATTGTTTGCTGGCCGCCACTGCAGACCACGGAGATTCGCTTGCAAACGCTAGCACGAATCTCGGTGCGGCCTTCCGAAACTATCGGAAGGTTTAAGTCAGCTAACAGGTAAGGTCCAGACTCGTTAGTCCCTTTTTTTGGTAACTCGGATCTATTCCAAAGAAGGAAAAAAAAGAGGCACGTGTTGTTCCAGAGAGAGAGAGAGAGAGCACGCGACTTGCACGTGCTATTCCAAAAAAAAAGAGGCATGTGACTTGCACGTGCTGTCAAAAAAAAAAAAAGGATACTCTACTTACCTCCTTCCCGATGAAGAGGAAACCCTAGAGGGTTTCCACTGCTGCTGCCGCCGTTGACACGCCGCCGCTCTGCCGCCTCTATCGCCGCGTCTGCATGCCGTGCCGCCTACGACGCCGAGCAACCCGCCCGACGCCGAGCCCCACTAGTCCTCGCCGTTCTTCTTCTCTGAGCCGTGTTGCCACGTTCGCCACCACCCTTGCCGCGTTTGCCACCGCCCTTGCCGCGTTTGCCACCACCGTTGCCGCGTCTGCCACCCGCCGTGCCCCACCTCGTCTCCTTCACCACCGCCCGCCACCCCTCCAAAAACCAAAAAAACTTCCACCCCTCTGCCTCATCTTCATTCCGCCTCTCCTCCGGCCGCCCACAGCCACCAAGACTCCGCCGAACGGCCTCCCTCCCTACAACATCGCCCTCCCCCCATTCCCCTCTCTCATCTCAGGAACCCCACCCCCTCTTCCAAAGCCACTCATCGAGTGTCCCCTCCACCCCTTTCTCTTTTCGGGTCCCGGTCTCAAACCCAAACCCGCCGCCCGCCCCTGCATCCCCGGCTTGGCCCAGGCCTGCGTGCCCTATTATGAGCGTGGCCCAGGCCCAAGCGGCCGCATGCCCTATCTCAGGCCCGAGCCCGCGCATTCTTCGGCCCATTCCAGCACCTAAGAGCCTACTTTGACGCAGGTCCGGGTCCACAGCTCTAGCTAGTTCTCTGTGTTGCATCCGTCACCCTCTTTGCGTTCGAGACTCCACAGCGGACTCTTCTGGTAGCTTGCATCTACAACAGTTAACAGGTTCTTCCTTCTTTTGGGCTTATTTATCTAATTATGTTCTAATTCTCTGTATGATAGCCCCATTTTGAAAATTTACTTTGTTGTCAAAATTCAAAACCTAGAACATCTACTACCAAATCCATCTTATTTACCATTTAAATCTAGATATTAAATTAGCACACCCTAGCGATAGGACATTTCTCAACGTCCTTCAATCAGATTATTTTAGGATTAGAATGACTGTAATACGTGCTTGCAACCTAACTTCTTATAGTGATTAATTTCATACATTAATTCCGAAGTAACTGAAGTACAAATCGGTAATATTTAATTTTAAGTTACTTTTGTGTAAGTTTGCTGATTTTTGAATTTATAGCAGGTTGCATTAGTAGGTTGTCTTACATCACATTTGGTCAGTTAGGATTCATTAGTGGCATAGCATTTCATATCATCAGCTAGTATTGTCATTGCATGCCAACCTATAGCGGTAAAAAGTACCACTTCACTCAACCTAAATACTTCTTAGCTACCATGATCGAAGTTCTACAAGTTCTAATGGAACAGTTCGCTGCCATGCAAGCTGAAAATGAAGAATTCAAACTAGAGGTCCGCGCGCTAGTGCAACACATTAGGACTCCTGAGCCGTTGACCCCATTCGTAGCCCAACCTGAATTCGATTTGGCTGCACCACCTGTAGGCCTTTCCCATCACCCTAGGAACCAACAGCCTCCCGATTACCAGCGCGATCTCGACGAAAGGCTATTGTGTATCGTAACAGTAGATGCTCCTACCTTTGCTGGTCAACTAGAGCCAAGTGTGTACCTTGATTGGAGAGCAGCCATGGACAACTACTTTGAATGGTATGAGATGTCCGATGATCGAAATGTGCGATTTGCCAAGATGAAGCTTATTGGGCAAGCTCACTAGTACTAGCATAATGTTGAATATATGCGTGAGACCCAAAAGATTCCTTGTATCACCACATGGGAGGATATAAAAGAAAAATTGAATGAAAAGTATCTGCCATTTTTCTTATCGACAACGCTTTATGGATAGGTGGCAGAACTAACTCAAGCGACATCAATCGTTGCTGACTATATCGCACGATTTGAGAAGTTTCATATGAGGTGTGGTGTAATCGAAGAGGAGACTATTACCCTCTCTAGGTTTTAGGTAGGTTTCTGTGAGGAGATCCAGAAAGAACTAATCGTCCGCGAGATTACCACTCTTAGCCAAGCATACCAATTGGCTCAAGATGTGGATAGTTTCTTATGGCCCCCTATGGTGAGGCGTATCGATCCTCGACCAATAGCCGCAGGAGCCCGACCTAACCAAAATTATCTCCCACAACCTTGACCGCTTCCCAATCCTCCTAACCAGCCCGGCTCGATCCAAGCACCGACTAGGGCATCTCCGATGCCTATCCCGAACCCTTCAAATGATAAAAGAAAAGAAATATTAGGTCCCAACCTCCAGCCTCGAAACCAAACCCAATGTTTCTGATGCCAAAAGTTTGACCATATAGCGTCCCAATGTAATGCCAAGATCTATTTAATGGCTAAACTAGAAGCTGAAACCCAAGAGAATGAATATGTCGAAGAAGTCTATGAACCAAACATCGAGAATTATGTAGAAGACTTTGGAGACAAGCAGGCCGGATTAGAATGTGTTCAGGCTGAACCGCAAAGGGAGCTAACTGATCCAAGTAACCAAAGCCCTAGGCTCCGATGTGGTTAGGTGTATACTAGCTCAGACTAAGACCGCATAAGATTGGTACAGGACCTTCCTGTTCTAGCGAGAGTTGCATCAACACCATTGCTTCCGGAGTTGTCTTCCGCCTCAACCTGAAATCTATCCCTCATCCCAACCCGTATAAAGTAGCTTGGGTAGATAAGACATCCATTTCTGTGTCCGAAAGATGCCTCGTCTTGATTCAATTCCTATCTTATAAAGACGAAATCTGGTGTGACTGCATTCCGATGGATGTAGGTCAAGTTATTCTAGGGAGACCTTGGCTATATGATATGGACGTCACACTTCATGGATGTTTGAATTTGTTTTGCTTTATGTTCTAGGGTTGAAAAATTATATTGAACTTATTGCCTCCTAGAGAGCCCGTCCCTGAAAAAAAGAGTGCCAACCTGCGCAAAGAAGAATCACTTCACATCATTACTTCGAAAGAGGTAATGAAAGATATTAAAAGTCAGTCACGTGTGTTTGCACTTGTGGCTAGAGTCATCAATGTGGAGTTGAGCCCCGAACATCCACCGGCAGTAGTTTCTCTGCTAGAGGAGTTTTACTCTATTTTTTCTAAGGATCTTCTAGATATACTTTCTCCGATGCGTGATATCCAACACGCAATTGATCTAGTTTTCGGAGCATCCTCACCCAATCTTTCCCATCATAGGCTCAACCCAAATAAGCATGCTAAATTGAAACGTCAGGTTAACGAACTCCTCACAAAAGGGTATATTCGTAAGAGCCTAAGCCCCTGTGTTGTACCCACACTCCTCACCCCCAAGAAAAATGGTTCTTGGAGGATGTGCATTGGTAGTCGTGCCATTAATAAAATTATGGTTAAGTATCATTTTTCCATCTCTAGGCTGGACGACCTCTTAGATTCTATTGTTGGTGCTACAGTCTTTTTTAAGATCGACCTGAAGAGTGGATGGATACCACCAGATTCGGATTCGTCCTAGGGATGAATGAAAAACTGCCTTTAAAACAAAATATGGACTCTACAAATGGTTAGTTATGTCGTTCGGGCTAACAAATACTCCCAGTACTTTTATGAGGGTGATGATGCAGATCTTTTGACCTTTCTTGAATAAATTTGTCGTTGTGTATTTTGATGACTTCCTCATATATAGTCAAACTCAAGAGCTCCATCTCTCACACTGAAGGCAAGTCTGTGATGCTCTTAGGAGAGAAAGTTTCTTTGCAAATCCCAAAAAGTGTGCCTTCCTAATCGATTATGTTACTTTCTTAGGATTTATAGTACCTTCTAAGGGTGTTTCCGCTGACCCAGAGAAAGTAAGCACAATAGTAGATTGGCCTGAGCCTAAGACCCTAACAGAAGTATGTAGTTTCTATGGTTTGACCACTTTCTACCGCCGCTTCATTAGGAGTTTTAGTTCGATAATATCTTCCATTACTGATTGCATGAAGAAAGAAGAGTTTATCTAGACCAAATCGGCATCCCAAGCATTTAATAAATTTAAGAAAAGGATGACCGAAGCTCTTGTTTTGCACCTCTCTGATTTTACAAAGGTATTCGAGGTCTCATGTGATGCCTCTGGCGTTAGCATAGATGGTGTGTTAAGCCAAGAAGGTCACCCTGTCGCATTCTTCAGCAAAAAATCAAGCGACGGAAGGTTATGCTACTCCACCTATGATAAAGAATTCTATGCAGTAGTGCAAGCTTTGAGATATTGGCGATACTATTTCCTACCGTAAGAGTTTGTATTGTATTCAGACCATGAGGCTTTGAAACGTCTCAACTCCCAAAAGAAACTGAACCATAGACATGGCTGCTGGATTGAGTTTCTTCAAGTCTATACATTTGTGTTGAAATATAAAGTCGGAGTTGAGAATAAAACTGCTGATGCGCTCAGTCGACAGATCTTTCTCCTATCTGTGATGAACAATGAAGTAATTAATTTTGAGAGGGTCAGTGGCGCACATGTCATCTCGCCAAACAACGTAAGTAGAACACTAACCTATATACTCCACTACTCGTTTTCGAGTGTCTCTGGCAAGATGTCAGTATAGATTTTATGTTAGGGCTTCCACATACTTCCACCAAACACGATTCCATTTTTATAGTTGTGGACCGATTTTTCAAGATGGCTCATTTTCTTTGCCATTCTAAGACTTCTGATGCTTCTAGGATTGCAAAACTTTATTTTAATAAAGTCGTTAGACTCCATAGCCTCCCAAAATCTATTGTGTCCGATAGGGATGTTAAATTCATGAGTTACTTTTGGAAGACCCTTTGGCACATGATGGGCACCTAGTTGAAATTTTTTCCTGCCCATCATCCACAAACTGATGGCTAGAAAGAAGTTGTTAACCGCAGTTTAGAAAATCTTTTATGATGTCTGATCGGTGAACATGCTAGGGCTTGGAATTTAGTGTTATCGACAGCTGAGTTTGCATATAATAGTTCGGTCAATAGGTCCTTAGGCATGAGTCCCTTCGAAGTGGTGAATAGTTATAAACCTAGATAATCTATAGACCTGATTTTCATGTCTCATCAACATAGAGTCTCTGAGTCTGCACAATTATTTACATCGGACCTATATTCATTGCATCAGAAAATCAGCAAACGTATTCACTCTAATAACTTAAAATATAAATTTCTTGTTGATTTGCACAGACGTTATAAAGAGTTGAATGTAGGAGATTATATCATGGTAAGAATTAGACCTGAACGACTTTCTACGGAAACGTTCAAAAAGTTGCAAGCTCGTAGTGCGGGGCCATTCAAAGTTTTAAAGAAAATCAGTTTGAATGCTTATGTTGTAGATCTTTCTGAAGACTATGAAATTAGTGCAATATTTAATATTGAAGATTTACTCCCATACAAAAAGACAACATTCATTCTTTCTAACCCCCTTGTTGATACATCCTCCGTTTTTGATCACCCTAACCCATTACCTGCTGTTGAACCTCCACCTCCAAAATTTTATTCATGAAGAGAATACATAAAACATATTTTAGATAAGCAGGTTATATCTAGCAGGAGAGAAAGTTTCCAGCACTGTCTTTTTCGATGGAAAGGTTGACCAGAGTCGGATGTGACGTGAATTTCGCAAATCGAGTTACAGCGCCTTGATCCTGACCTTCTGGAGCAGTACGACAATCAGCCAGACCTACACTCGACGGAGTCGAGCTTTTTCCATCCGGAAGGAGTTGATGGAGCATTAGAAATAATCATCTACTCGTCTAGTCCACCATTCTTATTTTGGATTTTATTTGTTTTTTTTATTTCTGAACTTATTTGCATTTTTATTGTTGTAGGGCTTTATTTGTGTTATTTTGGACCTTATTGGGAATTATTTGTGTATAAGGGGTTTTGTCTCAATTTTGTTTTGGGGCTCTATATATATGGGACTCTCATTGCGATTAGGGTTTAATGGAAGTAATTTGAGATTTCTCCCCACGTTCTCTCCTCCCTTCCTCTCTTTACTCTCCTCTTCTCTTCCTCTCTTTCCTCTCCTTCTTCTCTTCCTCTCTTCCTCCCTTTCCTCTCCTTCTTCTCTTCCTCCCTCTTTCTCCTGTTTCCTCTGTTCTGTCGCCACAGCAACCTTCTCCCATTTCCGATGCTGCATCAAAGTCCCATGGACTATTTTAAGAGTTGGTTGATAGGGGCTTATACCCTAGTGGTCGATTAATGTTGCCACCATATAATGTTATGATCGATGAGTGGTCAATATTGGTGCAATGCTATGACCAACATGTTGCTAATACAATGCTATTGGCTCGTGGTCAAGTTTGATAAAATGCTAAGGTCGACCATGTTAAAAAGTGAAACAAATGATACTTTTTGTTATTCGAACGAAACAAAATATGTGCTCTTTACCTTTTCTTGAAACAAGTAGCTGATATAACGCTCTGTCCTTTGCCCAAAACGAGTACTTGTTATGCACTTTTTTCAGCACAGGGATAAAATCTTAATATTTTACATTATAATAAAGATAAAGATATAAATTGTTGTTTATCCAACTATTTGTAACATGCCTCCACATGCAGGCACGTGATATATTTGGTGTTTGACATGTTCAGTAGTTTGTAGTTAATCTATTTCTGTTTCCTACAAAAGTGGCGATTCTTTCAAGAAAAGAGTTGCACGCATATTAGGTAGTTTGCTTATATTTTATTGGGTTGTTGTAACTTCTCCTGCGTGGGAAGATAGATCCTATTTTTGTGGATTGTTGCAACTTCCCTTGCGTGGGAAGATGGAGTCTTAGTGTGGGTGTAGAGAGGCTAAGGAGTATTAGGAGTGGTTTGTGACTTTCTCCTCCAATATAGGAGAGGAATCCTTTATATTTCGGTTTTGAAAGAATAGAAGGCAGAAATTGAAAATCCAAATCCCGTATCCAAGTTAGGAGGTAAGAAGCTGCCTCAAATTAGTTCCAGCAAATTTCACAAACATCCTTTACACAACCCCAATTTCCGCTCATAAACCACCCTCATACTCTGCTGTCTCATGCACAAACCATCGAACAACTCTCAGGCACGTTCCACTATCCACGTGAAGATGCCATCCGAATAAAAGCCACCTATAGAATAAAGTAAGAAGATTATTTTTTTCAAGGAGAAGCAAATGTCCTAAAGTTTCATCAAGGTTGCTATTTTGGCATGGTTTTGGATGGATGGTTAACATGAGCCAGCCATCCCGTTTAATGTCTTTAATGACCATGATGATGATCCACATATGTGGTCAACGTAAAATCTGAAATGTTGGTCACCAATGTGAATTCTATGATCGACCAGGCTTGAATAACTAAAATGAATGCGCTCCAGGTCCAAGTCTGCGTATCTTTCATAAAGGAAATCAGGCTGCAAATTGGGTTTTAATTTTGGTACGTCAATCAAAATGTGTTTTAACCCAAATTTCCCATGAGTTACTTGCTGTTGAATTTTTGGATTTCATGGGAAATGGAGTCTGTACGTAGCAACAACCTTAGGGTTATTTTCTTAAAAGAAAAACATGAACGTCATCAAATACAGAATCCAATACCTGAGCACTGCCATCGACTTGCTTAAGTTAGCATCCAAAAATTTCCAAGCACAAGAGGTGGGGAGGATGAGGGGAGGGAATTGTGCTTTCGTAATAGAATTAAAAGACAACTTCATACATAAATTCACTTCCTGCGTTCAAATGCATGACAAGGTTTAGCAACAAGTTTATAAACAGATCCCTCAGGAAAAAAAAGGCGTAATTGATCTGCTATGGCATACTTTCTTTTAGTAAATCTGATATGCAACAGATGGGGGTAGTGCAATATCAAAACAGACACAAACTTTGAATGATACTGGTCAGCAAAATCGCAACATCCCATTCAGTATTAGTGACCATAACCAGTCAACAAGTATTTTGCCATCGACTTGATCTATTTGAGATCAGCGACTGAATTCCTACTGAACACAAAATCTTCAAATCTTTCTCAACAGCACGATTCTCAATGTTCATGGAGTTATCATAAGCATGTACGTCAACATATCATCTGCCATCAAAGCATCCGAGACAAACGTTTCTCAAGCCAGGAGAACACCTTATGAGGGCAATTAAAATCACACGTCCAAAGCAACCAAAAAATGGATGCTGCAAACGAGCAATGAATTCTACCCACTCAAAAATCCATGTATTGTTAAATGGAAGTATTACGCAAATGGGTCGCTTTGAATTCTAGAAAATCATATAAAAAGTGTGCATGCCACGTCATAATCCTATTACTTGATTATAGAAATATTGAGGGTGGCAAACTTATGGTTGTACTTGAGCATTCTATGTGCTTATTTTCCAAGCCCCAGTGTCATTAGAAAGTAATTTGAAGATGCCTTATTTTTAGCAAGTAAAAAGAGTTCAATATGAAAAACAACTACATGCAAGATATATTTCACTGTTAGACTAATTTATTAGTAGGAAGGCAGCTCCAAATAATATGTTTATTAACCACTCAAATCAATAGAATATTTGGAGCAGTACAACTTAAAAGACATTAGCGGCAACAGTAACAACGCCACCATAACAATTCTTCAATAAACTTGCATTTTCCTCCAGGGTATCCTTGATCCCTACAACTTCCCCTGCAGGGCTTATTAAAGCAAAAGACCTTGTAGTAATTGTTATTTTCAAAGCACTCTGCATTTATCCCGGACAATTCCTCTGCCAGCATGAAAACAAAACAGCCAATGATTCGTTAATGCCAGCAACTATATTAGAACTTTTATGAAAGATAATAAATAATCTTAGCTCTACTAGCTATTCCCCCTCTAATGCTTAGAATGCTTGAGGCTGGGTCTCAAGTCGCAAGATGATGCTTCAAAGCTAAACAAACAGTTATTTTTTTAAGCAATTATTTTTAAAATCATTTCTAGCTTTGTTGTAATATATTCGACTTAATTTACTACCACCTAATTAGAGCATAGGAAGTTTGTGATAGCATTTATGGCCAAAGATGGGAGTACAGTGTGTTCTGATAATATCAAGAAGTAATTGGCTCCTGTCATCTCTAGAGTTACCAAATGCTTCTTGTAAACTTGGTTTGCCTTGCCTCAGTGTTGTAGTTGGTAACTTTTTAACAAAATCTGAGTGAGTCCCTAGCCTAATTCATTCCCTCAATATAAAACTTTGCTATCACCTAAGCTGAAAGCCAGTGAAACCTTGGGGAAAAATATATCTTACATTGGCTAGGCAACGTACTAAGTTTTTTCCATTCAAAAAATCTCTAAAAATATTATTGTACACAAAGCACATTTTAAACCAACCAACTGATAAAAAAAATCCATTATTTGAAAAAAAAAGAATGCGTTTACTGTAACTTGATCTGAATGTGGTTTTAAGCTCATGAATGTGGTTTTAAGTTCACATACACATTCTCACATAAAATTTTTCGTAGTGATGCTGGATACATTTATAAGCCCACACAGATTCATGCTCGAGAGTGCACAATGAAGGTGTATCAACATTTTCTTGTATATCTCAACCAAACTATGCAAAAAGATAAGATATGCACAATCCAAATTGAAAATTTCTGAACTCATCTTCTCGAAGATCTATTAATCTCACAATGCTATATGAGCTTTCAAAAAGTGATGTGGTGTAAAACAATATCAGACACTCGATAGAATGCTCGATCAAACTACTTCTATGTTAATGATGGTGGCAAATGAATTTGACTATGTTATTGATGGTGGCAAATGAATTTGACAACCTTCCTGGATCTGGGGAAGCTCTAGCAGCATATAAAGGAACTCTACCATATAAGAAGATACTAAATGATTGTAACTATCAAGACAACATTAAAATAAGTTTCTTTTATCATATTATAAAATATAACCTGCAAGATCTCCATGAACACTTTTTGATTCTTTGTCTACAATGATTGTTCCTTTTTTTTGTACGTGTTCGAAGAAAGTCTCTTCATTGATAGTTGGTCATATAGGCTATAAGTTTTAGGTAGAACATGAACAACACGAACTTTAGTCTTAGGTTGTTAGCTTAAAATGTGACAAACTATAAAACAAAAAATTATGATTCCTTTTCAAGACCTCTAATCCTATATGTGTGCATACATGAAAAGCTTGCAAATGTCATACCAAAGGCCAACACGTGCAACAGAAGCAACAAAGAAAAAATCACCTTCTTTTTTGCATCCATAGTGGTCTAAGTATTACAGTCATATGTAAGGGTATTATGATGGATATATATAGATGCAAACCTTGTCAATATTAGGCAACTAATGGTAAACTTTTTTTTAAAAAATCCTTTATGAGAACCATCAATTTTTTATAAAATATTTTATAAGATAATTAAGTTTCTAGAAACTACCAAGCGCTCAATCTGATGGTTTGGCCAATTATCAAAGGGATGAGGGTTCCATTGGAGTCAGCACTAAATGAGTACATGGTATAGGGTAGATAGGTGATATCAACCCCTTCCTAAGCTCAAAATAATAAATTTCTATAAAATATTTTTGAGAATAAATAACTACCTATAAAATCAAAAAGAAGATCTTTTAGAATTCTATCCCTATCTATCCGGCAACATTTAGGGCTCGTTTGGTTCGCGGGAAGTATTTTTCCTCCTAGGAATATGATTCCTGGGAATCAGATTCCTAGGAAGAGGATACCTAGGAAAGTACTTTTGGCATGTTTGGTTAACCATGGGAAAATGACAAATTTCCAAAGTGCTTATGTTTGGTTGACCATCCACTTTCCTAGGAAAGTTATGTATAATTCCTATTATGCCCTTAATAAAAATTAGGTCTTTAATGCCTCTTTAATGCTTCTTTAATGCTGAAGGGTCTTTTTGGGAAAAAATAAAAGAGGAGTGATTCCCACCTCATGGGAAAGTAACTTTCCCATGTTTCTCATGGGAAAGACTTTCCCATGAAATGTGGGAATCATATTCCCATGGGAATACAACTTTCCCATCTCTCTCCTTTGAAAACTCCAACCAAACAAGAGGCATTTCATTACTTTCCCGTTGACCACACTTTCCCCCCTCCTTTTCCTGCGAACCAAACGAGCCCTTAATTCCTATGAACACTATCTCTATATATCTATCTAGTAATATTTTGCTTTTTATAGATCGTATCCCTATCTATCAGATAACATTTACTTTCTATAAAACAACCATGGTAGTCATCAAAGCATGATCTTTTAGTATCTTTGTATTAAATTCTTCCTAAAATTTTCCCCTACCTATCCGGAAACATTAAGGATGCATTGCCCTTCCGGGTATTCTTTTTTCTTACAACTTTTCCTGCAAGGCCCATTTGTGCAAATGAGCAGCTTGCAATTTTTATATATGATGCACTTAGCATTTATGTTGGAGAATTACTCTGCTGGCCAGCATGAAAAAATAGAAATCAATTAAGGATGTTGTTAACACCAATAACAATATTAAAATTTTTAGAAAAGATAATAAATAAACTTAGCTTTACAAACTATTACCAACAAATACTTAGAACACTTGATTCTTTATCTACAATGATAGTTCCTATTTTTGTGTGTTGGAAGAAATTGTCTACAATGATAGTTGGTCAAATTTGCTATAAGCTTCAGGTAGAATATCAATGTCACTAACTTCAATATTAGCTTAAAATGTGACAAACTATGAAATGAAAAGCTAAGATTCCTCTTCAAGCCCTATAATCCTACATACATGCATACATAAAAGTTTGCAAACATCATACCAGAGGCCAACATGAGCAGCAGAAGCATCAAAGAAAAAATCATTTTCTTCTTTGCATCCATAGTGGTTGGTGTATGTATTGCAATCACATGTAAGGGTCTTATGATGGAGATATATAGACATGAAGCGCGCCAGTATTAGGAAACTAATGGTTTAACTTTTTATAACATCCCTTATAAACTTTTTATAACGTCCCTCATGAGAATAACTAGTTTTCTATAACTTTTTTGCAAGATAATTAACTTTCTGTTACGTGAAGCTTGCCAATATTAGGCAACTAATGGTTAACTTTTTATAATATCCTTTATAAGAATAACTAGTTTTCTATAACTTTTTTGTAAGATAATTAACTTTCTATTAACCATCAAGCACTCACTTTGATGGTATCACCCATTGCCAAAGGGGTGAAGATTTCATTGGATAAATCAACACTAAATGAGTGCATAGGTATATGGTAGAAACGTGAGATTAACCTGTTGCCCAGATAGATAACCCGAGAGGGGGGGTGAATTGGGTTTTAAAATAATTAATGCAATTAAAAGGTTTGTGAATAACTAATTAATACTTTTTGAAAGTGGATTAATTAGATGCTATGTGCAGTGAATGAAGTGAAAGTAAGAGATAACAAAGCAATCACAAACACAAGGAATTTATAGTGGTTCGAAGCTAACCCTTGCTCCTACGTCCACTCCCCAAGTCTCACTTGAGAATTCACTATAACCCTTCGGATTACAGCCGGTTGTTTTACAAGCTGCAAACCTATCACGAAATCTCTTTTAATTAGTTTTGATATTGTATCCATACTAGCATGACCTAACTTACGATGCCATAACCAACTTGCATCATTATCCTTAGTTTCATTAACAACTAAACAGGGGTTATGTTTGGCTAGATCCTCAAGGTCTACCACATACACATTTCCACGTCTTATTCCTTTAAAAACTAAACTGTTGTCATTTGAGTTGGTTATGATGCATAAAGATGGTTTGAACAAAACATCAAAACCTCTATCACACAATTGACTAATGCTAAGTAGATTAAGCTTAAGACCATCAACATATCGAACATTATCAATAAAGGTTTAAGGGGTGATTTGTACTTTACCTATACCAATGATGTGACCTTGGTTATTGTCTTCAAATGTCACAGCACCTCCCTTCTTAGGCTCAAGGGTGAAGAATTGGTCTTTATCACCTGTCATGTGTCTTGAGCAGCCACTATCCAAGTACCAACAATTTTTGTCGACCTTGGCTGCAAGACACTCCTACACAAGCAAATCATACAATTTTAGGTACCCAAGTTTTCTTGGGTCCTTCATGGTTAGTAATGTTGGTTCCTTTTGGAACCCAAATCCTTTTAATTTTTCTTTTAGTTTTTTCTTTTCTATAATCACACACATTTGCTTTATGTCCTAATGTTCCACAGCAAAAACATGTTATTTTCTTAGTTTTGCTTTTTTCTGCTTTAACAAAGAAATTACTAAGGAGCTTTTGCTTATTTTTAGGTTTATACCCTAAACCAGCTCTATTGAACACAGCTTGTTGACTATTAAGTATCATTTCTAATTTTTCTGAGCTATATATAAATTTTTCTACAAACGGCTTGTACTTTTCAAGTTCTAGTGCCAATTTTAGTTTTTCTATTTTTAGTCCATTTAGGTCTTTTGTGAGACTCTCTTTTATGATTTGTTTACTGTTTTTAAGTTCTAATATTTCTTTGGTCAGTCTTTCGTTATCTTTAATTAAGGCATTAGTCTTTTGAATTAACAGTTGGTTGCTTGTTTTAAGTTCTGAATTTTTTTTAATGATAACATCTTTATCCTTAACTAATGTATCGTACTTACGGAGGTGAGTTTGGTTAGTTAGTCTCAATTCTTTGTTCTTAAGATTTATTGTCTTATACTCGTCCATTAATTCATTGAAAGCATCATATAATTCATCGAAGGTAAAGTCTAAATGTGTTTCGGATGTTACCTCATTGTCGTTAGCCATAAAACATAGGTTGGCCTTTTCTTCTTGTTCCTCATCCGATGATGATGATGATGTATCGGAGTCCGATAGGGTAGAGACGAGAACTTTCTTTTTCTTGTACTTGCTTCCCTTCTTCAGCAAAGGACAATCCGCTCTGAAATGCCCTGGCTTCTTACACTCATAACATCCGATCCCCTCATTTTCCCTTTTCTTACCTTTATCCTTGTGATAGGAACTTGAGGGGCCTCTCCTTTGATGAAAGGACTTCTTCCGGTTGATGAATCTACGGAATTTTCTTACAAGAAGAGCCTCATCATCATCTCCCTCATTGTCTTCCTCTTCACTACTACTGCTGCAAGATAAATCTTTGTTAGTAGAAACAGATTTTAGGGCTATTATCTTTTTCTTGTGAGAGGACTCTTCTTCATTGTGTTGTCTCATTGTTAGCTCATGCGTCATGAGGGATCCAAGTAGCTCCTCGAGTGGCAGCTTGTTTAAGTCCTTGGCTTCTTGGATTGCTGTTAACTTGGCTTTCCATGACCTTGGTAGACAACGAAGAATCTTCCTGACAAGTTCACTGTTAGTATAATTTTTGCCAAGGCTTTTAGGCCATTGACAATGTCAGTAAATCTAGTGAACATGTAAGTGATTGTTTCATTAGAATCCATCTTAAATAATTCATACTTATGAACTAATATATTTATTTTAGATTCTTTTACTTGATTTGTGCCCTCGTGGGTCACTTCAAGTCTATCCCAAATCTCTTTTGCAGAAATGCAAGTAGAGACTCTATTGAATTCATTTCTATCTAAAGCACAATAAAGCACATTCATTGCTTTGGCATTTAGTTGTGCCTTCCTTATGTCATTGTCATCCCAATTCTTTTCAAGTTTGGGTACAGTGACACCCTCTATATAAATGGATGGGATGTATGGTCCATTTAGTATGGTGGTCCACATCTCATAGTCTTGGGCTTGGATAAATATTCTCATCCTAGCCTTCCAATATGAGTAGTCGGATCCATTAAAGAATGGAGGTCTATGGGTGGACTGGCCCTCAATATGAGAAGATCCAAATGGGGTTGTCATTTTGATCTTTTACTCTTTGGGTAAAAGAGTTCCGGCTCTGATACCACTTGTTGCCCAGATAGATAACCCAAGAGGGGGGGGGTGAATTGGGTTTTAAAATAATTAATGCAATTAAAAGGTTTGTGAATAACTAATTAATACTTTTTGAAAGTGGATTAATTAGATGCTATGTGCAGTGAATGAAGTGAAAGTAAGAGATAACAAAGCAATCACAAACACAAGGAATTTATAGTGGTTCGAAGCTAACCCTTGCTCCTACGTCCACTCCCCAAGTCTCACTTGGGAATTCACTATAACCCCTCGAATTACAGCCGGTTGTTTTACAAGCTCACAACCTAACTTGTTGTTTTACGAGATTACAACGAACTCGGTCGGTTTTCCCAGGTTCACCGACTAGAACCACCCGATTGTTTTCCCGGGATCACAATCAAATCCTTACACGTTGGTTTCAACCTAGGCTCACCAACAAACCTTTACACCCTTGATTCAATTCCCTGATTGAATCAAGTAAGGAACAAATGGTTTGAACAAAAGACAAACAGAAAAATAAAAAAGCTTCTAAACAAGCAGATATTCAGCGATATAAATAAGAGAGAAGTTAAGAGCCCTCAAACAAATTTGTGAAGATGTAGAGTAGGGCTTCTCGAACTCGGGGTCTCCTCTTGAGTGTCTCGAAAACTTGGTGACTGAAGGAGACTTCTTTAATGCTGGGAAGAGTTGGTTGGATGGAGTTAATGCCCCTCTTCCTTCTTTTTCTTTGAATTCCTTTGGTAGATGAAGATTTCTTGTTTTCTTTGAATGGAATGTCACTTCTCTACATTGCTACAGTTCTCTGTGGCTATTTAAGCCATTCTCCACGGAAACTAGCCGTTAGACACAATCTCCTAGCCGTTCTGCACATTCTGCACATCCTGACAATATTTTCGTTGGGATCGGAGTCGACTCGCGCGATCTGGAGTCGACTCGGCTGCTGCAGGAGTCGACTCATGCTTTTCTGGAGTCGGCTCGGCAACTGTTTCGGATTTGAATTAAAGTGCTGTCTCGACTGGGAGTCGACTCGACTTAACCCGGAGTCGACTCCCCAATGTCCGGAGCTGACCTGGCACTTTTGGAGACGACTCGATGTAAGGAATCCAGGGATGCATTTTTCAAGTTTGCTCACTCGAGTCGACTCGGAAATCCTGGGAGTCGACTCGATGCTCAGAGTCCGAACTCCCGATCTTCTGTCTTTTGACTCGTGCCGTCTTGGAGTCGACTCGAACTGTTCCGGAGTCGACTAGGCTCTCAGTATCCGAAAAACAGTCTTCTGTCTTTTTGGGGTTGCGCTGCCTTGGAGTCGACTCGAACTGTCTTGGAGTCGACTCGCCTCTCAGAGACGAAAATACCGTCTTCTGTCTTTTGGGGTCGCGCTGTCTTGGAGTCGACTCGGACTTTGCGGGAGTCGACTCGGCTCTCAGTGTCCGAAATTTGCTCTCTGACTTTTGCCTTGTATCACACTGGGAGTCGACTCTCGCTTCCTTAGGAGTTGACCTGCCAACCATCGGAGTCGACTCGAGTTCTTCGGGAGTCGACTCGGCTCTCAGGGTCCAAAATAACTTCTCTGTCTTTCTGTCTGTAACTCTCCGGAGTCGACTCGTACTACCCTGGAGTCGACTCGGCAAGCATCGGAGTCGACTCGCGCTCTTCAGGAGTCGACTCGTTGACAGGTTCTGAGATGGATCTTTCTGTCCGTCTGTCTGTTCTCAGTCGGAGTCGACTCGTAATGTACAGGAGTCGACTCGAGCCTGTGCCAGTGCTTCTGATACGCTTGGAGTCGACTCGTAATCTTCCGGAGTCGACTCGAGTCTCAGACTTTGGTTCAAATTGAGTTCTTTACTTATCCAAAATGTATTGAACCAAATCTAGAGACACTTAACCATAAATTTACAAGTATTTAACTGAAACACTAGATTGAATTCATTAGTACAACATAAGATATACTCAAATGCTTTGAGCTCATCAAAATCAAATAGGGTTATAATCAATCACTCCACATAACCCCTTCCTACACTCAAAAAATGAAATATAGTAAAATATTTTTGAGAATAATTAACTACTTATAAAATAAAATAAAAAGTCTTTGATAATACTATTCCTATTTATCCAGTAACATTTATTCCTATGAGTCCTATATGTATATATCCGGCTACATTTACTTTCTATAAATTCTATCCTTATCTATTTGGTAACATTTAATTCCTATGAATGCTATCCCTATCTATCCGGTATCATTTACTTCCTATAAATCTTATCCCCATCTATCTGGTAACGTTTACTTCCTAATCCTACTCCTATCTATCTGAAAATGTTAACTTCCTATGAAAAAACCTTTGTAGTCATAAAATTATTATCTTTTAATATATTTGCAATATAAAATTCTTCCTAAAAGTCATCCTTATATGTCTAGAAATAATAACTTTGTACTTTTAGATTATTAGGATAAACTTGTCTCTATCATCAACTAATTATTGATTTGATCTATTATCATCTGTTAAATAATGATCATGTTTTAGTTTTTTTGTTATCATACAACAAATTGTTTAGATGAATGATTCGGCAAATTAAAGGAATCCACGACGCTTAAAAGCGTCGTCAAAGTCCTCAATTCCAAATGACGCTCGATAGCGTGGAAACTGGTTATAGGGCGACGCTATTACGCGTCGTTGTTTTTCCAGACCTACAACGACGGTTAAATGCGTCGGAATAATACGACGCTTATAAGCGTCGATATTAGACGACGCGTATAAGCGTCGTCGAATGCAAGCACACCACCCTAATCCAGCGACCGACCCCGATCGAGCCCTTATTTCTCCTCTTCGGCGCTGCTCGAGCTTCCGTACTCCTCTCCGGCGCTGCCCTAGGTTCCGTCTTGCTCCTCTCCGGTGCTATCGTCACTTCCGTCTTGCTCCTCTCCGGTGCCGGCCGTCCGACTCCAACCCCTTCTCCTCCTCCCTCCTCTCCGGCACTAACCGACCGACCCCAACCCCTCCGCCCGAGGTATTTTTCTCCTCCTCCCTCCGCTCCCTCCTTCTCGCTTGTTCTCCTCCTTCTCCGCCTCCTCTTGTTCATGTGTTGGTTGGTGTTTCTTTCAAATTTTACTGATTCTCTTGCTTGGCCTCCGCCCGAGGATCTCCTCCTCCTCCCTCCTCTCTGGCGCCGTCCGAGCAGCCCTCAAGCCTCGATCGAGCAGTATCCCTCCTGTCCAGAGACTGGCGTCGACCGACCAGCCTGAAGCAATGAGGTACTGTTCTTTTTATTTGATTTTTATTTAAGCCATGATTTTAAGCCATGATGTTGTTTCTGATGAAATTTTTGTTAAATTGAAGGGCATTTCAATATTTTTGTGAAGCTTTGCTGTTGTGCTTCTTTTAAGATGCTAAACTAAAGTATGGCTTCCCTCCTTTCAGGATAAATAGTGACTGGGAAGCCGCCATTTGAGGTAATTAGATTTTCAATTCTACAGTATTTTACTGACTTTCTACCTTGGACTATATGTTAATAGATACTGGCTAGATATCCATCTCTGAGTTTTTTGTTTCTTTTTTAAAAAAACAAACCATTACAATCTATTAGTTGTTTGATATTCTGATCTGGTAGTTTGGAATTTAATTAGCAATGTCCAATCTCATATTAAGTATAAGTTAAATCGTAGGCAAGTTTGCATGTTAGTTATTTATTTTTTTGAAGAATGTTAATTATTTAATTAAAGTGAGGTCTTTATCATCTTTCTTGCCTTCATAGAAGTTATCTCCCAGCTTCTTACTCTGTTTTGAGGCTCCTGTGGCCAGTTAAAGCTTGAAATCCCGTTCACCAGCACATACGCATTGCTTAGGTTGTGCTTCGCTCACATTTGGTCCTTGTATTGTTGAAGACCACAATTTGTGAATCAAAATCCAATAGCATCCGGTTTTGGTTTGCTTCAATCGTCAAAACTTATGTTTCCCATTGCCTTTTTATGGTTTATTGCTACGCTGTTGGTGGTCATGTACGACAGAAATTGTCATGAACTTTCAAATCTTAAAAGTCACGATTGTTACATTTTGATGCAAGATATCTTTCCATTGACTTTAAGATCGTCAGCACCGAAATAAGTTTACGCAATTGTTTCTCAATTGTCATTATTCTTTAAGGCATTATGTTCCAAAGTTCTTGATCCTAAGGAGCTTGATCAATTGGAGTCTAATATTGCACTTACACTATGCCATATGGAAAAGATCTTTCCTCCTGGATTTTTTATTATTATGGTTCATCTACTCATTCACCTAGCGGCGGAAGCTAAACTTGGTGGACCGGTTCACTACCGATGGATGTATCCTATTGAGAGGTGATTTTTCTAAACTCTAATGTCCATATTTAATAATCAGTTTGATTTTGATATTTATTTTAAAAATTTATTGTTGAAGGTTTCTTGTGTACTTAAAAGATTATGTACGCAATCGAGCCTATCCCGAGGGATCGATTGTTGAAGGATATATTGCTGAGGAGTGTTTGACATTTTGTTCGAGATATCTTGAAGGTGTTGAAACGGTTTTCAATCGACCTCAAAGGAATTATGATATCATAGAGAATACAGAAGTTTACAAGTTCTCATCTGGTAGAAGAGTTTTGGGAAAAGTTGAAAGTGTTGTTCTTGACCAGAAATCGTTGGCACAGGCACATCGCTATGTCTTACTTCATAGTGATATAATATCCGAGTCTCGCAGGTTAGTACGGTTACTTAAAATCTAAATTTATTGTTATGTCAGAAGAATGTAATATTGGCTTTTAATTAATTATTTTCTGATCGTGCAGAGAATTTTTAATAGCTCAGCGAAGTCTCAACCATAACATTCGTCTTACACCAAGGATTGAGCAACGATGGTTGGTTGAGTTATTTTCAGAATGGCTTTTCAAACAGGTTAGATGTCTAATATATTAAACTTTTTTAAAAAAAATTTTCTAGAGAGAAATTAATTATTACTTCCATAATTTTTTTAGGTACCGGTGATGATGAAGAGGAATTGTTCTGAGGAGTTAATAGTCATTGCTCGAGGTCCGAATAATATTGTCAACAGATATGATGGGTTTATTATAAATGATTTTAAATTTCATACTAAAGAGCGTGGAAAATTTAGAAAAACCCAAAATAGTGGAGTAATGGTTGAGGCGGATGGAAAAAATTATTATGGTGCTCTAACAGATATTTATGAGCTGGATTATTATGGAAAGTTTAAGGTAGTATTATTTCGATGTAATTGGGTGGATATAAACTCACCTAGAGGTTTGAGGCAAGATATAAATGGCTTCACACTAGTAAATTTTTCAAGGTTGATACATACCGGTGTGCTATTAAAAGATGACTCATTTGTTTTTTCATCTCAAGCTCGACAAGTATTTTTTGTGCAAGACTCAAAAGATAAAAATTAGTCTCTTGTTATTAAGACGAAACCTAGGGACTTGTATGATATTGGAAAAAGGTTGGAAGAGGAGGACGATGATACTTATACTTAGTGTATGCCTTATAATGTTGTGCCAACTGATAAAGTAAATGCGCCAATGAGTTTGATTAGGATGGATGTTGAATGAGAATGTAGTTTCATAATAGTAAGTAAAATTTATCATTTAACCAAATATTATATTCTCTTTTATTATATTCTCTTTTATTAGCCCTTTATTTAGTATAAATTTATCATTTAACCAAATATTGATTCTTTTTTGTGCATACCAGGTAACAATATGCCCCGAGGGAGACGATTTAGAGATGTGGAGTTCCAGCATTCTCAGGTGGGATCTACTTCTGAGCAGTCCCTGCAGTCCCAGCAGCCATGTGAGCACCAGCAGCACGAGTCAGGATCTCAGCACGAGCCTCCTGCTGATTGTCCGAAGGATGAGCTCCGGATTCAGGGTAATTCGATTTAAAGTTCATATTTTATGTTCATATTTGTCTTCAACTTTTTAAGACTTTTTAATTTGAATAGATGGACAAGGGACAGTGAGGACGAGACGGGGACCCACTCAAGCAAAGGATGTGTGGAAGCTTCCTCCGGGTGAGAAGATCATCATCCGATGCAACGAATTGGGGCAGCCCATCAATAGAGCTGGAAGTCTTCTATCAAGCTTTTTAGGATCGGTTGCACGCAAGGGTCAGCTGTGTCTGCTCAACTATATGAAGTGGAATGACATGCTTCCTTCGTATAAGGTTGAGCTTCTTAGACTCATACAGGTCATGAATTGAATTTGTTCTTTTTAATTTGACACCTTCTGTATGTTAATTTGTTTACTACCATAATTTTACTTTTGAGGTTTAATATTATTATAACATTCTGTATCTTATTGTAGGGTAAGTTTGTACTCCCTCCAGAGAGCCATGATTGGGTGCTAAAGTCCCTCAACCGCAAATGGAAAGAATATAAAGCAAAATTGAAGACGGACTTCAAGCGCGAGGGTATGACAGAGGAGGATGTTGCTCGTGTGACTCCTCCTGATGTATACCCTCAGCAGTGGAGGGAGCTTGTTCACTACTGATTTTCTGAAAGAGGACAGGTCACGTATATTGTTTCAATATCTTATATTATCTTTATTATTAATATAGATTGCAAATATATACATTGAATCATATTATACTGTGTGCTTTTATTTTGTCAGACATATTCTAATATTAGTAGAGCTGCACAAGCATCTCAAGCAGTTCCTCATACTTCGGGCTCGAAGAGTTATGCGAGACGTAGAAATGAATTCATAAGTTCTTTTGAAACCCTTTGAAACTTTACTAACATATAGCACGTATCATAATATATAGTTTGCCAATATACTTTCCGTATGTATAGATAGTAGAGCATGGAAGGGAGCCTGGTGAGGTAGAGTTTTATAAGATGACCCACACCCACCGAGATGGCAGCTTTGTCCAGGACGAGTCGAGAGATATAGTTGTATGTATTCATTTTTTATTTGATCATAATTTTTTTATTAATTTTACTTCTTTTAAAATATTAATCTGACTTTTTTTCTGAGAGAGATATAGGAAAGAGCTACAAATCTTATTTTAGAGCGTGTCGAGGAGTCATCATCATCCGACGCGGCCAGTCGCGTCGAGGCTTAGGTCTATGCTGAATTGATGGGCCCAGAACGTTATGGTCGCGTGAGGGGTTACGGTATCGGAGTTACCCCCACTCAGCTATCTGCAGTGAGCCGATATACCCAAAATGCCAAACAAGGTACTAGCACTACAGAGGTTTGTAGTTTGAAGATGGAGATGGCACAGATAAAGCAGTCATATGAGACAAGGATAGAGGAGATGAGGCAGAGTCATATGACTGATATTGCGGAGTTGAAGCAAAGCCAAGAGTTGAAGATACAATCTTTGCAGGATCAGCTTGACCATATTTCATCCTTTTTGCAGAGATTTGCTCCTCCGGTACATAACTAAATCTATTTGAATATTTTATGTAATTATAATGTATTCTTGTATGAGCGTGATGACTTTCGTATTTTTAGTTTCTAAAATATTTTTTTTTCTTGAGGTTGATGATACTTCATCTACTCGTAGAGATGATGCCGTCGACCCTTGATACATATCGTAGATTGTGTACTTAGGAATTTGAGATGTATGTTTTTAGAATGTTTTTGAAATACAATGTAATCAAATATGATAATATGAATGTAATCAAAGTTCTTGTTTGTGACGTGTATTTTTTTATATATGTGATTCAGTGTATTTGTTTTGTTAGAATTTAATGTACACAGAGTATTAAAAATTACTTTTACGAATTTTTTTTTTCAAAAAAAATTTATTGCCGACGCTTTTAAGCGTCGGAAAAGGCAATTGGCACGTAAAATGGCACGCCTTTAACGATGCTTTATCGCGTCGGCCTAGTCCCAACGTCGGTCCAAGTTTGCCGACGCTTTTAAGCATCGGTTGCATCCGCGAGGAACAACGCATAAAAGCATCGGTATAGGTCGACGACGCTTTCTTGACGCGTCGGCCTAAACCGAGCCCACGCCCACCTGCCCGACGTGTTACCCATGCTTTGGGGAGCGTGGCCAGGAGATCTACCGACGCTTATAAGCGTCGGTAAAGACCCAAGAAAGCATCGGGACATCTACTTTCTTTTGTAGTGACACCTCTCTTCTTTTCTTAAAATAGTATATTTTAATAATAAAAATTTAGAGATAATTTCTAAATAAATGAAAATCAACGAAACCATTCATTAGTTGAGTTACAAGGACCATCATATTCTAATAAACAAGAAAATGGTGCTATATAGAAAAAAATAGGGATCATTTTGAGATTGGGTTGGAAAAGGTGGACTAACATGATAACGTGTCAAAGTTGCCTTCTGTCCTTTTCTTCTTTTTTTGTAAGCAAAAGACAAGCAATAATCTTGTTCTTGTACAACCCTTACTATTTTTTAAAATGACATAGCATTTCATGAAAAATAAAATCTTATGAAATTTTGTCTCCAAAGAAATCTGCACAATCTAAAAAGAAAATAATTTTACTTGAGTGATAAGTGACTTGAACAATAATTTTAGTTATTCTTCTTTTATTTTTCTCATTTTTATATATGGCATCATTATAATTTTATCATTTTTGTTACTAAATAATGCAAAATCATGCCAACAAAGCAAAAAGTGGATGTTATAGCCATTATTATAATTGTTAAAAATAACATTCTAGAGGAGGTCTATTGCAACAGAATAATGCAAAGATGAAAACCTCACCAAGAGATTTGTAAATGAATCAATGAGGGATTGAGATCAACTAGAAAAAGTTTGAGTCAATCATGTGTATGAAATTAGATGAAATTAAAATTTGCATTATAATATAGAGAAAAGCACGGTTGGGTTAAAATTTATAACCCAATCCACCAACTCGGCTACCAATAGACTTATGTTAAATAGGTTCAACTTTCACATAATCAAGTCCCAATCATAGATGGTTTGACCCAATTTAGTAGGTTAAGGTTGCACATTGCAGACTGTTTATCCTCTGTGCTTTAATAACTGAAAGCTATAGGCTCATGTAATGGGTCTATCACAATATGCAAACATGGTGTATATCTGCTCTTCATTTTATTTTATGTAATATAGGCCACATAAACTATATGGGTTGCCTGGTCTCCCTAAGATTGCTCTTGAATTTTTAGTATCTATAAATCTTGTATGAATGCAACGTTGGTTTATAAATTAAGTCTGTAATTCAGAATTTTGAAATTTAAGAATAGTCCCACATTGGATGTTAAACTAAACATAAATTTGCTTAAATATAAAACCTTATCTTAGATACCTAAATAACTAGGTGTTCTGAATGGATAAAGTTTAATTTTTATCTTCTTGAAAAGATGCATCTGATCCTATGCGGCCTATTTGATGATGATTCGAAGAGACACAACCTTGATGAATGGATAGATACCATTTGAACAACATGAGTTAGTATTGAGAAGAGAATTAAGTTACTCATGTGCAACCTAAACATTTCAAAAGGGAGGATTGAGTCCACATAAAAAAGGATCGAGAGAGATTCCTTTCAATCTAATTGGGTGTTCTCCTCAACTATTGGCACCTGGGAATGGTGAATCTTACTCTCTCCTCAATTAGAGTGTACTTCAAGAAGAACACCCTCAACTATTGGCACCTGGGCATGGTGAATCTTACTCTTTCCATCAAGGGCTTTGAACTAAGTAACATCTATAACTTATTTGATTTTTATTAGCATGTACATAAATCAATTAATTAAATAATTGAGACAAAATAATAATATTAAATCAAGAGATTTACAATTCTTTAAAAAGAAAATTTTTAAACTATATTCATTATTGTACTTCTAGCAGCCCTTGATGACTACATCTCTGCAAAACTAGTGAAATTCTTTGGGTTGAATTTTAGCTGCTGGAAATACCATATGCGCTATTAGCTAACCTTTGGGGTTATATTTTGTTATTGAAAAATCTTAATCCAAGTAAGGGAGCTACCATTTCTACCATTGGTGGTTCGACAACCACCACTGCCACTAGGGGTGGCAATCGGGTCGGATCAGGCATAAACAGGTCGGGTCAAATACAGGTCGGGTCAGAAAACTATAAATCTGAACCCGACCTGTTTATTAAACGGGTCAGGAATTGCAAACCTGAACCTGACCTGTTTATTAAACAGGTAACCCGATCCGACCCGTTTAACCTGTTTAATAAACAGGTAACCTGTTTACCCAATCCGACCCGACCTGTTAACCTGTTTGCCCAACCTGACCCGTTTAACCTGTTTAGACCTGTTTAATCTGTCCAACCCAACCTGTTTAACCTGCCCAACCCGACCTGTTTAGACCTGTTTAGACCCGTTTAACCTGTTTGGACCTGTTTAACCTGTTTAACCCGTTTAACCTGTTTAGACCTGTTTACATGCCCAACAGTTAAACGGGTTAAACGGTTTAAACGGGTCAGACATCTAAAACCCGTATCCGACCCAATTAATAAACAGGTTAAACGGGTCGACCTGTTTACGACTCGAACCTGTTTAGGCCAAACCCAAACCTGTTTATGGCGGGTCGAACACGGATCGGGTTGGCGGGTCGGGTCATATTTTGCCACCCCTAACTGCCACCACTACACAATCAGATATCGAAAATAATTTTATTTATAATGGTAGAATTTTGTCTGCAATTTTTTATATATTTTATGATATATTTTGCCCGATTTATGCTATATGTAAGTTCTAGGATGCATTAGGACAAAAATATGTTAAAGAAGATGAAGGTCTAGAAAAGAATATTGTAGGAAAATTTTTACAGTATAAGATGAAAGATTAGCTTCATTCAATGAAGGACTTCTAGAACTTGTGTGATTGCGAAGGTCCAGTTAGCTCAATTGTGATAACCTGCAATAGTGCTTAACATAAACTGGATCAAGTTAACTAATTTGCTCAAGTGATTCGTGAATGGTTACAATGAAACCAGTTTGCAATGTGGATAAGTTAATAATTCAATTTGACAATTTATTGGATGAACAAAAGGCAAAGAGGAAAGAGCCATTTAAATTCAATTTTGGTGGTATGAAACTGACTCAAACAACAATCAAACCAAAATAATAAATAAAAATATTCCAGCTTAATTAAAACCTTCTAATCTACTAGGCAATTAAATTCTATGATTGCAATGATGGACTACTTGTTGAATGAATACCAGTCAGCTACCGATAGCTAAAACAAAATGTCATGAACCAGTTTGCCTTGGCTAATTAAATTAGGGTTTGAGAATCTCTGGAAACAAAATTGCAGACGAGATCCGAAATATTTGTTGCTACTAGCGAGCGAGCTCGATCTCATTCTCTGTCGGAAGAAGAGAGCGAGAGCGAGAGCGAGCGAGAGGGATGGAGGAGAAGGGGGAGGAATCTGAGGCGGCGAGAGAGAAGCCGGCTAGGGATCCCTAGTTCTGGAGTTGCCTCCTCCAGCCGCCGATCGCCCACAACGACCCCGATTACGTTGGGATCCGCCGCCTCCTCCTGCACCGCAAGGCTCGGTCCTCGCCGGCGATCGATCACCGGAGGGTACCTATCTCTCTGATCTATTGGTTGCGGTTTATATTTTGATGGATCTTTAGCTGATTCTTATCAAGAAAATGATCGAATCTTTGGAAAATTTGGTAATGCATTGAATTTAATTGGATTCTTGTGTTAAAAGGAATGGAGATGCAATGGCAAAGGTTACGTGGCGTATTGGAATTTCATTCGCAGGCCAAGAAATTGGAAGAGTTCCGCTAACCAGAGCCAGCCGAGTACCCCGGGGCACAGGTTGGTGATCCGCCGTGGTTGAGTTCATGGGCCTGAAATGGGTCAGAGGTGTTGAATTTGAAGTATATGGACAGAATTAATTGAATGTTAGATGTCGAAGGCCCCATGCTTTCGAACCGCTTCTGAGAACTGCTAATTAATGTTTCGTTTGGTTGAAAAAGTGTCTATAGGAAAGATATTAGAAACTCAGCATACTTATAACGGAATGCTGTATAATTTTGTAATATCTTCAGTATGGATATCACATACTCAAATCTATCATGGAAATTTTTGTCAGGTTGATTTCATTTTGCATGAGAAATGATCAAAATCTTTTTTATTAAGGGATAGGTGAAGCAAGTTTTTAGGCCTTTCTTTATTGATTAAATTCTTCAACTCATCCATAACATGACAGACATTTGATATGACTGATATAGATATTTAATTTCATATTGTCAAAAAAAAATGATTGGCTATCTTTGCCTGGTTGCATGTGCACATAAACAGAAATGCTGTATATATTCAGGCATGCATACAAAAATTTATCTGCATCATCCAAGTAAAATTATTTTCTTTGAATTATTTCGAAAAGAGCCATACCATGTTCATATTGGATATGGTGATGTCAGTCAAAATCTAGGTAAAGGATATGCATATATACTTTAACTTCTTATTGCTATGAAGTCTCTACTATAAAGTCTTCATTTATGTTGAACTTTTTATTGTCTTAGCTCGTGCACATTTTTTTTTAAAAAAAAATAATTGTGCTTTCACTCAAATCTGATATTAAGGTATTGCTGATGTATCAGTGGGCACTGGGCTTCATCTCCAGGCCCGCAGTCTATTATATTTGAGGCAGACAGTTGGAGTTCTAGCAGGGTAGGTGCTGCATTCTTGCATGCTTTCTTGCATTAACTTCTGGTAGTTTATTTTCTAAAAGAAAGTTTTCTCTCTAGAGTTATATAGCTTGTACTTTGCTCCACATTTAAATAACTAATCTGCACTATCTTTTCCTGTGATATGATTTAAATTTTGCTTCCTAATTCATTATGTAAACAATTTGACAGTATCATTTCTTTCCTAAAGGACTTAAGAGGTTCCAGCCAAGCTTTTAGCCATCGTGCAAGTTTCAGTTCGAGTATAAGTGATGCTGACCGTCAAGTTTGATTTGTTGAACCTGCATAATCATTTGTTGGAATGCACTGCATCTTTGACAACTGCAAAGCTTCAGGTGATTTTCAATGCATAAAACAGTGTTTTGTCACTATGTTCTTTTCTACTATTCAAGGGAACAATATCTAATATAATTTTCCAATAGAAACTCACTGAAATGTTGTTTTGTCAGTAACAATCTTAAAATTTGGGCATATGAGTTCGGATTTACTTGCATATGCTGCATCAGATGGAAACTTGACAATTTGTCATGTCTCTGACCCACCTTCCATCCTTCAGCAATTAAGAGGACATTCAAAAGCCATCACAGGTTAGACCACGTGTCAATTATCCAGGGCTCTATATGTATTATTACTCAAATTTTTTATTCCCAAAGAAAACCTATCATATAATTTTCATATCTCGGCTTTATTGTATATTGCATTGTCACATGTGTTTGGCTGAAATGGTGCTAGAACTAATGTTAAAACATGGGCATGTCACACATCAAATAGAAGATAGAGGAAGAGGCAGAAAAGTTCTTGAAAGTGAAAAGATGGGATGCGTCAATATTACATTCTGAGTACTTGGTATTTTCAATGCATTACAATATAGCTACTATGTGCATTGGTTAATGAGGAAACTTGGAAATCTATTTTCTTAGAACTGGTGTCTAATAAATCTAGAACCTAGTAGAACTTGATTTTCATGAACCTTTCATATGAAGTGAACCTACCCCACTTAATGCTTTTATGCATCATCAAATAATTTTGTTCTTGAATCCTCTATGCATCCCTTCATGTAAAAGCATCTCTTTATTGTGCATAACTATTACTTTAGGGTGAGTATGGAACTCTTTACCTTATATCAATAATTGTTTTCTTGTCAAGGAATCAATTTTAAGGTATTTAAGAGTACCTTAAATCTTGGTGATATTGGATAAAATATGATGATGGCATCCTACCATCAAATTGGTTAAGGTATCATTAGAGAGATGACATCCTCCACAATCTAGGGGTGGAAGCAAGGTTCATAATATCGCTACTAGACTCTATATTGATGCCATGCTAATATACTTTATTTGCCCGGTATGGGGGGCCAGATCGGCGTATTGAGACTCGGTGCACCCCTTATACCGAATGACAGTTCGACACCGGTACAGTATGATATGTTCGGTACAGGATGGTATGTATCGGTACGGCAGACCTTGGTTGGAAGTCACAATAAACAAGAGGACATTGAAAGTGAATAGAAGAGATATCAAATTGCATGTATTCTATTGATCTATTTTTTTGAATCAACACAAAATGACTATTAAATATTCATATTAGTGTTGTTAAGCAACACCAATTGATTCTCTTCTTATCTCTCTTTATAGAAGTGTTATTATAAGCTTTGTCTAACCCTTGCAACATCTGCTAGAGTTCTTTGTAATTTCATTTCATGTTTTTACGCTCAATCTTCGAAATATGTCCAACCACTTTGCATAGTAGTCAACATTCATCTTGCACTTTATTTATAGTAACATGTTTTAACAACTGTATTTCTTTAGTTTAAATAATTGGGAAATATTCAACTGAATTTGTGACGTTGGTCACAAGAAATTTTTTGGTGATTTCACATCGTTTTGCACCAATACTTGTTTCCTTTATTCCCAAATTGCTAACTAGATTATAGATTTTGATTTTTCATCTAACAATCAGTACATTGCTTCGTCCTCAATGGATAAGACTATGCGAGTTTGGGAAATATCTAACGGTCATTGCATTCGAGTAATATATGGAGTTTCTTCCCAATTATCCATTCGCTTTCACCCGGTGCGTAAAGATTCATGTCACTCTTTCTTATTTTTCCTATATAAAGTATCAAGATATTGATGAAAACTCGTTTGTTGTTTCACCCATAGTGTGCTCACATGCTCACATGCTCTGTGTGCATGTGTTACAAGGATTCTGCAATTTATATGTAATCAACATTGCAAATTAACTTGATTGATCATGCACTCTCATGACTGTTACTTGATTGATTGTTCTCTCTATCCAGTAACTTGTGAAACACTACATTTTGAATCTTCTTAGTCTAGAACCACAAAACACTCACTGGAAATTAATGCCACCTAATTTGCGAGCTCAATTTGGTGATTTTAGTTCCAAAAGCACATTTGCTTCATATTACTACTTAGTCTAATGTTGGTTGTTGGTATTGCAACTAGAAGTTGAGATTCATAGGATAACTATATTATTTATATTTTTCAAGGCCATCTTTGTCTTATAAATTATAAATACCTTTTTTGTTATATTAGATGCATTACCTTTTAGTAATTCAATAGGTTGTTTTGTATTCTTTTGAGATCTTTT
Source organism: Phoenix dactylifera (assembly GCF_051530095.1). Lineage (NCBI taxonomy): Eukaryota > Viridiplantae > Streptophyta > Magnoliopsida > Arecales > Arecaceae > Phoenix > Phoenix dactylifera. The sequence goes on along the minus strand of NC_143190.1, from coordinate 10,794,614 downwards.
TTGTCAAATTATCAGACTCTTCTCTATTAAATTAATATTTTGCACTAAGGGGAATAATAAGAATCTTACAGGTGTCAATACCTGTATTGTCCCTGATACAGATCAAACTGGCACTTCAACCGGCTTAAAGAATCTAATGCATTGAATAAGCTTTGTACATTTGATCTTGACCTGTGGAACTATCAGAAGAGTACCAGATTGTCCTATCAGATCAAGAGTTTTGATTGTTATGTTCATCCATTCTAGTTCTGTTTTGTCGAAGCTGACCATGGCATCACTATCAGCCCCAAGATAATGTTAAATTTCTCAAGAATAAGCCAATATAAAGTACTATAAGTCAGAGAATTTAGGTATGCCCCCAGGCCTACATCCTTAACTATCAACTTGAAAATCATGCATGCATGAGTGTTTTTCTTTTAAAGTATATGTTGCTTTATCTTTACATGTGTTGATTCGCTGCATCAAGCTTAAGTCTAACATTAGGTATGTTCTGGCTTCGGCATATTACTAAGATACTTGATTTTAGGGATTAACTTGAGTGTGGCTAATGATTCATTTAATCTTGCATTACTATTGGCCAACCATTGGCACGCAATTGTTACCATGCCTATGCTACATGTCTAAGGTGTTGGTGGAGTACATAGCATGTTCTATCATGCATGTTGACTAGCACTTTGATTAATAATTCTTAATACCAAGAATTTGAAAAATCATGAAAAATTTGAAAAGACATTGCACAGATTCACATCATTAATCTCACCTGAAATCTCCACACAGGTTTTAATACTGAATGCATAACTTTTGTAATCATTCCTCTTTGCTGGAGCTCCTAGCTTAACTTCACCCAAAATCTTCACACAGGTTTGCCTTGGAAAATTGCAATAGTATTGAAGGCGTTGTACTAAGTAACCTCTTGATACTTCTTTAGAATTGCATGTTTTCATTCCTACATAAAGGTGATTATACCTTTAGCATATGATGCTGAAGGATTTAATTGTATGACTACATGATAATCTCTTATTATGTAATGCAAGTTTAGACTTTTCCATGGTGAAGTTTCGGGATCTTCCATTTATGATTAGGCATGACAAAAGAATGCTTGTTTTGAAAATAGTTGCTGCCATTAACTAGGAAGTTCAACAGTCTGCCTATCAATTAGCTAGAGGTCAACCAACAGAAGGTTATCCTTCCTTAGTTGATGTGTGAATAATTGGAGCTTGTCAATGTCATTATTAAGAGTAGTCTATCATGCCCAAGGTGCATTAGCCAGAACCTCCTCTTTTAGAGGCTTCTTCATGTATTTGCCCATTAGAAAAGCCTTCAGCTTCTTTCATAATGTTCTAATCTTCTCAACCTCAATGTTTTCTCATTCTTGGTTTTGCAAACAATGCGCCAAACTACAATATAAATTTTGGGAGGGGCAATGCTGCTTCTTCTAGGACTGGATTTTGGTGTTTATTGTTCCTTCAAGTGCCAGTCTCTACAAACAGGGAAGCACTACCATAGATTTGACAGCTGAGAACAACATAAGCAAGCTTGTATATCTAGCAAATGAAGTTTGTCCTTCCATCAAGAAATCTGCAGTGACTAATTTGCACAGGTGGATAGAAGCGTCTGATAGTATCAGCCAAAATAGAGAATTTTAGAAGTATTTTTAACTTATTAAACTGCTCCTCCTTTCTTTGATCTTCTAAAGTCAGATGAAATTTCTCTTTGGATGCTCCAAATCTGCAACTATGGAATGGAGAAAGGTTGTATCAAGCAAAAGTAACAATCTTTTGCTCTCTCTCTTTTTCTTGCCTTAAGTCCAAACCTATGGTAGTTGAAAAGACTTTACAAACACTTTGGATTAAAGACGCCACATATTTATGGGCTCTTGCTACTGAGACCATTTAATGACCATGAAACATGTAGTTATTTTGATTTATGAATTTCTTGGTTGCAATGAGTTGGTGGATGATCTTGGTTTGGCTCTTTAACTCCAATTTTTTTTGACTCGTAATCCTTCTATCACTTCTTTGCTCATGGTTAACATAATTCATGCCACTTCAAAAAAATGTGTCACATTTGTTTAAAATGTTTACTGTCTGGAAAAATATGAGATATTGGGTTATTATTTTATCCAGAAACTGGAAATATATTAACACTGATTCTAAGCAGTCTCTGTAGATACGGCTTTATTTATGATCTGCTTGATGCTGGTTGCAGGTGAATAACAACTTGTTTTCAGTTGGCAATGCAAACAAAGAAATCAATGTAAGGTTTTTATTATGTCTCCATGCCATGTTTTATAGAATTTTATATTTCACAAGATTGTGTTGCTAAGACAAAATGCCTTGTCCGACATTTTAAAGCAAGAAAATTCTAGAGGTTCTCTCTCTTAGGAATTCCATATCAGTTTGTCATTTTCTTTTTTTTTCTTTTGACATAATTTATTTCTTTAATTATTTTCTCTCTCTCTCTCCCCCCTTCTTACTATGTTTTAAATTATGCCTCAGGTTATCAATTTTAGCACCGGTTGGGTTATTAACAAACTTCGCTTTGAGAATGAAATAACAGCTATGGATAATGATCATACTGGTCAACTTATTTTTGCTGGCGATGGACAGGTAGGGTCATATTAATTGAACCATGTCCATTAATTTAATGAAAGAATACTTTGTATCCAGAATGTTGCAACTTGAGTGAACATCACAGGGATGCATATACATTGTTAGCGTGCGCTCCCATACAGGGTCCATATCTAGGTCCCATCGAAATAGGAGTAGCTGGAGCAAATCTCCAATCAAAACTGTGCAGTATCGTACTTTTTCTCTTGTGGCATGAGGTCCTGCACTTCTTACATGTGTTCAAGATGGATACATTTATTTCTTCAGGTTTTCTTTCATCTCTTGCATTGGAAATTCCATCAATCTGTATCTTAAGCTATTGAGCTTTCTTTCAGTACTCATCTAGTTATGCTGTCTTGTGCAGTGTTGCCTTGGAGGTGAAAGGGTATTTGACTCTTTTGTGCTCTCTCAAATTAGCTCCCCGGATGCACAGAATTTGCGCTTCTTTCTGCCCTCTACTTTCTCTTGAAAAAGGGGAATTTATAGGTATCTATCACACTTAGAGGTTTCAGTGGCCTACGCTACTTGTGATACCTGAAGTAGTATTTTCATAATCACTAATAAAATATTTATTAGGTCCTAACATGCAAGATATTAGGAGATGGAAGAAGAGGTATTAAGAAGGACATAAAACGATGTCCTGGCAGATTGTCTTAGCAAAATAGGCTATTTGTATGTCTATCTTTTACTTTATGGTTGGAATTATGAAGCTTGATATTTACCTTATAAAGGTCCCCTTGGTTGGTTGGAAGTTCGGAATAGAGCTTAACCCTTTGCTTTGCCAAAAAAATATCAGGAAAATGTTCCAATTGCAAAATTGATATTTGACCTCCATTTATCTTTCAAAAAAGATATCTGACCCCCATTTTTGGATATGGTGGAACAATCACTTTCCGAGAAACCTAAGAACCATGTTCACTTTAATTTTACAATGGCATCATATCTGAACTGGTTGCATTGGTATCTTTGTCCACTACGTTAAAGATAGTTGACTGGACAGTTAGAGCCCTTTGATCGTAACTGACAATCAGGCTTCAGTCTTGATTATGTTCCGGATTATCTTCCTTTTTGCTGGTGGCATATGGTCCTGCTTGATATGAAACAACACTTCAAACATGTGTCTACTGCGCATGCTCTTCCAGACTTACAGATATAATTTCTTTTTTTATTGCAGTTAAATGATCTTTTCTTTGACAGTTGCACTTGCTTGATGATATAAATATTATTAGTCTCTCTTTTTGCTCATTTCAGTAAACTCAGATTACTGACTAACTGATTTGCTGAACATTAAGTTTCTGGCAGCGAGGATTCAAATGTTTACTTCTATGACTTAACTTGGCCAAAGCACACGTGTCAATAAGCTGCAGGTCTGCCCACTTTCTAGATTTTGCTGCATTATCCCTGCGATGCTGATTTATTTGTTTCGGCAGGGGCATGGTTCTTCAGTTATAGGAGTTGCCTGGAATCATGGGGAGAACTTGTTGGCCTCTTCTGATTCAGATGGAACAGTGATTGTTTGGAAGCGAGCAAAGACAACTTGATCGGGTTAAGCATGCTGATTTTTTTTTTTTAAAAAAAACCACTGAACCTGATCGGGTTGCCTACGTACCCCTTCATAAGGGGGATCAAGTCATATATAGTTTTTTTTTAAGTTTCAAAAATGTAGCAAAAAAATCGAATCAAACAATTTAATTCGTATATGCTTATAAGATCAAATCTAGAAATCAACACTGTAAGAACACATAGGATAATGCCGGAATCGTTTAAACAATTATGCTAAAACTTTATGCATCATTAACTATTAGATCTGAAAGTTAAACATTCTATTCCGATTAATCTCCGAATATCCATCGAATGGATTCTGGAGATATCTCCGTGAGGAGCCCCAAAGGAGGGTAAAACCTCGGAGAATCGGATCTAGACCCTAATACCAAAATAAAAGATTAATGTAGGATTAATATCTTTTATGATGGATGAAACTTGTGGATCTGATCCTCGACTTCGCAGCCACGTACACGAATGGCCTCTACGAGAAGTATACACGAAGTTTCTGGAGAGATCCAATCCTGCGGAAGTGCTAGCTTGCGCAGAATTTCTTGAGGCTGAAATTTGATTTTTCCAATGCTATCAACTTTTGATCCACCTTCTTGGAAAAACTTGGAGAAAGGTTTAGAGGGATTGAAGAGGACTTAGATCTGATCTAAAGACTCTTATCAGGACCCCTAACACTAATGGCGTGAAGGACTTAGTAGAAGATCAAATGGCAAGTTGGAAGATGAACTAGTTTCTTCTTTCTTTCTTTTTCTTTTCTCCTTTTTCCTTTTTCTCTCTTTTTTCCTTGAAATCGACTACCATCTGATAACCCCCTCTTATACTCTAACTCTACTCCTCTTCACACGCCAACAATCAGGATTTTGTGGAGTTAAGTTATATTTTGAATTCAAAATTCAAACATAGCTTCATGCGCCATCACATGATAAAGGATTGATCACATCCAAGCCCTTCATCATGTCGCCCATTCCCTCACTCCATTTCGAAATTCCCATGCCCACAATCAGATTAGAGGGTCACGTGGTGATTTTGTGGTGATTAAATTCGAAATTCAACCTTAATTAGAAGTGAGATAAAGATAAGGATGACATATGCCATAAAGAGAGAGAATTTGATCTTATCCAATTCTTTTCATGAAATTATCTCTCCATGTCACCCCATCTGATGATGAAAGAGGTCCCTGATGTTGCCAAGTGTCCCATGGCACCATTAAATAAATTAAATTAATTTTTAATCATATTAAAAATCAATTTATGGCACCATGTATGGATATGTGACAAGTGGATTTCAAGATCTGAACAGTTTTAGATCAAACCTATTTAATTTAATTAAATTCTAATAATTATAATGATCCAATTACCATGGGTTGAACCTAATCCAATTAGGTCAATCCCTAATTAAGCACAAATTTAATCTAATTTAATTTGGTCAACCTAAGTCCTCTTGATTCAGACTTAACCAATCAGGTCAAAAATTCTGATTGAGCCCAGAATTGAATCTACTTCAATTTAGCTCATCCTTAGTCTAATTACTCAATCCAATTGAGTTCATTAGCAATCTAATTACTAATTAATCCTCTGATAATTACTTTAATTATTTTATAAGATAATTTGCCAATCGAATTGACCAAATTACTCCTGAATGATTCTTAATCATTCATCAGCCTTCTTGATCAATCAAAAAACTTCTATGCGTGTGACCTTATAGGTTCAAACCTAAGCCGGTAGTACAGGAACGACTTCCCACACTAATCGATGTGATCATCTAGCAATGGTACCCGACGTCCGAATAGGCCGAATATATGCGAAGCAAATATTCTGGAATCCTGGACTATGCTTACTGTATAATTCAATTCCTTTGACTCCTAATGCCAGTATGACTTAGAACTCACTGTCAACCCTATAATTAATATATCCATTAATTATGTAATTAATTTTAGATATCCCGTGACTCCTCACTGGGTGGCCAAAGTTTTGCTAAATTAATTACAAGACATTATCTCTTGTTTCCAGGAGGGGTCAATTCCATATCGACTCACAACTGACTACGCAAGTACTTGACTGCATCCAGTGACCTTCCGTCACTGAATTAGAAATCCAGGCAGTCCGGTACCAGAATACAATGAGTTGCTTACTAGTCACAGGTTGCGGTCTCAGGTCAGAGGGCCAAACTTATACCCATATCCACTTAGAATATCTCTTGACAGTAGAGCGTTTCGGAATTGGTCACGTTCAGTGAAATGTACTCCTACACTTCACCTGTGTGGCATACCAGTGTCTCCACACTCCTTGGTTAAGAGGACAACAAACGTATATGTCACACAACGACCTAATCTCGATAATGCCATCGTCTTTGTAACAACATATCATTTGGTCGCGAACTAGTTTAAGGACTCGAAGATAAATCCTCCTTTATTATTAATAAGTCCTAAGGACTTCATCATATAAGAGTTCATTTGAAGATGTAAAATGATGAATTATGCCAAATAATACTTTATTAATTTGTCAATTCATTTACAAAATTCAATCATCAACATGCTGACGATTGACATTTAGCATTAAAAGAGCTCTCGTAACTGCTTCCTCTTCAGCTGATGTGGCAACCTAATTCACCCAAGCTCATTTTACGAAGTGCGACCAGATGTAATCGGCCCTTGATAAGATATGCATACCAAGTTCGGTGCGCATATCTACATAAGTGCTTGACCGAAGGGCTAGACGATCAAAAGCTCGGCTACTTCCTTCGCCCGAGCTGAAGCATGACTCGACATCGAAAGTGGGGGGCAAACGATGGGGGGCGAAGTGAATCGTTCAGCCCACAGCTAAAAGGCCGCCCAGTTTGGCCCAATAAACGCCGACACCGTCCGGTTAAATCCTCAGTCCGGCTCAGAACCAGCTCGGCTTCGGACTCCGCCAAAAGCTCCATCGGCTTCAAATATTCGCCGACTCCCCCGACCAAGTTCGAGGTGCCTCCACTATTCGCCGATCCGCCCCGACCAAGCTCAAGGCGCCTACTTCAGTAGTGCGCCTCGGCCCTTGAGCTCGGGGTGCTCCACCGAGCACACCTCGGAACTCGGGTAGCCGAGCTAACCCCCAGCACTCGTCTTGCCGACCTCGCCAAACGCATGACGCAACCTCTCAACGGGCTTGGCCTCGCCAACAACCGCACCCATGTGCATGCCTACGCCCTCCTACGTGGCCGTACATTACAGCACCACCGTGCCACTCTTCGATAGCTGACCCTCGACAGTCAAAGGACGGCACCATGACTACCCCGGCTATACCCTGCTGTGACTATCAACACATTACCGTTCTCGAGAACGGACAGTACCACACGCCACCAACCGGCCTTAGCTGCGCGTCATTTGGCTCAGAGCCACGCCCCTCATGATGAAGGCGGACAGTGTCTCTGCCACCTGGGCCTCTCCACTGGAACTATAAATAGCCCGGTCAAGTAACTTCTGAGGGACTTTTGGCTGAACCAAATTTATCCCACTCTAACTTGATCGTCGGAGGGCCCTCACCGGAAACACCGGTGAAGCTTTGTGTAGGTCCGTCGCCGTCGCGCAGGAGGTGGCCTCCGTCTTCTTCTTCCAACCACCGGCGGCTCCCCTGACTCCTCCGGCATGGTCACCCTCAGGCCAAATTTGAACCACAACACTGCCCATACGGACTTGTCATTTTTACATCATCACTGGATTCGATGCAAGAGTGTAGGATCCATTGCTACAAGAAAAATGGTGCATATTATGTGTTAAGGCTTGCCATGCTACAAAATATCAACAAACTCATGCATGCATCTTTACATGCCTGCATAACAATTATGATACGCCAACTTGCCTGAACCTCTCTGCAAACGAAAACCTTTTTGCTTGCCCTCATTTATCATACTTCCCGACAACAATTGCTCCATGGGATTGCATGCATCTTAACATCTTGTACATCTCCATGCAAATAGTTTTTTGGCATTAGTTTCTTTATAACAGAGAACATTCCAGTCCTTTACATGTCAGCAATTTTCACTTGCATATTAACTGTTGGATCTCATAAAACTGTCAATTGAAGTTCAATTAACATAAATACCATATAATACAGCAGAGTACATGATAACCAGCGGAAAAAAAGTATAAAACCCAAAAATGCCACCCTTTTTGGAAGCATTAAATCTTATTGATACTCCTCTTAACCCCTGATCAGTAATCTCTGCTATTATGTTTTAGAGTATTCCAAGCCTTTGTACAAGGTCCTGACCCTCTATGGTAAAACGCCACCCTTTTTGGAAGCATTTAATCTTATTGATACTCCTCTTAACCCCTGATCAGTAATCTCTGCTATTATGTTTTAGAGTATTCCAAGCCTTTGTACAAGGTCCTGACCCTCTATGGTAAAATGCAGCCATCAGTCAACAAGATCTATTAGATAAGAGATGAAATGAATGGTGTTTGGTTTGTTTACCTCCTATATCACCGCAGAACAACATCATTACATAACCTGCCTCTCGTCTTTGTCTATTTGTCCAGAATCTCTGTTTTTGTCAACAAATTTATAATTGATCCTTCTGTAGGTAGACTCTTAAGCTGTACGTCCTCAGTTCAGCTAGATATGCAGTGGCACCTCATATTACAGATATGTCAAACCAAATGTATCTGTATGTAGACTCTTAGACCCACCCTTTATTTTGTTATGACTGTCGTCCTCACTTATACTGCCTGCTGTAACATTGACTTAAGCATTTCTTTCAATTTTTTGCCTTCGGGAGAAGGATGGTGATTCCACTCTTGTGCTGGAAGCATTGGACTCGAACAATTTCTCGTTAGATAAATCTCTTTTTACCATCATATATTTATTTAACGCTGGGGTAAAAGTACTTCTAGTCAGTAACTGGGGTCGATCACGTGATCCAATGCTTCTCTCCGTCGAGTCCCTTGCGGGTCAGTATCATTCCTGTTCTCAAACATGTGATTTATCTTTCTCGTAGATTACTTATAGCTCACAATGATGCCAATCCCTCGTTACTGTTATGATCTTGCAATCAGTTTTTCTTTTACTATTTCGTAGTATCTTTGAGAAATTTTCTTTTTTTATCAGCTTTATTAGGCATCATTACTGTTAGGTTGCAGATTGAATGAATATTAGAAAATCTCGGATAGATATTTATTGAAATTATCTTGGCCTATAATCTGAAAAAATTAATTCAGTTTATTGACTTGGTTTTACTTCAACATTAATGATTAATAGACCGTTTGTCATCACTTCTCTAAGTAAAAGTTGTGCCGGCAAATGATGTTTCTGGTTTGACACAGTCCAAGACGAATAAGTGGGAGAATGTAGATATTCTTCTTCTTGACAACCTGACAATGTTCAGAGAAGAAGTTGCCAATTGTTCCAAGTTTTCTGAGAAATTATCTTCAGGCACCACTATATTTGTTAACGATGCTTTCTCCTTGTCACATAAGATTCTTGCATCAACTGCTGGTTTCACTCGCTTTTGCCATGCATCTGTTGATGGCTTCAATTTTGAGGAGGAACTACTCCAATTGAAAAATATCAGCAAAACCACTAGACAACCATATGTTGCTATTGTATATTCTTTATCCTCATTCATCTTTTAATTAGTAGTCACCGCAAGCTATGCATATTTGGTACATATTTTTTATAGCATGTTTTTTGTTTGATTGTAAAGTGCAACATGTTCTTTTTTTTTTGTATTTCTTCATTTCTTCTTCTATGCCCCAACTCCTTACAAAAATGTCAGCGAATAAATTATATATCTTGACGAGCAGGCGAAGCAGATGTCACTGGTCGAGAACCACGAGCCGAGAACCACGAGCCTCCATTTAGTATTAGGGGGCCAGGGAAGAATGGAATTGCTTTTGCATAAATTTTTTTTTAAAACCATATGAAGTATAGCCAACAGCATTAGTATTATCCTTATTGTTTTTCCAGAGACCGACTTTGGTGGGTTTTGAAATTAGCAGTGCATGTGTGGATGTTCCTAGAAATTTGATGATATTAGTAAGCATAATGAAGCTTGGGCTTGCCATTGATGTCGTCAGGAGAAACATATATATTACTATAGTTAGAAATACCTACTATAACTTGTTTGTGGAGATCATGAAATGTTGGCCCAGTGTTGGTAGAGATTGGCTTTGTTGGAGGACTACATAGTTAAGGTAAATTGTTGTAGGTATCTCCTTTATATCTTTTGATCTGGCCACAATTTTCTTTGCTTAGTGGAAAAGGAGAAGGTTTTACTTAATTAACAAAGTTGTTGATATCAGATATATCAATACAATTACGTTAGAGTTACTGTACTAGTGCATAACATGTAAGATACCATTTCCTAAGTGAGCAACATATCCAAAAAATGTTTGATGTTCAGTACTGGCAACATATTGGCAAATTCGTCCACCAAGTTTTAAGGACTCAGTTGCATCTTGTGCACATAAGAATGTATTCTACGCATGATTGGGAGTTTTAAAATACTTGTTATCAGCTCACTTGATCAGCAAACCATCAGGAAACTAGGAGTGATTGCTTTGATGATGTAAGAATTGTCAGTTGATTTCTTTCACTAGTTGCAGCATTGCAAGAGAGTTTCCCAAACTCCTTTGAGCTATGGCACCATCAGAAATTAAGATATTACTATCTAGTTCCTACGTATTTAGTCCAAAAATGAACACCAAGCATGTATTTAGTCCAAAAATGGACACCTAGTGAGCTATAACGCTCGTAGTAGATATTTAGTGTAGTAATGAGATTATATGTCACATAGTTGCCCTCTATAATCAAGTTTAATGGCAAAAATCAGTTTCAAATTTCATTGCTTGGTGACACAGTTTACTGTGATTTTTGTGGTAAAACCATATAGCTCATGCTATACAATTGATTTTCTCCACTTGGTAGCCATTTACAATTTTTTGATCGCCCTATAGTATTGTTAGTTGCTCCTCTTTTGCTTTTGTGCTTATCTCTGATCATGCTAGCAATCCTATTATAATTGCTATTGTACTCCTCCATGCGTTCCTAGAAAATCCTATGATCTCAATGCATAAAAGGAAACAAAATTTTCTATCTTTTTTTCAATTTTATGGTCTAGTGTAAGGTCCGCCGAACTAGCATCGACAACCGTATCAGTCAATGGACGACTCGGTATAATACCAGTTCGATACTGCACCGGATATCGGTACGCTTGGGTGTGCCGCTTGGATGGAGTGCTACGTCCTTGAAAGATGGGCTTACATGCGCATTGCAGCATAAGACTCATAGTCCACATAACTATGAGGATCCATGCAGGCTTATGGTCAGCCTCATATGCAAAACTAAGGAGCTCAAAAAAATATTTTCTGACTAATTTTTTTGGATGAGATCTTATATTATAAAAAATAGTATTAAAATATATCTCGCTTATGGCCCATGTGAACTAGAAGACACTACAACACTCATTTATTGAAGTTAACCATAGGCCGATCGTGGTGCTTGTGATTAAATTTGAATGAATTTGAACTCTTAGCCTGACGAAGACATTAAGATATGAATAGAAAAAATATGTGAGAAGCATGTATAGGTTGAGTTTTACTTCCATTTTTGTTTTGTATTTTATCTTGCCTTTTTGTTCCTTTCATACACAGTTAATCCAACTCAAAAATAAAGCAAGGCATTTTTTTTTTGTATCAAAAAAAAAATCTAGGATTCTTTTTCGCTCTCTAAATGAATTTAAATTACAATAATCAAAAATCTAACTCTCCTTGATCTATAGGATTTTCCAAAGATTTATAATATGACCTGGCCGTTTTAGGTTAAGAACCATTCATAAACTGCTTGTAAATTTTGATAGATCTAAAGTGTATAATGTAATAAATAAACCTCGTATGACGTTATGTAGGGTTGAGGATTAAAACAACGAAAATGCAAAGTTCAAAAGAGCAACGAGCAAAACAACAAAATATAAAACAAAAAACAAAGTTTAAAAGAGCAAAGAGCAAAGCAACAAAATACAAAAGTGTTTTTTAAAAAAATAAATGGCCCATGCAGGTCTCGAACCTGCGACCTTCGCGTTATTAGCACGACGCTCTAACCAACTGAGCTAATAGGCCAATCTAGAAAGATTTCTTACCTACAATCTTAAATTATTATCATTATTTCTTCCCTTACATTATATCCAGGAACCATTGTAGAGTGGTCGCTCCTCTTCTCTGCTCGTCTTTCTGCTCTCCCTCCCTTGTTCTCTCGATGAACCAGCGGTTAGTCATTGTTTTGCTCCAAAAAACTTTATTAAAAGTATAGGATCGAATGATAACTACCAGCTCAAATGGTAGTCATTTCTGTCACGCACCCTCATGTGCGGGGCACGTGAGGCACTATACCCTCCTGTGCGGGGCACGTGAGGCACCTAGTGCCCACATGGGGGCCACATGAGGGGAGAACACGGAGCTCTCCTGCTAGATATTATCCGGTTTCGGGGCTTCACGCAAGCATCCTTCACCTCTCTTCGGTTTTGTTTTCCACCCAAAATGCATCTGCAGGATTTGGAGACACCCGCCTCATATGCTCAGACTCGAAAACGAGTCTTTCCGATGTAGGGCTATTGGATCTCACACCCTTTCCATCATCGGACAAGAGCCATCCTCGGCTCTGATACCAAATGTCACGTCTCCTCCTGTGCGGGGCACATAAGGCACCTAGTGCCCACGTGGGAACCACATGAGGGGGAAATACGGGGCTCCCTTACTAGATATTGTTTGGTTCCGGAGCTTCACGCAAGCGTCCTTCATCCCTCCCCGGTTTTGTTTTCCACCCGAAATGCGTCTGCAAGATTTGGGGACACCCGCCTCATATGCCCAGGCTCTGAAACGAGTATTTCCGATGTGGGACTATTGGGCCTCACAATTTCTCTCCTAAGGGCTTATCCTTGGGAGGATATGGGATTGGCAGTGGCATATTATGATCACATTGCTTAACAAAAGAAATGCATGTGGTTACCTCAAAAAATTAAAAAGAAGAACCATAAGCATGAGATTTTAAAACAAGCAAGATCTTATATGCTCTTGGAGAGTTTAGATTGGAGAGAACCAACTTGATCGAGTTGAGGTAGGACAATAAAGCGACACCAGCAGAATAGGAGACATGGGTGGCAGGAAGAACATAAGCGTCTGCAATGATTTCGTTCCCAGTGCTTTCATCATTGGCAAAGATTCTTCCAACTCCACCAGCCTGGTGAACCGCTTGCTCCCTCGAAGGCATACCACAACCTTTCCTCTCACCTCTGCTGGGTCCAGAGATCCCAAAAGGCATAGAGTTCTGCAATGTTTTACAAAATAAACAACACTAAATATAGGTACAGAAAGTACTTGGCTTACTTCATTACAGAGTTTTTGTTTCTCAATAATTCATGTCACTTGATAATTTTGCTGATATGTTAAAGTGACATTTTGCTAAATAATTTTGCTGATATGTTATGGTGAAAACTATCAGTCAGATTTTTTTTTTAAAAAAAAAGGAGTATATAATTATTTGATAAGATGATCTATAATGTGAGGTTTCTCAAAAAAAGAGAGGAGGATTTCTACTGTGAGATCAAGATTCTGCATGGAGAAAAAACAAGATTATATGATATATCAACTAAAACTGCAATTTAGATCTTGTATATTTATCATAGTTTAAATTACTGCAATGCTACATAGCAGCGATTATATGACGAGTTTAAATGCTCTCTTACAGGTCCTGAAATGATATATTCGTGGATTTGGCTTCTTTAGAGCTAATCAAGGGATAGAATTTCTGTTGAAAGCCCACGGGAGAAAGACTTTGTCCCTGGAAACCAAAACCAAAGGAATAAAAGTAAAGGACGTGGTTAAATATGAAAAATATTATTAACCATAAGGACTGCATCTAAGATTGCACAAAACGCTCAAGAAAGTTTGTATCAATGACCAAATGAAAGCTAAATAATTCCATAGATAAAACTAGAACAAGTTTAATTAGACCAGAAGAGAGAAACAACCAACCTTTATTTGCTCCCTGTTTCTAAGCTGAACATAGGAAGGGAACTCCCTGTCTATGGTGGTTGCCCCAACCGTCTTACCTAACTAGAAAATTTTGTCAAATTGGTTCGGCATGTGTTGGACCAAATTGCAAGTTAGGTCAATGTCTTGGTTGAAAATTTTAATGTTTGAACCCAAATTTTTCTGAAGTAAGATTTAATCCTTGATCCATGTACGTAAACCTTAGAGTTACCTATATGTGATTTAGAACAAGGAGCATGTATCTCTGGTGCTTGGCCATGCCACTGCCTTCCCTATGAGCTCAATCTTCCACAATTTAAGCCTCGTCCAACCATTCCTCAGCAACAGTAACAAGGCACCGCAATTGATGGCCCTATCCTTCAATCTTACGCGCTACCAGCATCCCTCTTTAAACTTGGCCACCTCCGCCTGTCCCAAAGCTCCACCCTCCCATCTCTCCATACTCTCCCAGGATCCCACCAACAAAATCTCTCCCCTCAGGGAGGTCTGCAAGCATGGGAGCCTCAGAGAGGCTTTCCTCTCACTCACTAACCTATCCCTCCAAAGCCCACCACGCTCCCCCTCTCAAGAAGCCTATTCATCCATACTCGAGCTCTGTGCTTCCCGAAAGGCCATATTCCAAGGCCAGCAGATACATTCTCACATCGTAAAAACCAATTCTCTATTGGAAGATGGGTTTCTTAGCACGAAGCTCATGTTCATGTATGGGAAATGTGGGCATCTGTCTGCTGCTCAACGATTGTTCGAAGAAATGCCACAAAGGACAATCTTTGCATGGAATGCGCTCATCGGAGCATATGCCTCCCATGGGCTGCCTTTTAAGGCCGTTGAACTTTATCATGAAATGTGGATATCGGGGTTAATGCCTGATGCGTGCACTTTTGCTTCCGTCCTTAAAGCCTGCAGTGGGCTTGAAGATATCCATTGTGGGACTGAGATTCATGGTGCGGCGATTAAGTGTGGTTTTGACTCCACCACTTTTGTGGCCAATGCACTGGTTTCCATGTATGCAAAGTCCAGGCAGTTTGATTCTGCAGTGTTGTTGTTTGAAAGGTTGCATGGTAGGAGAGATGTTGTTTCATGGAATTCAATGATTTCAGCATGTCTGCAAAATTGGAAGTTCTTTGAGGCTTTGACTTTATTTGGAGAAATGCACAAAGGTGGAATCTTAATGAACTCATACACTGCCGTGGGTGTTCTTCAAGCTTGTGCAGAACTGTCGCTTCTGCAGTTGGGCATGGAGATCCATGCTTCACTTTTAAAATGTAATAGAGAATTTGAAATTTATGAAGGTAATGCATTGGCTGTTATGTACGCAAAATGTGGACGGATGGGTGAAGCGGTCCGGATATTTGGTGAGATGGGAGAGAAAGACAACGTATCATGGAACTCGGTGCTCTCTGGTTATGTCCAGAATGGTTTATATGAGGAAGCTATTGGGTTTTTCAATGAAATGCTTGAGTGTGGCTTCAAACCTGACCAGGTTTCTGTTACAAGTATAGCTTCAGCTTTGGGTCGATTGAGAAACTTGATGACTGGTAAGGAGGTTCATGCTTATGCAATAAAACAAGGATTTGATTCTGATTTGCAGGTAGGGAACACAGTGATGGACATGTACACAAAGTGTTCCCATGTTTATTATGCTGAACGTGTCTTCCATAAAATGCCTGCTAAAGACTACATATCTTGGACAACAGTCATTGCATGTTATGCTCAAAACTCTTGTTACATGAAGGCATTGGAAATGTTTAGGGAGGTGCAGAAATGGGGACTGGAAGTGGACTCAATGATGATTGGAAGTGTATTACAAGCTTGTAGTGGTCTGGAATGTCTTTCCTTGTTAAAACAAATTCATGGTTATACTGTCAGACATGGTTTGCTAGATCTCGTACTCCAGAACACAATCATCGATGTCTGTGGCGAATGTGGGAAGGTCAATCATGCTTTTCATGTTTTTGGAAGGATTGAAAACAAAGATGTCGTGTCTTGGACCAGTATGATAACTTGTTATGTTCGCAATGGACTCCTAAATAAAGCTCTTAGTTTATTCATAGACATGAAAGAGGCCAACATTGAGCCTGATTCTGTTGCACTAGTAAGCATCCTTGCTGCCACTGCTGGTTTATCCTCCTTGGTGAAAGGAATAGAAATTCATGGTTATCTGATAAGAAGAAGCCTCATTACAGATGGATCAGTCAGCAGCTCACTGGTGGACATGTATGCCCAGTGTGGAAACATAGAGAACTCATTCAAAATATTTGATAGGGCCAGATGCAAAGATTTGGTTCTATGGACAACCATGATTAGTGCTTGTGGGATGCATGGTCGAGGCAAGGATTCCATAGAGCTGTTTAGGGAAATGCAAGAGATGGGTTTAATACCTGATCATATCGCCTTCTTAGCTCTTCTTTATGCATGTAGTCATTCTGGACTAGTCAGTGACGGGAAACATTATTTGGAAACTATGACAAGCGAGTATGGATTAGAGCCATGGCCAGAACACTATGCCTGTGTTGTTGATCTTCTTGGTCGTTCTGGTAGAGTGGAAGAAGCATACAGATTCATAAAGTCCATGCCTGTTGAACCAACAGCAGCTGTGTGGTGTGCACTGCTTGGGGCTTGTAGGGTCTACTTGAATCATAAGCTCGGTGAAGTTGCAGCTGAGAAGCTTCTTGAGTTGGAGCCTGAAAACCCAGGAAATTATGTGCTTGTATCAAATATTTTTGCTTCAATGGGGAAATGGAAAAATGTGGAAATGGTGAGAACAAGGATGCAGGAGAGGGGATTGAGGAAGGACCCTGCTTGCAGCTGGATTGAGGTGGGAAATAAGGTGCATGCATTTGTTGCAAGAGACACTTCTCATGCAGATTCAGTTGCAATCTATACAATGTTGGCTGAGATCATGCAGCGATTGGAAGTGGAATGTGATTATGTTGAGGATACTAGGTTTGTTTTGCATGATGTAAGAGAAGAGGAGAAGAAAAGATTGTTGCATGGACATAGTGAGAGGCTTGCCATCACATTTGGCTTGATTCAAACATCTGAGGGAACACCCATCCGCATTACCAAGAACCTTCGAGTTTGCGGTGATTGTCATGAATTTACTAAGCTTGTATCAAAGTTGTTTGAACGAGAAATTGTCGTACGGGATGCCAATCGATTTCATCATTTCAGAGGTGGATCCTGTTCGTGCAATGATTTCTGGTGAAATGGAAGAATGCATATTGATTGAAGATGTAGAAAGGTTAAAGAATTCTGTTTATGACAGGTTTGGTAGTCATTCAGACATAAATGGCCATAAGTGCAGTGGAATTAATTAACGGACATGCAATTTCTATCTAGCCCTTAGGTCTATCAGATCACATTTCTGATGTCTGATGGAGCTGGTGGATGTGATCATACTTCCAGTCCAGTGCATACTGGGACCAAATGGGAGATGTGGCAATGTTATTAGTATTTTGAGCTGGCGTAGTCATCAAGGGATTCATTTGATGTCAAAAGAACTACGAAAAGTAACTGATGGAGATATCCACAGTTTATGTTAGTGGTTGACAGGACTATAAGGTTGTCATGATGCTGAGTGTGGTAATTTCTATTTAACTTTGACTGATCAGAGTGGACACTAATTTTGTCTAATTTCCCTGCTATATGCGTGAGGTTAAGTGCATCTAGTATTAAAGTGCAGTTGCTTTGATGTTTTCAAGGACTCATGGCCATTTAATCCTTAAATGGTATGAAGAGACATCCATGGTATTCCATGGTTTTATGAGTTTCTGCATGTTAAAGCAGCACAAAAGTTTTCATGGTTAAGTTTTGGTTCATATATTGAGGAAAACATGTATATGACAAATCATACGTTCCAAAATTGCCCAGATATATGCTTTGTGCAGTTTTACAAGCCAAGAAGGCTTGCTTTTGTCTCCTTATTTTGCAATGATATTTTCTTCGAGCATGTAACATCTGACAGTCTGATATTTCTATTGATTATCGGGGAAAAGAAAAAAAAGCTCTTTAGCTGACATGTATTTGGATTCCCAAAGTTATTTGTATCATTTATCAATTGTTTTTGGATATCTCCACTTAGAAAGGAAATGGTGAAGATGCTGCTAAACATGAATTATTTTTTCTTTCATCAGCAGGTGAAAGCGTTCATCAAGATTGTTGACATAATGGTAGATCATCTTTTCTTCTAATAAAGTTGATGATGTCATCATTTGGCACACAGAATTAGTTTCACTAATTAATACTATCCTTTTTGAGGGAGAAAAGTTTCAGTGGTATAGATTGTCATCGAACTTCTCTCATTGTTCTTCATTTGTACTAAGACCATCCTGAGCGGCAGGTGACAAGGGAATGAGAAAGGGCTTGACACTGCTCGGTTATCTGCAATGAATATCTGGTCAACTTTATCAGAACTTTCACAAAATGTGGGAAGGTGCATGTTATGATGACCATATGAATGTTCGGATGGCTGAAGAATATGAATCAGTGCACCAATCTGTATGCTCTGTTGAGTTCTGTAGATGAACCATGCTATTGTGATATGATAATTTATCTTCAAGTTCAATTCTATATGCTCTGTTGGCTGTAGTTTTCTCAGGGTCCCCTTGGTTGCTTGCTCCTGTGGGGACGGAGAGTGGGCTGATTCTGATCAGGACCTTAACCCCCCCTCTCTCTCGTTTTATCTTCATTTGTTTTATTCCTTCTGGGATGCATCTATATGCCCAGTTGATTCTCATTTTATTGTTTAAATGAAAATTGAGATGCTTGACTACCTTTTTAAGGAAAAAGAAGGTCTCAGATTGAATTGTTCTGCGGTATTTAATTTGATGGCAGTCTACCAGATTATGTACCATGCATCTTTCTGTCTCTGTTACTCCGAAGTTAATGCATCACAAACAGTATTTCGCTCTTGTTGCCAAACTGGTCATGGTTCGTTATTTTATTGCACTATTGCAGCCGGCAAACAGTGGCCTTTGTAGTAGTTTGATGTCAATAATGTTTTCTTCCATGGTGATATAAATGAAAAAGTTTACATGCAATTGCCGCTAGATTTTTTTTGAATTAGAAAAAAAAAAGGAGAACAGTTAGTTCGTCACCTCAACAAATTCCTATATAGTTTTAAACAAGCCACCCATAATAGGTTTTTCAAATTCTCTTCCTCCATGCTGGTTTCACTCAATTAGTTGCCAATTATTCACTATTTAGCCTCAAATCCAAGGGCAACATCACCATTGTGCTTGTTTATGTTGATGGTATACTCATTATTGGTAGTGATCTTTCTTCCATTGCTTCCACTAAATCTTTCCCTCAAGACTAATTCCGAATCAAAAATATTGGCACACTAAAATACTTCTTAGGCATTGAAGTTGCATGCTTCATTAAAGGTATTTTTCTTTCTCAACAGAAACATACCTTAGATATCCTTGAAAATGCAACTATTTTAGGTGTTAAACTAACGCACACCCCAGTGGAGCAAAATTAAAATTATCATCTGATGTTGGAGAACTTTTGCATAATCTTGTACCATACAGACGCCAAATAGGTCAATTGATCTGTTTCACAATCATCCGTCTAGACATTACTTTTGTCATCAATCTTCTTAGTTAGTTTATGCAGGCGTCATGTTAACCCAATATGGATGTTACTTTTCGAGTCTTAAGATACCTCAAATCACACCCTGACTTTGATATCCTTATTCTTGTTTTGAACAACTTTCACCTCAATACTTATTGTGATGCTGATTGGACAAGTTGCTCTACTACTCACCATTCCATTACAGGTTATTGCAGCTTTTTTGGTGATAACCTAATCTCATAGCACACAAAGAAATAAGTATTGTCTCTCCCTCCACCGTTGAGGTTGAATATCAATCAATAGCTTCTACTACTTGTGAATTAATCTGTCTCAAAATTCGACTTTCTCATTTGGCTATTTCACCACCCTCAATCTGTCTCTCTATTGTGATAACCAAGTAGCACTTTATATTGCTGCCAACCCTGTATTTCATAAGCGGACAAAACATATCGAAATAGATTGTCATATTGTCATGGCCCTAATTCAAGATTGCGAGCCGAGGGTTGCGGCAACCGTCGCATACTCATAGGAAACTCCCCCACAAACATGTAAAGCAACTTAATATGATATCATATACAAGCAGAGAAATAAATTTAAATAATCAATATTTTAAACTTTAGTTTAAATAACTAAAATCAAATTTTAATGTCTCACAAAATCAATAATATTTAGAAGATCTTACATCGAACTGTAGTCAAATTCTGATCAAAATTTCAAGATGTCAAATTCGGTATCTTGTCACTCTTCCAATCATAACCGTACTATCTTAGTTCTCAAAATCTGTAAAAACAGTAAGATATGGAATCCATCCTAGTATAGAATCCATGCTAAACAACCTCCTGTGTGGGCAACTGTTAACCTACAAAATTTAACATCACTAAATATAGATGTATGCTGGAGTGGACAAGACTAGCCAGGTGGTGGTACCCAACACCTCTAAATTAGTTGGATTTGAGTATAAGCCAATAGGGTCAATGCTAATAGTCTGATCTGAGTAGGAGCATGGCTCGATCCGTTGAGTCTAGATTAGAGTCGATCGGTAGTGATCATCACAAAATCTAATAGTGGAGATGGAATCTAAGAAATCAGATAAATCCAATGGTGGAGATTGTAATCTAAGGATGAGAGATAACTTAGAGGAGGGGTGATCGAGGCTCTCCTCTTTGTGACCTGTGGCAGTGCCACTTCGTCAGCCTCTGGCATTGGGAAAGGAAATGGAGGGCTCACCAGTTATGAAGGCAATGACGAGGATGACGAGGATCATGCAGCCCAAGGAGGAAAACATAAGGAATAGGGAATCTGATTTAAGGATGTTTTACAGCTGTTGACTAAGGTCTCGACCACAACTAGAGGTGTCTCAAGTCAACCGTGCGATAGACGACAAGATCGGTACATCACCCATATTGATCGTAAGGGAGGAAAATCGAGGGAATACCAAGGGATTGAAGATTTGATCTCTTGAAAATAGGGGTTGCCCTCTTTCGGGGGTGCTCAGTCTCAAGGTCAACTACTAGTGGATAGCGAGATCTGGCAAGTAGTCAGCGACCCAAACATCACATGGAGAGGGGCGAGAGAGAGAGAGAGAGAGAGAGAGAGGACAAGAGAAAGAGGTCCTTACCTCAAAACAAGGCATCCAGGAAGACTTTCCATCATGCTCTAGTTTTCGACAAAGAAGATGGCTGATAAGGAATAGGGGTTGAGGTTACTAGGAGAGGTAGGGGAGACCTTCATTTGGGCAGTTGTGGCAAGGATTCAAGATGAACATAGAATCTAAAGGTAGGTGAGGCTATAGATTAGGACGGGGAGAAAAAAGAATGGGGCTAGCATGATCATAATCTCCTTGTGCTGGTCTTGTTTAACCGAGGAGGAAAATCTGCTCTGCAGATAGGCGGTCGATGGAAAGGAGAGGAGGGTGGGGTTTCTGGCTTGTTCCCCTTTGTGGAGTGATTGATTGTAACCCTATTTGATTTTGATGAGCTCAAAGCATTTGAGTATATCTTATGTTTACTAATGAATTCAATCTAGTGTTTCAGTGATATCCCTGTAAATTTATGGTTAAGAGTCTCTAGATTTGGTTCAAGACAATTTCGATAAGTTAAGAAGTCTATATGAACCATGGTCTGAGACTCGAGTCGACTCCGGGATAGTACGAGTCGACTCCAAGCGTATCAGAAGCAATGGCACAGGCTCGAGTCGACTCCGGAACATTACGAGTCGACTCCGATTAAGAACAGACAGACAAACAGAAAGACCCAACTTAGAATCTGTCAGCGAGTCGACTCCTGAAGTGCGCGAGTCGACTCCGATGCTAGCCGAGTCGACTCCAGGGTAGTATGAGTCGACTCCAGGGAGTTACAGACAAAAAGTCAGAGAGCAGTTTTTGGACCCTGAGAGCCGAGTCGACTCCTGAGGAACGCGAGTCGACTCCGATGGTTGGCAGGTCGACTCCAAAGAAAGCGAGAGTCGACTCTCAGTGTATTACAAGGCAAAAGTCAGAGAGCAACTTTCGGACACTGAGGGCCGAGTCGACTCCCGCAAAGGCCGAGTTGACTCCGAGACAGCGCGACCTCAAAAAGACAGAAGACAGTATTTGTGTCTCTGAGACGCGAGTCGACTCCAAGAAAGTTCGAGTCGACTCCAAGGCAGCGCTACTCCAAAAAGACAGAGAACTGTTTTTCGGATACTGAGAGCCGAGTCGACTCCGGAACAGTTCGAGTCGACTCCAAGACTGGACGAGCCAAAAGACAGAAGATCGGGAGTTCGGGCTCTGAGCACCGAGTCGACTCCCAAAATTCACGAGTCGACTCGAGTGAGCCAAGTTGAAGAATACATCCATAGATTCCTTGGCATGAGCCGACTCCAAAAATGCCAAGTCAGCTCCAGACTCTGGGGAGTCGACTCCGGGTTAAGTCGAGTCGACTCCTAGTTGAAAAGACCACTTTAATTCAAATCTGGAACAGTTGCCGAGCCGACTCCAGAAAAGCATGAGTCGACTCCTGCTACAGCCGAGTCGACTCCAGATCGCGCAAGTCGACTCCGATCCCAACGGACACATTGTCAGGATGTGCAGAATGTACAGAATGGCTAGAAAAGTGTGTCTAACGGCTAGTTTCCATAGGGAATGGCTTAAATAGCCACAGAGGACTGTAGCAAGGTAAGAAAGAGAGACTCCATTCAAAGCTAAAGTGATTTTCACCTACTAAAGCCTCTCTAGAGAAAATACGAGAGAAAGAAGGAAGAAGTGCATTGAAGTCCATACTCCCAACGTCTTCTTCGCATTCAAGGCTCCTCATCTGACAGCAAATCTTCTTCCCACTTACGAGGAGATTGCAGAGTTCGAGAAGCCTCCTTCCTCAAATCTAAAAATCTGTTTGAGGGCTTCTAACTCTTCTTTAGTTATATTGTTTATATTTGCTTTTCAAGAAGCTATTCCTGTATTCTTTATAAACTGTTTTCTTGTCACTTGATTCAATCGGGGGATTGAATCAAGGGTGTAGAGGTTGGTTGGTGAGCCGAGGGTAAAACCAACGTGTAAGGGTTCGATTGTGATCCCGAAAAAACAATCGGGTGGTTCTAGTCGGTGAGCCTGGGAAAACCGACCGAGTTCGTTGTGACCTCGTAAAACAACAAGTTGGGTTGTGAGCTTGTAAAACAACCGGCTGTAATCCGAGGGGTTATAGTGAATTCCCAAGTAAGACTTGGGGAGTGGACGTAGGAGCAAGGGTTAGCTCCGAACCACTATAAAAACATTGTGTTTGTGATTGCTTGTGTCTCTCTCTCTTACTCTCATTTCACTCACAGCACATAGCAACTAATTAATCATCTTGCAAAAGTATTAATTAGTCATCCACAAACGTTTTAATTGTAAAATTATTTTAAAACCCAATTCACCCCCCCTCTTGGGTTGTCTATCTGGGCAACAAGTGGTATCAGAGCAGGAACTCTTTTACCCTAAGAGTAAAAGATCAAAATGACAACCCCATTTGGATCTTCCCACATTGAGGGCCAGTCCACCCAAAGGCCCCCATTCTTTAATGGATCCGACTACTCATATTGGAAGGCTAGGATGAGAATATTTATTCAAGCCCAAGACTATGAGATGTGGACCATTATACTAAATGGACCATACATTCCATCCATATATGTAGAGGGTGTCACTGTACCCAAACTTGAAAAGGATTGGGATGACCATGACATGAGGAAGGCACAACTCAATGCCAAAGCAATGAATGTGCTTTACTGTGCATTAGATAGGAATGAATTCAATAGGGTCTCTACTTGCAATTCTGCAAAAGAGATTTGGGATAGACTTGAAGTGACCCATGAGGGCACGAATCAAGTCAAAGAATCCAAAATAAATATATTGGTTCATAAGTATGAACTATTTAAGATGGATTCTAATGAAACAATCACTTGCATGTTCACTAGATTTACTGACATTGTCAATGGCCTAAAAAGCCTTGGCAAAAACTATACTAACAGTGAGCTTGTCAGGAAGATTCTTCGCTGTCTACCAAGGTCATGGGAAGCCAAGGTGACGGCAATCCAAGAAGCTAAGGACTTGAACAAGCTTCCACTTGAGGAGCTTCTTGGATCGCTAATGACGCACGAGCTCACAATGAAACAACACAGCGAAGAAGAGTCCTCCCATAAGAAAAAGGTAATAGCTCTCAAATCTACTTCTACTAATAAAGACTTATCTTGCAGCAGCAGCAGTGAAAAGGAAGACAATGAAGGAGATGATGATGAGGCTCTTCTCGTGCGTAAGTTCAGAAAATTCATCAACCGTAAGAAGACCATTCATCAAAGGAGAGGCTCCTCAAGTTCCTATCACAAGGATAAAGGTAAGAAAAGAGAAAATGAGGGGATTGGATGTTATGAGTGCAAGAAGCCGGGGCACATCAGAGCCGAGTGTCCTTTGCTGAAGAAGGGGAGCAAGTACAAGAAAAAGAAAGCCCTTGTCTCCACCTTATCGGACTCCGACTCATCATCATCATCGGATGAGGAACAAGAAGAAAAGGCCAATTTCTGCTTCATGGCAAATGAAAATGAGGTAACATCCGAAACGCATCTAGATTTTACCTTTGATGAACTGTATGATGCATTTAATGAATTAATGATTGAATATAAGGCTATAAATCTTAAGAATAAAGAGCTAAAGCTAGCTAATCAATCTTACCTACATAAATACGATAAATTAGTTAAGGATAAGGACTTTATCACCAAAGAAAATTTAGAACTTAAGACAAGCAACCAACTCTTAATTCAAAAAACTAATACCTTGAGTAAAGATAATGAAAAACTAAGGAAATTTCAGAACTTAAAAACAATAAACAAATCTTAAACGAGAATCTCACAAAAGACTTGAACATTCTAAAAACGGAAAAACAAACACTAACTAAAGAACTTGAAAAATACAAACCTTTGGTTGAAAAATTTACATATAGTTCTGAAAAATTGAATATGATACTTAATAGTCAACGAGCTGTATTCAATAGAGCTGGTTTAGGATATAAACCTAAAAATAAGCAAAAACTTCTTAGTAACTTCTTTGTTAAAGCAGGAGAAAGCAAAACTAAGAAAATAACATGTTTTTGCTGTGGAACATTAGGACATAAAGCAAATGTGTGCGATTATAGAAAAGGAAAAACTAAAAGAAAAATTAAAAGGGTTTGGGTTCCAAAAGGAACCAACATTACTAACCATGAAGGATCCAAGAAAACTTGGGTACCTAAGATTATATGATTTGCTTGTGTAGGAGTGTCTTGCAGCCAAGGTCGACAAAAATTGTTGGTACTTGGATAGTGGCTGCTCAAGACACATGACGGGTGACAAGGATCAATTCTTCACCCTTGAAGCTAAGAAGGGAGGTGCTGTGACTTTTGGAGACAATAACCAAGGTCACATCATTGGTATAGGTAAAGTACAAATTACCCCTTCAACCTTTATTGATAATGTTCGATATGTTGATGGTCTTAAGCATAATTTACTTAGCATTAGTCAATTGTGTGATAGAGGTTTTGATGTTTTGTTCAAACCATCGCTATGCATCATAACCAACTCAAATGACAATAGTTTAGTTGTTAAAGGAATAAGACGTGGGAATGTGTATGTTGTAGACCTTGAGAATCTTGCCAAACATAACCCCTGTTTAGTTGTTAATGATACTAAGGATAATGATGCTAGTTGGTTATGGCACCGTAAGTTAGGTCATGCAAGCATGGACACAATATCAAAACTAGTTAAGAGAAATTCCGTAATAGGTTTGCCAAAACTAAAGTTTGAAAAGAATAAAATATGTGAAGCATGTCAATTTGGCAAACAATCAAGGAACTCCTTTAAATCTATAAATTGTGTCTCTACCTCTAGACCTCTAGAACTACTACACATGGACCTATTCGGACCAACTAGAACCACAAGTCTAGGTGGAAATAAATATGGTCTAGTTATGTAGATGATTATTCTAGATACACTTGGGTCATGTTCTTAGGTCATAAGGATCAAGCATTTTCAGTTTTCAAGAAATTTCACAAAGAAGTAACAAATGCTAGAGATACTTCAGTCATAGCTATTAGAAGTGACCATGGAACCGAATTTGAAAATCATTTATTTGATGAGTTTTGTAGTAAAAAGGGGATAACTCATAATTTTTCTGCACCTAGGACACCACAACAAAATGGAGTTGTGGAAAGGAAAAATAGAACTCTAGAAGAAATTGCTAGAACCATGTTATGTGAAAGTAATCTTCCTAAGTACTTTTGGGGAGAAGCCATCAATACCTCATGTCATATATTAAATAGAGTTTTATTAAGACCCATTATAAAGAAAACACCTTATGAACTTTGGAAAAACAGAAAACCAAAAGTGAACTATTTTCATATCTTTGATGTAGGTGTTTTGTTCATAATAATGGGAAAGATAATCTAGGAAAATTTGACTCTAAATCTGATGAGGGTATATTCTTGGGGTACTCTACAACTAGTAAAACCTACAGAGTCTTTAATAAAAGAACCCTAGTTATAGAAGAATCCATACATGTTGTTTTTGATGATTCTAGTGATATCTCTTCTAGCAAGAGAGTTAATTTTGATGATGATACGGAAATTCTTGAAGAAAAGATTGATGAGATGACATTACAAGATGATGAACAAAAATTAATTGGAAATGCATCATCAAGCCAAGAGGATATGATGGATCATGGGCTAACTAAGGCTTGGAGGTATGCTCACGGGCATCCTAAAGAATTGATTTTAGATGATCCATCTCAACCTGTTAGGACTAGAGCATCTCTTAGGAACTTAAATAATCATCTAGCTTTTGTCTCACATTTTGAGCCCAAACACATAGAAGAAGCTGAAAAAGATGTAAATTGGATAAACGCAATGCAAGAAGAATTAAACCAATTTACTAGAAACAAGGTATGGAATCTAGTTGAACGACCTTCTGAATATTCAATTATAGGTACCAAATGGATTTATAAAAATAAACTTGATGAAATGGAATTGTAATAAGGAATAAGGCTAGACTAGTAGCAAAGGGTTATAATCAAGAAGAAGGTATAGATTTTGATGAAACCTTTGCTCCTGTAGCTAGACTTGAGGCAATTAGACTTTTACTAGCATTTGCATGCTCTAAGGACTTCAAATTATTTCAAATGGATGTAAAAAGTGTATTTTTAAATGGGTATATTAATGAGGAGGTATATGTAGAATAACCTCCTGGTTTTGAAAATCATCAATACCCTAATCATGTATATAAATTGAACAAAGCACTTTATGGTTTGAAACAAGCACCTAGAGCATGGTATGAAAGACTTAGCAAATTTCTACTAGATCATGAATTCTCTAGGGGAAATGTAGATACAACACTATTTTTGAAAAAGGAAAACAAAGATATATTATTAGTGCAGATTTATGTTGATGATATTATTTTCGGTGCTACTAACAATCGCCTCTGTGAAGAATTTGCTGACTTAATGCAGAGTGAGTTTGAGATGAGCATGATGGGAGAGCTGAACTATTTCCTCGGCCTTCAAATCAAACAATCAAAAGAGGGGATCTTCATCAATCAAGCTAAATACATCAAGGAGATGCTTAAGAAGTTTGATATGGAGGGAAACAAGCCAATCAGCACACCCATGAGCTCATCATGCAAATTAGACCAAGGTGAATTAGGTAAATCTGTAGATCAAAAGTTATATAGAGGTATGATAGGATCTTTATTGTATCTCACTGCAAGTAGACCTAATATCATGTTTAGTGTATGCATGTGTGCTCGATATCAGTCTAATCCTAAGGAATCTCATCTAATTGCAGTCAAGAGAATCTTTAAATACCTAATAGGAACAAAGAATATAGGTTTATGGTATTCTAAAGAATCTAGCCTGAACTTAATAGGATACACAGATTCAGACTTTGCTGGTTGTAAACTTGATAGAAAAAGCACCAGCGGGTCATGTCAACTCTTAGGAGAAAATTTAATCTCTTGGTTTAGCAAGAAACAAAACTCGGTTGCATTATCTACCGCTGAAGCTGAATATGTTGCAGCCGGGAGTTGTTGTGCTCAAATCATGTGGATTAAACAACAACTTGAAGACTATGGCATTAAACAAAATAAAATTCCCATTAATTGTGATAATACAAGTGCCATTAATCTAACTAAAAATCCAATTCAGCATTCAAGAACTAAATATATTGAGATAAGACATCACTTCATAAGAGATCATGTACTGAATGGTGATGTGACACTTCAATTTGTTTGCACTGATGATCAATTAGCTGATATTTTTACAAAACCCTTAAGTGAAGAGAGATTTAGTGTGCTTAGGAGGGGATTAGGAGTGATTGATCCATCCTAGTGGTATTTTCCACTAGTTCATTGATTTTGATGATTAAATTGTGTTAAAAATAGAGTTTCTCAACTATGATCATCAAATTAGATCATAACTTAGTGAGTGTCTCTGGTTTGGTACGAAAATAGCATGATTTTTAGGTGCATGCCAGAGTTCGAGTCGACTCGAGTAAGTTTCAGAGTCGGCTCATAAGGAGGAGTCGACTCGCACATAGACGGGAGTCGACTCGAGGACAATGGAAGCATAAGGGGAGTCGACTCGTGCATACTTCGGAGTCGACTCGAGGTCGAGTCGACTCGCGACTCAGTGGAGTCGACTCGAGGTCGGGATCCGGATTTTTTAACCCTAATCCAAGCGTTTAATCAACACTTCTATTCACCGCCGCCACTGTTCAAAAAACCCTAGAGCCGTCTCCTAGATCGTCTCCGACCGTCCTTAGGACTTTTTCCGTCGACCTTCCTCCATCCATTAGCGTTTTACCCCTTTCTAAGTCGACCATGCCTCGTAAAGCCGTTGTCCCAAGCCGGAAGAGGCCCCAACCCGCGACCGGCACCGAGCGACGGTCCAAGGCTCGGAACGATCCCGTGAGGCCACAACCTCCGGCTCGTTCTCCGCCGAGGCCCGCTCCCTCGCGTCCGTCCGCCGGAAAGGCGGTCTCCACCAGGAGATACGTCAACTTTGACTATCTCTCCCGGGAGGGCTTCACCATAGGAGAGAGGTTAAGGGCCCAGGGTTTAGAGTTCTTCTGTTCCCTAGATCTCCCCACATACCCAGGGCTAGTTAGGGAGTTCTACGGTACCGTGCATAGGGGCCATGGTGGGATAGAGGGAACGGTAGCCGGTGTCCCATTGTTCATTTCGGAGGATATCATTGCTCAGATCCTCCATCTTCCCCAAGTTTGGGTATCTCCTACACATCCAGAGGACAGGACTGAGGCCCTTACGGCCATTTTAGGGTGTTCACCCCAGTCCCCATTAGATGAGGTGTCCGCCAGCTCACTGTCAGTTGAGATGCGGCTCCTCTTGAGTATCATCTCTAGGACCCTCTTCCCGAAGACTGGCCGCTTTGATTTTGTTTCTGAGAGGGACCTAGCCCTTATGTTCTACATCCTCCAGGACACCCCAATCAACTTTCCGAAACTCATTTACAGATACCTATGTGAGCCACTAGATAGGCCTAGGCTCACCCTTCCCTATGGTATGCTGTACACATTGATCTTTAGGGAGTCTGGGATCCCCATTCCTGAGGGGGAACCCTCTCGCGGTCTGCAATGGACAGATCGCATGGGCGAGGGGACCATGCACCGGATGGGTTTTCATAAGGTAGAAGGAACCTGGGTTAGGAAAACATCTACCTCCACACATACTACCAGACACTCCCCCAGTCCTGACCCTGATTCGGACATTCCTACCTTTTCCTCCACTTCAGTACCCTCCACCTCAGCCGGACCCTCCTCCTCCGCTCCACCCACTCAGCTGATGGAGGTCCGGATCTCTCCTGAGCAGCTCCGGGAGTTGCGACAGGACATAGTGAGGGATCTTCGGGACGACCTGCTGAGGGAGCTCCGAGGTCCAGCAACTGCTCCCTCCCCTGCACCCTCTTCTGCATTGGTTCCTTCCCTGTCAGCCGTGACCGAGATGACGGCCCATCTGCGGGAAGAAATCTACAATGTCAGGAGCCTGATACAAGCCCAGTTCTCTAGCATGAGTGATGTCACACGCACCACACGGCAGATGCGAGATGACATCCGACAGGATATGGGCACCACTAGTCAGGGGGCCGAGCGCTTGGCGAATGTGCTCATCGCCAAGCTGGACACACTCCAGGAGACAGTGACCGAGCTCGACACGACACACAGCAGGGCCACCTCGGCCATTATCAGACAGTTAGAGCACGTCACCAATGCGGTCACCCTACTCGTGGAACAACAGTCCAGACAGCCCAGGGGAGCCGCATCCTCCTCGAGGAAGCCTTAGCTCTTTTTGTATTTTGACATGTATTTACTGCTTTACTTATTGTATTCACAAATACATATACATCAATACAATGAGTAGACAATTTTCTTCAATATTGTGCACATTTATCTCTACTTGCTTGTGTGTTCTGCTTACCTCCTTTTTGATACGATGACAAAAAGGGGAAGAAATATTTAATAGATATGTAAAAGGAATCAAAATGAAAATCAAAAAATTACAAACAATAATTTGTTCTTAGTGGATTTGATACCTCGAGGCTCATTATCTCTCTGTTGGGGCTCCTAATGGAGTAATCTCCAGAATCTATTCAAGGGATATTCGGAGATTAGTTGAATCCTACTCAAGAACAAATTGACAGATTTTTCCTCTAAAAATCAAAAATTTCAGTTCAAAAGTTTCAATGCACTAAAAGAAAATTCAGAGAATCAAAACAAAGTTGAATGCATATGTTGAGGGGGAGAATCTGAATTTTTAAGAAAGCAAAATTATTAAATATATATAAGCCAAACAATTGATTGCATGATATGAAGGCTTATATAATTCCAAATGAAAGGGGGAGCTTTAACTCCAAAATTTATTGTTTCACACCTTTCAAGTTTGGATAAATTAAATAACCAGACATTTGAATTCATTTCGAAATTGTATTATAAATTTCCTTGTTTGTTGAGCAATTCACTTTACATATACTCAATGTTTTGTCATCATCAAAAAGGGGGAGATTGTGGAGTGATTGATTGTAACCCTATTTGATTTTGATGAGCTCAAAGCATTTGAGTATATCTTATGTTTACTAATGAATTCAATCTAGTGTTTCAGTGATATCCCTATAAATTTATGGTTAAGAGTCTCTAGATTTGGTTCAAGACAATTTGGATAAGTTAAGAAGTCTATATGAACCATGGTCTGAGACTCGAGTCGACTCCGGGATAGTACGAGTCGACTCCAAGCGTATCAGAAGCATTGGCACAGGCTCGAGTCGACTCCGGAACATTACGAGTCGACTCCGATTAAGAACAGACAGACAAATAGAAAGACCCAACTTAGAATCTGTCAGCGAGTCGACTCCTGAAGTGCGCGAGTCGACTCCGATGCTAGCCAAGTCGACTCCAGGGTAGTATGAGTCGACTCCAGGGAGTTACAGACAAAAAGTCAGAGAGCAGTTTTTGGACCCTGAGAGCCGAGTCGACTCCTGAGGAACGCGAGTCGACTCCGATGGTTGGCAGGTCGACTCCAAAGAAAGCGAGAGTCGACTCTCAGTGTATTACAAGGCAAAAGTCAGAGAGCAACTTTCGGACACTGAGGGCCGAGTCGACTCCCGCAAAGGCCGAGTCGACTCCGAGACAGCGCGACCTCAAAAAGACAGAAGACAGTATTTGTGTCTCTGAGACGCGAGTCGACTCCAAGAAAGTTCGAGTCGACTCCAAGGCAGCGCTACTCCAAAAAGACAGAGAACTGTTTTCCGGATACTGAGAGCCGAGTCGACTCCGGAATAATTCGAGTCGACTCCAAGACTGGACGAGCCAAAAGACAGAAGATCGGGAGTTCGGGCTCTGAGCACCGAATCGACTCCCAGAATTCACGAGTCGACTCGAGTGAGCCAAGTTGAAGAATACATCCATGGATTCCTTGGCATGAGCCGACTCCAAAAATGCCAAGTCAGCTCCAGACTCTGGGGAGTCGACTCCGGGTTAAGTCGAGTCGACTCCCAGTCGAAAAGACCACTTTAATTCAAATCTGGAACAGTTGCCGAGCCGACTCCAGAAAAGCATGAGTCGACTCCTGCTACAGCCGAGTCGACTCTAGATCGCGCGAGTCGACTCCGATCCCAACGGACACATTGTCAGGATGTGCAGAATGTGCAGAACGGCTAGAAAAGTGTGTCTAACGGCTAGTTTCCGTGGGGAATGGCTTAAATAGCCATAGAGGACTGTAGCAAGGTAAGAAAGAGAGACTCCATTCAAAGCTAAAGTGATTTTCACCTACTAAAGCCTCTCTAGAGAAAATACGAGAGAAAGAAGGAAGAAGTGCATTGAAGTCCATACTCCCAACGTCTTCTTCGCATTCAAGGCTCCTCATCTGACAGCAAATCTTCTTCCCACTTACGAGGAGATTGCAGAGTTCGAGAAGCCTCCTTCCTCAAATCTAAAAATCTGTTTGAGAGCTTCTAACTCTTCTTTAGTTATATTGTTTATATTTGCTTTTCAAGAAGCTATTCCTGTATTCTTTACAAACTGTTTTCTTGTCACTTGATTCAATCGGGGGATTGAATCAAGGGTGTAGAGGTTGGTTGGTGAGCCGAGGGTAAAACCAACGTTTAAGGGTTCGATTGTGATCCCGGGAAAACAATCTGGTGGTTTTAGTCGGTGAGCCTGGGAAAACCGACCAAGTTCGTTGTGACCTCGTAAAACAACAAGTTGGGTTGTGACCTCGTAAAACAACCGGCTGTAATCCGAGGGGTTATAGTGAATTCCCAAGTGAGACTTGGGGAGTGGACGTAGGAGCAAGGGTTAGCTCCGAACCACTATAAGAATATTATGTTTGTGATTGCTTGTGTCTCTCTCTCTTACTCTCATTTCACTCACAGCACATAGCAACTAATTAATCATCTTGCAAAAGTATTAATTAGTTATCCACAAACGTTTTAATTGCAAAATTATTTTAAAACCCAATTCACCCCCCCTCTTGGGTTGTCTATCTGGGCAACACCCTTGCCAACTGATCGTTATGTAGAAGCACTAACCTGGGGTTATCCCAGTGATCATGCCATCCGATCACATGTCGGGAGGCTCTAGCCTCTCCCAGTCTGACCTCATGATTCTTGCCACTTGTTGGGCATGCGATAAGAATTTCTTTTTTTCTTGATGCTGAGTTTCGAAAATTGGCTTGGTTGACTCATGCCAAGTCGAGCTAATTTAAGTGTAAAAAAACCATCTATCTGGGCATTATATTCTTTCCTTCTTAAAAATATTTCATCTCCAAAATTTACATATATGGACTTTCAAAAATGTTGAGGGTACTTAGCCCTCGTCACATTCTCGAGCTCCCAAGTAGTCTCCGTCTCAAACCAATGATCCACAAGATTGATATAAGGAATGATGCGGCACCTCAAAACTTGATCATTTTATCCACAATACATATCAAATTTGCTTGATCCCTTCCCAAACGAACACTAAACATCTTGATCCTACATTATGATACCACAATTTGTTGCTCATGACATCCATTACTCTTAATCATCATGTAACTTCAATTCCTTCAAACATTTGAAGGAGACAAGATTACCAAGGGAGTAGTCTCTTCAAGAAAAGAAACTCTCACTCAAAATGTTCTAACTTCAAGCTCAACCTAAGGAACCAATAGCCCATTGGCCCAAGACTTGAAATGTCCATTATTTTCCCTAGCATAGCCAGCAATAAGAGAACCTGCTAGTGGTATTTAGATTAGCTTAAGAATCAATAATCTTTTTCATCCCCTGCCTCTTTTTCAGAGTAAATGCCTCCTTGTTGAGAAGAATTTAAACCAAGCATTCTATCATAACATCTACCGAATACGAAGTAAAGTTCCTAACTAACTTTAAAATGGCTCAACCTACCATACTTTTGTTATGCAACTTTAATTCAAATGTACCAAGATCCATTGAGTTTGTTAATTGATATTTGATAAATTAAAGTCTTTATGTTCCCTTATTGTAACATGCCCTTTAAATTTTGGTTGGATAGTTGTTGTCATAGTTGAATTCATTGTATGAATAAGTTATCATATGAATCTACTATCTTGTTTCTATCCTTGATATTGAGGGTGCTAGATTTACAAATAAAATTTTACCAAAATGATATTCCTGCCTGGAGACATCAAGATCAAATTCTTGTGGTAAAGTTAACAACTCAATTTCCCCTATAATAGCATTAACAGATATGAGGTAAGCAGCACAGGGTTAAATAGAACATGAGTTAAGTTGATATCCTGATGACATTAGCTTCACATTTCAGTTTTTTCTTGGCTATAATTCTAACATATAAGCACAATGTTATTGGGCACAACATAGAAGAGGAGGTAATGCTTCAGTTATATATAGTATCTACCATTGTAAAGTTGGAAGCACTTGGATCTTGATGGGTGAGTGAATCCACTAATTAGCCTAGGGTCCTATGCTTCTGCTATCCCCTTCCTTGCCGCAATCATGGCCAAGGTGCTCGACCTACTGAGGACACTTGAGTGGGTCGTGGCACCCGCTGTACCGACAACTCCTTTTGGATGGCATGTAACTTCCTTGTGACCAAACTGACCAGACCTAAAACAAACCCCTGCGAACCCCTACAAATGAGGTACAACATATCTAAAATATTTGGGGGTGCCCGAGAAACTCTATCACCAGCAGCAGTAGTCTTCAGCCTCTTGGCCCTTGATTCAATAGCCCTACTACTCTGACCTTTCTTCCTCAAGATCCTATCTCTCTTTTCTTGAGCTTCAATAAACCCCTTTTCCTCTATTAAGGCCTTGTTATCCACCTCTTTGTTGGTGGTTAGCCCAAAGGGGATCACTTGCTGCAACTGCCGCTAGATCAACAATTCTTATTGTAGCAATTGCTGTTGTAACTCCATCATCCTAATGATACCCTACTTTAGCTACCACTTGTTGTTGAATCTATTCGACAAGAGTTTGCATTAACTGAGAGGGATAAACTTGATCAGTAGGATTGGTCTCAAGTCCTCTGTGTGCTCCAACTCTTTGAGCACCACAAGCAGGGTTATTGGGATCCCCTTGTTGATGAGTACTACTAAATGGTGGCATTAGGTTACTAGTCTACGGATTCTCAGGCAGTGGAGCCATCATCAGATCTCATCAGCTTTTTGGCACACCTTCGTCCACTATGTTAAATTATTTCAACATACAATGATCAACATTCTAAATTACAACTAATTCAAGTTATCAAATATTAGAAAAATATATTATTCAATTAAGGTTATTTAATTATCGTGCTAGACATTCTTCTTCTCATACTCATCCCAAATTAAGAATCCTAAAATTTAGAAAATGGTTAACCCACAGAATCTAAATGAATATACATGACAATCAACTATTAATCTCCACTTATCCAAATGTCTGATACGCTGGATTCTAAGAATATGGTCATACAAAGGAATAGAGACATACCATTTTGCTGATTCCTACCAAGGGCTGAAATTAAATGAAACTCGGGATCTAAAATCATTGAATACGGTTGTATTAGAGTAATGAGAGTGTGGTCATGATTTATACTAGGTCATGAGTATACTAGAAACAAGATAAAAAAATCCAAATAGATCTTGATAAATGAGGGTGCTACGATATGATACACAATGGATTCTTGGCCTAACTAAGCAAACCTTAATATAGAAAAATTTTCATAAAGTCTTAGGAGACGAAAGTCTAAAATATCCCAACATGCAAGGCCTGCTGGATAAATATCAATTCTCACATTATAATTTCTCATTTTTAAAATAAAAAATTATTCAATGATAATAAGAATTCCAACTATATATATAATAATCTATTGGTATCATAGCATATTTATTCTTTTCTCCATCTCTCACTAGCAAATCCAACTTCAACCAAGTTCCTAAGGCTCTAAAATGAAAAAGGGGAGTGACTGGTATGAGCTAAGTAGCTCAATAAGAAATTTCTATACATACACACCAATATATGAAATGATATAACACATGATAATAAACATGTCCGAAGAATAACGTCAAATAGAGTACGATGATCACAACAAGTACATATCAAAATAATCAATCACTAAAATCTGAATAATGGTCGATAAACTCAATATACAGTAATCATATGCCAACAAAAATAATTCATTTCGATTATGTTTTCATATGAGTATTTTTATTTTCAAATTAACCAGGTTAAACTTAGTGACAATTCTAGGATGTCTAATCATCTTTTCCATATTAGACAAGCAACAACTATGCTTCAGCCCATGACCGGCAAGCTCAAAATACCTGTTCTTATCCATGGTGAGGCTATCCATAATACCACATACTTGCCTATGGCGGGCTATGCATAATGCCACACTTCTGCCCATAGCAGGCTATCCACGAAGTCATATTTCTATTTATGAAAAGACTATCTACAATACCATATTTCCGCCCATGATAAGGCTATCAAAATTTTTAACTTGGATAGTCCAATGCCCCATTTTATTATTCATGCATTAAATCATGCCATAATTCATCTTTATCAATGGTACACATTATGCATGTCAAAAGTAATCATAGGATGATTCATACAAAACAGAATAAGTTATCTCCTCATAATACTTGAACTTAAAAATAATTTGTACACAATATGCTCATGATAGTTTTGTCTAAAGGTGCAGATGCAGGGGAATTCTTACCTAAGTCAATAATACTTCTGATAGTGCGCCTACCAAAGCAAGTATGCCCAATCAATTTTCAATAAATCTCAATTTCAATAATTTTCACAATAGGATGCTTACCTACCCTAAATTGACCCTAGACTTTGTGTACTCGAACTTTCATTAATTTAAATTATCCAATTAAATGAGAGAATTGAAATTTTGCAAAAATATGAGATTTGAGTATAAAACCTGTGTTATGCCACCTCCTACCTAGGCAGCTCAGCTACAAAATTTAACATTACCGAATTTAGAGATGAACGTGGAAGTGGACCAAACTAGCTAGGTGGCGGTACCTGACACCTTTAAAATAGTCAAATCTGAATAGAAGCTAACATGATCAATAGTAATGGTCCAATCTGAGTAGGAACATGGCTCGATCCATTGAGTCTAGTGATCATCACAAAATCTAACAGTGAAGATGGAATCCAAGAAATCAGATGAATCCAATAGTGGAGATGGAAGCTAAGAATGAGAGAGGACCTAGAGGAGGGATAATTAAGGCCCCCCTCTTTGTGACCTATAGCATTGCCATAGGTTAGGTAGAGGCCCAACCCGTTGGCCTCTAGCACCAGGAGAGGGAATGGAGAGTCGGCGGTACAGGGGAGGAAAACACTAAGCTGGATTGTGCGGCCCAGGGATGAAAACCTCAAGGTATATGGGATCCGATTTGAGGGTGTTTGACGGCCATTGATTAAGGTCTCAGTAACAACCAGGGGTGTCTCAGGTAAGCAACTCGATAGACAGCGAGATTGGTACAGCACCTACAGTGACCGGAAGAGAGAAAAACTAGGGGAGTGCTAGGGCCTTGATCTCTCAAAAATGGGGATTGCCCTGTTTCGAGATCAACTTGGTGAGGACTAGAGGTTTTCGGTCTCAAGTTCAACTGTCGGTGGACAGTGAGATTCAGCAAGTAGCCGACGACCTAAAACATTAGAAGGGGAGAGGGAGGAGAGAGTGAGAGAGATGAGAGAAGAGGAAGAGGTTCTTACCTCAAAACAAGGGATCCATCAAGGCTTTCCATCATCCTCTAGTTTTTGGTAAAGAAGAAAGATGACCAATGAGGAATAAAGGTTGAGGAGGCTAGGAGAGGTGGAGAAGACCTTTTGGATAGTGGTGATGATAATTCAAGATGGAAATGGAGTCTAAAGATGGGTAAGGCCATGGATCGGGAAGGGGAGAAGAAAGAATGGGGCCAGTGTGATCACGATCTCCTCGGCTCTCCTTCCTTAATTGGAGTGGAAAATCTACTCTCCGGCCTAGGTGGTCGAAAGGAGGAGGGTGGGGATTTTAGTCTATTTACTGACGCCCGCTAGCCGTTATGCAGCGGTGGTGACTCGGAATTGTCCCTATGATCACGCCAGCCACTAGCATGTCGAGAGGCTTCGACCTCACCCTAGCCAAGCTATGCAATTCTCGCCGCTAGCCGAGCACACGATTAGAATCATTTTTTTTCTGTGGCCAAGGTTTGAAAATTGGCTTGGCCAACTCATGCCGAGCGAGCCGAGTCAAGAACAGGAGAAATCGGCTAGGTTGCTATTGGGTATTACAGGAACAACATATTCAATTCTCTAGACCAACCTTCCTAATCTTTTCTATAATCAAGTATTTCTTATTTTATACTCACAATACATGTATACACCTTAAAGAATGGAAAGCCTATTTGTAGATGATTGTTCTATTTTCCGAGGTTAGTTTAGGAATGGTGGGAGAAATAGTGATCTTAGTACTAAATAACATAGTAGCAAGATTATTTAGTATATATGTGATATCTCGTGGTTCAATAATTTATTTATTGTATAATCCTCTTGATCAACTCTCATTTATAACTAAGACCAAACTTTTTTGGACAGATCAAACGCTAAGAGAGAGAATATAAGAGAGACAAGAGCTAGTCTGGTAGGACACCTTGCTTGTTGAACAAAGGATGTATAGCTCATAGTGGAACCAGGCACAGCAGAGTATCAAATTCTGAAATACAAGAAGAAACAAAGAAAAAGAAGAAGACAAATAACACCAGAGGCTAACATGGTTCGGTCCAATGACGACCTACATCCACCATCAAATCTCTCTTCCTTTGTTATATCCTTTTTACAGAGGTCCAGGATCCCTTATATTGCATAGTCATCAACCAATTATGGTTAGTATAACAGTTGTACACCTCAGCCTTAATAAGCAAGTTACAACCAATATCCCCCTAAATCAGCCATTGAGTTGGGAAGATTGAACGGGTCCTCATGTCTGTTTACACTCCCCCTCAAACTGATGATGATCCATCATCAGTTTGCCAATATAATAGTTGTGTCGCAGTGATGATTGTGCTTTAGTAAAGAAATCAGCCTGTTGCCCCTTAGATGATACATGAGGAAGAGAAATTAAACCTTGCTCAAATTTTTCTCGAACAAAATGACAATCGACTTCAATGTGTTTTGAGCGTTCATGGAACACCGGATTACACGCAATCTTAACAGCACTTTCATTGTCACAGAACAAAAGTGTAGGGACTTTTTGAGGAAGACAAAAATCCTCGAGTAACCTGTGGAGCCAAACGATCTCACTAGAGGTGGAAGACATTGCACGATACTCTGCTTCAGTGGAGGATTTGGATACGGTTGGTTGCTTCTTGGACTTCCAAGAGAGAAGAGAACTTTCCAAAAAAACACAATACCCTGCATGTATCCTTACACCCTGCATGTATCCTTACACCCTGCATAGTCTGCATCCGAGTATGCAGTTAATAACGAAGCAGAAGTTGTGGCATATGATAATCCCATATGAGAAGTAGATCGAAGGTAACGGATAATGTGATGAACAGCCGTGAGGTGCAAACACCGTAGATCAGAAACAAACTGACTAACAATATGTACGGCATGAGCTATATCAGGCCGTGTAACTGTGAGATACACGAGTCCACCAACAATACTGCGATAAGTCATGGGGTCAAGAAGGGGATCCCCATCGTCACGGCCATAGTTAACATTGAGTTGAAGAGGTGTAGCAACTGTTTTGGCATCAGATAGTTGAGCAAGTTTGATCAAATCATGTGGATACTTCCGCTGACTCAGAAAATATCCTTGAGAATTTTTGGAAATCTCCAATCCAAGAAAATAGGAAGCTAAACCAAGGTCCTTCATGTGGAAAGAAGATTGTAATGTATCCTTGAGATATTGGATGCCATCCTTATTATCACTAGTAATTAAAAGATCATCAACATAAACTAAAACAAATGTATTACCTCGTTGGGAGGAGGAGATAAACAAGGAATAATCATTAGGACTCTGATGATAACTTGCTGCTAGTAGAACTCCACGCATTTTGCAAACCATGCGCGGGGTGCTTGCTTCAGACCATAAAGAGCCTTTTTGAGCTTACACAACAAATTAAGAGCTGCATGATATCCTGGAGGTGGTCTCATGTAAACTGTTTTGTATAGTTCACCATTAAGAAAAGCATTTTTAACATCCATTTGAAAAATATCCCACTGTCTGATTGCGTTAACAGCTATAAGAGTAGAATAGTTGTCATTTTAGCGACCGGAGCAAATGTTTCAGCATGATCAACCCCATATTCCTGATTAAAACCTTGCGCCACAAGCCTTGCTTTATAACGATCCAATGAGCCATCAGCTTTCAACTTGATGGAATAAACCCACTTAGACCCTACTAGCAGATGATTCGCAGGAGCCAGAGCTAAATCCCAGGTATTGTTCGAATGTAATGACACAAGCTCTTCCTCCATAGCGCGAGTCCAGTGAGCAGTTTCTGAAGCTTGCTTATAGGATCGAGGTATATATAAAGGATCCAAGGAAGAGAATAGAGATAGGCGATCAGGGGGCTTGGAGAAATTTGAACGAGATGACCGACGAAGGAGAGGTGGCAGTGGCGATGAAGGAGAAGATGATAGTAGTGGCGACGAGGGTATCGGTGGAGGAGTCACGGGTAATAAAGAATGTAGCGGTGTGTTCGGAGGAAAAGAAGATAGCGGCACATCTGTGGAAGTCACAGGAACAGATTGAGGGGTGAAAGCACTAAAATATGGCATGTCTTCAAAAAACCCAACATTCCGGGGTACATGCATTCGTTTAGCCAACCAATCATAACAGCGATAATCCTTCTGAGTCTCGGAGTATCCAAGAAAAATACACTTAACTGATTTTGCATCAAGTTTGGAGTACTCCTTTGGGGCCAAAAGAACATAACAAGGGCAGCCATAAGCTCTAAGTAAATTATACTTGGGTGAGAATCCAAAAACCTTTTGCAATGGAGAAATATTACCCAAGATCGGTGTGGGAAACCGATTGATCAAATAGCAAGCAGTGAGAAAGCTTTCAGCCCTGAAAATTTTAGGAAGATTTGCATGAAAACGCAGAGCCGAGAGGTTTCCAACAAGTGGCGATGTTTCCGTTCCGCAAGACCATTTTGCTGAGGTTGATGGGGACAAC
Source organism: Phoenix dactylifera (assembly GCF_051530095.1). Taxonomy (NCBI): domain Eukaryota; kingdom Viridiplantae; phylum Streptophyta; class Magnoliopsida; order Arecales; family Arecaceae; genus Phoenix; species Phoenix dactylifera. Next base: position 10,753,182 of record NC_143190.1, on the reverse strand, counting down.
TTCGCTGATGCACAATTCCTTTAGAGATAAGATAAGCAGTAAATTCATTTGACATATATTCTCCCCCTGAATCTGTATGGAGAATCCTAATATTTTTGTCAAACTGTGTAGAGACCATAGTATAAAATTGTTGAAACACTGGCATCACCTCAGACTTATGACGCAAGAAATATACCCATGAATACCTTAACCAATCATCAACAAACAAAACATAGTAATATTTTTCCGTTAATGAACTAACATGGGTGGGGCCCCATACGTCAGAGTGAATAATATCAAAAGAGGCTTGTGCATGATTTAAACTACTAGTGAAAGGTAAAGTATGTGCTTTAGCAAGAGCACAATCTTCACTAGTTTTGTCAACATCAATACTAGAGTCAAACTTATCAACTAACAGACCCGATGTAAACATAGAATACAAATTGCGAGCATAAGAATGACCAAAACGGTGGTGCCACAGCTTCCAAAGTTTATTTGCTGAATTTATTTCCTTCAAAGAGGGTGGAAGAAAACAGCGACGAGTTAATGAGGAAGTCCCGAAATCCAGTACAAAAATATCCCCCTCCTTACGGCCGGTCCCAATTGTTGTCCCGTCTATAGGTCCTATATTAGACATCCAGAGGGAGAGAATGAGATAATACAGTTCTGATTCACAAATTATCCTACTGAAAGTAAATTTGCAGAGAGCGTAGGCACATATAAAACTTTTGAGAGAGATAAACACTTTGAGTTTGAAAGAGGAATATCTAAAGAACCAATACGCTCAACTGGAAGACGGTTGCCATTTGCCACCATGATATTCTTATTCTTATAACTAGGATGTGTATGATGAAGAGTCGACAAATCTCCTAACATATGATGTGAAGCACCTGAATCGAGTATCCAAGAAGAGCAAGTATAATTCTTACCGATGCCAAAAGCTTGGAGTGCCTGTATAACTTGCTAAATAAAGTCTGGAGATGGGGACGCTGAGCTTGTTGAAGTCGAAGAATCTAGAGTCGGAGCTTCTGCAGATGGTGTGACCACAGGTGGCTGGACAATAGCATTATAGGCCCGATGATTTCCAGGCTTTTGAGGATGTTTGCGACAATTTTCAATAACATGTCCTTGCGCCTTGCAATAGCGGCAAAACATCAAGTTGCTCTCAGTACCTCTCTTCTTGCATGTACTGGCGTAATGTCCCTTTTCATGATAGTGAAAATATTCAACTTGGCTAATATCTCAAAATTTTCTCTTGAAAGTATTGGCAAGAAGTGCTGTCTCAAGAGAGGATTTGAGAAATGCAAGAGACTGTAGCCGTGTCTCTTCCATTTGCAATTCCGTTAAAATCGTATCAAGAGTGTAACTCCCACTACGATTAAGAATAGAGGCTCGAGCATGCTCAAAATCTGCACATAATTTCATTAGAAATTGTCGACAGCGTGTCTGTTGTCGCATCGTGATTATTATGGGAAGAGCCTCCTTAGGAATGTCAGAAGACATCATATCCATTTCATTCCAAAGAGAGGTAATAGCAGCATAAAAATCAGTAATAGTACGAGAGTCCTAAGAAATAAAACTTATCTCCTGTTCAAGTTGATAGAGACGCGCCTGATTGATCTGCAAATACAAGCGTTGAAGATAATCCCACATTTCTTTGGCAGTAGTAAATGGGCTGAGATTCACTGCAATGGAGTTCTCCACAGACTCCATTATCCAAGTTTTGATCTTGGCATTGTTTGCCAACCATTTGGGGGCTTTTGATTCATTAGAAGATTGAGGAGTATCGGCACTGATCAACTCCCATAGTTCTTGTCCTTGCAAGAAATTACGAAGATACGAGGACCATAGGACGTAGTTCTTACCGTCCAATTTCACCGCCAAGCGAGGATGATGGTGAGAATCCATGCCAAGAAAAAAAATGATCCTTGAGAGGAAATAAAGAAGCCTTAGGAAGAACGAAGGTCTCGATCAGACTCGATCTGGATCAACACCAAAAAGAAGCAACTAAACGGACCCCAAACGGATCAATGGCCTGGCTCTGATACCATATCAAATTATGAAATACAGGAAGAAACAAAGAAAAAGAAGAAGACAAATAACACCAAAGGTTAACATGGTTCGGTCCAAGGATGACCTACATCCACCATCAAATCTCTCTTCCTTTGTTATATCCTTTTTTACAGAGGTCCAGGATCCCTTATATTACATAGTTATCAACCAATTATGGTTAATATAACAGCTGTACACCTCAGCCTTAACAAGCAAGTTACAACCAATATCCCCCTAAATCAGCCATTGAGTTGGGAAGATTGAATGGGTCCTCATGTCCGTTTACACAGAGGTGGTTGTACTTTTAGCAGTTCAAAAGATCGATGTTGCTTTGGGTGGATAAGCACTGAAACTAGCTAGTTTTCTGTTTGCAAATGAAGTCTCATTGTTGACACAATTAACAAGTAGTATGAGCTGCATTAAGAGTGAACTTTTGGTAATGCACAAGCCTTCCTCGGTCAAATAGATACTCGAACTGACAAAACCAAATCCTTGAAGCTTGGGTTCAGGAGGTACAGAACTGGCATATTGTGTCGAGGACATTATGGTATATCTCTCTCACAGCTCAACAGCAAGGGTGTGGGTTGGGAGGTTATCTCACAAAAAAAATTGAAGGCATCCCAAAATTTGGTTGCATTCTATCAAATTGCTGCTCGGTTGATAGAGAAAAAATAATCTCGAGCACAATTACAAGATGAGAGAGTGATGGATTAAGATGATAGAGGGAGCAATGGGTAGTAGTTCACGTAATGCTAGTGAAAGCCAGCAGAATTTAGCAGACTCTTCTCATATTATTGATGAAGATGATCATGTAGGCATTGACCAAAACAACAACAACAACAACAACAACAATAATAATAATAATAATTGAATGGCTATGCGATGAGGATCTGGTTAGCTCTATAATATCGGTGTGGGGCATGGGGGGATTGGGAAAAACAACCTTTGTCACTAATGTATATAAAAGTGAGAGAAAAAAGTTTGAACGTCATGCATGGATATCCATCTCACAAACTTACAAGGTGGATGATCCTTTAAGAAGAATGACAGCGGAGCTATATGAAAATGTGGGGAAAATTCTGATTGACATCAAAGGAATGGACCATAGAACGTTAGTTGAAAGAGTAAGGCTTTTTCCAGAAAAGAAAAGATATTTGATCATACTGGATGATGTATGGGATCTAACAGCTTTCAATGATTGATGCCATTATTGATGACAACAATGGAGGCAGAATAATCATTACAACCCAGAGTGCTGAGGTAGCTTCACTAGCAGATGATAGTCGAAAGCTTGAGCCAAGGTTTTGGAAAGCACTGAGGCATGCGATCTATTTTGTAGCATGGGCATTCCGGAAAGATAAAGTGAGAAAATGTCCTAAAGAACTGGAGGAGTTGGGGGAAGAAAATTGTATCAAAGTGTCAAGGGTTGCCACTAGCTATTGTTTCTTTAGGCAGTCTTCTATCCCTAAGAGAGAAAACCAAGTCGGAATGGGAGAAAGTTTATGATCAGCTGAGCTGGGAGTTGAATAACAACCCAAATTTGGACCATGTGAAGCAAAGAACTGGAGTTGGGGAAGAAAATTGTATTAAAGTGTCGAGGGTTGCTACTAGCTATTGTTTCTTTAGGCAGTCTTCTATCCCTAAGAGAGAAAACCAAATCAGAATGGGAGAAAGTTTATGATCAGCTGAGCTGGGAGTTGAATAACAACCCAAATTTGGACCATGTGAAGCATGTTCTGAATCTCAGCTATAACCACTCGCCGAGGTATCTTAAAAACTGCTTCTTGCACAGTTGCACTGCAGCATGTTCCCGGAGGATCATGTTCTTCAGAGAAAAAGGCTTTATGAGGTTATGGGTCGCAGAGAGATTTGTGGAGGAAAGGAGATCAAGCACAATGGAAGAAGTGGCAGAGGACCATCTCAAGAAGCTAGTCCATCGATACATGCTTCAAGTTGAAAGGAGGAATCGATTCGGCAGAATAACACACCATCAGATGCACGATATTGTAAGAGAGTTGGCTATATCATTGCCTAAGAAGGAAGATTTTAGTGCACGACATTCTTGAATATCACTCGCACCTAAAATTTGTAAAGAGACATCATGCATGATGCAAAACCCAAACTGCACCACGAGAGGAAATTCATATTAAAATATTAAAATAAAGGAATAAGATGCAAAGTAGATATACAAGATATGGCAGTCTCTTGTAATACTAGTCCAGTAGTAGAAGCCTGAAAGGGCATGACACCTGGAAACCCCCGCTTTCAAGAATCTTAGTAAACTGAAGTACCAATATATTAGAAAAAAGCACAGAATATAAAAATAAATGACATATGAAACATTTGAACAAGAGTGAAGGCAGAGGAGCGGAATGTCTTTTTAACCATATAATGAATGGTAGATATCAAGATTACGAGACCACAATACTGAATTGGAAAGATTATATTTCTTATATAGATGCTTTGAAAAAAGATGTCTCATTCCATTTGCTCTCAGATAACACTCCCTAAGCCATGTGGATGAAAGCGGCACATTCATGGACCAAACTTTGCTAGCATAAGGAAGAAGGCAAAAGCCAAAAATACGACAAGGTTTATGATTTATGTTCACTTCCATTATCATTTGATACAGCTTCTTCTGATGAAATTTCCTCAATATTGAGCTGGTCTGTTCGATCGGGATCTGACCGAGTTTTACTCGAGTCTCCACTCTCTGCAAGATCAACCTGCTTATCTGTTAGTTTCCCCCAGCAACCTAAAAGTGAGTTCTTACTTGCCTTCCGCTTTCCACGAATGCCCTTGAAATCTCCAATCAGACTCTTTCCATCTTGTTCGAAATTTTCGAGATCTTTTGACAAGGGCAAATCAGTTCTTTGGCAACTAGTGCCAGGCATGTCAGTTGCTGGGATTGTGCAAGGACCAGGAGCCACAGAAGATGCTACCAATTGGAGCACTTCAGGAGATGGTGACAGTGTCATGCCTTGCTTATTTCCTTGTGTCAAAAATGATGTAGATGATGGTGAATTTAGATTCAAATTCAGAGCTGGGACGCTTTCATCGACATCAGTCCAAGGGAGACTGGGTGCACATGACATTAATGGTGGTGCAGAAGGAATGGTGCTCGAAGCTGTGTGATCAAAATTTTTGGCATCAGCGATATCAGGGGTCACTTGACGAAGCCTCTGCAACTTCCTCTTCCTTTTTAGACTTTTCCTTGGATCCTTGAGCTGGAAAGGGAGTGGACCCGGAATTGCAAATGGAGGGATTGCTGGTTTTTCTTCTCCATAAAGCAGGCGAACTGATTGAGCAATTGCTGAAACAACTGGGGGCAAATCAGGTTCTGGTGGCCTGGATGCTGGAATGCTGACTGCTTCTCGAAGCCAATGGGGGAGATTGTTTGTATTTGAACTGCCAGGAGCATTATCGTTGTTGGGAGGAGAAACAGCGAAAACTGACTTCTTATGGGCATTGAGAGGCATTCCCATGTTGGATTCACCAGAATGAACATTATTATGGGAATCATGCAACAAGTTCAATGATTTGTCTGAAATACTAGGGAAGTAGAGATTCTGAGGGGCACAAAATTCATCTTCCTTCTGCAAAGTACAGCTGCTAGGACAGTTCATGCCTAGAGAGCCAAAGCTATTACCTGCCAAAGAAATATGTTGAAATGAATGATTCAAAGGTATATTAATTTTCTCCAGTCTATCAAATGGTTGGGCAGAAAAATCCCCTGCATAACTTGTTCCCATTTTGTCGGATTTCCATGCTGTGACCGGTGTGTAGTTCTCATTCACTGCACCAATATGATTGGCCGGCTCAGTACATGAAAATCCAGATGTAAGATCTGCACAGCCCAAGTGAATGTCTGTCAGGTGAGAGTGAAACTCAGGTGGTTCAGTCCCAAGACTGGCAAATTCACTTCCAAGCAATGCCCGGGTCATCATTCCATCAGAGATTCCAGGAAATGATGTAGGCTTGGAAGATTCTGCAGCTGCAAAAGCTGGCCCATCCATTATCTTGCGCTGCTCCTCAGTCCATCTTGTGGACAAGTCTTCAGTGGTTCTATGCTTTGAGAACTTCAACCTGGGATCTCTGAGCATTGCTTCCCAATTACCCCTTCCATGCCTACGGACACCAATCCAGAGAGCATCAAGTTCATCTTCTGACCATGCATCTGCCTTTAATTTTTTCTTGAAGAATTTATTAGTTGCCGATTGAGTTCGCATCATTATGTTGTCAAGAACCTTCTTATGGTTTTCAGGTAATGACGAATGTCCAGCTTGCATTGGAGCCAGTCCAAGCATTGGAGGTAGCTCTGCCATCAGTTTTTTTTGCTTCATATCACTCATCTCTTGCCTAAAGTTCGAAACTTGGGGAATATTTGACAATTCCTGAACGGAACCATTAACATAATCCATATTTGTGCCCAGTGACAAGCTTGGTAGGAAATCTGCATGTGGCTTCGTCAAAGTTCTTGATAGATATGAGAACCTTGGCAGTGTCTTATCATCAAGAATTAAGCTAGGAAGACCCAGTTTCTCCTGAAATGAGGCAAAAGAAGAACGTGATCCATCCAGTGGACCATGAGGAGCCCTTCCAGAGGATGTAGGAGGAGGCTGCACAAGAAGCACCATCTAATTATAATCCTGAATACTAAAGATCTCTATGCAAATAATTGAAAAGGAAATATTAATTTTTGCCCAAAATGGAAGATATGACAGAGAAAAATTGATAGAATAACATACAGGACAAAAGGGAAAATAGCTGTTGGGAATGATATCCTTTAAATGGTGATGCAAAGCTTCTCCAGATGTATCAGGCAATAGAGATGTCTTTGGCAATAGAGATGTATCTGCACTTGTTTCTCTACCTTGAATATTTGTATCTTTTAAAGGTCTAGTGTTAGCAGCAGGTGGCAATGGAAATTCTGACAATCTACTGCTCATTCTTCTCTGTTGATGATTCGATGTTGGTAGGCTCGGTAGAGATCGGAAATTTCGGGATGTTGAGTTTACCTGATTAGCATTAGGAGCACATAGTCCCAAAACAGGTAGAAAGTTGCCAGAAGAAATTGAATTTGCAAAGTGCGTACTTTGGTACTGATGGGTACGCAAAGAGGTATCAGGAGAAAGATTTCCAGGTGGTCCGACAGAAAGATCCAGATGAGTCCCATGGAATTGTTTGTACCCATGCTTCAGGAACTTTCCCAGTCTTGCAGTCGACTCACTCCAGTTCGTAGTTGCAAATGGTTGAGATAATTTGGTGTCCTCCAGATTGACAGAAGAAGCCTGTTCTCCTGTATTTTCCAGAGGTTTGCTGATATTCAGGTCTTCACCTTCTTTGACAGAAGGAACAAGTGGTTGCGTCGGTAACTCAGGTACATCAACAGAAGTAGGAACCTCCGTGATGTGCCTCCGGGCAATCCGTTCCTTCTGTCTAGTACGGAGCCTAGCACTGATTGAAAATTGGGTTAAGCAAGTTCAAATCATAGAAATGGGCGCAAACAAATAGAAAACAAAAGAGCTGGGCATACAATTTTTCTTTCAATGCCCGGCCGGCAGGTGTATATTCTGGCTCTGGTTCCTCCTCATCGTTGCCACTCTGCCATGACCAGTGATTGCACCCAGTGAGTTTCAGCAAAATTGGAGTATAGCATTAATATGTAGGTCAGCACATGAAACTAATAAATACAGCTAACGTGAAATGAAACTTTCAAAAATGAACTGAAATGAGATAACCATGGGCAATCAATCAACTGATAAGAGGTCCACATATAAATGATTGCAGTGGTAAATAAGACCTAGAAAAACAATAGCTTAGTAGTTGGATTAGCCATCCTACACATGGATTTCATAACAATTATGATTCAAGCATTCATTTAGAATCCAAAATCTTGATGCATAAGATTCAAAACTTGGCACAACTAGATTTTTAAAACTAAGAGTTCATATATTATGATAGATGTACCTAGATTATCAGGCAAAAGGAAAAATAATTCCACAGAGTCAAAGACACAAATAGCACATGGTATGATATAAAATAAATATCATAATCAGAATTCAAATTATATTTAGATCCAGATTGAAATATTAAATTTCTTATCAAAATACAATATGCATCCTGTAAATTTGAACCAAATCAACTATTTCACTCTAGTAAGGATGCAAATCTTGAGGATCTGTAACATATTTGATCGCCAGTCAATATGGCATCATTCACAATGTGAGGGCATTATGTATGACTGCACATTAATGTTGAAAGAAAAAGCATATAAGAACCTTGCTGTACAATGTTGATATGCCTCAGTACACCTCAATATGGCATGATATACTAAGAAGAGCATAGACTCGTTTGCCCAAATACTAGTGATATTGCTGGAACTTGGCCTGGTCAGATCAGGATTCTGGTAGCCCAGGCCCAGACAGGATGAATTCTTTTTAGGCTTCGGGCTGGGCCCATGCTCAAATTTTTTTTGCAAGGTCAGGCCCAAGCCCATCCAGAAGCCCAAATGGATCCAAATTGAGCCCGAATAGGCCCAACCCAAGCCCGGTGTGTTGGGGATGGTATGCCTCAATGGGCAACTGAGAGGGGGATGGGTAGGAGCAGGGAAGTGAGGGCTAGAAGGGAGGGAGGGAGGGAGGGGGGAGAGAGAGGGAGAGAGATAGGTGAGGCTGTGGGGCAGAGAGAGAGGGTGGGGTTGTAGGGGAAAGGGAGATGGGTAGGAGGTGGGGGAGTGGGGAGTGGGGAGGGGAGGGAGGGCTCCAAATCAAGTGCTGTGTTGGGCTTGATCTGCATTTCGGCTCTACTACCCAAACCCTAGCTCCCTCGGGCCAAGCGCAAAGCCTGATCAGGAAGTTGGCCTAGCACGACGGTGCTTGACCCAACCCAGGCCCAGTAGTAGCCTACAAATCCACATTGTCCCCTATGGTAGTAGCTAATGGCCGATACACATAAGATTTCAACCTTTCTCCATATAATGAAATAACTTCTATTCTTTCAAGAGAGTAGACAATAATAAACAATCTCAAGATGTCATGGGGAAAACAAATCCAAGAACAACCATGCTACAAGTAACAACAATGATGTCAAACAACAAATTAAAAATTAGTGAAGATGTCAAATAGCAAATTAGAACCTACTTTAATTAAATAAATAGTCCCAAGATCTCCTTAAGCTTTTCATTTTTCCTTCAAATTTATTGAAAAGTAAATAGAAAAAAATGTTATAGTAGATTAAAAAACTACTATACATTTTCTACCATCATCTCATCCTCAGTCTTCTAGAATCTACCAGCATTTGCGCATGAAGGATGGGGAAGCAGTGGATGACATAATATGGTGGTTCTCCCAATAGGCATACATTAAAAAATCAATGAACTTATGAGAACTGAGAATAATAATAATGGATAAGCAACCAATTGATGTGGTGTCTACTTGGAAGCATGAATAGTTTATGAGGATAATTCTAGGTACCATGACCTGTACAAAAGAAGCGTTTTCAAAAAGCAAGAGAAGCATCATCATGGTTATAACATAAAATCTCTAGTAAATTTGAATCTTGGTATCCTAGTAGTGTAAGAAGCAAATAATGACCAGGAGACTATAGAAGACTTATCATATTTTCAGAGGCACCAACTGGATTGAACCATCAAAACTGTTTGAAAAGTCATAATTTTAAAAATCCAAGCACAATTGAACTTACTTAAGTAACCAAACAACAAAGAATGCTGCAGTAAGAAGTTAAGCATCAAGAAATTATTATGGTTGGATTGGTTGCCATATGTTTTAACCTTCTTTCATGGATGCATTGTTATTCATACTTGGTATATTAGTAGATAGAAATACTTTATAACCTTTTAAGCATTCTGATCATAGTAAATAGTAATTCTGAACAAAAAATGCCGTTAAAACTTAAAACTATTAAATACATCATACTATTAAATACATCGTGCAAGCTTATAAAAGTGGTGTGCGGCCATTCTACAGTAATGCATCAGGCATACTTTCTAACATATCTAACCATATAAAGATTTCTGCTCTGTAATCATGTATTTGTAACAAGGACACATGTAAGCATTCACATGATTAGGCCCCTCTAGTAATTCTTCAGAAACTTCCAGCAACTCAGTTCTAAACTTACTACCGAACATGTGCATTTTACGTCAGTTTTGTTTAGGCAAATTTTTGTGAATATTGTTTTTCAGACCATTCACCATCTTGTAGTAGGAAAGGATTTTATCATATAGAAGGCTTTAACCAAGTTGTCAAAGATCATGATGCAACTGAAAGAAACAAACTACAGAAAGAATCTAGTAACTTTCCCTATGTCAGAGGTCAGACTATTCACTTAAGAAATGTCATAAAAGAGTAATATCTCATATTTTAAAAGTTTTCATTCAATTCAGAAAAGTAAAAGTTAAAAAAAAAAATAGAAAGAATTTAGATGAACAAATTACACATGAAAAGTCACTTCAACTCAGGATGTTTTCTGTTAATAAAACAGCCAGAAATCACCATGCTGACTATTGTTGGAACTTGGGACATTTAAAAATTCATTGATCACATACTAATACCTCCCAGATTTCGCCTGACAAGATTGACCATGTTTTCCTAGGCCACGATAATGTGTTATTAATAAGTCACATTATGTGTTAACATTGTGAAACCGAAAGCGTCAATGGAATTCCGGTTGTCAAGCAACAAATGCAAAATTTCAGTTCATTGATAAACATCATCTACCAGCATCTCCCATAAGTTCGTTTAGATGAAAAACAATACCTCACTTAAAGTTTCACTTGGTATTGAAGAAAATGTTTCCTTGTAAGATATTGCTTTTCTCAAGCGCTTCCCTCGACCCAGAGCTGCTTCCTCCTCAATCTGATATTTTTCCCACCTAAATCCAAGCATTAAAAATACAAGTTTATCCTCATGTTTGAGATAAATAATTAAGTTTCTGCATTTAATTAAATCAAAGAATGAAATTAGAAATGTAATGTATGAATGCTTCAGAATGTGTATGTGCAGGCATAATTTCCTTTTTTAAGAATTCGGTGGTTATTCACGACAATTCAGGTTTGAACCTGAGACCTCTCACTTGGAGAGGAAGGTACCAACCAACTGAGTTAACAATTCTTGTGGGTAAATTCATTTCAAAATATAAATGATGATGAATAAAATTAGGTGGACTTACAAGGCATTATACAAATTGGAAAAACTTCACATCCGAAAGTTATATACTATTCTTAGGGTAGCAAACTGTCCCAAGGAAACACCAAGCAAAGTGTAGACCTAATCTGCTTGTGTAAACATTCCCAGTTTAGGGAACTGAGGTCTGCATGAAGATTCAGCTTCATCTAGCACCAGCTTTTAAAAAGAAAAACAGAAATGCTGAAGTTTGTTCCATGGAAAACAACTCTAGAAAGCTTTCTTTAATGTTCCAAGATCAGGCATAATGGAATGGGCTTCTCAAATTTTATCCTCATAGTCAACCTTGCCAGAGAATAGGACCAAGAAAGTTCACGAAGTCTCAAGCAGACTAAATAAACCAGAAAGACTTTGAAGAAAAGAAACCCAAAAGGCAAGAGAGCAAAACTACCAAGTCTACAAAGTACAGACTATCATAATAAGGCACAATAGAATTACAAAACAGATGTCTTAATCAATGGTCGTACATGTCTATTACTGAAAGCTTTCCTCCTAAAGAGTAAGTCCAATGAGTTTGTCTACAAAACCTCTAATGCTTGCACTACACGCAATGCCAAGCACAATCCCATAATAAGCTTTTGCCAGTTTTGCATATATACCTCTGCAGAGTTGGCTTTTATGTCTCTTTCCCTCCAAAATATATACTTGCATACATACCCCTCACATTACACCTCTTTCTGCAGCACTTCTTCTACAGTTGACATCAGGTTCAACAGCATCAAAAGCTAGCTGTTTGCCTTGGTGAATGGCATGAACATTTTTGCAGTTTTGCAGTAATATATCCCCAATGTTTCCAAACAAAGTAATGGCTACAGCAGAAAGAACTTTTTTGCATAAATATCCCACCATTACATACTACAGCACTTAAAATTATTGTGCACAAGACACATATAATTATACATTAAGATTGCATAACACAATGTATTTGCAACATATTAATATGTCATCATAATATATAGTATTTAAAGGGTGATATTATATTAATAAAACATATAATATTTATGCTAAATATTTATATATTATAACATATTACATATTAGTAATATGAAAAATTATGCATATACTCTATATTACATACTAATATTTCATAACATAATACTCGCATATTTATAATATATTACTATTATGTATTCTACAACGTACACTATGTTGCAACATTATATTAATAAAATATTTAATATTTACATAATTATATTAACTATTTCTATACTATCATATAATAAAATATTAGTTAATATGATTAATATCTTACATAAAATATATTAAGAATATACAGAGGACAATATGTTTTCAAAATATAATTATTTAATAATATATAATAGTAAACAAGGTAGTTATATTAGTCTAACCTAATATATTCAATCATAGTCTTATTAATATTGATAATTATATTATAATTTCAATGCATATCATAATAAAAATATTATATTTTATATTCAAAAATATAGATTATTTGATCAATGATTATGATGTAGGATAAAATAACTGTAACATTAAAAATACTTTACAAATATATCTAACACACTATGATGATATTTACACAGACTTTCATACTTATATTTACATACTATATAATTTATAAAACATATTTATAATATATTATGATATATTTTTGTTCATTTTTTATGAAGTCTAGTATATGATAAATATTAGTATAATTATATATTAATGTTAATTATATGATATTACAATTCATAAGGGGTATTATTGCGAAAGGGTATTCAGGTTGTTTTACAAGGTAAATGGACAGCATTTGACAATGGCCAAGCTGGATTTTAATTGCTACAGTAGCAATAGAAAATCATATAAGGTGAAGGGTATATATGCAAAAATCACTTTTCAACAGACAATACAAAAAGGGAAATTTTGGAGGGGTAACAAAATGCTATGTTTCCTTTTTAATCTATGGCTTCAAGATTTTATAAGCACATTAGCTTGCATTATTGTGCTCAATGTAGTCTACAGCACAGTGTCTCTTGTCGCTAAGAACTAGTTCCCTCAAAAAAAAACCCTAGGTTGTCGATAATGTAAGCATTATGATGGACCTCAAAGCTACAAACTCAACAGTTGTTTTTAAGATGTGGAGAGCATCAACTAATTTGCATCTCATATCATATAAAATGAGTTTACCAAGGTTTCAAGCCTCTCCACAGTCCATCAGTTAATACCAGCTTCACACAAAGACGTAGCTAATCACAAGGCCAATACAAGAAAGCATTAATGACTCTAAAAGAAAGAAGCTAAGAACTTGCGTGTTTCATCAAACTATCATAATAGATTCCATCAACCTATACGAATTTTATGTAGCCAACCGCTACATTAATGCCAAATCCTCAGTAAACAACCCTAGAAAAGATGGTTAAAGCTGAGTTCATTTTGTAACAGGAAACTGCTGTAGGATATACCAATTAATTTTATTGGCCGCTCGGTTAATTCTGTGAGGATGGTGTCAAGTAGAAAACAAAAAATTTAAGCCTTTTCTATTTTGTGCTGTGACACGTCCATAAATAAGAAGCAAGGTAACAAACCAATGTAATATAGCAAGGTTCAAAATGCTGAGAGTTGATATGGTATATCAATCAAGCATAGACACAATACATGCCATATCAAGGATCATGCCGACTGCCGGCAATGGGTATCGATGGGTATGCATGGATATGCTTCAAACGCTCTTAGTACAATCTTTTAACATCCAGTCTCTGATTTTGAATTTCCTTATCACGTTTTCTTGTCCAAATTTATGTTCTCGTAAGAATAAGGTGGGAAAATTGAGTTTAGGGCCCTAGTCAAGGTTTTCTTTGTAAGCCAAAGTCATTGATATGCACAAATACCGCATAACATCTCATAAATTGTAACCTAAAATACATTTAAAAGGTATCAGCAGAACACCATAGACTCAAAAACCACCAGAACAAGAAAATACCATCAGTATCGTACTGTTCTTGCACGAACCTGCATCAGAATGAGTGCTGGGACGCCAAAATTATCTGTATCAGCAGTACATCTTGGTCTGCACCAGTGCGCACTGACAGCTTTTTATTCTTTTTGATATGTTTTATTTCAGTATTTACTGTTGGTACCAGTATTGTACCATTCTAATGGAAAAACAGTACAACATTTGGAACCAGCACTTAAAAGTTAAAACCTCAGTTAAAAGTGTTAAAATAAATAGAGTATATCTATAGTATCATTTAACAACAATACCTGCTATACAGAATCATTCAAAATGATAGCTATTATCATCAATGATTCCTTATCATTTTTTCTATCATTCTTAAATTTTCAAAATTTTTATATCACAACATGAGATAAAAGTTATTGCGTGCACTTAAAGCATTCACCTTATCTCTTTTGGTGCATAAATTTTCTCAATAACTTAACAACATATTTCTAGTGCATCAATTCAGATGGTCAAAAGCAAAAGAGAAACACCATGTAACCCACTTCTGAAGCAGTATGCAAGAATACTGCTCGGTTCAAGAGGTACAAGGTAAATCAACCTCGATCTGCCCTCAAACCACTGGATCCACCTTCGGTATGGGAGCAAACTGGATGGTTTTGTCCAAATTGAGCATCCTTGTACCAAACCACCTCCCTGTACTGAGAAGGCCTCAGTACATTATGTACCAAGAGGTACACGTCAAACCGCACCCTTGCATGGCATTTCAAACCTGTTGTAATAGTTTATATTTTCCAAAGGATAAAATGCTTGCACTGGATAAGATTTCACACCATGACATTTGAATTTGGAAAACGGTTGCTTACCACTCTAGAGTAAGATAAAATTTCGATACTGCTATGCAACTGAATAGTACAAAATGTCACCAAATCATGACCTCTTTCACAACTCTAATATATTATCATTTGATTTAAACAAGTTTGGCAAAGTTAAATGTTTGGTCAAATTAAAGATGCTTAACTCCACCAGACCAATCTAATGTGCAATTCTCCAAGTGTGTTAATAAACATGATATAGGAACTTTTTAAAAGTAATGTAAAAATCACAAGGATCTAAACATGAGCACCAGTATGCTTAGGAAAAATGGATTAACAAACATTACTGACCTGACACGTAAAAGTCTATCCCATTCGTTTTCCTCGGTACCACTGATTGCATTATCTTCTTTTGCTTCAGATGCCTGCTCACAACCATCAACAACGACAGTAGGGAGCGTATCAGCCCCCCCTTGTTCCTCATTTGGTTCATCATTCCAATCCACTGCCTACTTGGCCAAATGATAGACAAAGAATTATTATACAGAATGGCAATACTGCATATATCAATTTGATTCCAAAATATCAATACCGAAACAGAATTGTCAGATTAATTGAAGAAAAATGATGGCAAGATATAATTATTTATGTGATCACTTTTCAACCGACAAAAAAAAGTAAGTGGTCATTAGAGGAATAAGACTCCTTACTTCTCTATTGTAGAAACATGTATCACTAAAACCATGCAGTAGAGAACTCAGTAACAATTAATAAATGCTACCTGTGATGTGTTCAGGAAATAGAATTGCCATTTCCCAAATAAAATATGTATCATACTAGTTCTAATTTTAAAATAAAAATTATATATGGAAAGATCCAAAACATGGTTAAGCCGAGATAATACCGCCCAGGTCTTCTTTTGGCATTAAAAGGTAATTCAGATACTAGCAAGTAACCTTTGAACTAGCATTCAACCCTTGGGAGCCCAAAATATATACTTGAGGAAAGAGTTTTTTTAATGGCAAAATAGAAGTAGGCATGCTATTTAAGTTCCTAAGCTTCTTTAGAACATATTAATTGCCCCATATCTTTAGTATATTTATTATAAATGTCAAGTAACTAGGTGAATAAATTGAAAAAGGAAGCGGTGTGGGTGTTTATTATTCATGTTCTAATTGTTTGTCCATGAAGTAAAATTTGAGCCATCATTATAGATATCTTTAGACTGTGGGCCTTGGCGCAATGATAAGATTGCCCCACTATGACCTAGGTATCATAGGTTCGAAACACAAAAATAGTCTCTCTACACGTGGAGGTAAGGTTGATTCATCTGACTCTCCTAGACCCTACAATGGTGGGAGCATCATCCATTGGATGCCCTTTTTTATTGTAGATTTTTTTAAAGATAGTTCAAGACATGTATACCAACTATTTTGTTTTAATTTTGGGGTGAAAGATTTCGATAGAAAAGATAATTTCATTATTCCTCACAAAAGAAAATGCATTGATTGAAAATATAGATGGTAAGTATATCTTGAACTAATATAACTTGTAAAGCAATTGTATGCACTATCTAATCAAGATTACCAATGTAAATGGTGCTCATTTTTTCAAATCATTATGGTTTTACAAAGGTTGTGGTCTAAAAAAAAAGCTTCTTCTGCAAATGTTAGTCAAAAAAAAGCAAATCTTTTTTCGTTGCAAAAATGTTATATTGAGGAGAAATCGAATTTCCTTAATACCAGTTCAAGCGATTGAAAGAGGAAAGACCGATTGAAAGAGGTTGGACCGATGATCGTCTTACCAGATGAGCTACTTTGCTAGACTTGTCTAAAGTAGAATTCACTCCCTATCTTAACTAGCCTAAAAAGAGAGCCCTTTTTTTATAGTGATTTCAGGCGAGGGAACAGAGTCCTGATGAGGAACATTTATCTTTTGCTTGTTTGAGAGATACCTTAAAGAAACTGGCTTGTCTAATTAACTTGTTGCTCTTAAATTACTTGAAAGCTAGATGGATTTGGGTCAAGTTCTAAAATTTGATGAGGCATGCAAGCCCTAGGTGCTGGTGTACCTAATGGAATTGATTAATGCACTTCACTTTCCTACCATTCCGTGCGCCTTTTTTCTCTATTTGAAAACTCTTTTCTACTATTCACTTTTCTCTTCTTAAAAAAGTGGTGGATGGGGAAACTATCAGATATAGAAGTGTACTCATGAATTCAGAGAAGAATAAACTACTAGAGTGACCTTCATGTTAGGACATCAGCATCATGGGGGTCCCACCCAGACATTTGCATAATAACAATTTTTGTTTGAGAAAACAAATTTTTTATAGTTTTTGATTCCATGTCCCTATTCTAATCTTTCATTTCTTTTTTCTACTAACATACATTAAAGTTTGCGTCCAACCTAGAAAGAAAGCATTTAAATATTTCCTGAAACCAAGAATACTTGCTATTTAAAACCAAGTACCTATTGAAATTTTATATAGATAACCAAATAAAATACATGTTGTTGGGCTTTGGCATTTTGTCACTTAATAGAGAATTAGTTCATGATCATCACTGATAAATGTTGAAATACAGAGCAATTAGTTAAAGTATATTACATTTCGCATTTCATTGGCATAATTTGCAAGAAGAATGTATCACTAGATAATAATAAGTAATAACCATATTAAAAAAAAAATTATTTTGGGGATTTTAGCGCATGCACACACACATAAACACCCTCGTAAATATGGCTTATTGCATATTTACCCTTCAAAAATAACCCTCTTGTTAGATTTTACCATACGCCTGTTGTAAATATGGCTTTTGCAACAATACCCCTCTTGATAGATTTTTGATTGACAATGTCAGTAACATTTTTAAGTGTAAAATAACTTTATTACCCTTTAGCACTGATATCCTTCAAATATTTATGCAGAAGTGTAGCTTGTGCATACAAACTGAATTTTCAGTTTTTCAGCGGTATTTATGTAAAAGGGTAATAGCATCAGTTTGCACTTAAAACTGTTACTTGTTAATGCCATCAACTGAACACCTAACAGGAGGTTATCATTGCAAATACAGGATGATCTAGGGATATGTGGAACCAGTGATTTTGGGAGAGCAAATATACAATAACCCTTCAAATGTCTATAGCAATCCTATAAGTGCACTCATAGCACTTTCTTCTGTCAACTCTGTGGAAAGATCTATTGGAACTTGAACAAAACAACTAATGTTTTCTCCACCTACTTCTTACTATATTTAAAGACTCTTTATTGTTGAAATAAAAAAGCTTCCCAATGTCACTCTGTTTCATGTACATATACTCTATTAATAGCATTAATGCATAGAAATAAATTAAGTTTATATAAAAGGAAAAAGGGGTACATTTACCAAAGGAAGGACTCTTGACTATGCTACTTATATATATATATATATATATATATATATATATATATATATATATATGGAAACATTGTTACTTAATTAAAGGAGCTTGTCAATGTACTGCCATCACACATGCACGTGCACTTACATATAACACTAAAGGATAAAAGTAAATGAAGTGAACATTAAAAGATAGTAATGAACTTATTAAGATGGGTGCTTGTTCGATAGACTATATTGAAATGATGAAGATCCCAAATGTACTTTTGTTTTTCATATACATAATCATACATATTATTAAAGGATAGAAATCAAGGTTCGCATATCGATATCGGACCCTGTACCGGTACCATCCTATTATAGTGTCGGTACATGGTATGGTACGAGACAGTAGAACGTACCAAGCGTCGATACAATACGTGACTGCATATTGGTTTGGTACTGATAAGGTAAGCCCAGTACGCTACGGCACCGACCGGTACGGCAAACTTTGATAGGAATAAATCAAGTGCATTTAAGAAAAGGGTGCACTTATCAAGAAGGAAGATGCCTAAAGAACATACTTGAAAGACAGTCATGGTCCTGTTAGCAGCAAGGAATCTCTAACGAACAACTGTTTCCTTCAATTTTTGAAATTTTATGGAGCACGTCATTGGAGATGATGGTTTAAGCAAGGACCATTTAATGTTTCAAAATATCCAACAGACTATATTCAAAACCCTCCAAATTTCAGATGCTTATGTGTATGGCTGCATGTTCTTGAGGTCAGGTCAAACTAACATTTGGGTCTAATTAGACCCAAATATATAAATTCACAACCTAGACTGGACCAAATAACTATGTTGGATCAAGGATTTGTTAACACACTTTTGTTGGTCTAACAGGATCCATAAAATCTGAGTCCAGCCGAGCAAGATTCACTATTGGCTTAATCTAAATTCAGCTAGAACTGGCCTTCTGCCTAAAATTAGTTCCAAATTTTAACCAGTAAATTTTCAAGTCTAGTGAGGTGGGTTTCTTTTCATTTGCATTTTGAATCTTTTTTCCTTAAGTCCAATCTGGTCGGCTTAAGAGAAAACAGATCGCGTCCAATCTGGAAAGATTAAAACCCAACCAAATTAGAGTTTGGATCTTGATTCTGGAAGCATATCAGACCAATGCAAACTTTTATGGGCAAGATTCTTGCTATAATCAGGTAATGTATACTAGGATGCATTTGGCAATTCGATCAAGAGCTCATCTATATGGAGGCCGATATAATTGAAAAGCAAGATGTTGAACTATGAGCTTCAAGTGTTGATGTAGGACAGCAGGTGTTAGGGCCACCTGCATGCAATGGTGTATCTTGAGACAAAGGATTAGGATTGCTAAGGGTTTTATTGCTTGTTGTCCAGGTTTTAAGACTAGGATAATCAATAAGAAAGCTTGAAATTTAGGGCAATGGCTATTCAAAAAATTATTTTAGGATGTTCTATATGTGGGAAAATGAAGCAAATCACAATCTACAGCTGACAATCAAATATAAATCAACCAGATTAGATCAAATAATGCATTGCAAAAATTTATAGACAGAAATACGATCTATTAAAAGCCCAAAAACAGCAGGGATAAACAAGGGATTTATGAAATAAAGAAGATTGAGAGAGAGAGAGAAAGGGAGGGAAGAGAGGAATAAGTAGCAAGGAGGAGAGTGGAAGATGAACCAAATCACATTTTAGAGATCTCTTAGCCAATCAAATATAAATCTGTAACAGATTAAATCGGATAATGCACATAGAAATCTGTAGCATAAAATAGAGAGTGAGAGGAGAAGAGAGAGGGAGGAAACAAGAGGGCCAAACCTGGCATCAAAACTCCATTCACAATAAATAAATAAATAAAACATTATACAAGTCTTTTGCTCGATCTACTTTATAAAGACTCAAACTTGCCCCTCGAGTTAACGAATATAAAGATAGAAATAAATCCCTCAAAAAAAAAAATCCAAAACAAGCTAGTTATTGACTCCTAACAGCATATGGTACTGCAGCATCATTATTCATGCTACAACGACGTGAACAGTAACCAACCCTTAACTTACCAAAATTGAGTCATTTTTGGATCTCTTAAAATTAGGGACTTAAAGATCTTGTGATACAATTTTGATTGGCCATCATTGAACTTCAAAAGGTCCTAATGATTTCAATCTAAAGCCTAAAATTAAAGAACTCTAAATTAGCAAAATTCAGGCTACTGAATGTGATGCGCATTAAGTGTCCATAACCATAAGCTTAAAGCATGGGTCAGCAAGCCCTTATCAATAATCTTTTCCAAATATAGTACAAAATCCCCTTACTTTTTTGTATGCGGTCTGAAGTTGCAAGAGTGAAGGTAATCATGAGCCACAGGCAAGGGACCCGATGTGTGCAACATTACCATTTTAAAGTGTCTAGTTTAGGGAGGGAGATTTGTACACTTCTGTAGCATTTACAAACTTTTATACAAAAGTCAACAACCTTGGGCCCATGACGGTTATTGTCAAGCCCTTACAGCATAATCTGTGCCTCCAATTGAATGCTTGAGGAAATTTTCAAACAACCAAGACAACTAGCAATCCTTGGCATTGCGATTTGACTCCAAAAGCACTGTGATAATAGTAATTGAGAGGCTAGAAAGGAAATTATTGAGATGAGAATTCATTTTTGGTTTCGAATAGTACATCTGAACCTACCTAAGGATTTGACTGTTATAACTCTTAGATTCAACTATATCATTGCAAAATTTTGCATCAGTTTTTGAACATAGGAGGTGATTCTTAATACATGACCGCTAACTCTTAGTTTTCAACTACATATGTTAACGAATGTCAGTTTTTTTTTTGGTGAATACGTCGAGTTTATTCATTGTAAACCGCACAATGAGTTTCATTTTGATGGTTTATTGTCTGTCTATTTTTTTTCCAGTGCTGCATGCATATGCACGTGCAAACTTACTAGGTACTAGTATTAAGAAAAGCTGCTACTTTCTATCAAAATGTGTCTGATGTCAAGACACATCTCATTAGCGAAGCTATCCACATCCATTAGAATTATTTCCCAAAGCAACACTTCACTCCAAAGGATTTAAAAAGTGGACGTGGCATGCAGGCAGTTGGGGTACAAAATAGAGCATATGCAGTTTTTGGCCACATATGGGGCTGGCATAAAAAAATAAATATAACTAAATATTATGGGAAAAAAATTAAGTATACACACTAAATCTTATTTAACAACCTATTTTAGGTACGACATGTTAACCTTACAAAAATATCTCCTTAGGCACTATTCTCAATATTCAAGCATAAGGTGTTACCAGCATAAGCTTCAAGCAATATATGGAGGCAGTGTGCACCTAATAACAAACCATGAGGTATGGCCACAAATGGAGACCAATTGGCCCAACATGATGCAGTTAGTAGGCTGCAACATGTATTCAGGCGCATAAACAATCAAACCAACCATGTTTTCAAAGTGGTTCATTCCTAGCCCCACCCCAACACCCCCCCCCCCCCCCCCCCAGCAAAAAAAAGAGAAAAAAAGATAAAGAAAGAAAGAAAGAAAATCCATGATTACTTCTTGTGCACAATTTTAGGCATATTGTGTGTATTTTCATGATATTCTTATGCATAGTCCTACAAATTGTTTTGCTTAATCATTTGCTTATATGGTACACATTCCAACAAGCAAGGTCGGCGGAACCGGTACCAGGCACCATATCGGATCTCCGGCGGCACGAGTCGGTACATGCCCGGCCCAGGCCCGTACCGACAGAGAAGAAGGCACGGTACCATGGGAGAGAGGAAAAGAGAGAGCGAGAAGGGGGAGAGAAGGAGGGAGGCCAGCGAAGGGTAGCGGACACCGGCGGAGGCCGTGGGAGGCACGGCCGCAGCCGGTTCCCTTGTTTCGAACAAAATAGAGGAACAAGCCGCCGGCCTCCACCGGCCTCCCGCCCGCTCCCTTTTCCTCCCCCGCTCGCTCCCTCTTTTCTTCTCCTTCTCCGGCTCCGAAAACAGGGTTCATTTCCATTGCCAGAAGCGAACCGGTGAGCCACCGGTATGGCTCGGAACGGCCGGAACCATCCGGTTCGGAACGGTTCCGCCGACCCTGCCCACAAGATTATTGCAAAAACCTAAGGCCGATGCCTTCATTAAAGAACTCTTATTACATTCAACTTTGTTTGTTAAGTTATTTATGGTAGAAAACAAGGTTTTAAGTACCGAACATACTAGTTCTTACCATGCATTACCATACCGGACTGCTTGAAAACTATTTACCAACACTAGGTATTAAACTAGAGCACTATACCAACCAAAGTATGTCATACCGTACCAAACCATGTAGTATAGGCGCACCATACCAGTTCGGTATTAGTACACGGTATGGAGGGCGTACCAAGACTGAGTATGCTAAACCAACCTCCGTATAACTATTCTCAATATTCAAGCATAAGGTGTTACTAGCATAAGCTTCAAGCATTATATGGAGGCAGTGTGCACCTAACAACAAACCATGAGGTATGGCCACAAATGGAGACCAATTGGCCCAACATGATGCAGTTAGTAGACTGCAACATGTATTCAGGCGCATAAGCAATCAAACCAACCATGTTTTGAAAGTGGTTCATTCATAGCCCCACCCCAACCCACCCCCCCCCCGCCCCCGCGCAAAAAAAGAGAAAAAAAGATAAAGAAAGAAAGAAAGAAAATCTATGAATACTTGTGCACAATTTTAGGCATACTGTGTGTATTTTTATGATATTCTTATGCATAGTCCTACAAATTGTTTTGCTTAATCATTTGCTTGTATGGTACACATATCTACAAACAAGGTCAGCAGAACCGGTACCAGGCACCATATCGGTTCTCCGGCGGCACGAGTCGGTACGGACCCGGCCCGGGCCCGTACCGACAGAGGAGAGGGCACGGTACCATGGGAGAGAGGAAAAGAGAGAGCGAGAAGGGGGAGAGGAGGGAGGCCAGCGAAGGGTGGCGAACACCGGCGGAGGCCGTAGGAGGCAAGGCCGCAGCCGGTTCCATTGTTTCGAACAAAATAGGGGAACATGCCGTCGGCCTCCACCGGCCTCCCGCCCGCTCTCTTTCCCTCCCCCGCTCGCTTCCTCTTTTCTTCTTCTTCGGCTCTGAAAACAGGGTTCATTTCTATTGCCAGAAGCGTACCGGTGAGCCACCAGTATGGCTCGAAACGGCCGGAACCATCCGGTTCGAAACAGTTCCGCCGACTCTGCCCACAAGATTGTTGCAAAAACCTAAGGCCGATGCCTTCATTAAAGAACTCTTATTACATTCAACTTTGTTTGTTAAGTTATTTATGGTAGAAAACAAGGTTTAAAGTACCGGACATACTAGTTCTTACCATGCATTACCATATCGGACTGCTTGGAAACTATTTACCAACACTAGGTATTAAACTAGCGCACTATACCAACCAAAGTATGTCATACCGTACCAAACCAGGTAGTATAAGCACACCGCACCGGTTCGGTATTAGTACATGGTATGGAGGGCGTACCAAGACTGAGTATGTTAAACCGACCCCCGTATAACTATTCTCAATATTCAAGTGTAAAGTGTTACCAGCATAAGCTTCAAGCATATATGGAGGCAGTGTGCACCCAACAACAAACCATGAGGTATAGCCACAAATGGAGACCAATTGGCCCAACATGATGCAGTTAGTAGACTGCAACATGTATTCAGGCGCATAAGCAATCAAACCAACCATGTTTTGAAAGTGGTTCATTCCTAGCCCCACCCCAACCCCCCAGCAAAAAAAGAGAAAAAAAGATAAAGAAAGAAAGAAAGAAAATCCATGATTACTTGTGCACAATTTTAGGCATATTGTGTGTATTTTCATGATATTCTTATGCATAGTCCTATAAATTGTTTTGCTTAATTATTTGCTTATATGGTACACATATCTACAAGCAAGGTCGGCGGAACCGGTACCAGGCACCATATCGGTTCTCCGGCGGCACGAGTCGGTACGGGCCCGTACCAACAGAGGAGAGGGCACGGTACCATGGGAGAGAGAAAAAGAGAGAGCAAGAAGGAGGAGAGGAGGGAGGCCAGCGAAGGGTGGCTGACACCGGCGGAGGCCGTGGGAGGCAAGGCCGCAGCCGGTTCCCTTGTTTCGAACAAAATAGGGGAATAAGCCGTCGGCCTCCACCGGCCTCCCGCCCGCTCCCTTTCCCTCCCCCGCTCGCTTCCTCTTTTCTTCTCCTTCTTTGGCTCCAAAAACAGGGTTCATTTCCATTGCCATAAGCGTACCGGTGAGCCACCGATATGGCTCGGAACGGCCGGAACCATCCGGTTCGAAACAGTTCCGCTGACCCTGCCCACAAGATTGTTGCAAAAACCTAAGGCCGATGCCTTCATTAAAGAACTCTTGTTACATTCAACTTTGTTTGTTAAGTTATTTATGGTAGAAAACAAGGTTTTAAGTACTGGACATACTAGTTTTTACCATGCATTACCATACCGGACTACTCGAAAACCATTTACCAACACTGGGTATTAAACTAGCGCAATATACCAACCAAAGTATGTCATACCATACCAAACCAGGTAGTATAGGCGCACCGCACCGGTTCGGTATTAGTACACGGTATGGAGGGCGCACCAAGACTGAGTATGCTAAACCGACCCCGTATAACTATTCTCAATATTCAAGCATAAGGTGTTACCGGCATAAGCTTCAAGCATTAATGGAGGCAGTGTGCACCTAACAACAAACCATGAGGTATGGCCACAAATGGGGACCAATTGGCCCAAAATGATGCAGTTAGTAGACTGCAACATGTATTCAGGTGAATAAGCAATCAAACCAACCATGTGTTGAAAGTGGTTCACTCCCAGCCCCACCCCAACCCCCGCGCAAAAAAAGAGAAAAAAAGATAAAGAAAGAAAGAAAGAAAATCCATGATTACTTGTTGTGCACAATTTTAGGCATACTGTGTGTATTTTCATGATATTCTTATGCATAGTCCAAATAGTTTTGCTTAATCATTTGCTTATATGGTACACATATCTACAAACAAGATCGACGGAACCGGTACCAGGCACCATATCGGTTCTCCGGCGGCACGAGTCGGTACGAACCCGGCCCGGGCCCGTACCGACAGAGGAGAGGGCACGGTAACATGGGAGAGAGGAAAAGAGAGAGCGAGAAGGGGGGAGGGAGGCCAGCGAAGGGTGACGGACACCGGCCGAGGCCGTGGGAGGCAAGGCCGCAGCCGGTTCCCTTGTTTCGAACAAAATAGGGGAACAAGCTGCCGGCCTCCACCGGCCTCCCGCCCGCTCCCTTTCCCTCCCCCGCTCACTTCCTCTTTTCTTCTCCTTCGGCTCCAAAAACAGGGTTCATTTCCATTGCCAGAAGCGTACCGGTGAGCCACCGGTATGGCTCGGAATGGCCGGAACCATCCGGTTCGGAACGGTTCCGCCGACCCTGCCCACAAGATTGTTGCAAAAACCTAAGGCCGATGCCTTCATTAAAGAACTCTTATTACATTCAACTTTGTTTGTTAAGTTATTTATGGTAGAAAACAAGGTTTTAAGTACTGGACAGACTAGTTCTTACCATGCATTACCATACCAGACTGCTCGGAAACCATTTACCAACACTAGGTATTAAACTAGCGCACTATACCAACCAAAGTATGTCATACCGTACCAAACCAGGTAGTATAGGCGCACCGTACCGGTTCGGTATTAGTACACGGTATGGAGGGTGTACCAAGGCTGAGTATGCTAAACCGACCCCCATACCAGGCAAACCGGCATAGTAACAGGGTAGCACCAGTACGGGGCGCGGAATAGGAATGGCATACCTTGATATCAACACCCAACATGCTTGTTTCCTTCAAGTGTCGATACTTAAAACGTTGGTTAAAAAAGCTGCGAGTTAACTTCACATCTCAATATCAGAGCTTTGAAGTCGCCTCTTTCTAATGAATGACTGTTTATTTGTCTATCTTCATCCATGATTTTAATTTATTTCTAAGAAATTAACAATACCATCTTCTATAAAAGTTCGCAACGGAATTGCTGGAGTAATGAAAATAGTTGCTCACTGAAAGCAAGACAAATCATCTAAAGTCCTTGGATGGAATCAAATTCTTTTCCTTTTTCTTTTTGAGGTGGGGAGGAGGAATGCTATCCTAATGTGATTCGTGTAACTTTCAATATCTTGATACTACCGAACAAGAATTAAACAAGATTTCTCCTCAAATTTTAATCGTGCAGCCTAAACTTATCCTGCAATATTGTCACAATCACATCTGACAACCATTTTGACTTGGGCAAATCGTATTCAACCTCCTCTAATATATCACTCTGCCCCAAGAATTCTTCATAGCAGGACAAATTAAAAAACCAAAAACAATTAGACAAAGTTCCCCAACCTAGCAGAATGATAACTAACAATATTAAGCATAAACGAAGTTGAACCTACTACCACTATGGCATAGAGGAATCACTACCACCAACAACAGCTGGAGAGCACCAATATTCCTCAAAAAAAAAAGGATTTATCCAGTAATATTAAGTTTATCATAACCCAAAATCTGATTTCTTTACAATGTTCTGGCACAATGCTTTCGGGCTATGCACAAACATTGTGTTATTGTATCAGTAGACTCTTTTGTTGTTCCTCCTACTTTAGACGAGCCACGCAAAGCAAGTTTTGATCACTATACCAGAGAAAACCTCAAATCCTTGGATTGAAGCATTTACGCTTCTGCAGCAATCCGGTTGGCCTAAATGAACTCATCCCTGACGAGTTAGAACTTCCCTTACGGAGTCAACAACAAGTGTAGAGACAACTTCAAGCTTAAGTATCCACAGACCTTGGAATATTTAACTTCTCTTGGCATTTTCAACATGATTGTGGTCAGTCTTGGCACCCATCTTACTGGCCACAAACAACTCTTTGTCCTTTGGAGTAAGTACAAATATATGTTCACATATTCATCAAGAATCACATTTCAATCAACATGCAATAATCTACTTTGGGTGTTAAGGTAGCCCAAAAAAGAAAGTTGCACACCTCTTAACCAAACCACTTAAAGTAAAACTCACAAATATTCAAGTTCTGGACTTGATGTATTAAAGTAGCTTTGAGTGCATGTAGGTTCTTTTGAAGAAATATGCTCTGAAAGCCACAATTCTTTCACAATAAAACCTTTGAAATTATATGTTCGACTAGTTTTTTTGCACCCATATGGTTTTAGATATGACTGTAACAGTTGACCTTAAAGTTGGAAAGGAAGTTATAGCTTGCACCATTTAAATTGATGGAAATGATCAGTTTACTGTCACAGGAGTGATTGTTCAATTCCTACACCTAAAATGATACTCATAGCTGAGTGAGATTGCACATATCATTCATTTGGCTTCCTTAGTGAAAAAGTGTCTAGGCTTACAAAAGTGACCATTCCTCTAGTCATTGCACATGTGATCCCATTTTAACACGCAGGCAATTTGTGTAAAGTGGGCAATAATTGTGACATTTTTTAGTGGACATATATAATGGTCCTTACATCAGACAACACAACTATCTACTGTAGTCTAATTTAGTCACCCTTTGGGCCAAATTCTGGTACTGATTATAATGTTATTTACGGAGCTCATTGCATAACTAAACTGAACTACGAGTAATAGTAATTTGCCCAACAATTGGAACCATGACTTAACATATTCACATTATGATTGACACAGCAAGGAATCTTAAAGAAAAGAGAACTCCTGGAAAGCCAAATAAGAAATGTAGTAATTTTGACAACAAAAACAAGCACCATAGAAAGCTTACAACGCACCTTTACTGCACCAAGCATATCATTCTCTAACTCCCCATCAGCACTTTCAGAGATTGCTGACTGAAGGTTTGACCGATCAAGAAGCTTTAAAATTGAATTTTCATCCCACACGATCTTCGTGCATCCATCAGTGCATTTATCCTGGTATACATCTCCCAGACCACCAGCTCTCCTTCTATGCTTATGCTCACCATCAGCAACAGCATCAGTTTTGCTGCTAGAAGCTTCTTTTGAATCTTGCCCATTTACAGCATCACGGTCATTAAAAAGTTCTTCTGTTCCCCATCTAAGAATGGCCTCCACTTCCTTTTGAGATTCTGACTTGTTCACAAATAGTTGGTCAAGCATCAATTTCTTCTTAGCAAGATGCAAGATGCGCTCCTCGACACTAGCACATACCACGAGCCTGTACACCAGAAGCCTGTTTGATTGCCCAATTCTATGTGCTCTATTCATTGCTTGTATATCAGCATGTGGATTGAAATCTGAATCATATATAACAACAGTATCTGCTGTGGCCAGATTTATCCCAAGGCCACAAGAGCGTGTGGATAATAAGAATACAAATCGAGTTTTGTCCTGATTAAAACGAGCAATTGCTGCTTGACGATCAACCACTGACACTGAACCGTCCACTCTTTCAAATGTCTTAGGACCAAATTCTATAGTCAGGTAATCCTCGAGTATATCAAGAAGTTTCGTCATCTGAGAAAATATGAGGACACGGTGCCCATCCTTACGTAAAATCTTGAGCATAGAATGCAGCAATGTTAGCTTGGCTGATGCCTTGATGCGCATTTCATGGAGGAACTCCACTGAACCAGATTCAGGTTCAGTTCCTGGAATGAGATATGGATGATTGCAGACCTTCCGGAGCTGCATGACAATATTTAGCATTGACTGCAGAGCACCACCTTTTCTAATGTTACGTAATAAGTGATAGTTCCTCGTAAGTATGGCACGGTAATATTCCGCCTGTATGGATGTTAATTCAACAGGAACCATGCGCTCAGTCTTAGGGGGGATATTTTGCATGGCATCTTTTTTCAGCCTTCGAAGCATATGTGGAGAAACAAGTTTTTTCAGCTCCTCCACCTTTTCTGCCGTTGTAAGGTCATTAAACTTCTCTTCAAATGCTGACAAAGAGGGGAATGATGCAGGTTGCAAAAAATTTAGTAAGTTATACATCTCACCTATGTTGTTCTGCAAAGGGGTTCCAGTCAATAACACACGGTGCTGAAAAGAAAATGTGTTCAGCAGACTAAAAAGTTTACTTCCAGAATTTTTTAGTCGATGCCCCTCATCAACTATAAGTACTTCCCAGGGGACTCCACGCAGATGAGAATAGTCAGCAAGGACCATCTCATAAGTAGTCAATAAAACATTGAATTTATATGATTCTGTTGTCTTATGTGATCCAGTTGGATCACGGGCATGCCATTCATATTGACGAATAATGGATCTTGCTTTTGCACAACCATGATACTCCACAACATTCAAATGAGGGGCCCACAGTGCAAACTCAGCCAACCAATTAGGCATTGTGGATAGAGGGACCAAGACCAGACATGGCAATTTCACCTTAAACTCAAAATACAAGGACGAGATGAAAGCACAAGCAGATACGGTTTTCCCCAGCCCCATCTCATCAGCAAGTATCACGTTCTTAGACTTATGCCAGCATTTGCGTAGCCAGTTTAAAGCTTCTAACTGATGTGGAAAAAGTGAACCTCCTTGAAGCTCCTTCGGCTGCTCCACCAAAGAAAAAAAATCCTGAGAATCACCTTTACTCCTTGGAAAATCATCCCCAACATCCTTATCCAAAGTTTGAGACTCAAACTGTTTGAATTCAGCAATCAGATGAGCAGACTTTTCAATGATAGGTTCATCTAATCTTTCCCAAGTACATTCATCATAAGGAAGATCACGCCATTTAACCAAGGCTTCTTCAGTACCATGCTTAGAAACACGGAGAGCAATAGCACGCTGTGGCTCACACCACTGTTCCTTGCAAATATTTATCACAGTGGTTCCATATTTTGCCTTGTAATTCTCCAACTTTCTTTTAGCTAAAACTTTTAACTGGGATTCAGAAACCCAACTGTTATGGATGTTTGATTGACCTACCCATTTAACAAAAAATTCATACATAATACTACTTTTGTCATTAGGCCCGGAGTCCTGCATGACCTTGGAAGATGTCCTATTTTCAGCACTTTTATCTGGTTGAGTCACCATGCTTGCAACATCGATACATTCTGAATCACAGGAGACATCTAGGCAAGAAGGCCTTGGTGTATGAGATTTGCCGTGTTTGCTTGGACTCACAAGTTCCCCATTTTTGCTTTCTACAGAGACTTTCAGAACAGTGTCTTCATCAATATCTATCGCATTTACCAAAGAGTCCTCAATGACTTCACAAGTTTTCTCCCCAGAAGATTCTATGACGGATGCCGTAGCTTTCATTTTATTCGGACATTCATGAGTTCTATGTCTTTTGCCATTATAGTCTTCATTAATATCTTTTCTTTCGCCAACCCAATTTGCTTCTCTGTGGCATCCCTTAAGTATGCTTTTACCATCCTTCTTATCTGAATCTTTACTGCCATCATAAGAGTCTGTTAACTGTTTTTCATGATTTTCTGAAATATTACAACCACATGGAAGTCCACTCACTTGCCTTCCTGAATTACTTTCTGACTCAGCTTCTTCTGAAGGAGTAGCAGATTTGATTGTTTGAACATGAAATGAAGACAAGACAGTACTAGTTTGCACCCGACACCCCAAAATTCGATCAACCTTTTAGACAGAAAAACATGGACTTATATCAATGACTTTAGGTATTAAACAGAAATGAAGGAATGCAAAACAAAGTTTTACCCTTCAATTCTCCAAAAAAAACATGTTTATAAAAAAATTTAAAAAAAAACATATATCTACCTCTTGTCCTCCATTCCAAAGATTCTCATGATGTTTTATTGTCTTATTTACATGCACTCCTTGTTCATCTAATCCTCGTGATGAGGGGGGAACTCCCCCAAGGGATGCCTGCACATATTAATTAAACATCAACCATCAACAAACAATAGTAAAATACTTCACAGTTCTCACAATAAAAAAGGAGACAGCACAATACAAATTATGGACTCAACAACAAGAGCATCAAACCAGCAGCATACACAATGCATTAACTAAAAATCAGGTAAACCAAGAGTAAGACTCTCCAAAGGTTGTAAAAAGGAAGTAATTGATTAGATCTGTAAATAAATGAAAAGAAGGCCCATATTAAAAGAACCAGCTCATCACAGTATAACCGCCATCCAGAGGAAGAAAGGCTGATGCAAAAATATAAAATTGCAAGATACTAAGGAGAAAGAAAGAGAATTAAAACAAACATTCAATCTAAGTCTTATCTAACTTCTTACAGTGATCCTCATGTAATCCATAGCATTACATTTTTCTCCCTTTTTTATTTTTTGTGATTTTT
Source organism: Phoenix dactylifera (assembly GCF_051530095.1). NCBI lineage: Eukaryota > Viridiplantae > Streptophyta > Magnoliopsida > Arecales > Arecaceae > Phoenix > Phoenix dactylifera. Next base: position 10,721,518 of record NC_143190.1, on the reverse strand, counting down.
CTTGAGTTTTCCTACACTTTCACATATCTTCCTTCTTGTTTGAATTGCTTCCATTTTCATTAGTTCGAAATTCTGCACCTTTTGGAGCAATTTTTTCCTTATATGATTGTTTTAGGGTTTTTTTTTTAGGTTGAGACTAGACACCATTGTGACCCCAACTTTAAGTTGTGCAGTCCTGACATCCAGTCAGAACTGGGATTTCTGTCCGCATCTATGGGGCCAATAATTTAGAAAGGCAGGACAAGGCAGGCTGCATGCCTCTCTCTTCTTCACGAGAAAGGCTGCATGCCACTCTCTCTCTCTTCTTGCAGAAGAGGGGGGGGGGGGCGCTGGGCTGTGAAAGAAATTAGGTGCCAAACAAATAGCAAGGGAGAGAGGAGACAGTGTATTTACTTAGTAATCAGTCCTTTAGCAGTCCTTACATTTCTTCAGTCAATATTTACGTTATAAAGGATGCAAAAGAAATTGTCTACCAGTTCTGGTGAAAATAATGGAATCATTAAATTTCTTCTTAATTCCCTCTCCCTTCTCTTTTCATCTTTTGTTCCTTTCACGTCTTGAGATCAACCTATTCATGCAGATTTTCTAAATAGATCTTATTTTACTTTCAGAGTTCAGCAGATAATTCTGACCTGAAATAAATTTTAGATCTCAAGATAGTATAATTTTAGACACATGGACAAGAAGAATACACAATTCAAGCAGCCCACATCAATAAAAGACTTCAGACTGAAAAGTCAGGGGAAAAGCATTCACACCTTAACAGTATCTAGTTACACATCTAATGATGGAATGGAGGAGTTGCAAGATGCCAAGAACAACCATAAATGCTAGGTTAGCCCAACAAAGCATAGACAGCAACCACCCTGACCATGGGATATGCTAATGCCCCTCACATTTACAAACGGTAGCTCAAGCAGCAATCTCTGAAGCTAACTCATCGCAATCAACACTCCAATCTTTTCGCCTAATGATAGTTAATTGGTTAGATTTCTCAAACAATTGATTATTTGATTGTTTCTCCCCATTGCTACAAAGGCGATTCAAATGGTTACTACTCCAGGCATCTTGACAGAAGATTACATTTGGCAACACTTAGGCCTTCTAATCCCAGTTACTAAGTTCCTAAACAGTACTTTGAAAATTAGATGATAAAATTGCAATTAGATACTTTGGTAGAAAAGTGATACTCATCTAATCATGTGGTGACAGGGTAGACAACAAAAAAAATGCAGTGTTGGGCTTCCTGATCCTGAGGTCATGGCAAGAATTATTGATAAAGCAAGAGGTATGGGTACATTTGGCACCTAAAAGACCTAGCATCCTTCAAAGCTAACAGGCTGATAGGTCAATTATATCCTTTGGTAGCAAAGTGATAATCATGTGGTGACAGGGTACCCAACAAAAATTAATGCAGTGTGGGGCTTCCTGATCCTCAGTTCATGATAAAAATTATTGACAAAGCAAGAGATACAGGCAGATTTGGCACCTGAAAGTCGTTAGATCCAAATGTTTAAATTCAAAGATGCAAACACAAAAAGACTCGTGGGTGCAATTAGGCCATCCATGAAGCAGATATTTTTGGAAACTTTGGTTCCACTATCACTGCATATCCAAGCGTTTGTTGATGAGCAAATAGCCATATATAAGAATTCATGAAGATGATTGTCTGCAAGGATCCCTTCTGATAAGGGATATTACCTTTTGAGAATTGAATTTAAGGAATATTTCATTAGCATGTTTTGCTTCATTCTGCCAATTATGGTCTAGGTTGCCCCTCTTCATATGCATTTTCCACAATGAATTGTTAATGAAGTTTGTACAACCCACTTTGCCACCAAACTAATCATGCGAAGGCATCCTAATGTCTATATCACTCCCTCATGATGCTCATGAAGAAGCAAACAATTATAAACCAAATATACACATAATTCTGAAATTTCCTTTGGAAATGCTTTGATAGGCAACTCCTACTATAGTGTTAATCCATCACAGATGCAGCTAACCCAATCCTCAACGCCTTTTGTGCCACACAAAAGAAATGCGATCACTGAAATCTTGCAATATCTACAGAGACAACATCCAATCCACAGTTTCACTCTTTGGTAAATCTTCTATGATGGGTACATGGAAAGAAAGTAGGCATGGGTGATGGAATATAAAGCATAATAGCGACAATTAAATGTCTCTTATGGAAGAGGTGTATGACGAACTATTTTGTAGAAAAAACCAAAGCCAACAAATTTACTAATCAAGTTACCTCCACTCCAGAACTGTTCAAGGAATTAAGACCACACACAATAAGAACAGAAATTCCATCCTTCGGCAAGCATCCAAAATGTTGCCTAACTAATATCAAATGTCAGCTATGCATCCTCATCAAGACAACAAATTAGTTTACTAATTAAACTGCATCATATAACCCCTAAAATACCGACTTTAGCAAGCTCCACCCATCTGAAACAGAGCTAATTCTGGAGTCGTCAGTGACTGATGGAACCACCTAAAAGCCTCATATTACACACACCAAAGATAAAGATATCCAATCAATTACCATTAGGAGAGCCACGCATTAAACAACCAAAATTTACATAACAAGTATAGACTATGTTGGTGCATAACACCCCAATGAACCCATTAATATGTTATACTATTTTAACTATTAATAGGTTAATGTTAATAATATTTGGAGAGTTGGTCCAATCGATGTTTCTTTCTGGAAGTTAAAAAATTAACCAATGTCACATAAATCCTGGAGCATATATTTAAGAAAATGTCTCACTGATGCATGCAAACTAGATCTAACAATGATTGCACGTGCTGTGTCCAAAATTAAGATAACTGAATTGCCACTTTCAGAAGCATGAGTGCATGCATTTTTATGTATGTATGTATGTACATCCTATAAATATAAATTCAAGTATGAAAAATAGAATGTGAAACGAATATTCACTGATATGTTTAGAATGTAGCTACTGTTATATAGAACATGAAATAAGACAGAAAAGCTACCACAACCTGTTTTCGACTAGCACATTTTGCCATTTTCTGTTCTTCCTTTGTGTTAGGCACAGAATTCTGCTGATCAAATGAGGTGTGCTTTTGAAATGACCCACTGGTTTCTAGACATGGAGGAGTTTCATTTGATATGTCATCACAAGCAGGTGCAGCAATATGTTTTCCTTTTCCAGTTTTTGACCTCTTCTTCTTGTCTGCCCTGTTAGCCCTCTGCTTCTTTTTTCTGGCCTTCTGAGAGGGCAGAACTAATGGAAGAATAAGTTTCTTTCTTTGCACTTCTCTTTTACATGGGTCAGACTTCTCTTCCAGAGATTTTTGACCAGGATCTGAGCTCAAAGTTTTAACAGGATAAGGGACTTCTTTATGAGTACTTTTCCAACAAAATGGTGAGTCTGGTTTCTTCTCAATTTTATTATCTGCAGCTGTAGAAATGCCATCTCTGGATTCACCATCACATGACCGGCTTGACTTGGTGCTGTAAGATGTATCAATACGAGAAAATTCCGACTTCTTTTCAACAGATGAAGCCCTCTGAGGTAAAGTAGCTTTCCTCTTGTTATTTAATTTATTCTTTCCAGGACTGGAGCTTCTCCCAGAAAGCGATGTCCTGTCATGGCCAGATAATTTATGTACAATTTTAGATTTTTCAAATACACTCTTAGTCCTTGCTCGTCTTGAACTGGATTCTGCATTTACTAACATTTTCATATTATCCTTTTGCTCACAACACTTTGGGCATTGCCACTTCCCAGGTGGTGCACGCTTTTAGAAACAGAAGAACCATAAAAAGGGCAGTTAGCTCACATTCATATACATCCTAATGCCCACTAAGGGAACCAACATAATATACGAATAAGTGCATACCTTGAGGGGTGGATTGAGACACTCAAGATGATAAGTTCGAGGACAGCTATCACAGCAGAGCAAATTGCCACCAAGATCACATTCTACACATTCAAAGTAATACTGCAAGAGAAAGATGAAAATTTATATCCATATACAGTGATCCACACAGATTGCATGGACTTGCCTACTATCACAGAAAAAATTGACTGCCTTAAGATTTTCATCTATGAGACTACATGATCTCATAAAATCGAAAAGATGAGAACATCTTTGAGTTCCAGAAAACAAACTAAGAACAATGGATACAGCAGCAGCATAGAATCATCATAGCCAGGGAGAAATAATAAGAGGCTGAGGTTTAAGAAGTTGATGCAAAGTAGAATTCTAGGAAAGGAAAAAAGAGATGTCTTACCCCATCATGGCCTTTGACCTTACGAACAAATCGAGAAACATCAATATCACCTTTCAGCTTCCTCTTAACTAAAGGGATGTTCCTCGGAGAGTCTGAAGGTAGCGAAGATGCCTCTTTTCCATTAGAGAGATTCAGTCCACTTGATACTCGTTTCCGCTTGCGCTTCAAGACCCAATTCCTATCTATCATGTTATCACACAAAGAGCTGTCTTCCCTCATCTTTGGAGCCTCAGTCCTGCATGCTTGACTGATGGCACAGACAAGAATGACAACAGCTCATTAGTTGGGCAAAAGGCTTAGCATCACAACCAAGCTGTTGTCAAACACTTTGAAGTTAAAAAAAAAAAAAAAAAAGTTGAAGCAGCAGCAATTTGCCACCTTCAAAGGATTTCCTCTCAAACATTATATCCTAATATATACCCGTACATCCTTTCTCATCCATCTCACTAATGCAGGCTATAAGAGCATAGTTAAAGGACCAAAAATGATAGCACCTCATATATCAGATAATAAAACAACAATCTGCTGAAACCCTGACTAGTTATATCGAGGAAATGAATCAATTAAAGTATACCAAAAGTGATTATACGAGAAGAAATTATATGGTCTCTTCCAAATAGTAACAAAGAGCATTTGCGAACAGCTCATGAAGCTGCCCTAGTCTCACAAGTTAAACATAAGCTTTGTATTCAATAATTTATAAGATCATGTCTACTTCTCCCAACATGTGGCGTTACTTTTCTTTCTTTTTACTTCTTTTACATATTTCTTTTACGTCCTGCAAATGCTGTTTTTAATTATCTTTCTAGAAGGTGCCGCAGCGTGCCCAATATCTAACTTTGACAAAAACAAAACAAAAAAAAAGTTTCGATGAATTACAAAATTTTGGTGGAATGTAAGCTGTAGCCTCTACAAGAATGCCGAAATCTGAGAGATAATAGGATTTCCAGGCAAATCGAAGGCAAATATAAAAAAACAAGAAACCGAGAGATTGAAGCACGCAAACCAAGAAGATAGAGAGGGGGGCACCCGAACCTGTGCCCGTAGAGTAGGGTTTAATTATCTAAAATAAAGAAACCTAAAATCCTATGCTGACAGTCCAAGATAAAACAACAATCGACAAGAAGAAGGAAATCAGAGCTAGCTGTTACCTCTGGTGGCCAAGAAGACAAGAACAAGAATCATATGACTAACTCGGCCGCAGCCGTAGACCTCGCATCTGTTAGAAAAGGGGGAAAAGAAATTCCAGCTGCACCCGCGGCTTTTATATCCGATCCCCCATCCCCCCTTCCACTGTGGACACAATTAGATAGGCATTAGATTAGATTGGAAGCTGACACTGAGATCTCTTCCCTCCTTTATTTTTCCTCTCTCTCTCTCTCTCTATTTCCCTCTTCTTGGGAGCACGAAAGAAAGAAGGAAGAAGGAAAGGAAGCGAAAGGGAAGGGGGGGGTTGGAAAAAGAGGGTTGGGGGTCACCAATCGAGAATATCATTTTGTTGCCCTGCCCCGAGAGGCGGTGGGCGAGCGCACACCCCCTCGACCCGGCTCTCCCGCCAATTGCGGGACGCCACGTGGGGCGTGACAGGCGCTGATAGCAGCGGGTCAGGGGAGCAGAAACGAGGCAGAGACTGCAAGAGGGCACGGCGAGGCGACAAGAAGCCCCGGTCGCCGTCTCGGCGGGTAGAATGGACGGCCGTGACGGTGCGACGATGGACCGCGGTATCTCTGTTGGTTCCTTCAGATGGCCTGAATCTGATGACAAAGTGAGAAGAGGCGTCGAGGCTGCGGGGGGCGATGAATTTTTTCCCCATTTATATATTATCTTTTTTTTTCTCATTTTTCTTTTTGCGTGCGGTCAGTTCATGATTTGGTATATACGCATATTTTGTATGCAAGGAGGATGCAATGCTATGCCGGGGGAAATGGAATAGAATGTTTTGGAGACTTGCTTTAAGCTGATAGGATGTTGCTCCTTTGCGTGAAATACTACTGAATTTGGTGTACGGTTTTTGTTTCAAGGTATGGGAGTCAAAATGTACACTAGATCTTTTGGACTCCCGGGATAACTCCCATTGGTGAAACCCCCTTACGTGGCCTAAGCTCTGCCGGCGTGGTTCTCATGTCCCACACGCATGTGGGACCCACTTATTGCCCGACGGGGAAAAGCTGCAAGATCTGCCATGAGACAAAGGACCGTGTGAAATGTAGGTGCAAAATCAGATTAATGAGGTATTTATTGATTCGCTGACTCATCATAAATATAATAATAAATATATAATAAAGGATATTAGATTTATAGAGAATAAGGCAGAGAGGGAGAGCCGAAGAACTATTTCAAAACAGACCGCCAAAGTGGTGGGCGACAAAAGATGCCATCCAGCCAGCCGTCCTATTAGTTTTTTGAAACACGTGAATGACCTGAATATCCAGATAATTTCACAAGTGACCACGACTCCTTCACAGACTCTAGCCAAGCTGGCATATAGATGCATGATTCCTTCGCAAACATGATAAGCCATATAGGTGCATCTAGCATCACTAGCCGAGCTGGCTGGTCTCTTCGCAGACTCCTTCAAGATTAAATTTTTTAAAATTTTTTTTGAAAAATAATTATCATGATGCTTTAAAGCGTTGTTATAAAAAATATGAGTTATAAAAAGTAAGAATTAAAGGCATGAGCTTAGGCACAAAAGGTAAGAACTGATTACATTGAATACGACTTAATTGAAAGATAATCAGTTATCATTGAATAAGATGTGATTAGAGCTGATCATGGGCTAAGCTTAGGCACAAAAAAGATCAATGGTCAAATTTTACATAGGCCCGGCCTGAAACCCGATTAAACATAAATATAAAGTTGATGCATGAGGGTTGGACTGTGATCAACTCTAGATATAATGTCAAGCTAACAAGGCTTTAATTAACACCTTGTTCTTAAAATGTAATTGAAACTTAATCCGAAGAACTAATGGAGTGAAGTTAATTTCACACTTAAAACTTTTTCAAAGCAACTTCACTATGAACCAAGTTACATGTGTTGAATGACAAGAATGGTCTTATAGGTAAACCAAAGTAGTTATAATACTTTTACGGTCACAGTAAGTGTCAAACACTACACAAAAAAAGACAATTACCGACTTTTATTTGCCGATGCTTATTCCAAGCGTCGGCAAAAATTTTTCCCCGTCAACATTTGCCGACGCTTAAAAGCGTCGTTGAAGTTAATATGTAATTGACGACACTTTTAACGACGCTTTTTTGCGTTGTTAAATAACAACGCTTAAAAGCGTCGTTAAAAGCATCGTCGGACGCCCAAAAACCATCTCATTTTAGTCCCACATCGGCGGTCTGAAAAAAAAACTGTTTATATAGCCAAACCCAACCACTCCGCACGGATGGAATGAAGTTACCGATCGAGAAGGTTGTATTTCTAAATTGAAGAGAAGATGTAGACCGCAAATAGTAATTCGCGATGCTTTAAAGCGTCGGTAAAGAGCGACGCTTAAAAGTGACGCGAAATTGGAATTAGCGACGTTTTTGAAAGCGTCGGAAAATGTTTTTTCCACTGTAGCATAGGCGACGCTTTACCGACGCTTTGAAAAACGTCGGAATGGTTTCTACCGATGCTTAAAAGCGTCGCTAATAGCCAAAACAAGCGTCGCTAACGTCCAAGTTTCTTGTAGTGAAACAAATCGAGAAACTTGAGCTTGGCTCGAGAAAAAGTCAAACAAGATTTAATTTCAGGCTAAATAAACTAAGTTTGAACCAGCAAAGCAGACTCAAAAATAATTTTAAGCCTGGTACAAAATTGTCTAAGTCAAGTTACTCGATAAATTTAGAATATATTTAAATTATATATCATGCATTTCAGATATGTGATGGATCATTGGGGTATTGTTTTAATTGGTTAATTTTTTGCTCTTTGGATGAATTAAAGACTAAATTTGGTTGGTAACACACTTTCAAACAAAGTTTGAAATCATCAATTTAGCTTTCATTGAAGCTTGAACCAGGCTCGACTTAATCTCAAGTTGACTTCAACTTGATTTAGGTTATCGAACTAATCAAGAAAGCTTGTATTCGGCTTTGTTTGAAATTAAGCTTGAAGTGCGCTCGAAATAATGTCAAACAAATTGAGCTTGATATCAGAGTTCAAGCTCAAAACTAATTTCAAAGTTCAATCCTGGAATTGATATCAAACCAAGCTTGATCAAGCTCGACTCAATTACACCCATACTCTATTGTACCACCATCTAATCATATCACTTCATCCTCAACTGCATCCCCAGCTCCTTTGGTGGTTCATCTTACCCTAACACCCATAGGTGCCTTCTCTTCTATCACAAGGCCAGGGTCAGGATTTTGGATGTCATCTGGTAGAGAAGTTTGGTTTGGGGTTTGATGATTTTAAACATAAAGATGATGTCATATGAGGAGAAGGATTGGAAGGAGGGGAAGATTTGACTCTTCTTATTCCTTATAGTTATTTGCAAGTTTATTACGAATATTAGGACATATTAGGGACTGATAGCATGAAAATTAACACACAATGAGACCAAAAACAAATAACCAGGATTAACATCCGTTTGTGCCCCATAACAATTGTTCCACTGGCAGTCTTCATCAAGTAATCAGGAAGAGGAAAGAGGGTTTACTTGCCATGCGGATGCCCACATTATAGGCCTCCCATTCCACCCTAAAAGTAAGCATCCCTTCTCACTGGCGACGGTGTACCCCTCGCACCCATACACAGACAGCAGCATCCTAGCCTGACTCGTGGACTTGAGCCCAACCACCTGGAACCCTGCCCGGCCCAGCTGCCGCCTCCATTGATCAGCTCTCTCGTGTCTCGCGACCCTATCGCAACCTTCGTATGCAACGATGTTCCGTATCTCCTCGGCGAAATGGCACTTCTCTATCTTCAACCTCTGCGTGCTAGCCCGGGGAAGGCTAGCCTCGAGGGAGTCAAAAATGGCAGAGTAGTAGTGAAGTGATTCAAGGAACCTGGCAAGAAAGAAAGGTCCATTGTGGTTGGCATCCTGCTCGACAACAGTGACGAGTGCAGGGTTCAGCTTCTTTATCGCAGTAAGGATGGCCTTGAGAGACCCCCTGCTCTCCCTCACATACTTGTGCAGGTGCATGATGCTATTCACAAAGACCACTTCTCCCTGCCTTAACTCGAGCTGGTCGAGGTTAGGTAGCAGTGGGGAGGGCGCCTCTTCCAGTGCTCGAAACTCCACAGGCATGCCAAGCGCATTCGCTTCGTTTGTTATGGCTCTCATGCTGGACTCGAGCTCAGGGAGATCGGAAAACATGGCGCTGCAGATCCCCGTGATCCGGAGAAGCTTCGGCGGGCCTTCAGAGCGTGACACCAACGTCCTGATGAGAGAAGGCCATTGAAGTGTGTGTTCCATTCCAAGATCGATGATGTGCAAATAGTCCTTTCCCCGTGCAGCTTGGCATATGGCCTCGTTTGCGGCCATGAAGCCGAAGGCAATGTAGGGAGTGGTTTGATAAAGGAGGCGGAAGCCTTCCATCTTCTCTTCTCTCGTGACGAGCGGGCCATCGGTGGTGACTGCACCAGTTAGGGAACCATTTGTGCCGATGTTGCGCAAAAGAGACAATCGAGATTGCAGACCCATTGCAAAGCAGAAGGAGACCCTTTGCAGGGAATCGCCACACGGGTTCGCGAACGTCCATATACGATGGAGGGTTGAAGCAGCAAGGCGAGCGTCTCTGCATCCCACTGCCTCGGCACAGGCCAAGAGCAGATGGACCAGCTCAAGGCCTTCATTTATCCCTCTAGCTTCTACGTCAACGACACCTGAAGGTACCAAAGGCACTCCTGAGTAGTCTACAGAATTGCCAACTATATCCAGAGATTCATGAGCAACTTCGTACATACGAAGGTCTTGCACCGGAGTAGCATCTTCGTTCGCCTGTTCGCATAAGCTCGTGTTGATGACGCTGTCAATGAAACTAGTCTCCTCGAAGGACGCCCATGAACAAGGAGGGCTACTTGAATCCCGTGAAGAGGACCATGCCTCGATGTCAAAGAAGGCATCATCCCATTCACCTTGGTCCCGCTCCTGGTCCATACGTGCAGCGCAGAACCTTCGGATGGCGGTGCCCTGGGTAAGGGTGCCATCTTGCAGGGGAGTCGAGGAAGAAGAAATCCAACCGTTCATTTCTTCGGCTTTCCGCAGGAGTTGTGGCCTTGCGCTCAGAGGTTGCAGAGAGCAGGCTAACTAAGACAATTATAATTGTTCAGACCTTGATTTCAAGGCGTTTTTAATGGAGTTGTTGTAGGTGATCTCGTTTTCTATCCTTGTTAAGACGTCTAAGCATTGAAGCCTACGAGAAGATGAGCTGCAGAAATCAAGGAAAAGTGACACTTTTGTCGGTCTTAGATTTCCATAGCGAAAGCTCTTCGCGCATAATAAAAGTTCTTCTAATTGAATTGGAAATTCTGCATCATGACAAATAACGTTACTTCCAGAAGATAAAGTAAGCTTAAAGTTAAAAACTTTGGCGCGTAGCATGAGGATTATCCTGATGTCTGAAAAAGTCTCGTGTTCTATGATAAAATCTCTAACGAGCGGTAAATATGTATGGAGCCTTCCAAGCGTTCTGTTCAAGTGAGTAATGCAGGAGGATATCGCATTTGAGCTGACTTCACTACCGCAGCCTCTAAAACGAACAAATATTTGGAAGTAGGATCATGAATTGCTTCTAAACATAAGGTTCCTGCTTATTGATGAAGACTTCATTCATTCTTTTTCAGCAATCTTCAGAAAGGATTCACTACTACTATTTCGCAGCACCAAGATCATGCAAAATGATATGCACAGTTGAAAACAAAATCGTTTCATAAACTTGTACGGATAGGATCTTTGATGAAGACTTCATGTCATAAAAATGATTAATGGTTTTCTTCAGGAAAAAACAAGGTCATTCGTAGCCCTGATTGACGACGAAATGGATAAATGTTTGATGACAAGTATGATTTACATCTCAATGAGTATAGCTCAGTTTGTATTCTTTTGCATCTAGATTTATGCAAAAAAAGATCAGTGGCAAACCTAGAGCAACAAAAGAGGCTCCCGCGCGACAACATGAACGAATACGTATATAGTTGCTCATGCAAAGGTGTTCCACGTTCATTACTGAGCTATCTTCCAGGCACATGACTTCCTTTACTAAGTTATCTGTGATTTAGTTGCAATTCATAGGTAATATTTTAGCTCAGAGAATAATTTAAGACCAACAAAATTGGGCTTGTTTTTATGATCTAATATTCTTTCTATGTCAGGCTTATGTGTTGGCAGATTTGATATAGTTTTCGGTTTGAAAGAATTTGAAGTCATTCGGCTTATTTATTATATCAAAATATGAAGACAGACACCTTAAGAACCGGGTCGCTTAATTTGATGGAGTCTGATGTGTTCCTTGACAATTTTATATCTAAATCACCTTCCGTTTTTAACCTTCTGTTACCTCTGCCCCTTCTTCCCAATTTCTGATTGCATGTCAGCAGGAACAAGCACTAAAAAATTGTGTAAAAGATGCAATCAAGGTAATACCGATACATTAATTACAGCAGCATGCTAATTGCAGTAAAAATGCAAGACTATATCACTTCTTTTGTAATTGTATTCATGCAAAAGCCTGCAGATTTCAGTTTATTGCACTATCTAAAAATTCACCAGGAACAACTAGTTATCGATCTAAAAGCCTGCATTCAAATCATTTATTTGGCTAGTATACTACGAGAGTAACATTTGCACCACTTCCCAACATAGGCCCACCATGTGTACCCAGTGAAATGTTGGTTAAGTTTGACCTGATCCATTGGAGAAAACTACTGCTTCATAGAGTCTTCGTAAGCGATTTCAGTACTTTCTAAATATTTACATTATATTGGAAACAAATGGGTGAAAACTTGTAAATATCTATAGAAAAGTGCAGAACGTCTGGGATGAAGTTTACCATGAGCTTTGTGAGGAAGGCGACCTGAGATTAGAATAAAGGAATCTACCAGGCCTAGGAGAATGCGAGGCGAAAGAGACGTAGGCTGAGACACCAAGGCCGAGGTTGGCATTCCAATTTCCGGAAGGATACAATTGAACAAGGTTACTACCCGCCAAATATGCCGGTGCTACCGACGAGCTGAGGCCGGTCAAGAGTTCAGGGTCAAGGTGAGAGAGAGGTCACCCTTTCAGCAAATGTGGGTCCCCTAGATTGTCCTAATCTTCTCTTCACCTCGGTCGGCCAACAAGGCATGAGACACGGAAGGTGGCCAAACTTTTTTATAAATCCTAGCTAGCAAATAGTGTCCAATAGACCCCTGCAGATCAGATTGTATGTTTAATTTCATATTAGTTATACAATAGATAGATCTTAGATACTAAGCCAAAAAATTGAAATAATACCTTCTGACTAACCTATTAGGTTGAGATTTTAGATTGTGATAAATGGTATTAGAACAGATCCAGTCTATGACTATATAGATTAGGAACACTGCAAGATGGGTTTATTTGGATTGATTACGAAGTAATCATGATGTTTATAGTTAGATTTATGATACTTATGAATTTGAATAAATTTAGACCCTTAGTTGGCAAAGATGCCAGAGCTTAAATATGGGGAGAGAGAGAGAGCATGCGAGAATTTGTGTCGTGTGTATGTAGTCCTATCTTGACAATGCAATACGTAGATCCTCAGTACCTAGGCTTAAGAATCCACATAGTTTGTTTTGGCTAGCCTTTTTGAACGAGGTTTTAGGTTCTTACAAATGGTACCGAAGCAAACCCAACCACTAGTTATATAAACTAAGAAATACTGCACCATGGGTTCATTTGGATTAATCATGATTGATCATGATGTTTGTGATTAAATATATGCTACTTGTGATTGAATTTAAATGGATTTTGACCCTTATTCTGGCAAGACGCTAAAACTTAAACAAAGAAAGTATGTAAGGATCTTGCGGCTATGCAATATGTAAATTCTGAATATGTACATAAAGCCAAAGAACTTAAATAATATTTTCCGACTAATATTTTTGAGTGAGATCTTAGATCATTACAACCTTCTATAATGCCCACATGTGCATCTTCAACTAAACCTTGCCGATTCTAGCACTTGAATCTCTACCATTATAATGGCCGAAGTTTACGCAAGATTAACAAAAATACAATTGGCCATGATTTTAGCGGCACAAGCATCACAAAAGGCCTTTCATGTGCGGCTATCTATGCGATGCCGTTATCGGCATGCACTATTGCAACCCCGTTCTTCCACAGGACGTCATAGTCATTTAATATTTTTAACACACGAGGAGCCCAGTACCATGATTGTCCATCAAAATATCTCATGCCACTTAGATTTAAAAAAAAACAATTTGAGCAAAACTTTGGAGCACCATGAAGCAATGTTCATTGCTGAATTCACTGTCAAGGTAGAATATGCTGCCGTTTCAGTATAAGGGACACTAAGGAAAAATGGTCTTTCCCGACGCATTTTTTCCGACGCTAGGTATAAGCGTCGGGAAAAAATTGAATGAGGCCAAGATTTGCCGACGCTTTAACTAAGCGTCGGTAATTCTCCAGAACAGACGACGCTCTTGAGCGTTGGCGTAATGTTACAGGAAAAGCCGACGCTTTTTAAGCAAAGACGACGCTTATTAGCATCGTCGTAATTGAAATCTAAGCCGACGCTTATTAGCGTCGTCAAAAGTCAAATTAATAACAAAATCAAGCAGCCGGCCCCCTCTTCCTCATTTGGCATCCCGATCGATCAAGCCCTAGGTCCTCTCCTCCTCCCTTCTCTCCGACGACGAGCGGCCGGCCCTTGTCCTCTCCAGCGCCGAGCGACGTCCGACGGCAAGCTCCTCTCCTTTTCCCTCCTCTCCGGCGCCGAGCGACCGTCCGCACCCTCCTCTCCTCCTCCCTCCTCTGCGGCGCCGACCAGCCGACCCCATCTCCCTCCGCCTGAGACAGAGGTAATTCAAAAAAATTTTACCGGGTATTACTGCATTTCTTGAATTAGAGTAATGCTAATGGAAGTATGCTAGCAAAGACAATCAAATCTCACAAAAGGTTGGGATTAGAAACAAAGCAAGGTTAGATGCATACTTTTCTCTGTGTTCTTGGTAAGAACATCCATCTCTGTAATGGTAGTTTTCATGCATCATTCTTGGTATTACCCTATACTTATTTTGGTTTCATAGAACAGGCATGTGCATGTATGAGGGGAATATATATGTTGCAAGTTTCAAACTGGATCAAGTTTTCTGATTGTTTAAGTGAAACTGTTCTAATTTAATAAACAGATATTACGCTGTAAATTAATATTCAGCATCCTATTTTCTTTCTTTTTGAAGTTGAATGAGATATCTAGAATGTGGAAGACTTGGAAGCTGTTTGGAAACTAAAAACCAAAATATTGGATGAAAGGCAGAAAGATGAAGCTATATAATATTCATGTCGAAGACCTCATGAACACTTGATATAACGTCAAATCTTGTTACTTTAGCTATGATACAATTCTAGCCTTTGTGGCATATAATGCAAGTGTTCAAAAACTTAACATGTTAAACAGTAAGATGCTCAGATTTCAAATCCCAATGTCTTCAATTACTTGAGTTCACAGCATCTTGTAGTTGCTTATAATAATTGGTCATGCTTTTCAAAAGATTCACTGTCTTATTCCTGAAATCAGGTACTAAGGCTCTGCATGTAACTTAAATGGTAAGATCAACAACCAGGATCAAAAAACTTAGCGCATCACCAAACATATGGACATACTGTTGTTCACAATAAGTGTATCACCAAAATTGTAACCATCCCAAAGACATTAACTATTTGAGGGAAAGATGCTAAGCTAAATTTTATCATTTAAATTTACGTAAGGGGGATGTCGCTGCTTCGCTAAGTGAAGTAGAATATTCCTGTTAATGTTGCCCATTAATACAGCTGCAGCAAAATCTAAATCTTGACAGAGACAACCGGGACTGTTGATCATTTGGATGAGCATAGGAATGTTGATAACCTTGAATCCATAAAACCAATTGAAGAAAACTAAACAGCATATGCATTACAAGCAAAATTCGAGTAAAGAGTGTTTGAACAACTGGTTTAAGTTGGAAGACTTCAGAATTTAAAGCAGCCAAAACCATGAGGGAATAGTTGAATGAGGCCAATCAATGGGAAATCAGAAAATGAGTACATGAGGATGAGCTCCACATGACTGATCCCCTAGCCCCTGACTGTGACTGACTTAGAAATGTAACTAAAACTAGCTGATCAAGCCTAGGTTCAAGCCAAGCAGAATATCGGCCTATTTCTAATGCGTTGATACCCTTAAAACCATTCTGGGTATCAGACTCAAGGTCATCTTTACACAAATATTGACTATGATCTTTTAAACCATCATAAGTATATAACTAGCTGACGCATCGATCACAAGTTAGATAATGAAAGCCATGCATAATGAAAACATATAAAACCATTATATTATCTAGATAAGCCATCACAAGGATTGAGCTGGGGTTTGCTTCGACTTGGCTTGATATCAATTTTAAGCCTAGAAGCCAAGATCAAGCTTGGCTGGTTTACATCTGATTGATGCTTGAAAAAGCTAAGAGTCAAGCCAAACACTATCCACTCACAAGGAGCTTGAATCAGTTGCATAGACATTATTTTATAGGCTCGAATCACATATAATTGACTGTCATTCTGTTGGCAGATATAAAAGTAATTTGAACATTAAATCAGCTATCTATTTATATTGTTGGTGATGGGGGTTGCCTATGAGGGTGGGTGATAGTCAGTGCAAACAATTTTTAAACTCTTTTACCATTCAGCCTTAGCATTGAATTAATTAGCAATTTATTTAGATTTTATTTATTTTTTAACTAATATTGCTTATTTTTGTGCATACTAGGTAACAACATGCTGCGAGGAAAACGATTCAGAGATGTTGAGTTTCAGCACATATCCGTGGGATCTTCTTCCGGTCAGTCCCTGCGGTCCCAGCAACCCGACGAGCCCCAGCAGCACGAGTCCCATGCTCAGCATGAGTCTCATACTCAGCACGAGTCGCAGTCTGAGCACGTGTCACCTGCTGATTGTCCAGACATGGATGACGTGCACATCCAGAGTAATTTGATTTAATTTTATATATTAATTTTTTTTACAAGTTAATTATATTAAATCATTTGCCTTTAATGTTTTAATTAAAGGATATTTTATTTTATTTTTATAGATGGACTGGGAAAAGTGAGGAGGACACGAGGACCCACTCGAGCACGGGACGTGTGGAGCCTATGCGAGGATGAGAAGATCGTGGTACATTGCAATGAACTGGGGCAACCCATCAAGAGGGCTGCAAGCATTTTATCGACTTTTCTAGGATCGGTTGCGCGGAAGGGTCAGTTGTGTCCGCTCAACTATTTTAAACTGTTCTATCATATAGCATGTATCATGATAACTAGCTTGCCAATATATCTTTTGTTGTAGATGGATGATAATGGAAGGGAGCCTGGTAAGGTGGAGTTTTATAAGATGACTCACACCCACCGAGATGGCAGTTTTGTTCGGGAGGAGTCAAGAGATATAGTTGTATGTATTCATCTTTGAATCTTTCAACGATATTTTTATTAGTTATATTATTGGCATACATTAATATGACCTTTTCTTTTGAGAGATATAGGACAGGGCAACAACTCTTATTTCAGAGCGCGTCGGGGAGTCATCATCATCCGACGCGACCAGTCATGTCGAAGCTCAGGTGCTCGCTGAATTATTGGGCCCAGAGCGTTATGGTAGAGTGAGGGGTTATGGCGTTGGAGTTACCCCCACTCAGTTGTCTGCAGTGGGCATGTATACAAGAAATGCTAGAGAAGGCAGTAGCAATGCAGAAGTTAGTAGACTTCGGGCAACAATTGAAGATATGAAGGATCGCCATCAGGCAGAGTTGGCGGAGTTGAAGCAGAACTAACAAACTTTGCAGTCTCAGCTTGAGCATATTTCATCTATGTTACAGCGATTTCTCCCTCCTCAGGTAAATAACTATATGTATTTGATGACTACATAATTATCATTTATTTTGCATGAGTTAATGATTTTCATATTCCTAACTTCTAAAGTCTTTTTTTTTTGTAGATTCCTGATACTTCAACAGCTCGTAGAGATAATGATGGCGCTACATCCGGTCTGTGATACTTTTTAGACTGTTATTTAAGGAGTTTTCTATGTATCTTTCTTATATTTTTTAAAGTACATTGTAATTCTAAACTTATTAATTATATATGACAATATGAATGTTTTGAATGATCTGAATATTTGTGTTGATGTTTTGAATGATATGAATGTTTAGCCGACGCTTATAAGCGTCGGCAAAAACCACCCCAGCAACACCGGCTGGCCCCGTGATGGTCTATGCCGACGCTAAATTGCGTCGGCAAAACAAGATACACCGACGCTTTATTAAGCGTCGGTAAATCTTGGCCTTTGGCGACGCTTTCCGCTTGCGTCGGCCAAAACCTTTTCCACTCAGATATAGGCAATGCATCTACGACGCTTGCTGTTGCGTCGGCTGGGTTTTGGCCGACGCTAATAAGTGTCGGGAAAGGTCAAGAAAAACGCCGGCAAATGTTACTATTCCTGTAGTGGGAGGATGCTGCTTTGGTGTTTCATAATTGAGGTAGCATATGCTGCTGCTGCTAATGTGATAAAGTAGCGTGCTGCATCGTTATTTCAAAAGCAATGTAGAATATGCTACTACTTCTAATGCAACGACAGAGAAGCTTTGGCTCAAAAAAGTTAGAAACTGAAGAGGCAACTTCCCTACGGAGGACACTATGTTGTAGCGCGAAGGATATAGAACCGCGACAGGATGAAGCATATTGAATGAAAGTAGCATTTGGAACAGTTTCTACGTCTTGATATAGGCTAATTTAAACGGGATGCAAAAATTAGCTTTAGGGTCCTTGCAAGCTGTTTATGATCAGGTCCTCCGTTCAATACAGATTCATCATCATACTTGTCCTGTAGAAGGGCAAGATAAGATCAATCCATCAAAATTCATCTCATGAAGCAAGACAGCAGCGAAAGAAAAGAATAAAGAGAATGTTCTTCTGAGACTATGATCATGAGCATGACCAGCTCATGTACCACACATACATAAACTGGATTTTTATGCTCTGATTTTATTGCATTGGATTTCTTTTGTGCGGGCGAGGCGCCTGATTGGGTGATCCAATTGTTTTATTTTGCTACGTTATGCCAGACTTTTTTACGTGCATGTTCAACCTCAGTCATGGACCAAGCTTTGCCATACCCTGCAGTCCCTGGTCGGACTTACACCTTGAGCCACTTGAACAAACTGAATTCGAGGGACTTGGCTGATTTGAATTTTATGCATGCTGAACATTGTTTGAGCTTGCTCTTTTACAAACAAAGACTTAAGATGCTGTTTGAATCCCAATCTTCTTTTTTTGAAAAAAAATTGAATGAGCTTGAACAGAAAACCGGTTATCAAACCAGCTCTGGATCTTTGTACTTTGTAGCCCTGATAGCATATAATAAGTGTGCGAGTTTGCAACAAAGTAAATATTTTTGCTCCAGTAAATCATCAGATAACAAAGTCAAATAATTATGTAGACACCAGAAATTGGCTATGTCAGATGGGGAGAATTTTACAGCCCAATTGTTTTGATACATATGTATGAATGTAAGATCATCATGTTTTTTGTATAATGCTTGCTTGTTCTGGCATAGAGATTGGTCCTCCATGCCTCTTACCATAATAAAGTTGTTTTTCATTCATCCCTTCACTTCATTCAGTATCAGTAGCTACTGCTCAAAATGTTACTATATAATTTGAACATTTTATCATCCCAGCAGAAAAGAAGGGCTCAGATTTCTCACTCAAAAGCATGCCAAAACACATACACATTGTCAGTCAGATGATCTATACATAGAATATCTGCCAAACATTTAATAGACTCTCATGGGGAGCATTGAACATCACAATATTCTCCCTATAAATCCTAGGGAATGCATTTATGTAATTGATAGCATTTTTTTTTGAAAAACAGCAAATCCCTTTGAGCACCCACGATTGTGTTCCCCAGCATGTGCGCCACCGCAGCATCCCTACACTCATTCAGAAATTTTAACTCATCATCCACAGTAAATGTTGTGCTCGACTTCATCATCTAACCTGACGGTTTCTCCACCATGAAGATTTGACAGGAACGATGGAATCGAGTGTTGATGAGTGTTTAGCAGAAACATTGGCTTCTCGTTCTGTTGCTGCTTGCATAAGCTACTCTCTACTGAATAAAAGTATTATCCATCATGGATTCCATTTGAACATAAAAGGTGAGGCTATCAAACAGCATCTTCTCAAAGCTATCTTTCCTGTGAAGGTCTCTGTATCCATACCTTGCAACACAGCAAAACACAACAATGACAACAAAAGTGTGGATGGCAGGGAGGTTGGTTATGAAGTGGGAGAAGAAATGAGGAACACCACCGACCAGTACAGTGTACACAAAGCTTATTCCGGGGACCCCAACCAGGCTTAAGCCAGGACCAAGGATCATGATCCAGACCGTTGAGACCTTGGATGGCAATAACAGTGCGGATGCAAAAATGACAACAACAGTGTGGATGGCAGGGAGGTTGGTTATGAAGTGGGAGAAGAAATAGGAACACCACTGGCCAGTTCAGTGTACACAGTCTATTCCCGGGACCCCAACCAGGCCTAAGCCAGGATCAAGGCTCATGACCAGGCAATTGAGACATTGCTTTGCATCTTGGACTTCATACCGCAACATGGTGCAATAATGCCATACATAATGAGGAAGGCTGCCGCAAAGACAAGCGGAACCAACCACCTTGATCAACCTTGAACAGTAAGCAGAGAAATATATGACCTCAACCAGCAAAAGATAGAATGGCAAAGCTGAGGTCAGGGATCCAGTGGCTCTTTCAGGCCAGAAGCATTTTTGGGATCATGAGAAATGTTGTCACCAACAAAATTATCACAACAGCACTTCTTGCATAAGTATACTAGTATAAAATATAAATCAAGGTGAGGGTCATTCAAATGCAAGTATGGATGTATGTTATATGATTTATCGGTTTATTTGTTTGATTGACTAGGAAGAAATAAAGGTGACTATTAGAATATACCAAGAAGCAAGTCACAATTTCTTCAATCATAGTCATTATATAGATAAGGCAGAGAAACAAGTTTTAATAGGTCTAGCAATATGCACAACTATCCTACTTAAGTGTAGCTATGCAGATGCATGATTTCCAGGAGGGTACTCATCTGCGACTATGACTACTGAAGTCAGTGAACCATATGAACAGCCAGATTTCATCTTCAGGAGATTTGATATATCAAACCAGCTGCAAACAAGTCAATTTATCTGGAAAACTGACTCTGTAGTCTAAAGCTGAGTTGGATGTATATGCCATGAAAAAATGAGTTTAACTAAGCAAGAATTTCGTTGGATGTCACATTGCAGTCAAGATACACTTAATCATACTACAGTCTTCCTTCACATTGCTTCTCATATTGTATAATCCGTGCTCATTTAAAACCTTGATTAGTAGGAAACTATAGAAAACTATTGCGACATAAAGAAAAATTGCAGATCACAAATTTCTCTTGCTCAAATTTGATCAATCATTTCAGATTGCCTTTACCATGTCCACACCATAGTAGAGGTATTAGTGAAGTGACTTAGTAATTGGTTTTCTTAAAGATCCGCAATCTCAGTATCGGGTACTATATAGGTACCTTATCGGTTTAGCACGGTACAGTACGGTACGCACCCTGTACTGAAATACCTTTCTACCCATTTTTCTCAATCTATATCTTGGTACGCCTCGATACAGGTCGGTGCACTTCAGTATAGGTTGGTACACACCTCGGTACAGGCCGGTATGCCTCGGTACAAGGTGGTATTTCGGTACGGGGTGGTATGGGATGTGTACTGACTCAAAGTTGATTTTCATACCAGTTTTCTTCCGGTATAATATGGTACGCCCCATATGGGGTTGTACAGCAGACCATGGTTTTATTTTCTATTTTCCACATTAAGCCACTTAAAAGTTTAAGTTGTTCGAGTGAAATAAAAAAGAGCACAACCTAGGTATGAAGATAATTATAGAAGAAGAAAGCAGTGTCATAAACAGATTTATCTTCTGTTTGATAGTTATTTGATGAGTATGTTAATGACCAACAGGAAGGATAGAATATGCAAGGATTCAATATGAGCAGTAAATTACAGACAATTGCCAATTAAAAGAACATGAAGTACCCCTGATAACTTGAATTCCAGAAAAATGCAAATAAAGTGACTTCAAATCTTACAAATACTTTCCGTTGACTTCTTAAACCAAACATGAAGAACTATTCAGTGAAGAATTATAAAAAGCGAAGAAAAAAACATAACTAACGCAAGCTTACCATAGGCATTTCCAATCTGACTTTCATTTTTGAATCCAGCAGTAACAACTATGCAGAGAATTATAGGTACTCGGTTAATATCTGGAATGTATATCTGACCGAGAAAAAATCAGATGGGATGAATCAAAGAGATAAAGAATGTAAAATATTTAACTCTTTTATTATTTTATATGTGTTGTGAATTGTATTATACACAAAATGAAAATAAAGTACCTAATAAAGATGTGTTTGAACCTTCTTGAATTCAAATAATAATCTTCTCTTTTTTATAAATATTATAAATTTCCAAAGTTAAGATTTTGTACGAGGTATTTGGTTGTGAAAATAGGATGTTCAATTTTGTTTGTTCTTTATATAAAAAAGGAAAGATGATGAGAGATCCCATAGGAGGTATATGGAAGGCATTGTGAAATGAGTAGTTTTTTCCAGTTTTTTAATATCAATCTATAATGGTGTTGAATCATAAGGGATCTTTTAGGCATATATAGACAAATACATGTAATTAGCAGATATTATTTTGACTGACATGGAAAATCTCACAAGTATTTCCCTTCCAAATAAAAGGCAAGAAAAACAATAGGTAGGGAAATTGATGACGAACATGCTCCAAAGGAAAAAAGCAATATTCTAAATTTAAACTCTCTTTTATAATATAGTTAGATAAGTAAATCTTAAGAGGGCAAAAATAATATGTTTGCTTTGATATTTCACAAAATAGAGCAGTTACTATTGATGGTTGACTAGCTTCAACTTATGAGACACCATTCATAATGATCATCATTGTAGGATTACACGGACATATATTATTGCATAAAAAAGCTGGTGATGTTATAGGAAACTTGAACTGGAAAATATGGAGTAAATAAGTATTCTTTTTTGTTCTCAGAAACAATTATAATCTGCTGATGATTGTAAATGCCTTTATTCATGTGTAGTTTGACTCTCCTCAACTATCAAAAGGAAAAATATAAGCAATTATAATCATCAAAGCAAATGTGATATATATGTTGATACCATTACTCATCCTTGATCCCACATGCTGCTGAAACAACTGCCGAGATGCAAAATCATCTGATTCAGGAGATGCAAAAGAAGAGAACAGCATTTATTTCAATCTACTTAAGCAAATTGTTATCAATCGTGTCAATGATATATGAAGTAATTACAAAAATGAAGAGATATTGAGATGTCTGGCAAGCACTTATGCAAACCACCCATAAAAAGCAATGTCTTCAAAATCTCTGTGGGATGAGAAATTATTATGACCTTTTATTGCATTTAAGGCTCATAATCCTGTATTCTCTCAACCAAGGTTCGTCGTACCAAGTCCGATTGGCTTACTAGCCGCCTATCGGACCGATACGGTTCCGGTTCCTACTGGAACCGGCCGGCTCTTCCTCGCTGGAGCCGGGGAAGAAAAAGAGAAGGAGAGAAAGCGCAGAGAAGAGAGGGAGGGAGGAGACCTATGACCGCCATCGGAGAGCTGCGGAGGGGCGGCGGAGCCCGCGAAGGCACGGCGATTCAAAACAGGGACGCGGCCGCGGCCTCAGCCGCGCCCCCGCGGGCTCCGCCGCCCCTCTGCGACTCTCCGATGGCGGCCACAGGTCTCCTCCCTCCTTCTCTTCCCCGCGCTCTCTCTCCTTCTCTTCGTCTTCTTCGTCTCCAGCCAAATTCTGTACAGGCTGGACCGGTCCGAATCGGCCGGTACGGGCCGGTTCATCAGACCTTGCTCTCAACAGTACTTGTTATCCAAGAAAAGTTTGCCTTTTACCCAGCTAATTGTGCCTTTTGATACTCTATTAGCTGTTGATGAAAAGTTTCATGCTACCTTCAGCAACTACTCTGCATAGTTATCTGGGCAGCAAACTAGTTAAGACTCCCAACTTCTCCACATTGGAGTGATTTTGCCAATGGAAATTTTCAATTTCATGAAAACTTAAATTGATTGTCACGCACTTGGTAGAATTTTCAATTCAAAAGAGAAAGTAAAAGGTATGATAGTTCTTTCTAGTAATGAATACAACTGAGAGAATTGCTATAAAACTAGTAGGGAAACAACAAAATTAATCAACAGGCTTTGTTATTCAATGGATAACTACAATGTTTGCCGAAACATGCCGAACCAGCCATAGTACTAAACCAAATTGTTTGGGGACTAGCACAGTTCAAGCATTTGATTCGGTTCCCCTCCCCAGCTTAGAAAAATTGAGAGAGCACTCCCTCTTCGGCTCGGAAAACTCTCGAGAGAAAGATAGGCCAAAGCAGACCGAACCGTCCGGTTCGGCCCGTACCGAGCCGACCCAATGGGGAACCGGATTGATTCGCCCATTAAAATCGGTTCTGACCTCGAATCGGTCGAAATGGGTTCCGAACCGACCGAAACTGGCCGGAACCATTTGAAACCAGCCGGTTCCGTTCGAACCGGTTCTCATTGAGTCGACCTAGTTCAGAACCGAGCCCCCTCTCTCTTTGCTTTAATTACTCAAGTTACCTCTAACGATTCTATATGTCACACACATCATAAACACTTAAATTTGGCTAAATAGGCATAGTACTCATAGATACACATCGGCTTCCCCCCTTCCAAATTGCACATGCATACCCCAAATACCCTCTTCCACTATATTTTGCCGAAAATATATCATCACCCCTCACTCTCTGAAAGCCATATTGTCACGACCCCCGCCCCGTTTCCGGCAGGCCGCCGGATCGGGGCGGGGGTCGTGACAAAGCTTGGTATCAGAGCAAAGGTTAAGAAGAGTCCTGTCAGAGCAATAGGGTGAGTCAGGATTAAGTATAGGATTATACTATGGAGCATAGGATTTTTCTGTATGTTATTTTATGAGTCATTTACAATTTAGTAAAATATATTTGGGGATTAGACTTAAGAGTTCTTTTTTGGCTCTACTTGAGACAAAATTTTATATCATTCAGTTTACAATCAAGATTTGTATTTTGATAGAAAGTCAATTAATAAATTCGGAGGATATTGATCAGAGTTGTACAGCGAAAGTATGGTGGATCGAGTCAATTTAAATTGGTCAAAAATATTGACTGCGATGGAAGACTAGATTTCACAATAATGAAGATTTGTGTTAATAAGAAAAGGTGAATACTGTAGATTCTCAGATTAATTATAATATGACTATGTGATCTCTCTGATAGATTTTGCTATTTTTGCTATGTTAAAAGATAATTTATGTAAACTCATTATAAATTCTTGACTGCTAGGTAGCCGTAAGCAACATGGAGGATGAAAGAGAAATAAGGGCACCTTTTCCGAACCCTGATAGCCAATCAATTTCACAAACTACTCCACACTCCATAGCCACCCAGGCAGACTTGGCAGGAGTGTACCAGTTAATGGTACAACTGCTTGAGCAACAGCAGCAGATGCAGTTGGCTGCCCAACCTGTACAGCCGATGGATTCCTATTACGAGAGGTTCCGTAGGTTGAATCCACCAATGTTTGATGGTGGATTCAATCCCATGACAGCTGAGACCTAGATCCGGGAAATGGAGAAGATGTATGAGTTACTCCAATTTTTCGAGGAGGTAAAAGTCAAATTAGCTACCTCTATGCTAAGGGGGAGTGCTGATTATTGGTGGACTACTATGAAGACAACATATGAGGTCGACGGAATGACCTGGGAAGATTTTAAGAGGGTATTTTATGCTAAGTACTTTTCGGACTCAGTCAGGCAAATAAAACAGAATGAGTTTTTATCGCTGTCTCAGTCCGAACATATGACTGTCCTGGATTATGCCAATAGGTTCGAGGAGCTGAGTCGATTTTGCCCCCAGTTCATAGAGGACGATATGAGTAGAGCCAACCGGTTCGAACAAGGGCTTAGATACAGGATCAGGTCCCGAACATCTTTACAGATAATTTCCAGCTATAAGGATATTTTGGACAGAGCTTTGAAAGTGGAGGCTGAATTAAAAAGATCTGATAAAGAAAGGGCTGACCTGATGAGATCTAGATCAGCTAGAAGTCAGAGTGGCAAGCCATGGGATTTCAGGGGCACTCCAATTCAAAAGAAGCCCAGGGCCCGCACTTACTCAAGCAGATTCCATAGTGGGCCCTATATGAGGAGAGCGAGGGCATGTTATAGTTGTGGGCGGACTGGACACCTGGCACGTAATTGCCCGTACAAGAGGAGGAATGAGCCCAGACCTCCTGTACCTAGTGACCAGAGGCCAAGAAGCAATGCTCGAGTTTTGCACTGACCCACCAAGATGCTACTGCCAATGACCGGGTGGTAACAGGTATATTACCAGTCAGCTTGATTGATCCCTCTATTTGGTTCGATTCTGGCACTATGCATTCCTTTATTTCAGATAGTTTTTCCAGATAATTACACTGCATACTTGAGAAACTAGAAGAACCATTGTATGTTCCTACACCCCTATAGAAAACAGTAATTGTTGACATTAGTACAAGAATTGCATAATTCAAATAGGAATAGGAGAGTTAGTGACAAATCTTATATAACTTGACATGCAAGACTTTGACATCATTTTGGGAATAGGTTGGATGTCTCAGTACCACACTCATAATGACTGCTATAGTAAAAGAGTGATACTCTAGATACCTGAAGAACCAGGGTTCTTTTTTTTCAAAGCGATGCACCTGTGTAATGTAATTCATAATTATATTTAATTTCTACTCTGAAAGTTTGGAAGGCATTAAGAAAGGAGTGTAAGACTTATTTAGTCTATGTAATGGATACTTGAAAGGAGACCAAATTGGAGGATTTTCCAGTAATGAATGAATATCCTGATGTTTTTTCAGAAGATCTTCTTGGTTTGCCACCAGAGAAAGAGATTGAATTTGTAATTAATTTGATTCTCAATACCACACCAACCTTAAAAAATCCCCTATAGAATGGCTCCAGTTGAAATGAAATAATTAAAGGAGCAGTTGCATGATCTGTTTGATAAAAGCTTCATTTGACTTAGTGTGTCACCTTAGGGAGCTCTAGTATTGTTTGTAAAGAAGAAAAATGGAAGTTTGAGGTTATGTATCGGTTATCGAGGATTGACAAGGTAACAATAAAGAACAAATACCTTTTGTCTCGGATTGATGAATCTTGTAAGGTGTATACGGATCATAAAAGTCTAAAATACCTTTCTACTAGAAGGAACTCAATATGAGACAGGGAAGATGATTGGAATTGATAAAAATTATGCCTTGTCTATACACTACTGCCCGAAAAAAGCAAATGTTGAGGTAGATACACCGAGCTGAAAAACTTCTGATAGTATTGCTGCTTTACTCATATCCGAGAAAAACTAATGTTGTGGTAGATGCACTGATCAGAAAAGGTGTTAGTGATACAGGAAAGGTTGAGGACAGTGTTTAGTAGGCAGAAGAGCTACGCAGATGTCAGAAGGAGAGATGTGCAGTTTGGCACGGGCGATCATGTTTTCTTAAAGATCTCTCCTATGAAAGGAGTAATGAGGTTTGGAAAGAGGGGCAAGCTTAGTCCCCGATACATTGGCCCCTTTGAGATACTAGATAAGGTTGGCAATGTATCTTACAGATTAGCACTGCCTCCAAAACCTCAGCCATGTGCATCCAGTATTCCATATCTCTATGCTCCGAAAATATGTGCCGGATTCATCCCATGTGCTACCAGTGCAGGAAGTTATAGTATAGAAAGACCTTTCTTATGAAGAGCTTCCTATAGCTATCCTTGATACTCAGATCAGGAAGCTAAGAAATAAGAAAATATGTATGGTGAAGGTCCAATGGCACCGGCACAATGTTGAAGAATGCACTTGAAAGTCGGAGCAAAGTATGAAGAGCAAATACCCTCACCTCTTTGAATAATCAGGTAATTTACTCTTTTAAATTCGAGGACGAATTTTATATAAAGAGGGGAGGATGTAATAACCCTAAAAAAAAAATTTATATAAAAAAAGGATAGAATAGTCTTTAGAAATTGATATAAAGGGTAAAATTGGAAGGAATCAAAAGTTAATGGCACAACAGTAGATATATTGAAGTGTTAGGGGCAAAATGAAAAATTTAGCATTGTGATGTGACTTAATTCATGGGTTTGGCTGTGTCGGTGGAGTGAAACAGAGAAGAAAAGGGGGGGAGTCTCAGGTGGTGACAGAGAGAAGGAAAAGAAAAAGAAGAAGAAGAAGAAGGAAAAAGAGAGAAAAAGAGAAGAAAAGAGAGAAGAAGAGAAGGAGAGGGAAAGTCCGAAAGAAAAAGAAGAGAAAGGAAGGGGGATCCCAGTTGTGTGCCGGCTGAAATAAAAAGAGAAGTATCGGTCTTCTTTCCCTCGGTGCAAGGACCCAATCCTCCGAAGAGAAAGAGGTAAATAACCGTCCCTACCTAGTATTCTAAAGAAATTAGGCTATACAAAGGATGGATTTGGTCTTGAGAGGTTAGATAGAAGTGGTTAAAGGAGAGAAAATCGGATTTCGACAAGTTTTTCCGGCACTGCAGAAAAACTGTGTCGAAGTTCCAACTTCGGCGAATTGTTTCGGGGGTCAAACGGCCTCCGATAGCAATTCATCTTACCTCTTTGGAATCCTCCATGAGTGTATAATGTTAGGTAAAAATTTCATAAAATTTGGAGTTTGGAAAGTGGACCAAAACTGGGATGAAGTAACCCGCTGTCGGTTCGGGTTATTGTTCATCCGGGTGGAAAAATAAGGAATTTCATGCCATAATAGGGTATTAAGCCTAGATTAGGCTAAGGGAGACCTTGTACTCATGCAAGGAAGTCCTTAATACACATAAATGGTGAGTTAATAAAAAAAAGAAGAAGAAAAGAAAAGGAAGAAATTTAGAAAAGGGGGGAGTTGAATCAATTAAAGTTTCCTATCTTTATGATTGGCACGTAGATTATGGCCCTTGATACAAGAATAAATGTGTTATTAATGCATGTCACAGTTGGGCAAGAAGCTAGGAAACCAGAGGAAGAAGTCCCCTACTGCCTACTGTAGATTTTTGGCGGTGTATCAGGACTGTGCCGGATTGACAGGTGAGTGGGAGTTTGTACTTTGCACCATGAGCACATTCCTTATTCATTTTCATGAATGTTGCCAAGTGTGACTTGATTTCACCTGAGTTTATTGATTAATTGTTATGATAGATTCCTCTATGTTTTGTTCTCCATGCTTGATTATTCTGTACATGCATTTGAGGGAACATTGAGAGAAATTACGAGGGGTAGATGAGTAATTAAATTGGTTCCGAATTGTGAAATGACTTCTTTTGTTAATTGATTTCATTTCCTCTATTTCAAAAAAATGTAGAGCCCTTCTCATGGTATATTGAGTTGCATTGTACTCCCATGATTCCTCACTCCCAACCCTGATGTTAGTTATAATTGGGTCATGGTCGAGTGAGTGGTAGTCTTGATTATACTCCTTTTTAGTAGATATCACAGCCCTGATACACCTCCAAAAATCTACAGTAGGCAGTAGGAGACTTCTTCCTCTGGTTCCCTAGCTTCTTGCCCAACTGTGACATGCATTAATAACACATTTATTCTTATATCAAGGGCCATAATCTACGTGTCAATCATAAATATAGAAAACTTTAATTGATTCAACTCCCCCCTTTTCTAAATTCTTTCCTTTTCTTTTCTTCTTCTCTTTTTTTTAATTAACTCACCATTTATGTGTATTAGGGACTCCCTTGCATGAGTACAAGGTCTTCCTTAGCCTAATCTAGGCTTAATACCCTATTATGGCATGAAATTCCTTATTTTCCCACCCGGATGAACAGTAACCCGAACCGACAGCGGGTTACTTCATCCCGATTTTGGTCCACTTTCCAAACTCCAAATTTTATGAAATTTTTACCTAACATTCTACACTCATGGAGGATTCCAAAGAGGTAAGATGAATTGCTATCAGAGGCCGTTTGACCCCCGAAACAATTCGCCGAAGTTGGGACTTCGACACAGTTTTTCTGCAGTGCCGGAAAAACTTGTCGAAATCCGATTTTCTCTCCTTTAACCACTTCTATCTAACCTCTCAAGACCAAATCCATCCTTTGTATAGCCTAATTTCTTTATAATACTAGTAGGGACAGTTATTTAACGGAGGATTGGGTCCTTGCACCGAGGGAAAGAAGACCGATACTTCTCTTTTTATTTCAGCCGACACACAATCGGGATCCCCCCTTCCCTTCTCTTCTTTTTCTTTCGGACTTTCCCTCTCCTTCTCTTCTTCTCTCTTTTCTTCTCTTTTTCTCTCTTTTTCCTTCTTCTTCTTCTTCTTCTTCTTTTTCTTTTCCTTCTCTCTGTCACCGTCTGAGACTTCCCTCCTTTTCTTCTCTGTTTCACTCCACCGGCACAGCCAAACCCATGAATTAAGTCACATCACAATGCTAAATTTTCCATTTTGCCCCTAACACTTCAACATATCTACTGTTATGCCATTAACTTTTGATTCCTTCCAATTTTACCCTTTATATCATTTCTAAAGACTATTTTACCCTTATATATATATATATATATATATATATATATTAAGGGTTATTAAACATATCCAATTAATTAATCATTACTTTCTTTTTCCCATATGCCTCCACCCTAATGCCACTATCCTAGTTCAATGAAGCAAGATAAAAATGTTACCTCCAACACTTAAAAGGCCATAGATAGGAGAGAGCCTCTAGGAAATGAATTACATGTCACACAAAACCAACTCAATTATAGACAATCTTGCATCTACAAGAAGCTTCTCCACATGCATGCATGCAGAGACACGTGACAAATGTATACGCGTATATGTGTGTTTGTAGCATATACAAAACGTGCATCTATGCATGTACCTAACCCACATGTACAGCTAACATGTATACTTCTATACGTACACACTTATATTTGTGTCCACGTCATATGCATGTGCTGCACCAAACGGTGGAGGTTCTTTCTTGTTGTAAGTGAATGCAACGAAAAGACCCGGAAATAATGAATAATGAGAGAATTCATTTATAGACATCTATCTAATATTTCCTTGAAGTACAAGTTCTATAAAAAGGAATTGAACCCATGGATCTATTTCCTATTTTTCTCTAATAATTTAGATCTCGGATCTATAAGGAAAGGAATATAGAAATAAAATAAGGGTCCTTTTAAAATAAAAATGGAAAAAAAAAAAGAAAGCTCGGGTCTCCCACACACATGCCACCCACCCCAGGGAAGAATCCCGAAACAAGAAAATTGGTTGCTAGATAGTGGAGAAGTCAATCATCGCACAGGGTTTTTTTTTACATAATAGCAATGGAGGGAACAATAATATACAATATTAAAGACCAAAAATTATCTCTTTTCAGTCTGCTAATATAAGCACAAATGAAATCCTGTGTCCCATGCAAAAAAAAAAAAAAGGAATAATTATATGAACAGAGCAAAGAGCATCAAGATATAACGTATAGTCAGTCTCAACTTTACCAGCAAAGCAATTTCAAACTATTCCAATCTAACAAGAATTAATTCCTAGTTTTCCAATGTAGCAGCATCTAACCTAAGAGAAATAAATGAATAAAGAGACAATTTATTTCTCATTGATCAATGCCGACACCAAGAAACCAAAGGAATTCGATTCTAGTGCCCTTGACGGCAGCCCGACCACCAATTCTAAACTCAAGAAGTACACCACCACAAGCCAAAGATCTCACCTCACTGCATCTCTTGCGTCAAAATAGAGGGTTGGTTTGCCAATCAATCATTAACATCACGACGAAAAAGTGTAACATTACCAAGAAAAAAAAAAGGTGCAGCATTCGTGACACAAAAAGAAAAATTTCGGGCTTCTGGCTTATGACACGTCGAAGCAACATTCTAAATTTGCACAAAGGAATGGCACCCGAAGAGTCGAGATATCCGAAAAATTGGCATCCCAGAACCGTAAATGATCTCACCAAGGTTTGAGAGCCCAGTGGGCACAATGAAGACCAAAGGGAAGCCGAGGAAGTGGGAAAGTAAGACGGCAATTGTAAGCTTCGAAAGCCATTGCTGGGCTCAAGTAAGGGATTAGAGGAAAGGGGACTAGCTCCACCAGCTCAGCGGTGGCCCAGTCGAACTAGAAAGCAATATGTGTAATACTTGTCCACCGGGGATTCACATTGGAGCATCGAGATAAAATCCTTAAGGACTCGTTTGGTCACGGAAAGATTTTTTTCTCATTGAAATATTTTTTTCTGAAAAGCTGATGCTTAGGTATATGATACTTAGGAAAGTGATTTTTGCATATTTGGTTAATCATAAGAAAGTGGTATATTTTATAATGGCTTATGTTTGGTTAAGCATCTATTTTTCTGAAAAAGTTTTGCAAAACACTTATTATTCTCTTAATAAAAAGAAAGACCTAATCTCATTCTATCTAAAAGCTTAAAAGCATTTTTGAAAAAAAAATTCCCAATTCCCAATCGGTGAGAATTAAACTTTTTCATGTCCCACATCGATTTGTCTTTCTCATATAATATGAGAATCTTATTTCCATAGAAAAATTACTTTTCATCCCTCTCCTTTGAAATCTCCGACCAAATATAAGGCATTTCTCTATTTTTCCGTTAACCACACTTTCCCCTCCTCTTCCCGCGAACCAAACGTGCCCTAAATTGTTACCAGCCGGAAATGCAGCTAATGCTGAACTACGTTTAAGCAAAAAAAAAAATGCTGAACTGCAAGATATTTGCCACAAAATCCAGTTAAAAAAAAAAACACTTGCAACAAAACCCAGATAAATCTATCATCTTTTCCTTTGAACTCACAGCAAGACCTCAAGGATTGAAACTCATGCGACGAAATTCAGCAGAAAATCAATCTTTCACCAGGAAAACACAGTAGCATCGAAACCCATGATGAAAGATGGCTCGACAAAAGGAAGAGATCCAAATCGCTCCAAGAACGCAGAACAAGAACTCTTCTTCCCGAGATCAAAAATCCCAAACCTTGGGACAAGAATCTTAAAGCAGAGGCAAAGGATAACTTATTAACAGTGGGAGTCCAGCTAACAATGAGCTCCAAGATTCTTACCAGAAATTAAGAGCAGCTAGATAGATATCCAATCTCCTTATCAAAATCTCTGCGAGACCTCAAGGACCGAACCTCCCGTAGCGAAATCTCGCGAAAATTCCGATTTTCAACCAGAGAACGACATTAGCATCGAAACCCGAGAGGAAAGATGGTTTTTCGAGGGCATGAGAGCGAAATCGCTCCAAGAACCGAGAAAAAAGAAGTCTTCTTTACAACCGAGAGCACAAGTCCCAAACGTTGAGGCAAGAACCTTCGAAGAGGCACAGGAACAATTGCTACCTGGAACTGTCGAAATCGCTACAAGACCTCCAGATCCAAGACTCAAGTAGCGAAACCCAGCGGACAAAATCGAATCTTTCAGCGAAGCGACCAAGAATAGCATGAAGAATGAAAACTTCTTCCTGGATAGAAACAGACGACGGGCGAAGCGGGGCGAGATCGCGGAAGGGAAGAGCGTAGAAAAGAAGAGGAAAAATCTACAGAAAGGAGGAGGGGGCTGAGAGAGAGATGGTGGGATGGGAGGCCCCCCCCCCCCCCCCCCCCCCCCCCCCCGCGTCTCCGCGCTAGGGTTGAAGGAGAAAGCAGGAGATCGAGCGGGTTCGAAAGGAGTCCGTTTTCCCTCCCCTTTCTTCTTTTCATGTGGACTTGGTCCACCGCTGAGCTGATGGACACGATACAACCAATAATTTTTCAGAAATAATCCGGAAAAGGTCCGTGTTGGGGGTGACTCCATGATCATCAGCCGGATGCAGAGAATCTGAGAATCACTACTGCTAACAATTTTTTAATTCGCGATATCTGAATAATGATGAGGGACGAAAGAGTTGTCCACATAAAGCATGTGTTTAGAGAAGCCAACAAAGTTGCGGATTAGATGGCCACCTATGTGGCTAACCATGCCAGTAGCATCCTATAGACGGAAGATGGGGAGCATTCTTGAAAGTTCTGTGATATTTTGTTTTCTGATTTTATTGGATGCATCGCACACGTATTGTATGAATCACTTGGTTTAGAAAAAAAAAAAAAATCTCGTCATGCTTCGCAGTCTTGGATTAACCATGTGGGGGGTAGACGGCAGCTCGCTGCCGGCTTCAATTAATGTGAACTATGTTTAAAAAAATGTAATTGACAAATCCCTTATTAAACCTCAAATTACTTTCTAAGTCCCAAAGTTACGGACTTTCAATCCGTCCTATAAGTCCTTTTACATGGAACCAGAAATTTCTTTTTCGGTTCTCACTCTAACCTAAGTTACCAGCGCCATAGGAAACCAGCCATCACTTCACTTTATATTAAATATACGTCAATATAATTTTATTTTTATTAAACTTAAATTATATATTTAAAAGGAAGCTTCATTGCACCACCACCATGCCCACTTCGTTTTCAACGTGTGTTGATTAGTTACATGCGAACACTGTCTACAGCAAAATAATTTTGCTATTACTTAATTTTCAAATACAAAGAGCCATGACGTCGTTCTCTCGCTTTAAATGAGAATGTTAAAATTTCTATACTTAATTTTCAAAACCTTCATCATATCTGCAACTCAAAACATTAAATTTCACTTCAGCAAAATAATATTGCTATTACTTAATTTGCATACTAAAATCAATTTTAGATGTATCCTAACAGAAAATCAATGCTATTACTGATTACCAAAAAATTAAGAATGATGTTTTCACTTAGTATACATGTGATCTCAATCGTTAAATTCAATGAATCAATGTTGAAATATTTAATTGTCTAACCAAATGTTTGTTACCTCTGCCAGCAAAAGATATCACCAAGCCTTCCATAGCGTTAGATTAACATATTGTAACATACTGTTATGAGTGTTATCAATTATTGCACTTCATCTGCAAAAAACGTAATTGTGCAGTCTATCATTGTCAAATCCTGCAGCACTTTCAAGCTTTCCCATCAAAAACCAGATATCACACAGGCATTCTGGTTGGGCATCGCATACACTCGCAAGTTAATCTAGATAAACATGGAAGTAATGGCTTTTCCTGGGCGGGACACTGGTACTCTTGATGGCATGCGCTTTCCACGACCTTCTTGTAGCTCAAAAGCTATAGGAAAAGGCAATATATAGTACTGTTAATTAGAAGCTTGGCCTCATCGCAGTGCATAAGCACAGAGCAGCATCCAAATTGGCCTCGCTTGAGGGGGGCGATGTACCACTTCTGGACAAGGGCATGGCCATGGCTTCAGTGGCGACGGTGGAGATGAGCACGACCTCGGCTTTGGTAGTGGTGCTGGTGGTGGATATGTTTTTGGTGGCGTCGTTGGAGGTGGGAAAGAAATCTGTGATGGTGGTGGCGGTGGCGGCGGATACATTTTTGATGTTCTTGGAGGGGGTGGTAAAGAAATCTCTGATGATGATGGAGGTAAGATTCTTGGCTTTGGTGGTGGTGGTGGTAGGTTCATATTTGGTATTCTTGGAGGAGGTGGCAAAGAAATCTCGAAGGGTGGTGGAGGTAAGACTCTTGGATTTGGTGGTGGTGGATATGTTTTTGGTGACACTGGGGGTGGTAAAGAAAGCTGTGATGGTGGTGGAGGTAAGACCATTGGCTTCGGTGGTGATGCTGGTGGTGGATACATATTTGATGTTCTAGGAGGAGGTGGTAAAAAAATCTCTGAGGGTGGTGGAGGTAAAACCGCTGGCTTTGATTGTGGTGCTAGCGTTGGTGGTGGATACATTTTCGGTGTTCCTGGAGGAGGCGGAGGTAAGAGCATTGGCGGCGGCGGAGATGGTGGCGGTGGCCGGAGAGGTGGATAGATGGGGCAAGCAGAAGAAGCAACAAGTGATGCTTCAGTCACAAAGAGGATTAGGATGCCGGCAACAACATGCTTAGCCATGTTTCACAAGAAAGAGGGGTTCTTGCCACTGCCAGTAATACTAAAAGCATAACGGATTCACATATAGTGAAACGAAATTATGCCTGAAAGATTTAAAAAACAAGAAAAGAAAGAAGACCATGAGGTGTAGGTACAAGACATGCATTACACGACACTTGTTTCCACATGTTACACGTTGACTAGGACAAGCAATACGTATGTCAGAAAAAGAATATGACACGGTATTAGGTCAGATCACATCTATGCAGCAGCTCATAAAAATGGTTTTCAAATGAAGCACAATTTTATAGAAGAGACGAACGTCAATGTCATCCACGAGAGCAACCCCCAACTAATCAGACAGAAATGTTGGATCCCACCAAACCCACTTGCATGACAGTGGAACCCTGATTTCAAATTTTGTCCATTTTGATTAAGATGATCTCCTTTTCTCTTCAATTGACTTTAAAAAATTCAGGTGACTCGCGAGAGACACCATAAAGAAGTACGTGTAGGCCTCCCATCACCCGGTGCAAGGTCATTGGAGAGACCCCATAGGTTCCCTCTTAGGTGAAGGCCAACCTAATTATGAGACGTGGTAGATGGACAGAAGTCCTCATGTCCTTCTAAATTACCCAGTGGCTTGCATGGCTGTTAACATTTCATTGTTGTGGATGAGCAATTGTGTCACCATACAAAGAACAGAAGATTTTGCCTCACAAGGCGCACCTTAGGCAGGAGGAGGAATGTTTCATAACATATATTCTTTCTGATAATAGAGAGAGAGAGAGATCTTAGGGTATTAATATTGTTTTATGGTTTCAATAAGAGTGAATCCAGATTCATGAGACTTGTTAACCCAACTGCTACACTTACTGTGTGCATCAAACGTGATTTGAACTTGATGGATTATACTTGACAGGGGATTATTGTGCTTCATGAATAACCAAATATCAATTGAAATGAATTAAAAAAAATCCTTTCAAATAAATACTTTGGTTGGAAAGATGCATCTAGAGATGAAAATAAAGAGAATCAAGAAAAACAAAGGGCTCGTTTGGCTCGCGAGAAATATTTTTCCTTATAAAAATATGATTCATGAAAAGAAAATACCTGAGAAAGTACTTTTGGTATGTTTGGTTGACCATGGGAAAGTGATAGATTTAAAGAGTGCTTATATTTGGTTAACCATCAAATTTCTTAGAAAAGTTATGTATAATTCCTATTATACCCTTAATAAAAATTAAATCTTTAATACTTTGAATCAAATAAGGATAGCTGAAAGACTTTTTTAAGAAAAAATAAAAATATTTTGATTTCCGGCTCAAAAAAAATAACTTTTTCATATTTCTCATGAAAGAGATTTTTTCATGAAACGTGAAAATTATATTCTTACAGAAATACAACTTTCTCGTCTCTCTCTTTTGAAAACTTCAACCAAATAAGAAGCATCTTTTTACTTTTTCGTTGATCATACTTTTTTTCTTTTTTCCGTAAACCAAACGAGCTCAAATTGATATGCCAAACTCCTCTATCACAACCTAATTGATGGCTGAGTGCTGTTACTCCCCATCTACCCAGACAACAATCACTTTATCTGCAGTATTATTGCTAGTCGGGACCTATAAGAAGAAATAAATAGCTTGCTGACGATCTCTCTAACTGCCCATCATAAATAGCTTCCCGGCATTCTCAACACAGAGAAATTCACAATCAAAACCAATTAAAATTGCCTTATTGATATGAAACTAAAAGTAAAAGTAATAAAGCAATAGAAAATAAAGAGAAAGAAAGCACAAGAGGGCATGAGATATAAATGACTCTTTTATTCTTTCTTACTTTTCACCTCCCGATACAAGATTACATATCATCTATTTATAGGCCAAAGGAGAAAGATCAAAGGCCATAAGATTAAAGGCCATAAATACATTAATTCATCATTAATGAAGAAATTGGAGGGTTACGAGAAGTTGAATAGTCATGGATGAATTCAGATGAATATCCATCTAGAGATGAAGATGAAGAGTCAAGATTTTATAACACTCCCCCTTGGATATTCATCTCTTAAGATTATGCCTCATTAAAACCTTACTAGGAAAAAACCCTGTGGGACAAAAATCCTAGTGAAGGAAAAAGAGTACAATATTCTCATTATATGCTTTTCAAACTGTCTCATTAAAAACCTTGCTAGGAAAATCCAATGGGACAAAACCTAGGCGAAGGAAAAAAGAGTACAGTGCATATAAGCCTCCCCCTCATGTGAGCATGTCAACAAATGGCTCTGAGTTGACACATACCAATCTTCTGTACTAGTTTCTTAAATGTTGTTGCAGGCAATGCTTTGGTAAATAAGTCTGCTAGATTTTCACTTAAGCAAATCTGCCGAACATCTATTTCACCTTTCTTCTGGAGTTCATGTGTGAAAAAGAATTTTGGTGAGATGTGCTTGGTTCTATCACCTTTAATATATCCTTTTCTATTTGAGCAATACATGCAGTATTGTCCTCATATATTATTGTTGCCTTCTCGTTGATTGTTGGAAGATTACATTCTTCATAGATATGTTGAAGCAAAGATCTCAACCACACACATTCTCGACTTGCTTCATGAAGCGCAAGTATCTCGGCATGATTGGAAGAAGTGGCAGTGATAGTTTGCTTTATAGATCGCCAAGATATAGCAGTACCACCATATGTGAATAAATATCCTGTTTGTGATCGCCCTTTATGTGGGTCAGACAAATTTCCAGCATCTGCATATCCAACCAGTTCCGATTTTGGTTGTTTTGAATATAATAATCCCAAATCAGTTGTTCCTCGAAGATAACGAAATATGTGTTTAACACCATTCCAATGTCTCCGTGTTGGTGCCGAACTATATCTTGCTAATAAATTGACAGAAAAAGCTATGTCCGGTCGCATATAGTTAGCAAGATACATTAGTGCACCAATTGCACAGAAATACGGCACTTCAGGGCCAAGAATCTCTTCGTTATCTTCTCGAGGACGAAAAGGGTCCTTCTTTATATCATAGGATCGAACAACCATTGGGGCACTTAATGGATGAGCTTTATCCATATAAAAACGTTTTAACACCTTTTCTATGTAATTAGATTGATGAACAAATATTCCATTTGATAAATGCTCGATCTGCAGTCCGAGACAAAATTTTGTCTTTCCAAGATCTTTCATCTCAAATTCTCTATTTAAGTACATGACTGCTTCTGCAAGCTCTTCAGGAGTTCCGATGATGTTGAGATCATCAACATACACTGCAATAATAACAAACCCAGATTTTGATTTCTTTATAAAAACACATGGGCTAATAGCTTTGTTAACATATCCTTCCTTCAGGAGGTATGTACTAAGACGATTATACCACATTCGTC